>NC_058110.1:16545278-17175000 GCF_914725855.1 Thunnus albacares | reverse complement strand
TTACAAAGGAATTTTTGCTATAATCTTTCTTTATCAAGTCAAAACCATATAAAATTGCAAGAATATAAAAGTACAATCGGTATCGGTGCAGACAATGTACTGATATTTTAAGCAGACTATACTTGAGAACATCAGGCGGGGCTATGTACTCTATGTGCTTTAATTAGGTTTTGTTTCTTCTGCTGGTAGACTCTTCAGACTCAGCTGCACCTCTGGCAGGCTTTGATATTCAAATGATATCCACAAACTCTGTGCTGGATTCAGCTAAAACTGTTTTTTGGTGGGGGGATGGAGCTGGTGAGGAGGAGGGAAGAGAAGAGGGAGGAGTAGACGGGTGGGAGAAAAAAGGTAAAAGAAGGATGACGTTATGGAGCTATTTTTGGCTTATGTCTTATGTGGGTGCTCCTGTCTGGTATACCAAGAGTCTTTCAGTCCTGTATCCAGCTGGGACTGCAGCCACCAGAGGAGCTGCTGATGGAGTGAGAGGACAAATATAGGATCTGGAGGGGTGAGCCTTGTGAGAGTTTAATCAGTTTGGAAGTTTATGTGTCTGTCTGTGTGCTCCAATGGGTTTATATTATGTCTATTGCTGTATTTCATGGAAAAGAAGTAAATTTTTTGGTTTGTTTTAATGTTCAGTTGACATGTAACTGACTCATATTAAATGTTACGATTTTGAATTTTAAGCTGTGATTTATATCTGAATTAAAAATTGAAATTGTTCCGTCTGTCAAGTTTAATTTCATTGTCATGGCCACTGACTGAAAGGAAGTTTGATTATGTCTGCAATCAACTGCTGGACACGTTCTTAAACACCTGTCTGTTGCCTGTGGTGTGCTAGATATGTGTTTTACATCGCATATGACAATTTTGAAACACTTTTTGAAAGTGTGTGTCTGATATAAATTTTAGCATCTAGTATCACGGATGATCAAACATATAATCAAAATCCATTTGTCTAGTACACATCTCTGCAGCGCAACCTTGAGTCAATCAAATAAATCAAAATCTAGAATCGCATTAGTTTTTATTTTCAGTATTCTTGGAAGAGTTGTGTCTTTGTTTTTTTTTCCTGGTAAAAAAACTCTTTTTTCAACATCTTGTGTGCCTGGCTGAGTGGATTAAACAGACAACAAGGCTGTGCTGGTTGTTGGTGTTGTTGCAGTACTCACGCACATGTTCCCCTGAGAGGGCTGCTTTGGAAAGCTGCAGGAACTTACCGGTAGTGGATCACACGGCTTCAGGAGAGGACAGGCAAGTTCAGAGACAGGTTGAATAAGGAGAAAGATATGGGAGACACAGAGGGAGATGTAGGTGATATTTTTTGGAGCTGCATCAAAGCTATTTGCTATAGATCAGCGCTGTACTGTGAACTCACTTAATGACTCATTCTGAGTGAAGAGCAACAGCTGCCTCGAAGTGTTAGGTACTGTGTCGTGGTGGATTTATCTCCTCTCTGTCTGGGCTGTAACGGTTGCTCCTCTCCTCTCCTCTCCTCTCCTCTCCTCTCCTCTCCTCTCCTCTCCTCTTCTCCGTTCCTTTTCTTTAGGGTTCAGCCGATTCCTACACTAGTCGACCCTCGGATTCCGACCTGTCCCTGGAGGAGGACCAGGAGGCGTCTCGGCGTGAAGCCGAGCGCCAGGCTCAGCTGCAGCTAGAGAGAGCCAAGGTGAGAGCCCGAGTGTCAAAGGTCGATGCATGTCCTTAAGTTCACCCTCAATTACTGTGGAGCAGTGTGTAAAACATCATGAATCATGTTAATACCTAAAGGTTGTTTTCCAGTAAACTTATTTTATGTTTTAGATTCGTTAAGGTCTATAGAACCAAAATTCATCCTTAGAAATTTTGGTGATTTTAATGTTATATTGCCACGTGTCTCATTTACATTTCTTACTTTCTTTGTCTTTCAACAGTCTAAACCAGTAGCATTTGCAGTGAAAACTAATGTGAGTTACTGCGGGGCCCTTGATGAAGACTGTCCAGTCCAAGGTGCCGCTATCAACTTTGAAACCAAAGACTTTCTGCACATAAAAGAGGTGAGAGGCATTACTGTGAGATCATTACTACTGTCTCTGCCACTTGCACATGAAAGGTTTTTATTATTAAATTTGATGTCAACATATTTTGTGGCTCAGAGACATCAAGACATAAAAGGTGTGCTTCTCTGTAATGCAGAAATACAACAATGACTGGTGGATTGGTCGGCTGGTGAAAGAAGGGGCAGACATCACGTTCATCCCGAGCCCAGTCAAACTAGACGCCATGAGGATAAAACAAGAGCAGAAAGCAGCAGCAAGGTCAGAGGTCACACAACTCTTACAGATTGGTGTTTATAAGTGTGTTAGCACGCCTCTACTTGTCGCTATATCTCTGTCTTTATGTCTCTCTCTGTTCCCCTAATTTACCAGTTTCCTGTCTAGCGCACTCTTTGAAAACTTTTTTTTTTTCCTTGACACAACTAGTTCTTGCTTATGTGTTGCTCTGTTTTGGAAGTCCTTCTCTCTAAATTGCCTCCTGAGGGGATTCAACGCATAATGAAGTTTTGCATTATGTTGCTCTGCAGGAAAGGAGGGAACGCTTCATCCGGAGGCAGGTGGTCCACCCCACCATCTGCAGGTAAGTGAGGCTGGAGGAGTCCTGCTGCTGTCTGTCTGCTGGGACCACATGCTCTCACAGGGTCACAAACAGGGACTATTCCTGGGCAACAGTGTTCCCATCAGAAGTAATGTCTGCCGGGAAATATTTTATCAACATACTTCACCTTTTACATCAGACTAAGCTTAATGATTTTGTGAGCCCTCCTATATTTACACACAAATGAAAAGCTACAATCCTGAAGGGCTGCAGTATAAATGCACTTTTCTTCAGCATATTTTCTTTGTTAATACACACTTATGGAGCCTCAAAGTTAAGCATTTTCTACTGAAGCAATTATGTATTACAACAGCCTTCTTGTTAGCTTTTCTCCTCCTTGATTAATGTTCGCTCTGTTTATTCTGAAAGCCAAACAGAAGCAGAAACAGGTATGTTCACAATTGTACCTCTTCCTCTGTGTATCACTTTCCTGTTTTACAATTTATTTAAGGACACTCTCAAGTATACATCCTCACATGTACGTTGGTAATGACATGCAATAACGTTCCTTTAAGTGTGTTAGCTAAATGTGTTTGTCATGACTCTAAATACACTTCAATATGCTGTGCATTTTCTGCTTCCGAACCTGTCTGTGCTTGTGGCCCATGCAGACTGAACATGTACCTCCATATGATGTGGTTCCTTCTATGCGGCCAGTGGTGCTGGTGGGCCCCTCTCTGAAAGGCTATGAGGTGAGACGACCATCGTATTTTAAGTCTCACCATGTGTTTGGGTTGTTGTGTTGGATGTGGTCAGATATGGAGCTTGTGCTGAAATATTCAAACCAAAGAATTGTGATATAAAATGAACCTACCGTAGGACAGTTTTGATTATGATAATTAAGTGTCTAAAGCCACAAAAGTTTTTGTTTGTAGAAAATGAAACGGTGAAAATTTGTGCCAATTTGTGTATTTCTTTCATCTCAGTTGGAGTATCAGCGTGTATTGCTATGTGTATAGTGCCTATAGCGTCTGAGATATGAGTATTTGCTTACTGTTAATCACAGAATTTATCATGATTTTAGACATTTTATACACTTAGAAATAATTAATCAAAAATAACTGTTAATTGCAGCCTGTTAATTATGACATATTTGAGTGTTTGAGCTCAGTCTCGTCTGCTCTTTTCTTCTCTGAATTCCTGTTGCTTGTTCCAGCTTAATCCGGACTCTATTTTCTGGTCCAGTATGGACTTGCCTGGTTTGATCTAAAGGGAATCACTCTCGTCTCCATTATCCCATTAACACTGATACTAAACACCACAGTCACATCCTGATGAAATTATAGAGCAAAACAACCGGAATCTTAAATCCGTTCTGAGTGACATAATGCTTTATATACACAGCCCTTAAATATATCCCCTCTTCTAAATTATACTTCTGTAACCTGTATCCCTACATATAGTATAAGATGAACTTATATTACAGTTAAACTCGATTAATCTGAAAATGTGTCAGTTGTGATTGACTCTGCGGATGAATATGCTGAAATATAAGGCATGTAATTGAACAGAATGTCTCTGTGCTTCAACATTTTCTCTCTGCTTCGCTCCCTCCACTGTGACTGCAAAGGCTGTGCGCCAAGCCGTTTGTTTTGTGTGTGTGTGTGTGTGTGTGTGAAATATTTATGCATCGCTCTGGTGATGTGCTTTGGGGATGCTCCAGTGGTGAAACGCCAGCCTGCCTCCTTCTCTCTCTTTCCCTCTGTTCTTCTTCTTCTCTCTGCTTTGTCTCTCTTGTACATATTTTCTGTTGCTCCGCCATTGTTCTTCAAAATTTGCCTCCTTGTTTTCCTCTCTTTTCCTCTCGCTGTTTCTCCATCTCTCTCTCTCTCTCTCTCTCTCTCTCTCTCTGTTAGACTGTGGAGCAGCAACACCGCTGTTCCCTTCACCCCCCGTTCCACACGCCATCTATTTTTCAGGACTGTTTGAAAATAGACTGCTTCACTGCATTCTCACAGTGCACATGCAGACATATATAAGCAAACACACACTATTTCTATCCATGTCATCCTTCATGATGCTCATATCTCTCTGCGCTGCACTATCTTCCTTCGTGATGGACTGTTTTAAACATGAAGGATACAGTATACAGTCTTTTTGGTCCTTTTTTATCATGTTAAATGTGAACATATGTAACTGTTTTATGCTGCAAATCTCACAATCATTAGCTCTGTTTGACACTCAAAAATCAAAAGTGAGATATTTCATAACACTAGTCACTCCTAACGTCTCACCACTCTTTCTTCCTCTCATCTGTCTCCTAGGTAACAGACATGATGCAGAAAGCCTTGTTTGACTTCCTAAAGCACAGATTTGATGGCAGGTGGGTACGGCTGTCTGGGCTGCTCTCTGCAGCTGCAGCTCAGTGTACAGTAACACTGTGACCGAGCTGCAGAGCTCTTGGTGGGATTCTGCCTATCACGTTTCATGGTCGATAGGACACATGATGATGACGATTTATTTTTAGCTGCGAGAGAGTGCAAGTTCGTCTCATCCTTTGAAATGGAACAGTTGTGGATGTGATGTGATAAGACGCTTCTTCTGTAGGATCTCTATTACACGGGTGACTGCTGATCTGTCACTGGCGAAGCGCTCGGTGCTGAACAAGAAGCCCATAATGAACGCACGCCCCTGTCTAGGTGAGTGATGAGAAAGTTGTCTTTGATCTGTCTCTTTTGCTAAATAAATATTAATACCTGCTAAGAATAGATGACGCATCTTTTTAAAACAAAAAAAGTCAAGTCAAGAACTAAACTTAACCTGATTGAAGTGTCTCGTACAACTCGTTCTTCTTTCTTTTGTGTGTTCACAGCTGAGGTCCAGAGTGAGATAGAAAGGATCTTTGAGCTGGCCAAGTCTCTTCAGCTGGTCGTCCTGGATGCAGACACTATCAATCACCCAGCACAGCTCCTCAAAACCTCTCTGGCTCCCATCATCGTCTACGTCAAAGTCTCCTCGCCTAAAGTAGAGCACAACCCACTTAAACTTCACAAAGAAATTAATTCAAGACCCATATAGTTGTTGATTATTAAAAGAACTATTTTGATTACTCTTCCTGCAAAAATAATCTTGTTCCAGCTTCTCCAATGTGAAGATTTGCTGCTTTTCTCTGTTTTATATCAGCGTCAACTGAATATCAAAACAAGAATACAAAACAAGAACTACTCTCAGAACTCTTTATAGACTTATGATTAAACCATTAATAGAACAAAAATAATCTGCAGATTAATCAATAGTGCAAATAATTGTTGTTGCGCTCATGATTATAATGATTGATTGATGACTCATAATAATATAGTTTTGCACTTTGAACCTCTTTACAAGCTTTAATCATCATAAAATCTTCTTCACATTACATTATGTTAGGATTTCAAATGATTTGCCACAATGCTCTCACTTTATATGACTAAATAAAAGAGGAAAATGATGAATGAAATTAAACTGGAACCTGTAACTGCTTTGTTTCATCTCACAGGTTCTTCAGAGGTTGATCAAATCTCGAGGGAAGTCACAGAGCAAACACCTCAACGTCCAGATGATGGCGGGGGACAAGCTAGCTCAGTGTCCTCCTGTATGTCACTCCGCCTTGATCTGTGTTGCTATCCCTTTTAAACTGAGTACAAACTTTTTGTAGACATTGAGTGGTGTAACTTTCTTTTCTCTCATCCCTTGGTATTATCTTTGACTCATTAGGAGATGTTTGATGTCATCCTGGATGAGAACCAGCTGGAAGATGCATGTGAACACCTTGCAGAGTACCTTGACATTTACTGGCGCGCCACTCACCTCCCCTGTTCTGCCCCTGTCAACCCCCTACTGGACCAAAGCGTGATCACCCCACCCTCAGCTAACTCCAGCCAACAGGTAAGAAAAACACACAACTGATGCTTGATTTATTAACATTTTGCCTGCATTATCAATAACATCTTATCTGCCTCCTGTGTCTGTCCACTAGTTTTCTGAAACTCAAGAGTTGATAGAATGATCACTACCACAGACATAGGTGAGAAGGAATTAGTTTCTCTTTCTATTTCTAACTTTGACACACTGCAGTTTCTTTTGCCTCTGGTTTTGCCTCTTGAAATGTGTCTCCTGCTCTCCTGCAGGAGCAGCCTGTGCTGTCGGCTGGGGTCAGACTCAGAGGTCATAGAGCACAGGGATCAGGGCGCCACCAGGGGGCAGCAGCAGCCCTCACCTCTCCACAGCCAGCCACCACCAGTACCAGTGCTGATCTATAGTGAGAGGAAGAGGAGGTTGGTGAGCTGGAGGACGAGGAGCAACAAAAACAAGGAGAGGAGCAGGAGGAGGAGGAAGATATGACCAGCACCACAACAGACAGAGGAGCCTCCACCTCACTGCTGCCCCCTCGGAAAGAGCTCCCTGCTCCCACCGCCACGCGACAACTCAGGGCCGCTTTCTACAGCTGCACGCCTACTGGTAACAAAAACCAGTATAACAGTGCAGCCACTGCACGCCACCTTCCCTCACCCTGCTTCCCCCCCCCGACCTTGTTCCCAACTCGGTGCTCTCACACTGAAAGTCACGTCCCCCACCTGGCAAAGCTGAGCCAGCCCATATGTGTTCAGACACCCAGAGGTGGACGTCCTAGACACAGATAGGCTGATTCAGCTCTCATCATAGACAAATGATTCACACCTGTGAAATCAGGTAATACGATAGCGTACAGTACTGTAGCAAAGCTGTCAGTATAACACAAAACATGAATATGAGAAGCTTCCCAGGGTTTCCTTTCTCTGCCCCTCTCCAAAGAGTTCAGAGAGTGACAGAAAACCAATTCTGTATGTCTTCCATCTCTGTAGCTCTCTGTGAGCTGTGACTCCAATTTAACCAAATGTTTTCTGAAAGGCACAATAGTTTCTAACAGAGTCAACGTGGTGTCACCGGAGTTGGGACACACATGGAAAATGAAAACTTTTCTCTTCCTTTATCACGTGCTTTCTTTCCTTGTTTATGCAGTAGCCTTTTTTTAAATTATTCTTTCCATTTATTTTTTTTACAGTAACTATCTATATTAATATCTATAATTCATATCTCAGCTCTCAGTAAAGCTGATCACATATCTGTCTGCAACAGTAATGCAAAACCCATGCATGACAAGCACAGAGTTGCACATCTACAGTCTATATGCATCTTTGTCACAGCTGTGAATGTATAAATGCTGGTGTGTTGGCTTTGGGAGATGGTGGCAAATCTCATAACTAAAATGAAAATGCAATTCAATAGTAACCAGAGAAAACAATGTGCTTCTTGAAATCACTGATAGTTTCCCAAGACAAGCAGGTATAAATTATACATAAAACAAATCACCAAGTCACATTTAGACTAAAATATGATTATAATGAATCATATTTCATCAATTCCACTACAGTAATCATGTACAGTATGTCAATTGCTGAACTGTAGGGTGAATTTTATATCCCAAAGAAATTAATTAAAATTCTTCTCTCTGACACAATGTGATCCACTCAGAAATATAACTTGTAGCATAACAACATAAAAACAAAAATATACAACATCTGGTGATATGAGTAAAGTTACTCCAAAAAGGGACAAAATTAAGGCATTTTTTCTGTCTCAAGCTTTCAGATTTGGTACATCTGGTATTTATTAGTTATTGTTTCCTGACACCAAACTGAAAGACTTCAGCAAGGCCTCTGTCCTTTTCTGGAGTAACCAGATGTTGTACATTATGTTTTTTAAACAATAATTGCTATCAGCACCAAACACATCACTGTATAATTTCCAAAGATAATAGATGTACAGATTAATAATGCAACTAAATGTTGCTTCAACATGTGTGCTTTATAGGATTCTTGGTGATATTAGCACTTAACTAAAATAAACACATCACTGTAACCCAGATAGTCGGGAACATAACTGCATTTTATTTATTTTTTTTACTATATCATATTTACATTTTAAACATTATTACTACTCAGTGTTGTAGTGGTAACTGGAGAAGTGGGTAGACTAAAGACTCCCAGTTTCAGTTTTGAGTTTAAGAACGCTGCACACTGTCTGCACACTCAATTTTAGCTCCTAAAAAATTATTTGACTCAAAAAGGCAACATTTCAACCCTACGGGGTGTTCATCAGGGTGACTTTAGGTATCAACTGAGCTTCAGGAGTTTGTTGCTCTGTGAAAAAGAAGTAGCCATTTGTATAAACCCTCTACTACACACTGTGCTAATCCTAATAAGCCCGATATATTGTTTTGTTATGTTTTGGCATAAACAGTTAACAGCTAAAAAATCAGTACATGTAGGCTTGTAAGTACATGGAGGGCGACCTCTGGTGGTATATTTATGTTACTGATGGTCTTGTATCCACTGCTTATTTATCTGATCAATGCAAACAAACTGCCAGATATACATTAAATATACATCCACATGATTTTAGAAAATGCACAACTTTCAGTCATAAGATTTGTTAAATATCTTGGCTGCAAATATCAAAAGCTTCCATCCAAACTTTCCACAGCCACCAATCATCTCTCTTATTTTTATTTAATAATCAATTTGCCTCCATTTCACATTGTAGGCCCACAATGCAATGAATGCATCTCAGATTCTCACTTTAATGCTTTTATCATGAAACTATACAATTCAGCTAACATACAGTACCACATTTGTAAATAATCTAATGTACGTGCATGACATATTGTATTCCTGTTTCATCAGAAGGGCTTTTTAGGACCATCCTCACATGAGCCGTTCACTCTTCAGAGTAAATGACCTACATAACCAATCACATATATGCATTATCAAGGCTTAATTGTACATACTGTATATTCAATATGCAGATATTATTGCACAGAAACGACAAATGCTGACAGAAAGTAGAAGGGTTTTAGTCACAGCACATAATTCTACAGCACCAGTCAGAAATTTGGACACACTTTCTCATTCACTTGAATGGGAAAGTGTGTCCAAACTTTTGACTGGTGCTGTGTATTCAACGCCTCAGAAAGCATGTGTTTATATGTATTTTCCTCTCTTTTTAGAATGATGCACTGCAGTTATTTAGGACCACCGTAAAGATTGCTTCCACTGACACCCACATTCATTTCTGAAGGACCAGGTTTGAGATGTATAACTTCTACTTAATGAAACACAGAGAACAATTTACCTTCTTTCGATTAAAAAACAAATAAAAAAAAATCAGCTCCTCCTATTTGCTTAATTTTTATTGCAGGAAATTTATACAAAAATTCTTTGGACACCCAAAGCACAATTTTTTATAATTATCATTTCTGATTGCGTTTCACTTGCCTAAATTCTGTATGCAATACAAAGTCTAGTATTGACGAGACACTAGCTGAGACTATCAAGATACCTCCTCAGTTATGATGGGGTATAGTTGCACTACTATCATTTATATGTCTGCTTTATGATGCAATAAATGCACTAAACGTTTTGCTGTACCCACCTCCAATACTGAACAAGCTGTCTGGTCTAATGATGATGTCAACATGTCCCGTGGTTTCTGAGAAGTCGACAAGATGAACGATGTCCAACAGTGTCTGATGATGACGTGTACAGGGTGCATCTTTGTCAATAGCACATTTGAAAAAGGGGGTGAATAAAACAAGATTTAAGTAATATTTGTGTGTCTGGTGATTTTATTTTTACCTCAAAGATTCATAATATCACCAACAGAGGGCAGAATAGCATCAGGTTATACTGATGCTGTAGAATAATCAGTCCCATGTAAAACAGAATAGATTATGGCTTTTATCTTGCTTCAAAATTCATATTTTAAGGATCAGTTCAAGCGAATTCCTTAAGAAAACACATTTTCTCACTTATCTCTTGTAATATAAATCCATGGGCCAGTTCTGGTTTTATCTGGACTGTTTTTGAGATATATGGCTCTTAGATTTCTGCCTCCACAGACGTCTCTGTTCTCAATGGAAGAAATAGTCCCTGTAAAAACTGTGCAGTGAGGTATGCCAAGTGACTGGGACACTGTTTCTAGAAAAAAAAACACATTCCTGTTGAATTTTGTATTTAAATGTAAGTTTTCAGTTCTGGTAATACCACAAAAAACACTCATTACTTTGGTCGGAAGCAGAAATTTTACACAAATCTCCAGACCTTGGAAAATTAAATCCAAAACTACAGATGAATGAAAAGTTATATTTTTGTAATTTGGGTTAAATTACCCTTTAATTGTGTCCTGGTAGTATCTGGCTAAAGGTACAGTATGTACTTTTGTGTACTTTTGGTCTGAGGAAGTATTTCTTGGTTTGGGTTTGGCCCCTGAGTTCCAACTTAAGGAAATATCAAAGGATAGGCTCACAATTTTTTCAAGTCTGCCTTAAAACAATAGACAGGTGCCCACATGAACACTGACACATGTTTTTCTTCCTGTAATCATTTAAAGATCCCCTCCAAAAGTGCTTACAATGTAAGTGATGAGGGACAAAATCTACAGCCCTTCTTTTGAACAAAAATGTACTAAATAAACTAAAGTTTAGCTAATAATTTTAGGACAGACTTGAAATATTGTGAACCTGTCCTTTAATGCATCTGCATACAATCATATTTCAGACAACAGTGTGCTTTCAACTTCATGGCAACAGTCTGTTGAAGGCTCTTTCCTGTTGCAACAGTGCCCTTGTGCATAAAGTGGGGTCCATAAAGAAAATTGTTCTCCTAGTTTCAAGTAGAAGAACTTAATTGGAAGAGGTGCATTGACTGTGAACCAGGCCTTATTGCCCAACATCATTTCCTGACCTCACTAATGTTCTCTTGGCTGAGTGAGAGCAAATCCCCGCAGCCAGGATCCAAAATCTTGTGAAAAGCTTTCCCAGAAGAGTGGAGGCTGTTATAGCAGCATAATTAAGCCCATTGAATTGGAATCAGATATTCAACAATCACATAGAGGTGAAGGTTTGGGTGCCTTCACAACTATATTTTAAACAGACTTCCCTTCACCCAAGTTTTGTATGATAAGGAAGGGTGAGAGGTGTCATATCCCAATACATGTGAAACACACAAAGACTCCTTCATCAGTCCGTATATGCTGTTGTTGATTAATTACATTCAAATCCTATGTAACTGCACCCATATGACACACATTCAGATTCAGACTGTGCTCTATTTCTTATCTGGACATGATCATTATGCACCATCTGCCGTGTTTCAAAATCACTTCCCTCTTTGGTTACTGTACGTCGAACACGTTCCTCCCAGACACACTCGTGAAAAAGTGCAAACTGCTGCCTCATGTGTAAGTCTAGCCTATCACGTGTGTGTGAAATTGGTGCTAGAAATCCCGGGTTACAACACCATCTGCTGATGAGTTTGTGGCAGTAAAAATGAGGATGTCTCCAAGTTAACATTTTCAAACGTCTGAGAATCTTGTGAGAAAGCCAGTGACTCAGCTTTTGTCTATTTTCCTGAGATGCTGTGTGTAGACTGCTGCCACTCTCTTTCATTGTGTTGATGTTAATTACCAACGTCTAATATATCAAGGTGTGATATCCTGGCAGTATCCTCCCCAGCCTCCTCCTCCCCCCTCCTTCTCATCCTCTAGTATCAGCCATATTGGAAGGTGTCACTTTTATGTCTGATGATTATTCACAGCCACCTGTCTCTCTCCCTCTGTCCCGTAAGAGGAGCGCTGTCTCCAGTATATACAGTAAGCATCTATATGTATGCACTGCAGTTAGTTTAGAAGGGTTAGAAAGAGTTCAGTTTGCAACTTTTCATCCAAGCTTTAATTTAGAGCACATTTAAAAACAACCAATGTTGACTGAGAATTACAGTCAACTAAAAACACAGACATGATTATGAGAATCAATGGGAAAATTAATAAAAGTGTAGGATAAAATTAATAAAATTTGGATAAAATCCAGAAAACATCACAAGATTGCACAGAGAAGAAGTAAATAACAGATAAAAAACAAAAAAAGATGACAATTAAAAGGCCAAAGATAGGACTTAAGATGAGTTTTAAAAATATCTGGAGGGGGAATATTATGTATAATTTTCTTGCTTTTCATTTGATTCAGAGATTTCATATATTATTTGAATGTATTTTAAAATACCCTGAATCTGAGGGAAATCGCAAAACTATTTTTTTATTTACAACATTTTTAAAATGATAAAATTATTTTGCAACCACTTTTTTTCCACCATTGATTAAGATGTGTTATTTTATAACAAGACTGGTGTAAAATCACAGCTTGCTCTAATCACAGAGAAGCTTTCTACTAATAAAGACTTAAAGCGCACTTGGTCTGATGTTGTTTTTGTTGTTGACGGTAATGAAATGCAAAGAACAATACAAAAGACATTTTCTCCACAGTGTGCAGACACAATAACCTCCACAATCAGAGCTGTGTATGATGACAACAAGACATAGTGGGCTGTAAAACGCAGACAGGTCCCAGCATGAGGGGTGAATGCTACGGGCTGTTTGTGAACAAAAGCAAATTGCTTTGACCCGCTGGGGCAAAAACTGCAAGGGCTCTGATTGGCAACAGTAAGTAAATTAGCCAGTAGACTGCCAGACACAGGGGAGGATGGTTAATTGACTTTTATCTTTTAATTCTCCTCCTCCTAACAATGAGATGCTGTTTCCATACAGTAATAACCTTCAGGGTGTGAAAGTCAGTGTGTGTCTCCAGGGATTTGACCAGCGCAAGTGAGAGGAAAGACCTCTGACTTGACCCTGTAGCCGGCCGATAGCTGGTCACCTATCAGGGGGCCTCACACCAACCCGCCACATGTCAACATGGTGGTATTACACTTGAACACCACACTAACACAGATCAGACTGCCCTTTGATCAGAAAACATTCACTCAAACACTCTTTAAATCTTATCTGTCTGTGGATGTGGGTGGCTTTGATTAACTGTAACCAGTAAGAAATGTTGGATTTAAGTGGAATAAATAACCTTCTATGAGAAATCAGACAAGTTTCAATGCTAATTTGTCTCATTTCAGTGATATATTACCCACCACATACTTTGTTTAACCATCTAAATCTGAGACAAGGAGTTCATGAGCAGTTGTAGAAGATGGTGGATCATTTGGTGGATCATTTTCAAACAGAGGAAGCTGAGTTGTTTGGATAAAATTGACTTAACTCTGTAGTGCAGATTAAAGTAAACTCATTAGTCCACCTTGGATTGGTCTATCAGTCCCATTGTCTTCAGCCAGTGGTATGCTATTGATCCAGGGAGTCAAGTCAATCTAATCAATTAATTTGCAGCAGGCCAAGTGACAAGACCCACAGGTGACAAAACAGAAGTCTGCAGTCTAACTGCTCTGTTTCATGAACCCTGAATTAATTTTATGTTAAGACAGTTTGACATTTAATTCTTGGAGAAGGAGCTGAAATTATTTGTCCATGATAATGGGGTTTGGTTTATCTTACAAGAAAACATAAATATATATATATATATTTTAAACTTGCAGTCATCTGAACAAAATATGTGTTCAAATCCTGTTTTTTTTAACGCAGCACAACGTTGTATCATCGTGTACAAAATAAGTTGTTTTTGCTCTCTGAGAGCATCAGTGAGTGCAGTAAAGGGATGTTAGAGAGCCTGTGGAATGGTGAGCTCCTATTGGCTGCTGCGCGCCTGTATAAAGAGCCGCAGTGGCAAATTCAATCAGATCAACTGCGGGCATCCTCCGAAAGCGAAACACCGGGACGCTCGACCATACAGGGACATTTTCTGGGTTGTTCTGCTGCTTGTTTTTTCTTCTTTTTTTTTCTTTTTGACATTTTTCTGCTAAAGCGCTGGAGTTTTACTAACACCATGAAGGAAAGGAGAAATACACAGCCGCTGGTGGTGAGATGTAAACTGGTTCTTGTGGGAGACGTTCAATGCGGAAAAACGGCGATGTTGCAAGTCCTGGCGAAGGACTGTTATCCAGAGGTATGCTTTAATGTGGCTCATGTGTTTGAAAAATGAAATCAACATCTATGCACATAATGCAGTTTTGTATTTTGTTGATAATAAGTGATAAGTTCTCATTAAATGAGTGTGGAAGAAAAAAAAATCGGTGCGTCTGTTGCAGACAGTTTTCATGCGCATTTTCATAAAATTTCGTCCTCTTGGTTTATATTGTATGCATTTACGGTATTTTTTTTTTTAATTGCATAATCTTTTTTATAGGATGATCATTATAAATGTGTTACCGTTTCATTTTAAGTGCTTACTGGCCTGCACTGAATATGTGCAGCTGCAGTGATTCAAGTGATTGATTGATCCGAATTTCCCTCAAATTTAACATATTTTTAATTTGCTTATTATTTGATTGAGTCTTCAGTGCAGGTTTTTGTGTTGCACTAATTATCTAGATAAATCCCATTACCTGTAGCTGACTGACTGACACCTCCCCACTAATGGCACCATGTTGCTAATTGCTCCCCAGACCTACGTGCCCACGGTGTTTGAAAACTACACAGCCTGTCTGGAGCTGGAGGAGCAGCGAGTGGAGCTCAGTCTGTGGGACACTTCAGGTAACTGATCACCTTTCCTCTGTCTGGCCTATTATGGCTTTCCATTCTGCCTGCAGCAATGAAGGAGATTGGGATATTAGGCAATGTGCTGTGAATGTAAAGAGCATCTGCTGAAAGGAGAGCTGCGCCTTTGAATTTGTTCTCCAGATTTTCCTTTTTTTGGGAGCATTTTCATGACCCTGTTCTTATTGGAATAAAGGAGATATCATTGGAAGTGGTGTTTTATGACATAAAGCCTTATGGTCTCTTTGTGTGCACTTGTTGAACTGCAGAGTCTCTTTTGAATCATTAAATGGCTGCTGACTAGATTTCCTCTTATATCACCTGATGCATCTTTGCATGTGTCGGGGACTGACAGATCTACAAGTGCATCCAGCCCAGCATTCCTGTGCCTAATATGTTTCACTGGCAGAGAGACAGCGATTATTCCGCTTCACTTGCTGTTTTTGCTGACTTTGTGCTACATATGTTAATTTACACTAAGCGTGAAAAACAGGGTCAATGTGTCAGAGTGGATCTCCCCGGGGATCTGCTGTTTAGTGTGTTGACCTGGATACTGTGAGCACGAGTCTGCGGCACCTGTTTGATTCCCCTTCATGCTCGCTGCACAATGGTTTCTCTATGTGGCCCACATCCCCGTCCATCCACACTCGTGCTCGGATGTAGCTTCACACCACTAGGTCACCATGGCTGAGAAACCTGCATGTCTGTACAACAAATCCTTTACATAACAGACCCACTTGTATGAGAGGATGCAGTATTTACTCTGCTCTCATATTTTTTTTCACCCCCTTTTATCCAAAAGCGGTAATAGGAAAGTAGTGACTGTAATTCCCTCCCCAGACCAAATCCTGCTTTTTAATCCCAGACTGTGGACCTTTGGTCTGGCCAGCAGGAGTGGGCCTGGTGCCGGGGGATGATGGCAGCACAGAGAGACATCCTGTTGGGCAGGAAGGTTTTCTGGAGCAGACAGACATGAGGCAGCTCAGAAACTCTGGTGACCTGCATTCTCCTCCATATGCTGCCCCGGGTCACCCACTCGAACAGCATGATGTAGGGGATTAAGACTCTGAATAGGACCACTGGGCCACCCCTTCTGACCGACCCAATGAGCTTGAGATGCTTTCTTTCTTTCTTCCTTCCTTTCTTCTTTTTTTTTGTGCTTTCACTTTAACAACATGCAGCTTTACTGTTTGGCTTCCATTCCCATTTTCACTTTCTTCCTGCTCATATTTTGTTGTTTTTAACTCTCTCCTTCTCTCTATTGACCCCTTTCTTTGTCGCTCCCTTGTTAACAGTGCACCCTTTAGTTTCTGGCTAATTTGCATCTGTCACCCCTTAACAAACACATAGAATAATACACTACAAAATATAATACAGTATAAAATATGCCTATAGGATTTATTTTAATACTTTTCAGTATCTTTTTCCTCTGAGAGGAGAGCTTATATCACCCCCTCCTCCCCCTCATTTCTCATATAGATGACTCAGGCTCCTGAGCTATTTGTTGGTCGCACAATACAGTTTCCTCTTCTTACTGTAATTTGCTCTAATTGCGTGAAGTTGTGCCGCTGCAGCTCCACCGCACCGGCAGGGTCTCCTCATTATCCCGACTCCCCTTCATTGATCCAACTGACCTCATCACCGGCTCCACATGGCAGGCAGCTCCTTCTCCCAGCCCTGCCATGGATTTACAGACCAAAATCAATCCACCAGCTTTAATCAGCCTGCATGGCCCAATCGGACATGCAAGGGGAGGGAGACAGAGGGGAAGGCGAACATCGTCCAGTGGCTGTAACTCATGAATAGTGAATAATGAATCTCGTTATTGTGTTAGTGAGTAATTTATTTCAGGTTGAACAGTCTTGCTGATAAAGCCTTTGAATTTGAGACGATACCGTATACATTATCGTTTATTGTATGATATATAAGTGAGATTGATTTGGAATGAACCCCGAAATCCATTTAAGCTGATGAAACAATCTGTATAATTGTAAAAGAGAGGGATAGTTAATAGACAATAACCCTGTTAATGGCCATATATCAGTCATTTCTATTGGCCATTCAGCTTTTAGTCATTTTAGTCCTCTTTAGGGCCCCGATGATTATTTTCATTTTGATTATTCATTCAGTTATTTTTATGATGATAACACTTTACCCCTTTTTAGCATGTCTAAGCAGTATATAAACATTTAACAAATGGTTTATAACACACTATAACGTAGTAATAAGCAGATATCAGGGCATCTTAAATGGTTATTCATGTAGAGTATTTGTCAACAATTATAACTTTCCTGTGAAGACATATTTTGTATTATTGCTACTGTGTTTTACTATATTATTATTATTATCTGTTTATATAACAGCATCCAATTTTGAACCACTGTTTTGATAATAGAATAAATGTTTTAGTCATTTTTTAAGGAAAAGATTTTATAGGCTAAATGATGAATCAGTTTATCAAGAACATAATCAGCAGATTAATGGATCATGAAAATAATCGTTAGTTGCAGCCCTTATCCAGTTATGAATGTATGGAGTTACAGTTGTTGACAAATACATTGATAAATATACATATCTGTTTACAACTGCATTATAGTGTGTTATAAAGCATTTATTACATTTTTGTGTACTGCTTATAAATGCTAAAAAAGTGTGACTTAAAATAAAGTGTTTAAGTTTTCACTTTACAATGAAACAGAGAAAAGCAGCTGGAACCAGGAAATGTTTGGCATTTTTATTTGATAAATGACTATAAAAGAAAATGGTATTGAGTAATTTTCTCTTGATTAAATAATCACTTAATCGACTAATTGTTTCAACACTAGTCTAGGATAAGGCATTAAAATGCATACATTAATTTAAAGTACTAGTCTTGATTAATTTAATCCAGCAGGCCCAGTGATCTACAAGCCTTCAACATGTATTGTAGATTTTTACCTTTGACTCTGACTCTCTGCACATAAAAAGTTTAACATTTTTAAACCATCTGCTGTTTGACTCAACTTTAAAATCCAGAGTGCAATCAGCTTTGACAGTGTTAAGTTACAAAGTAAAGCTTGTCAACAGTTCAGTTGTGGTGATGCTCAGGAACAAAGAACCGTCCTCTCTCTCCCTGCAGGGGGCTTCAGCAGTGATTCTGACTGGCTTTGGCATGTGAAACCAGGGAACAACTGTCTGAAGCAATGTAGTGTGTTTTGTGGCCGGGGCTGTGAAGTCCGTAGTTATCAGCTGCAGCAGCAGCAGCAGCACCACCACCACCACAGCTCCCAGCCAGCTGAGTGTGGGTGGAGGGGCAGGGCTGCTCTCATCCCCAAATCTGTGAGTCATCCCATCACTGGATCATTAATCTGTCTGACCCCTGCATTCTCACTGTCGGAGAGGAGTGTGCTAATGATGGAGACTAGCTATGTCACTCAGTTGATTTAATACACATGCACAAAAATACACTCACTCATACACACACACACACACACAGAAGCAGAATCTCCCCTCCCCCACCTGCTCCAACACAAGGCCCTCCGTCTCGGCCTGTGAAGCCTACTTCCACTCTGGCCCAATTTCCACCTCGACACTTAGCTCTGGGCACCGTACCATCAAGACGGATGGAGTTTAGCTCAGCCGCAGGAATTTGGTTATGCTCTTTTCTTTTCCTTCCATTCCCCAGTTAGTCAGGCTCACTCTCCATGTTTCATGCCTCAGAAACTCTCCATCTGTTGTAGAGGCTTGCTGTTGAGAACAAGGAAGAAAGGAAACATTTGGGCCATGCTTAACTGCGCTGCATGTGCATTGATCTGTCTATCCAAGCCATTCTCTGGGTTGTTGCAATGGAGAGAAGGAGGGAAGAGAGGGGAAAGTGACAGAGACCGGTACTCTGTGATATCAGACTGCAGGGGGTGAAGGATTAATGGCATAGGAGGGCTCTTTGTGATCTGCCTCAGTAGGATACACTCCTGCTTTCCCTCCTCTCTTCCTCTTGGCTTTTTCTTGCTACAATAGAAACAGCTATTTCTTCCAGGATTAGAAACTGGGTCCTGGAGTGTCAGTAGAGCGCTGCAAAGGCTGCTACTGTACCCAAACAGCATACTGTGGAGCTTCAAATCCTAATATTTACTCATTTCATTTTTTAAATTTATTTCCTGAAAAGATGGGATACAAAGGCCTTCTGAATCATGCATCCTTTGTCCAAAATGAAAGATAAAATCAATTTCTGTGGAGGGTTTGAGTAACAAAAGAAACATCCAAGATGTCCCCCTGCATCTCCCATCCCTCTTGGCAGGGTAACTAATTTGTCAGCTTTAATTGCAAAGGCTCTTGGGCCCCCTGTGCAGCTTTCCATTGATTGCTGTATTTAGATCAGTGGCCATTTAATGCAGAATCACACCCAGGTTCCCAGCTGTGTGATAACCCTTTGCAGGAGATTGAGGAGATTTATAGAGCGCCCTGCCTCTGACTCTCCTATGAGATACCTCAGAGTCGCAAACACACACAAGACTCATCATCCCAGTGGTGCTAATTGTTTTGATTTCAATGTGTGTCAATTTTCACGGTGAGCGAAGTTGTCTCGCAGATGAGCGTGGCTTTTCTACCCTAGTCCTAGGTGTAAAATGGTGTTAAGGCAATAATGTAATTTGCATTCTTAAGGCGGCGGTGTCTGTCCTCTTTGTAAAAATACAGTCACAGTAAATCATTTAATCAGGATGTTTCCGTTAATTTTACTAATTAAGAGCAAAACAGTCATTTTTCTATCCAAAGGCGCGGAAACAGAGTTATCATATAACATACAGTGTGTCCCTTTGTTCCTGTGCAGCGATGTTTACTTTCTTCAGGACACTGAGCCCTGAGGAATTTCATCACAGCTTGTCATTATTCTCCTCACAGCGCCCGGCATCTGGCAAATTCAGTTTTACCCTTTGATAATGTGGAAAATCATTAAGTATTCATGAAACTGATCTATATGCACACATCCATGTTGTGTGTGCTTTTTCATATGTTTTCTTCTCATGCATTGTTTTCTACACTGTAAATCAATTAGGGCGGTTGTGTAATATCTAATGAGTGATTACACAGACTGCTTTTGTTATCTGTAGCTATAAGGGGAAGACTGAATCCCTTTTGGGATTCACATGGAGCCTAAAGTAAACATTTTAATCCCATTGAGCTGCTCCTCTTCTGTTTTCATCTTATTGTAGATTGGGTTTACCGCTGGCTACTGCCAAATTTAAATAGTGAGTGTATGTGTGTCATTAGGTGTGGTGTTGGCATGTGTTTGTGTGTGTTTGTGTGTGTTTTTTTGTGTGATGGGTGTGTGTCTGTGGTCCCCAACTCTGCTGCAGAACAGAGGAATGTCCCCAACAGTGGGTGGGTGGGCAGTTTGTGGTGTAAAATGATTGATTGGCAGTTAAGGCGAGCCTTTATGGAGAGGTGGGAGGAATGCCTGATGTCGATGGTGGATTCCAAGGCTGTTGCTGTGGTAACAGAGGGACTGGAGGTATTGCGCGCCGAGCAGAGGATTTTTGGGGGGGTGGGTGGCTTACTTAAGGATTCTGAGCATGAGTGGGAGCATCTGCCTGCCCCGAGCCCTACCGTTCCACTTGCGTAATCTACTGCAAGAGAAGATCAATGAGGATTTAGAGCTCGATTGTCATCTTCTCTCCCTCTGAAATGCCAGCAGAGGATATAGGAGCAGGGAAAGGAGCAGTTTCAGGGACAGCAAAGTGAGGCTCAACAGGAGAAGTGATACCGATTTCATATAATCCCCACAGCTGTATTCTCCCGCTCTGCCTCTGCCGCTCTGCTGCTCTATCACCCTTTTTGCTCTGACCAAATGCCTGTTGTTACAGCAATCGATTCCTGAAACAATCTTCACTTCAAATAAATTCATCTTTGGCTCAAATCACAAACTCTCAGCCCGTGGAATTAGATGCCACACAGGACACAATTACTTCAGTGGTTCTTGTAGCTTTAATTTTATTGTTGACCACATTTGCAACAGGTTATTTTAACAGAGCGTGTAACCTACTGAGTCCTTTTAGAGAGCAGCTCATGTGCTTTCACAGTTTGTTGCAGTTTTCAACACAAAAATGATTTAAAAGGAAAACCACAAAAACAAAATATGGTAGTGAGCTATGACTATCGACAGAAAACATAAAATAAAAGCAGACAAATACACATAACACACATAATTGTAAAGGACACTTACATTTCAAGAAGTTTCACCAAACCCACCTTGAACTTCCCGGAGATTGCACAACTCAACACACTGTCTTTTACCTTCAAACAGAGTTAAAGTTAATGTAAAACCTGTGCCATTTCTCTAGTAACGAAGTACAATAGCACAGTGTGGCTTGATGTATCCTAACATTACCTTGCAATTGAGAAACACAGTGGTCAACGGCTGGCGGCAAAATTCCAGGATATGAATTCCAGTAGTGTCAAAATAAACCATCCTGTTAAAATATCATCAGATGACGTCGTTTAAGTATTTGTGCAGGAATATTTTACGAGATATGTGTGTGTTTACCTACCTCTTTACACAACTGAGTCACAGCATCATCCACTCAAAATCAGCAATAGCAAGTGAGACTGTAACAGCCCACTTACAATCTGCCTCACATTTTACTTAGACTTAAACAATGTCACACTCAAAAGAAAACAACAAAGAACACATGGATTAACATCTGAATCAACAACTCTGAGAGCTATACATAGACTGTATAAAAATAATTGACAAAGCCACCGTCATGTCACCCACTGGTTTGCGGACTCCAGTTTCAAAGCCTCAAGTTTGGCATTTTGACCATCGCCATCTTGTCTTTTTGGAGCCAGAAATGATGAGAAGTAGCATATTTGGACGAGAGTGTGGAGCTGGGGAGAAGCTCCAACTACAGCACCTCACACACCGCTGTGGTAGCAACTTGTCAGTCACAAGATAGCCACGCCCTAATGAATACGCTGCTTTATCGCCTATTTTACTCTAAATGGGACCATAATTTACAAAATGAACATCATGCTATGTTGAAGAAGACTTGAAACCAGTGACCGAGATCATAAACTCATTAGGAAAATGTTTACTGAGGTAAAAATCAAATGAGAAGTAGAGTCATTTTCTCATAGACTCCTGTACAATTGGACTTCTTTTTGGAGCCAGTGGAGTCGCCCCCTGCTGGCCATTAGAAAGAATGCTGGTTTAAGGCACTTCCGCATTGGCTTCACTTTTCTTGTCTTGTCTTTTATCCACGTTAATGATTCTCTTGTTTCTGTCCTCCAAGGTTCTCCATACTATGATAATGTGAGACCCCTGTGCTACAGTGATTCAGATGCGGTCTTGCTGTGTTTTGACATCAGCCGCCCAGACACTGTGGACAGCAGTCTGAAGAAGGTAATGGCTTCAGTACTTAACTTTACAGTCATAATTCTCTTTTCTAACCCATTGTCACACACCTAATACCAGTAATTTCTTCAAGTGTAGCTTGTTGTTGTGAAAGCATGCTGCAGGACAGTGCCTGCAGTTATTATTTACTGTCTTTTTTTGTCAACAGTGGAAAACTGAGATCCTGGACTTCTGTCCAAGCACACGCATCCTGCTCATTGGCTGTAAGACCGACCTGCGCACAGATGTCTGCACGCTGATGGAGCTGTCCAATCAGAAACAGACTCCAATCACCTATGAACAGGTGAGAGAACACTTTGTAGTTTTTCCAGGAATATAGTCAATGAAGGATTTAAAAAAGGAACAAAAACATGTATGAAAAACACATTTTATATCCAACGAGAATCCTGCAATGTGATTACAGTGGTGAACTATAAATATCAGTCATTTGCTCATCCCCATTTGATCTTTTTCATGATGACAATGGGGTCAAGAACATAATTAGTCACCTGTTACAATGGCATTTCCTCCCTAACCTCACAACAACTCACACAAATAGAATACAATGACATTTTATTAAAGGATGTCATGAACGGCACCATTCATCACCTCATTTATTCCAGGGTTCTGCGATGGCCAAGCAGCTGGGTGCAGAGGCTTACCTGGAGTGCTCAGCGTTCACTTCGGAGAAAAGCATCCACAGCGTGTTCCGCACTGCAGCGATGGCCTGCATCAACAAGTTGCAGCCTCTGCCGAAGCCCAGCCCCACCCGCCGTCTCTCTAAAAGACTTCTCCACCTGCCCAGCAAGTCGGATTTGCTCTCCACCACCTTCAAGAAGGAGAAGACCAAGAGCTGCTCGGTCATGTGAGTGGAGACCTCTTGGGTTACAGTCTTCACATGCGACCCCCAGCCCCTGCCTCTTTGGTCTCGGGGAAGGGGGGGTGGGCACGATGGTTTTATCAGGGCTTCCTGCTGAATCCTTCCCTCACCCCCCCAGAAACCAAACATCCCTCAGAAGAGGTGGACACCTCGCTGTCCACTTGCTCCTGAACCTTTTAGCGCACATCCATCTTTTTCCACTACTGTTTATCTTGCTTTCCAACAAACAATATCAGTCAAGGTTTGATCATCGAGCTATCATTTTTTCACCTGTAAACAGTATGCAACTACAATGGTGTTACATCTGTCTGATTTTACTATCTCTAGGCACATGTTGATTTTGTCCAAATTGGAAATGTGCAACGTGTGACGTTTAATCTTGTGATGTAAATGCCTCTCAGACAAACTCAATGGATATTTTTCTAAGTACAAAAATAAATCCAGCATGAAACCGTCAGGAATTAGCAAAATCCTGTACATCCCTCTTAGTAAGGTGTGTGAGGTGTGAAATAGCTTGTCGTTGGTGTCCCCATTTAGGCCTGTGAAAGCACAGAGATGTAGAGTAAGCAGTGGGACAAACCGCAGTAAGAGCTATTACATAGAGAGGTGTTCTCATTGTCTCAGTGGTGATGAGAGCAGGGATATGAGCTGTTGTGCAGACAGCAGTCTAGACTGTATCAACCTGCATGGATTGTTGATGCATGGTTGTGTAGCTCTGGACAGCCCTGCTCCACAGGCTTTCAGTGGACTAAGTGCAGGAGGCAGAAGAGGCTCTGTGTGTGCAAAATGACCGTGAAAATGAGGACACACACACATAAAAAAATAAATAAATAAAGGGAAGTTTAGTTGGGCTTCCGCTGTCGCTGCTGTCACAGTCTGTTTTAATGTACTATTTCGGTGATGGGGCAGACACATTTTAATAGATGAGAAAAGATGCTTTTATTGTGACCAGGAGCATAAACAATAACGCAGAGCCGCTGAGTATTATTTATGAGACTGTGGCTGGTTATTGATGCCAGTCATAGTGTTATGAGGCATATTTAAAAGCATAGGATAACGTCTACCTAAGGCAGGCCGACTTCTAATGGGGAACTCTGGTTTGAAGTTTCAAATATTCCTTGGAAAAGATTTGTAGCATTGCAATGTTGACAGTTTTTCAACAATTCTCAAATGGTATTATGCAGTTTTGAAAAATGCCTTTCATATCATGTTCCCAGTCGTCATGGAGATTTTTTGACTACTGTAATATGCCTGTGGATTTCTCTCATTTGCATCAATCCAATGTAGCACTACCGACCTGACTCTACTCTTCCAAGATTTTGTGTTGCACACTCTTGTTAATCTATCGACCTCCAATAAGCAGCACTTAACTGTAGGTTACAATGACTACGGAGCAAAAATTTGACCGTTTTTCTGAGCTTAAATCTTTGGCTTCATGGTTATGTGTGTGTGCAGCATCGATCTCTGTGCTTCTAACCATAAAGCAATAATGATTTAAGTGCTTGTGATGCAAGGTAACCTGTGTGGCAATAAAGACGCAGCTTTGTGATTACTGTTGTGCTGTAGCGCTCCATGGACATCCAAGTTATGGACTGAAACCATCTCTGCTGTACAAAGAGGCTGCTGATCTGTGTTTGCCCCTCCTCCACCGGTATATAAAATAACCAATGATGATGTCGAGCTATGAAATAGATCAGAAAATGCGAATAAGAGGGAAGGATGCTCTTTGAGCTGAACTTTGCTGTCAATTTCACATAATCTTAATAAAAAGTATTGAGGCAGTAGACTTGAATAATAAATTGCTTGAGTGAGCCGTGTATACTTTTAACATTGGGAATCTGCTTGGAAACCTTCAAAAGTCTAACAATCATCTTGTAAAAAGGGCTAGTGTGTGGAAAAAAGGGAAATAATGTGGGACTAAGGAGAACAAGTAATCAAAATGCACAGGCTGGCCCTGTCCAAAGAAAGATATTTTTCCATTGTTTTTCTTTTTTGGTTGATGTGTATTAAGTTTTTGTCTAGTTTTTTGGTATTTAATAGCATGATGTGAGTCCCAGTGTCGTTTTGGAAATATCTCTCTGAGATGGTTAATGTGGACTGCCCCTGGTAGTCGGAGGAACTTAAAGTGTTGATTTGCACAAAGGCTTCCAGTTCATGGTCACACACCAAATTCCTCAGTATTGCCTAGCAACAATTCAGCATAGGAAACAGAGACTGGCTCTTGGGTTGGTTGTGCGGACAGAGAGGGTTGGCTCACGAGCAGACATCCCCACATCCATTATTACAGCGTCAGTTACGCATTTATTGCCAGGCTTGTTCAGAAAAATACTTTGTGATATTGTTTTTTTTTTCGGGTTAGGGAGCTAATGCCAGGCCTTCTGAAGATGGGATAGATGGGCGGCTCACGGACCATGTCAGTTAATATGCAGCCTTTGTGTTGTAGTCAGTGTGTGGTACAATGGTGCAGTCAATCTCCTAAGCATGTCCTATTAAAGTTGTATGATTGTACATACCGTCTCTTGTTTTATAATTATTGTTAGGCATCTTGAAGGATGCCACATGAAAATATTGTTGATGTGAATATTTATTTAGTAGCTATTTTTGCCTTTTTTTGTACATTTACATTTGTTTAAAATCTATTTTGGGAATTGATTTTTTTTTTCTCTTTTTGTTTTTTGTTTTTTGCTGTGTTAAATAAAGCTTGCCCTGTCTGGCACCCTTGAATTGTTGTTCTCTCGTCATTTAAAACATATTACACACTAAATATAAATATATAATATAAGGTACATACTGTATATTAAGATATATAATAGATCTAATTACACCAACTTTATGCATCATTATGATATACTCATCATTACGAGTTCATCAAACAATCACATAAGGTTGTTGAAAAGCTTTACACATTTAAAAAAAAAAAAACTTATGAAAATGTGGCTCATATATTTCATACCCTTCTATCATGTGCTGATCACAGTCTTGTGAAAGTGTTATAATGGAAGTGAACAGATTTCTCCAGTAGTGTATCACTTCAATCATCTCTGTAGTAAGTGAGCTGCTTATCTTTGCCGCTCTGTCAGTGCTAATAATTTCTTTAACAGGCTCCATGTCACTGCATGCATGCAGAGCATGTCTCATTAAGGATAGAGCTAATTTAAACCAGGATGGGTGTGGGATTACTGTCATTTTCTATTACCTCAACCCTGAGATCATAGTCAGTGATGATCAGGAAGTAAGTATGACAGACAGACTAATGACAGACTGGGGAAAGAAAACCGTGTCAGACTCAAATGTGTAAATGACAATAATTAACAGCATAGTAAGAATGATATAAAGGGTTCTAGTTTTAGATAGATAGATAGATAGATAGACAGATAGATACATAGATAGACAGAGAGAGAGAAAGATAAAGCTAGCTAGCTAACACTTGGCACACATTCATCCTTACAGGTTGTTGGAAATCTTTACGGTTTCACTGTCTCCTCTGAAGATGCTTCTCTCATCTGTCTTCAAACGCACCACATCTGGTCCCTGCCAGCTGCAGAAGAGTCTGAAACTGGCCTGGTGCCACAGCATGTGCCAAAGGTGCCGGCAGACCAACCAGCCCATGTGCCCTCACATTGCCTCCTTTTTCAATGCTACAGACTCTAACTAGTGCCAATCAGCTCTACGCAGTGAGTGGCATCTGCAAGGTAGTGTTGACTTGTAAGATTGCTGCAAGCTGCAGGCAACCGTGATGTTTTTCTGCCTTTATTTAAGTGAACTGGTTGCAAAGGAAGCAGCCATGTTTGTTGTGTGCTGTATAGGTGCACATGTTAGCTTGTACAAGGACATGTTGCTCCTGTTACTAGTCAAATGTACAAACATGTCAGCTCTATCCCAAAGACTGAATGATGAGAAAACAAGGTTTTAATGTCAGAGTCTGGACTTGGCGAATTCAAAACTTAAAAGACATGGCTGGTGTCTGCCTTACACAGAACTGCTCTCTGAAGAATGAAAATGTGATTGCTGTTACGTCTTTGGAGACGTTTCTAAACAAACGAATGTGCCCAAACTATTTGTGGTGAAGGAACATGTCACCCAGTGCAGCAGTGTGGCTCACTGATGTAATTTTAATAGTTTTTGGACAACAACAGAGGTTTACGGCATAGAGGAATAAGATATATCAGGCTTTGAATACACACACAATACTTGTAAGTAGGATGAGTTCATTGTTTGTTTGGCCCTGCACATGTGATTTCTTGACAATAAGAAAAATATAGAACATTGCCTGCCTTATCCTTTAATGTACATATACATCTTGACCAAAAAAGATTTATGTCATGGTGATATAAATGGGATCAGACAGGGGACCAATATTCCAGCAAATTTAGGATCAGGATATAGGGCATTGTTAGGAACTGTTACAGGTTAAATAAATCACCTAAAATGTGTTTTCCACCTTCCTTACAACACTCTTCTCATTAAAATAGACTGAAAAACTGGTGTTGGATGTTGAACCTGACCTGTCCTCAGATCAGAACTTATACAACAAACCCCTTCCTGCTTTTTGCTACAAATACTCTGCTGACAAAAAACAAGATGATTCATGGGACATCACCGGGGTGAATACTGGAACACCTGAGGTAGAGACTGACATTGTGCGCATGCAGGCACACACACTGGGTGTGAGGACATGTAAATGGGCCACATACGCTGCTAGTTGTAGTAAATTAGGCCAACATCTGGACAGGCACAGAGAGTTCAATTGCCCACTCAGCTGTGGCTTGTACCTCGAGGGCTCGGTTGAGGAGAAGTGGCATCATGGCACAGTCCAGTGAGCTTTTAGGATCGACCCTGCCATTTTGGTAAGTCTTTGCCATACACAGCCACCTTAGAAAAGTTCTTTGTCTCCAGCACAAACAGCGGGTCACTTTGACCAAGGATTACTGTGTTGCCATGGACAAAAGCTGGAGAGGGAGGGCATTTACCCACACAAAGCCAATTTAATGGGCTGTAAAGCTCAGTGGATTAATTCTGATTCACACACATTTTCAACTAATCAGAATATCAATTCACATCACAAAATTAAATTCATATGAGTGGTAACATCATTATCTTGGTGCTGACATTTAAATCAATTAATTAGAATCTAGATTGATGTTGGAGGATGCACCAGTATTTTCCTATCACTTGTAGTTATAGTGACTATATTCTAGTTCAAAGATATGTGCAACCAGGGAAAGAAAAAAAAGATTTAGACCTGACAGCTTAGTACAATGAGTCAGTGTTCAGGACTGGACAGTGTTTCTTCGGGTCTGGATGGTGGAGTACAAAGGGTGATCTGAGGGGAGTTATGCAGCACTGAGTGGACAGCCCTCAGTGCTGTTGTGTAATATTAACATCATGTTCTGGGTCCACAGATAACTCTCTGCAAGGACACAACAGAATAACAGCACATTGCAGAAGTAAGCTGTCACTTTATGTTTCCTGTGTGTGTGCGAGCAAATTCAAATCTGCCATATTGTCATCTTAGAAAAAAAAAAAACTGTGCTCATGAAGCGAAAATTGTGTGTATCCATCTACACGCATCTGTTCAGATATGTGCTAATCTTTGATTACTGATGAGGTGTGATGAGGTGTCGAGTCCTGCAGTGTGCTCTCTCTCTCTCTTTCTCTCTTTCTCTCTCTCTCTCTCACACAGACACCAGATTCTCTGCCTCTGCCGCAGTGCAGGGCAGGGCCAGAATATCCAAACCCATCAATTTCCAATTCAGCCAGTATTGCTCACAAAAAGAGGTAGTATATCAGCATTTAACGGGATGTGATCACAACATTTCTACATTGTGTTGTTTATCCTTTTTATCCTTACAAGCTCTTTACAAGCCGCTGCAAAGGCTGGCGGTAAAATCAAGATTTTTTATTTTCAGATGCAGTCTCAAAGGTTTTAGAGTTGAGTGTCTAGAGATTCATGACAAACTCAAAATATTCTTTATACACATTATTTACCTTTTGATGACTTTCAATAAAATCCTCTACAAACATCCTCTGAATCATCTTTTTAGTAACTGTCCATCTAAACAGATCTTCCCTCCGTGTCTTTGTGCTCACTGAGGACTAAACATTACGTTGCAGCCCCCACCTCTCTGCATGACCTCTGACCTTAAACTCCCTCCTGTGGCTAAACCTACGGCTCCCCTAGAGCTCTCTCTTGACCTTGTGTTTCCCTGGCAGCACCACCAATGAGCTCAGTCAAATGTGAGCAATTGTTTAATGTTCCCAGCGGCCACAGTGGTGAAGCACAAGTTGTTCCTTTGAAACTGAACTGGTTTTTTTTTTGTTTTTTGTTTTTAAAGGAATCAAGAAATCACTGTGTTGTTTTGAGGACACATCCTTATGTTTTATCAGCCAGAAACATGTCTGTGGCACAAAGTCATGCAAAATGAGGAGATGTGGGCCGGATGAGTAAACATCGGTTTATTATAATCCTTATATGCTATGTGTGTGTGTGTTAGCATCGTCTCTGATGTGTGTTTACCTGATCTTATTTGCTGGAAGAGAAAATTTTCTCAATCTTCACCAAATGAAATGACAAGTATTTTATGGTGGAAAATACTACTGTTATTGTTATTATTTATATGGTACTGCCAAGGGGCAGCAGATGACAATTAGCTGTTAGATGTTGATGCAAATTAGCTGTTAGTTAACTCTAGTTAAATACATCAAATGGCAATGTACGTGTTTAAAGTATAATTCTAGTTTATGGTTTCTTAATAACATTGTAATCACCAAGTCACAAGCTGTCAGACGATCATACAGATTCAAACTCTTTTGGAAGAAAGTTTTATGAACTGGATTTATCCTTTAACATTATAGATGGTCCTTTAGAAATAGATAAAATACATTTATGTATTTATGTATATTTATGTGTGTGTTTGTGTTGGGGACTCTATTTGCATGTTTCAAAGCACTAATCCAAACCTCACATCCAAAATATTAACGCCATAGGCAAACACACAAACAACATGCACATGCTCTGTGTCTTTTTCTTTGTGATCACTGGGCAACCGTACACAAAGGCCGAGGCGTGCTCTGCTGTGCACAATGTGACACTGTCTGAGCTCAAGAGGGTGAGGAGGAGCACTGGGCTGTACCCTAAAGACACAAACACACACACACACACACACACACACACACACACACACACACACACACAGAGTGGATTTGGCAATGGGCCACATCCTGCGTGTGTCTGCACAAGCCAAAATAACATGTCGAGATCCAGTACAGCGCCCATAAGCACCGTCCCCTCAGCTGCACCAGTGGAAAAATAAGCAGGGCGAGATGCTTTGTCCTTCATGCTCCCTGTGCTGATTAAAATGCTAGATTAGGTCAGCTGCAGCAGACTGAGTGCACAGCAGTGATAATTACTCCATAATTACACCATATTGTGTCCCTGCCGTGTTTCACCACCACCATGTTACTTTTTACATAGTGGTCATGTGTATAAGCACTAATTGCACACATCAAAGCAGTGAATCCATATCCGGCACCCTAAATTGATAGTGAGTCCACTCTGTAACTCAAGATGAAAACATCAGAAGCCATTAAAAGGACCAGTGCATTCCTCTAAAGAGAGCATGTCTCCATCAGGGATAAGCATGCATGTATGTGCGTGCATGTGTGCAACTGTTATCCTTAAGGTCCCTGCAGCTATGAGAGAAGTATTAGCAGTGGGGGGAAGGATGGGAGACAGACAAAAGGGAGGCCGAGGCTACTGCAGGCAGCACTCTGCTCATTTTTATCTCCGCCACTCCTCTTTAGGGAACCATGGCTACAGGCAGGAGCATGTGCCTTTAGTGGTTTGAGGGAGTGTGAGGTGTGTGTTCAGCTTAGTCCAGGATGCACGCAGGACCAGAGGGCCCTCCCGCTGAGCAATAACTCTCCTGCTCTTGCCTGGGGGGGTTGGGCGGAAAGAAATGAGGAGATGGGGAGTGAGCAAAGGCCGTGGGGGAGGGTGTGAGAGGAGATGGTGGGATATCTTCACTAGCTCAATACATTTTAGTATAAACTTCATCCCTATTTTACTTCAAAATGACATAGACATGAGAGAGAGGAATGCTATATGTTTCCCTTGCTTCAAAAGAGACGGACACTGGAGTGTTAAAAACAGAGAGAGAAAAACTGAAGCCAGGCAATGACATTGATCCTTAGTGACAAGGGAGCTGTAAAAGCACTGAGAATACACACACTAGAGGGATGTTCTTGCATGTACATACTCAAAGGGGGAACTGAAGCATAGAGCCAATGCAGATTACATAAGCACTGCATTGGGAAGGGGTCTTTGCTGCCTGGCAGCATCCACAGGAAACTAAAACAAGCCAAGTTACAGTGCAGATCAAACAGACAACTTATGAGGACACATAAGAGAAGCTAATATGGTCACTATTTCTTATGAGGCAAGCAAACTAACAAGACTCTGTTATCAATGTAATGATTAAATTGATTAAATTCACATATGACGTGCTGATCTACAACAATGCCATTGCAGGGATTTGTTGTCATGACAACAACAGGTAGCACATCTGTGATAAAAGCATGTTTTCATAGTCTTTTTATTTTTTTTTTTTACAGATGAATAGAAGAGGAAGATGCATACAATGCATAGATTTTTGAAGGAAGCAGTGAAGCTACACAGATGACTGCAGTGTGCATCTTCTAGACTTACAGTATAACAAAGGTGTCGAGTCGGGTGTAGATTTACAGTATGAGTCTCAGTACTGACTTACAGCAGTATGTTACCCCTGCACTGAATACTGAAGCAACAGTATGATACATGTGAGACAGTCACTGAACTCGGTAAACATGAGTCCTGCGTGCCAGAGTCTGGGTGAGTATGGCCTAAAGTCTTCTGTCAACCTGAGCCATCCATGGCTGTGCCAGCTCCACTGTGTTCAAGGAGCAGGAACACAATTAGTCGACAATCTTGCTCACTGTTAGACTGGAGTTTAGAAGGTCATGACATTTCTGTCTGTGGACCTGTCATACTTGTGCCAACTAAAAATTTATGCAAATGACAAATTCAAGATTGTGTTACTCAACCACAGAAATGAGCAAATTCACAGGTCAGAGTTCACATTTGTCAAAACAGCAGACTACAAGACACATAATAAATGCCAAGCAGCTTGGTTCAGCACGGAAAAAAGATCAAATCACACACAAAATGCTTCAACATGTTTGGCTTATAGAGTGTTAGTATAATTGCCATCACTCATCAGTTTGGGTCCATGAATACATCACATCCTGTAGCAAGATGAAAATTTACTGGACTATTGATGCCCCGGTTGCTAAAGAGGAGGTTGTGGGATTATTGTTGTTTGATATTCCTGTCTAACAGGGAAGAATATCTTATTACCTCCTTTACTTCCTCACGTTATTTTCACCTATATTTTCCTCCATTCTCTCTCCTCATTACACAATAACACAAGCCCCGATGCACATCATAAATAACGAAAGGTTCTCTGCGTGAGTATACATTTAAAAGGTAGGTAAGAAAGTACTTTGAGATAAAAGAGAAGTTTTTAATCAATGCACGGTCTAGATCCTGGAATACAGTCTGTTACTATGCAACACAGCAGCTCCAGAGATATTCCCGTGGAGGATTTTCATCCGCCCTCTGTCTGTGTGCTCCCTCCCAAAGCTGTTTCTTCTTTTTCTTCTTCTTCTTCTCTTTGACTCACATATTCCTGGGTTTTTGATTCACAGCTGCTTGGGGTGGCGTCTTTGGTGAGTAAATATGCATTTTCTTCCAGTAGCTATCCTTTCTTCCTCGACTCTGACTGTAGAAGGCAGGAATACTACACCATGGCAATATGTTAATGTCTTCTCCATCTCTCCATTAATTATATAATTACTGAGATGGCTTTTGATGTTCAAAAGAGCTTTTAAGTGGAGACAAAATATTAATACTTGTGTGTAACTAATATTTTATATCATATTATAATACTCACATTTGTTTGGTGATATTTGGTTTGAATAAAAAAATATTTTAAATCTTGGAAATCGTGAAATTAAGTAAGCAATCTGAGGCTTAAACTGGGTTTTAGACATGACTGTCTGCCAGGAAATTAATTCAATTTTAAATATGAAAATGATTTTCCACAAAGTGAAGCTCTACTACCCTCGAGATTTCGTTATTCTATTGGGGTCATGAAAGATTACTTAAATTTTGTTAATGTACCGGCCTGTAAGTATAACCTGATTTTTAACTTTACCCTGTATCTTATTCAGGCTAAAATCGGGATACCAGTTGGCCCGTGACTATGAAAATGTACCTTATGACTCACACTGATTTATATATCATACGAGGACACACACTGGCGGGAATGGTTACACACACAACATTCTCAACTCTTGCTATAATTATCTGACATGATTAATCTTTCTGTTTACTCTTACGATTCAACATCTAAAACTGCTGAGTGAGCTGTTTGTTGCCATAAGCTGCAGCTGTTCCATTTGCTAATTGTACGAACTCCTGCTGGGCCCCCCGGAAGTGTGACGTCTCTACATCAACAAACCACAGGTGATGAAGGTGCCCACTTCATAACCGCAGAGGACTTTTCTGCTCTCACACAGTTAACCTTAAGATCCAGCGGTTAGAGACTGGTATTATTTGTCGTGATAGTTCTGGCTGATCTTCTTTGGATCTGTATCAGGACTCTGCCTGGGTGCTTGCTGTGGATTATAGTAGAAGAAACAGTTACATCACATAATGGTAAATAAACTCTTTGTGTGGCCCACAGTCTCTGCCAGCACTGATGTAAGTGCACTCAGCTGCCGCAGAGAATACTTCTTCTTTCACTATCAGCTTATTACAGTTTAAGACAGCAACATGAAATCTACAGTTAAGGGAGCATAAAGTTTTTCTTCAGCTGGTCGGTATTTATATCTACACTGTGTATTCCATTTGTGAAGCCTAAAAGGTTGTGTACAGGATTGTGCCTAATCCCAATTTTTATAATCAAGATGCTTTCTATGTGACAGCTCTGTGGAAAACAACAGGTTAACACTAATTAAGGGTCCAAGCACCAAAGGTGTAGTTTAGTCTGGATATGAAATGTTGTAAAAGGTTTTGTACAAATCATTATTATTATTATTATTATTATTATTATTATTATTATTATTATTATTATTATTATTATTATTATTATTATTATTATTATTATTATTATCATGCACTGAAAATGTCTGGATCTCAGAAACCATAAGACATACAGAGCCCAAACTTAGCATATAAATCACATCATCTGCCCACATGATGGCGCTATAATTAATATTTTCACATTTTTACGTGTAACTTCCAAACCACATGACCTACAAGCAAAATTTCTTTTCCTGTCCATTCTGTGGATGATTTTGCATCATTTGGGAATAGGAACCCACCCTCTCAGATCACGTGATTTTCTGCCATTTTGAATTATGTCCGAGCCACTTAAAAACTTTCGCAGCTTTCAAATTTGATTCAATTTTTACTAAATTTCACACATCAAAAGTCAATCAAGCCACACAAAAGGTATTCATTTTTGTTTTGATACTCTGTTCTGTTTTGAAATTATATATTTTTAAACCTGTGTCTTTAAGGTCAATTTTACATAAATGTTCATAAATCAAAATCGACTCAAGCTATTGCAACCAAATTTGGTGCATATGTTTGGATGCTAGCTCCGAGCTTTGCTCCACAGTCTTGGTAGATTCTGTCACTAGGGGGCACCAAAACCTTAAATCTTTAAATATCATTAATGAAGACATGATCCATGGCCCTGTCCTTGTCGGCAGGTCAAATAGTTTTTGACTGATCAAAGAATGTGGGGTTTATAAGCAAGTCACAATTGTAGCAGTACAGCGCTCAAAACTTCAAAAAATCACCAGAAGGTCGTACTTCATTCTTTTTGCAACACATCTTGCAAAATGTGAAGAAACTTTGCTTCACTGCAACTAATGCTTAATTATGAACTCACTCACTCTATTTTTTTTTTTCAGAATCTGCATAATCAATTAACTTTCAAATCCTCAAAAGTATTTCAACAGATTGTTTAGTCTGGATATGAAATGTTGTAAGAAGTTTTGAAATACATTTAAATGTACAATGGTTAAATTTTACACATCAAGTTACTCATTCTCATTGACTTCAATGCAGTACTTTTTTGTATGCAGAACTCAGCTAATGTTAAGTATCCATTGCGGTCAGTGACAGTTGTCCTCCTGTTTCTCTCCATCTGTTGTGAACTCTTGTGGTTTAAAAGTTGTACAATACATGTATGTCAAATTATGTGCTTGAGCTCTACTTTTTGCTGCTTGCAGCTATATTTACTTTAATCATTCTACTATAGTGTGTGAATAAATGGGACTGAAATTCAAACAGAGGAGATACATCAGATATTTATCTCATGTGTTAGTTAGTTATTGTGTCATGGACACATAAGTGTCCAGCCCACATGGACTTACAGGACACAAAACATAGTTTCATTGGTGAAACATTTGTAAAACATAGACAAGAACAAAACTTCTTACATTACGTTGCAAACAAAAAACTTTAACTTCTGTACTTGCTCTATAAATAAAGTCAGCCTAACAAAAGGTTCCCTTCCTGAAACGCAGCTCAAGTTTTTTATAATCATTCATCTAGAAAAAAAAAAGTGTAGCCCTTAAATCATCATATAATGACAAATAAAACATAAGATGGACTTTGTCTTCAGTCTTACATAACAAACAGATTATTTTCTCTTAAGGGAGAGCAGTAAACCTGCCTGTTTCTAATGGTAATGTATCTGAACATAACTCTGCACACAGAGACATTTGACTTTTGGATAAATTCTGATTCACATAAGTCTCCACAATGTAGTTGTTTTTAATCAGACAATATATTCGTAATTTAGGTTTATAACCAAACATCAACAGACCTTTCGTTGTACATCAGGAATAGTTTGCAGTGGGAATCATGAAGATTACACTGTAATCTGTGTAATTTCTATCCCTAATTTTAGCTTAATAGCAAAACTGTACTTTCCATGCACTTGAACTTGTGTTATGTCAAATTGATCAATATGAATATAGAGATAAAAGGGCTCATTGCTATTCAAGCAGTCCCATGTAGAATACGCAACGCTGCATTTAAATTCAATGAAATTCACTGTCACCAAACTGCAAGATTCTTTTAATACCTGTGGAAACATGATGCACCAGTGTCTTAACCAAGACAAATTTCAGCCGGCCTCAGTCAGCTATGAAAATAAAAAGAAACTATTTTTCCACTTCCACTCCACTACTCCTGTTGCAGTTGCTCAGAAGAACGACAGGCCTTGGTTGAGATTCTCGTTTGTAAAATGATAGAAAGGTCATGCTAGTTGCCATGACAGCCAGGGCTAATTGCTCTTACATGAGGCAGTCTGAGAGTAGATGGCCAAGGCTGAGGATGCAGACAGGAAGGACAACAAAGGAGTTTGGCATTCCTCAGTGGACCCAGATAATATTTCCTAGACTGTATTTTCAGGGTTTTTCTGTCCAGCTTTAGTTGAATATTCTTATGTTGCTGCACAGCCATTTACTGCAGTTTCAAGGCTCTTTATTATGTGTGATATAAAGAAAAACAAGCATATACGCATGATGGCAAAGCTGTTTGATTAAAGTTTGGAAAGGTAATCACTGGACATTGTTTTAATCTCTCTCACAGGGGGCAGATAATGGAACTGCTATCTTCATATCACGAAGAAACTCGGCTGTTGCTAATGAAGAACAGCTTGAAGCAGAGCCTTCAATCTGTGACGCTGACAACCCAGCCAAAGACCCCAATAGTTGCCAGCTCTGCTGTTGTGTCCTGTCGCTGAAGTAAGTCAGTAAATCTGTCAGCATTACTAAGAAAAGCAGAGGGTCTGTTCTGCTAAATCAGGCGGACAAAAAGCCATGTAGCCCCGGCAATGAATCAGAGAACAGAATGTGAGAAACTGCCTCGACAAACACACGCACATGCTCGTGTATTCACTTGTGTGTATCTGCACATACTGTATGCACAGATGCAGTCAAGGGCACACAGACAAAAGCCACAGAAGCACAAGCACCCACACACCCACCTTCACTTTGCTGTTCTTAAGCAAACAGCCTTAGGCACAGTGAATGAGCATGTCAGCGTTGTGGGCTGACATTCTGTCACACAAAGAGTGTGTATGGAGACAGATGCCTCCTCAGCCTCCTCCTGTCCATAAACCTAACACACAAATACAGCCTGAAATGCCCTCGTTTGTCCTTAATGACTTGGATACAGATATTTTTAATTCCAGGAAAGCCAGAGAATCTTTATCCCTGTCAACTTTGGCATTAAAAGAGGAAACTGGGTGAAGATATAAAAAAACATGCCTTCAAAGGTATGCAAAAGTAGGCTATGTCTGGAGGAGTTCATTTCAGTGAAAGGAGAAGAAGAGTAGCGTGCTCTGCACCCAGATAGACAGGTATATCTGTGATTGGGTGGTTTCGGCAGCACAGGATGAGAAGATGAGGAGGCAGGCAGGCAGGCAGGCAGGCAATGTGCCAGGGTTCTCCCTACAGCCAGAGACACTCTAATTAAGGAGCACAGTGGGGAGAGGGGGCGAGAACAACAGCTCTGCATTGTCACATAATGATTTTCTTATCATCTCTAGTACAGGAAACACTGCACATCTCTCGCATATCTGTGCGTCTCTCAGGAGCCCCTCCTGAGCGGCCGTCTAGTCACACCCAGAGACATGAAACCAACAAAGTCTTGGTGCTATTTTCAGCGCCTGACGGGAGAATATTCAAGTCCTCCTGTCACAACAGCGTACAACCACATTTGATGGAAATAAATGAAAGCAGCAACAGATTAGAGTTAATCCATACGCCGAGTTTATTTTCACTCTGCCATCAATCCATTTCATAGGGAGCTTGTCATTGGCCACTTACAGTGATGCATGTTTAATCCACCCACAATATTGCTTTGCATAATCATTAATACATATTTTATCTGGTTTCCGTAAATCTTTGCCCCTGTCCCCAGATGTCCAGATGGACACTGACAGGAAAGGGAAATACCTGCAGCGCAGGGCAAAGAGTCATTCAATATTAATATAAAATCTGGCTCCAAAGCTTTACTTTATAAGTGAGAGTGCAAACACAGTACAGTAACAGCTACAAGCCATTTTATTGCAGTGCATTAAAGAAAATGATTTGTATTTAAACAATAATGCCTGAGGAAATGCAGTCAGAAGGGAGAATGTCCTCTTAGTCTTTCACATGGGATATTTCATGTTCCGAGGTTGGTTATATCCACTGAACTGTAAGTGAATTTTTAATTAGGAAACATGCTGATTGAATTTCAACAGCACTTCTCTGTATATTATGTACTTTTGGTGCTCCATTTTTCTTCCTCTCTCTCAAAATTTCTTCCACTATTTAGCAAGACAATTTCTCAGTTCTGTTAAAATGGCAAATACAGTGCATAGTAATAAAATGACAAAAAAACCTATGCAAATATATAATGATACATTCATGAAGATACACCGTGTGATGCTGTATGTGCATTTAATTTACACAAAACTACAGAAATGAAAGGATTGTCAGATAAAACCCTATACAGGAAACAGAGTTAATAGGAAACCGATGAAGGGACAAGAGAGAAACAGGGATGATTATGAGTGATGGATGAACTGGACTGATGAATTATGGGAGAAAACACGAAACGGGGGAGGTGGAGGGGGGGGGATGCATTTGACCAGATGGGTCCTGGTCTGCTTTGTGAGAGAGCAGCAGATGCCCTGAGATCCTAGGCCACAGAAATGCCCCTAGCCGCTCAACACAGAAGCGCTAAAGAGGCCGAGGCCTCATAGCTCCGCCTTATCACATGTGCACTCTTTCTGATAGAAATATAGGTTGAAGGTACTTCCTCATCCCATAACTCAGAGATCAGATGGATATCATTCATGTTCAGTCGTAACTTAGTAAATGGGTGCTGACCAGGGTTGAAGAAACCCATGAAAAGCAAAATCAGAGCATATGTGTCCTGCTTTGCTATGTGAATAAAGATCAGAGACAAAACAACTAATTAATAGATCCTCTCTGTTTATTTGTGCCAGTAATGGTTAGGACACTTGTTACATGAGTGCAGATATGCTGCATAACCTGCAAATGACCTCAATTAAAAAAGATGACTGGTTTGTTTGTCTTTATTAATCTCTAAATTGAATCTGTGTCTACGTATTTAACTACCACAACTCATCTTAAACAGTATTTTCATCGCCTTTAGAAATCCAGACATGATCACTTGATTGTGGTCAAACACAAAGTGATTTCCTTCCTCTCTGTTGTATATACAGTGTGGCTGCTGTCGTTGCTAAAACTGCCCCGAGCACCATAGAAACACATGACTCATCATCTATAGCAGATGCTTTGCTCCTCTCACTGACTTTGGGCTATGAGGTTTGGGAGGTGCTGTGGGACTGTGGGTTTGTGATGATGATACAGCTGCATACCAAGCAGACGCCATCACATGTTTGTCTTTGAGGAGAGCATCACCCTCTAGTGGACCAGAGAGGCAAAAGGTAGGATTTAAGAGCTGGATTCAGAGCACTCCCGACTCTCCTGAAACTTCTTCTAATACAGTATGATGACTGATTTTACATAAAGGCACAAAATAAATGCATGTGGCATTTGTTGTATAATTACAAAGGATGACACCGGACATATTTTATATTTTTGTTATTGGTGACAAATCCATGAAAAGACCAAAACTAACAACTATATTAGTTGGTCTCAATACTTTCTGACTTCCCCAGCCTGTCTGTGGCTCTCATTCTCAAATCCATTCATCCCTACTGACAACATACATCTTTAAAAATGTGTCACAAATATATCTTTTCATTTTTAAAAAGGCTAAATTAATTCCTAAAACAGTTCAGCACTTTAGTTTGTAGCAAACATTACTAAAAAGCAGTGAATAGTGCACTGACTATTTTCAGCAGCAGTTTTGGTGCATTAGAGAGCACTGCAGGCAGCGGGATGGTGTGTGTGGTAGAAGAGGAAAAAATAAACTACAGTGCTCATGTTCATGGTAGCCCACTGGTGTGTTTTTATTAGTTTTTGGACAACAGTGGAGCTCTGACGCACAAAGGAATAAGCTACTGTATAACATACATTGGCTACACAGACGAAGCTTGTTAGCAGGATCTGTTCATTGTTGGTTTTGGTCTACTCGCAAGATTTGCTGGTTATAAGAGAAATATATAGAATATCACCAGACTTACCTTCTAATGATACAATATGCCAGAGACAATGTCTCTCATTTCTCTGCGAAACTTAAAATATCCATTTAAAGTAACTCACTACATAACAGTTGAACTTGAAATACATAACGGTAGAAATGTGCTACAGCTAAAGCTACCATTGCTAAACTGCAGTTATGGACAGTTGTCACATATGGTCACATCATCAGGATATGTCACTACAGTATATACAGGACACAGCTAGCAGGCCCTCTCTGTCAGATGCTGTTTTATTCTGCTCTGCTCGCCTCACCCCTCTGGTTTAGTTTGTCTTTTTCGACTGTAAATCAGAACAACTGAAGACTGCTTTTAGCGTCTGTTAGCATCCGCCTGCTTTAAGGCACCAGACCTGTGATCCAGTGATACAAAGGCAAGACATATATTACTGAAATGTATTCTGACTATCAATACAGTAATACTACTGCACTGTAACCCTCGGTTTGTTGGATTACACACAGACTATGTTTCAAGTATTTTTTTGCATAGTCAGTTGAAAAATCTTTGGGAAAAGCCACTAACCTCCACGTCATGCCATGTACATGCTTTTATCTATTCTCGGCTTGATTATTACAGCAGACTTTATTTAAGCCAGGTCTCCCTCCACTGTCTCCACCTGGTACAAAACACTGCTGCTCCACTTATTACTGGAACAGAGAGGCATGATCATATTACCCCCGCTTGCCTCCCTACATTGACTCCCTGCTAAATTTTGCATTTTAAGGCCTTAAACGGACTTGCACCTACATGCATCTCTGATTTATTGACTTTTTTGTGCCCTCTTGGCTTCTTTTCAATCTCTTATTAAAACTTTTCTCTTTGTAAAAGCTTTTGGAGATTTTTGATATATGCTTTTATTTATATGATCCTATTCATTTTATTGTCTCTACTTTCTTTCTATCTGCCTTGTCTGGTTTTACTTTCTTTTGATACTTTATAACATTGTTCAGAAAAGTGCTCTATAAATAAAATTTGCTATTATTATTTATGTCTGTAAGATAATAATTCCATGTACATACGTCTTAAAGTGTCACTGATGAAGATCCCTGCTTGAGGACTGCAACAAGTGCAGACATGAAATAAGGACCTGTGTTTCAACACACAGTATTAACTCTATTTGAAGGATGTCCCCTGAAAGTGGGACTCCGCCCATCAGTCATCCTCCGTCACTCCTTTAAGACGAAGCTCCTCTTGGACCCTGAACAAGTATTCTGGATCTGGATACCCAAAACTGGAATGGAGAGAGATAAGAAAGCAGAAAATGTAGTGAAGCTTTTCTCTGGAACAAGAAAAAAAACTTTCTTTTTAGTTTATTGGTCCTTTAAATGTATCAAATTAAATTAGCATTGAAAAGGCTCTGCTACAACATTTATAGAATTTCCTCAAAATTTTTGTTCAATAGCATCAAAAAGATATTCATGCAGCCATAATCATAATCCATTTTAGTGTTTTCCTTTAGATATTAACCTCAATGTTTTGTATTTTAGAGCATGTAGTCCCTAAATGATGTATCTGTTTATACCCACTATTAGTCCCCTTGAATGAACAAGGGTAGATATTTATTAAGACTATACCTGATAGCAGGCTGAGTGATGTTAACCTGATTAGAGCTGCAACAATTAGTTGATTAATTGATTAGCAAAGCAAGAAAAAATGCCAAACATTTGCTGGTTGCAGCTTCTCAAATGTGGTAATGATGGTAAACTGAACTTCTTTAGATTTTTGACTATTTATCAGACAAAACAAGACAGTAAAAAGACATCATCATGGGCTCTAAAAAAATATTATTATCATTTGACAGACAAAACAATTAATCAAGAAAATAATCAGATTCATCTTTAATGAAAATAATCATTAGTTGCAGCCCTAAACCTGATAATCAGACTGAACTTCCATATTGCTTCACTATTTGAACTCAGAGATCTGGAGCTGGACTAATGTGATAAAAGATGTAGCAGCTCACATAAAACAAAGTGACTTGATCACAACAACGGTGATGCTGTACTGTGCATACCATTGTGGACCACCTCCCATGCTGGTCTTGTGGTGAATGTCGTTCCATGTGATGACATTGTTGAGGCCTGTGGTAGCAGATCGTCCGACGGTGAAGGTGAGTCTCCTGTCGAAGGCTTTCCTCAGCAGCTTCAGGACTTTCTCTCCCTCCTTGCAGGCTGGCAGGTAGGCAGTACGAGAGGTGCTGCTGTACTTCACGCCGGGGTTTGGGTGCTCAGGCTATAAAATGGTAAACAGCAGGTTATCGAATGCTTAACTCAAGGTACACATTTTGAAATATATATCTGGCGTTACAGACTGGGAGGGAAAGCTCATTCTTTATCTCCCTGTAAGGAACCAAACAAGGAAGATGTTTCAACTTCTACTGCCACTTGGTCATCATGGTAGCTCATGTCAATTGATAGCGTCCATTTTGATAATCTATTAATAATTTCAGTAAGTTTTCAGTCAAACATTCTCTGGGTCCAGCTTCTCCAGTGTAAAGATGTCCTGCTTCTTTCCGTTCTTTAATCATTGTTAATATCAGTATCTTTGGGATTTGGACAATTAATAGAAGGAAACAAAACATGAAGACGTCACATTAGGCTCTGAGTTTTTTCACAATGGCACGACGATTAGCCAATTAACAAATATTAACTGATAATAACAATAATAATAATAGCACATAAATCTATGATGAAAATAGTCTTTAGTTGCAGCCCTCTGACACATTAATTCAAAGACTATCTGAATTTTTATAACCTAATTTTTGATGTAAATAATAAAACTGAACATCAACCATTACACCAAATATTATTTTTTCCAAAGCATATTGCCGTCACTGAAGGGGGATGTATATCGCTCTAAAATTAGGTGAGTTGTGGGCAAATAATCATGAAATTGTTGAATCAAGCACATCTTGTCCTCCTCTTCTTCAGCCCATACACTGTTTCTATGGCAACAGAGGGACGCACCTCCCTCCACAGGATCCCCATCATGCCACCCATAGGCTGTATATAAATATGGACGACGTGTCTCCACTTCCTACTGCTACGCAAAAGTGAAGCCAAAATATCTCGTTTCACAGAGGTATCGGATGCTGGCAGATGGATTTTAGTGAATTAAATCTGCGGATGATTTATTTATTTTGGTAAATGTTTATGTTATATGTTATAATGTTTATATTACACTCCTTCAATTTCTGTCTGATAAAATTTTGCAACAAAGAAACAAATGTCCTTTAGCCTCTATGATGAAAATTCAGTACATTTCTAATAATATCCGACTTGTCTTCGATATTTTAGATTATCCAGAATTATTTGGTGACAAGTCATTGATCTTGTTTTCAGACTTTAACAAAGCTTTTGATACTGTTGAACACTCCTTTATTATTGAGGCTTTACAATATTTTGGGTTTGAAGAGAACTTCAGGAATATAATAAGTACACTCTATACTAACATTAACAGATATGTATCTTTAACACACGGCACTTCTCATTTTGATGTCAAACATGGGATTAGACTAGGGTGCCCTATTTTCCTGTTTTTGTTTTTAAATTGCTGCTGAACTTCTTAATTTGTTTATTGCCAATTGCAGTGTAGAGGGTATTAAGACAGGTGACAATGTTTTGAGCTTTAGTCAGCTAGTTGATGATACCTGTTTGTTCATTCAAAACAAGCTTCAAGTACCCATTATTATAAATGTCTTAAAAATGTTTTCACTTGCATCTAGCTGCACTAATAATAAAGACAAGTGTGAAATAATGACTGTAAACCCTTCTGATATCCTTTCAGTAGATGATATAAAGGTAAAAAAAAGTTGTCAAGTATTTGGGAATCACTATAACTAAATCTCCAGATGAAAGAATCTCTCAAAACTTTTTTTTACCAAAAGTTGAAAAGTCAAAATCCATTTTTAACTGTTGTTACAAAGAGACCTTTCTGTTTTGGGTCGTGTTTTACTTTCTAAGGCAGAAGGTCTATCCAGCTTTATCTTTACATGTTGATCAGAAATCGTGTGCAGCTATTGACTCACTCTTATTCAAATTCATTTGGAAATATAAGACAGATGTAAGGAGGAAAACTATTTTTAGACAATATTCAGAGGAAGGTTTTAATTTTTAGATTTTCAAACTATTGATAGTATATTTAAGATTAATTGGCTAAAACATTATTTAGCTCATAATCATTTTTTCCCAACTTTGTGTTTGATCAGTCTGGTAGATTAAGGTTCTTGCTTTCCTGTAATTTTATTTCAGGTTAATTACCTGCTAAACTTGCCAACTTCCATAAACAAGCCATTTACACATGGAAGGTTGCTTTCAAGCACAACTTCTCCCCACACACGTGTATCTTATGGAACAATCAGCATGTTGTATACACAAATAAGACCATATCTTTTAAGGACTGGTATGACCAAGATATTGTTTATTTTTGAACTTCCAAATGATACAGGGGACCTGCAGTAGCTAACTATGAATAATTCATCCAACAGAAAGGATTAGACACTCCGGAGTACTTAAAAGTATATCCACTAACTGGTGTCTCTCATTAAAGCATTGTTATTATATGAATCTTTCTCAGAGGTGATTCCTAGACTGTGGAAAGGTTCTCGAGGAACATTCTAGTAATAATGCTCATTTCAGAAGTGTTCTTACTTCTATTCAAAGTCAGTGTCCCAACTCCTTTCATCATTGGAAAGTGATGTTTCCTAACATTAGCAGGAATGTTTGGTCTGAATTTAATAGATTTTTTTGTCCCCAAAGTTAAAGAAATTCATATTAAAATTTTACACTGATGCTATCCATGCAATTCTTTCACAATTTTGGACCTGATGTTTCTCTTTTATATTCTTTCTGCAAAAAGGATGTTGAGTCCTTTTCTCATTTATGTCAGCACTCAGTACTCAACAATGAAGTTGATAACTTGATAAAACTGCTGTGTCTTCTGGGAAAATATCATATTCACAAGACCAGATTTCTTCAGTTTCTTCCTGACAAAAACTTGTTTTATGTTGAACTTTAGACTTTTTATGATCAAAAAACAAAGAATGATTTAAAGACATCTCATCTCGTGAAAAACATTGAGGACAACATTGCCAGATGATTTTAGTTGGTTTGTAATATTGCTTATTCACTTTTTAAAGTTGCGTTTATTTATTTTTCTCTTTATCTCTGTATTATGCATACATACATACATACATACATACATACATTGTGCAATTTTATTTCTGCTTGTGTTTTTGTGATTAGTTTATTTTAAATTTTCTCCAATATTTCCTGTACTGTCATTTGTATTGTTTTTTTACATTACTGTGTTAATAAAGTTATAAAAACAAAACAAAACAAAAATCTCCTTTCCGGAAGCTGCCATCTTATTTGTGTGACGTCATTTGGAGCCAGAGTCTGCGCAGTAGTGTCGGACACGCCCCCTCAGGCGTTCCACCGCCTGACCGAGGTTTGAGAGTGGCTCTCACAGTTGTCAATCATGACGTCACAGACCCTTTTATATAGTCAAATACCTAATTAAAAACAAACCTATCAGAAAAGTGAGCACTTGGACAAACATCCGTGTGATAAGAAATACCTAAAATGACAGAAACCATTTTGGGAACAATTTACTTGACGTGTAGTTTGATTTTTTTAGTTTGGCTCATGTCCCATCTGCTAACATGGAGGGGGCGGGACTTATGACCTATACTGCAGCCAGCCACAAGGGGGCGACCGAGATGTTTTGGCTTCACTTTTGGGGAGCTGTCATGACTTCCGCCAATGATGCTGTCATATACCTATGTTTTTCAACCACATGTTTTACAAGATAGGCTGATTTACGACACCGGACTGGAGCTAAGGCTGACTCCCTTTAGGTGCACAATAGCTGGCTGACTAATAAACGAATTTGTGGCCATCTTATCATACTTAATCCAGGTCCATGATGGATCTAAAGACAACCAACACTGCCCTCTGGTGGACATGAACGGCTGAAACATACAGAGAGTCGAGTAAATGGATTTTATGTGGGTTAAATCTTCCGTCTCACCCCTTGTATCCCCGCTGGGAAATGGTAGTGTATGGTGATGGAGCCGCAGTGCTCAAAGCCCGGCAGGCTCTGCCAGCTGCGCGTCTCCGTCATCGTGCCCTGCGGCTGGGTCCCTGTGTACACTCCGTGGTAGGTGTTGCATATCGGACAAGCGGGCTTCAACTTGAAAACCGAGTCGATACACTCAGCGCAAAAAGAGTGAAGGCATTTTAACGTTTTCTTCTCCTGAATTGTGTCCAAGCAGACGACGCAGTTGTCCGTACCATTGCGGACCACAGAGTGTTTGTTTTCCATCATTTTCCGGGTATGTTACGCCTTCTCGTGTACGGAAGCAAATAGGTTTGCCTCCAGATACACGTGACGTCAAATAAGTATATTACCGACTCATTTCGACTGGGTGATACACATCCATGTGCAAGGAGGTGGTGCAAACACTTTCCACTGATTGGTTTGATTAAAATTTATCCTGGAAATATTCCATAAAGACTCTCTGTGATTCATTTTAAAGCCAAATTTCATGAACTAAATGTAAACATGCAGGGTTGTCCCACCATTAAACCCTAAAACACACAAACCCACACTGACAATTCTTTTGATACACAGATAAACATGAGACAACTAAGTTAATATTTACTGATGCTGCTGAGGTTCAATATGTCTGTAAGAATGGAAGCATTTATTCATAACTCAACCTTTTACATTGTGAGTGAGTATACCTGTAATTTATATGGCCCAAAATTACTGATTGATCCCTAAATAATCTGAATGTGCAACTAAAGGCTACTATATAAAACAGGTTACCATTGTTAGAGCATCAGCATTTGGTTTGATAGTTTTTGATAATTAGCTAATAAAGTATTGCCTGAAGCTGTGACCAAAAGGGAAAAAATCAGTTTGTGGAGGAGAAACATTTACCATTTTCTACCTTTGTAAAACTACTCAAGTGAAAGTACTTAAGTAGGGTTATGAAGACAAGTTAGTTGTCATACTGTTTGAAAGGGCGAATATATAATTCTTTCATTCAGCCTTTATAAACTGTTAACCCTAACTCATGTGCTCGTCTTCAATAAGGCACACCCCAAAACTGTGAGTCTTATCTGAGGTAGCATGGGATACCTTTATTCTAGGTATCCCGATAACCTTTTGAAGAGACTAATTAATAGTATATTATAGAGAGGCAGACAGGAAATGTGGGGAGTGTGAGAGAGGATGATATGCAACACACGTCCACAGCTGGTACCAGAGAAGCTGTGGTTTTCATTTTACATATCTTAGCTTGAATGAAACTATGACAGCGAAACCTAACATTTCTTTACAATGACACACTTTGTACACCGGAAAGTGGAGCTATTAATACTACTCTCAAAATGTTTCAAAAGCTTAGTCACATATAGCCCACATTTTTAAACATTTGAAGAAGTTAATTATTATTACTGTTCACTCTATAGTCATGATGTCCACTAGATGGCACAAAGTGTATTAGCAGAGTTCAATTTCTTGCAAGAATCTTAAACTACAAGGAAGTAAATCAGGTCAAATTTTTATGAGCACCTCAACTCATTCTAACTTTCTAAATGGACACAAGTTTAATTGTCATTTGCTTATGACATACCTAGTTTATTTGGGGGCCAACATTGAATATCCAACACAAACCCAAACATAACTTTTTATTCAAGTATTAAAATGTAAAGCACATTATTCTGAATATCAACAAAGTACCAATCAACACAATTAGAAAAGCAAAACTCCATCTTTTCCTCAACAATCAACTTGTAATATGTGTAATCTCTCCGTTCTCCTGGATCCTTCTCGGTCGTGTAATGCATAGAAATGTTTGCACAGTAGCTTGAGTAAACTGACAATCCTGTGTCCCAAAAATATTTCAGTTGGTCCCTTAAACTAAAATACAAAGGGGGATGAAAACATAATTAAAGGGTACTTGATGTATGGATCTGACCAGTCAAATTAATGACAAATTTACCACTAGCCAAGCAGGTTACTGCACTTAGCAAAGCACTTTCACACATACAGCTTAATCAATTCAAAGGGTTTTTTTTTCAGCATTTGGACTGCATGAATGTTTATGAAGGAGAAGCTAATTTAATACACATTAGTATACATATTTTCATGAACTGTGTAATATTTGTACTTAAAGCCTGATAGTATAACTATGAACATAATGCTATTTACCTATCAAATGACACCGAAATATGCCCGAACTGCTTACCATTCATTAGTATCATCATGCTTGGTTTTTTTTTTGTTTTTTTTTTATCAAAAGTGAATATCAGAAAGGCACAACAAAATGAGATCCATACCCCACCCACCCCAAATCACATCAATTGATCCCACAACATTTTCTTTAGTAATTTTTTTCACTGTGTATCATAGATTATCTATTTAGATAAACAAATTTACAACAGTTACCTCATTTTAAATGAGAAGATTAGCAGGCAAATCTCCCAGTTTGACAGGGACAGAGGCATAGATATTTAAAGAGCTTTTGTGCCTTTGATTTGGTTTGAGTGGTCTATATGCCCTTTATATTTGACATCGTCATAAATCTGGTAATTAGATGAGCACATTACTAACAACTGAGGTAATGGGCTCAACACCTGGGAGACATCTTGAAATAACAGGAGTGACCGATAGCAAAAAAAAAAAAAACCCAGGAGGAGGTCCTAATGTGTATAATAAAAAGTGCTGCAATGAGACATCATTTAACATTCTCCCTAATTTAAGTAAAAATGAAGATCACACACAAATGAAGAGTTCCAAACAATTGACATCAAAACTTGTGGCCACCGAGCTAACAGCTGATGGCTGCAGGAACCTGTTTGCCCCGAGCACTTTTCCAACACAGAGGAAGAAAAAAAGCATTACTCGTACTTCACTGAAAAACGGACTCCATCACCAAAGTGCCTGTGAGTGCTTTAGATTGCAATAACTTCAGAAAATGAAATCTTTCTATTGAAGCAATGCTAGTCTGCCATATAATCCAAGTACTATCCTTATGACAGGTAATTAGTAACAATCAAATAAGAGACTTGCTCAGCAAACATTTCCGGGGAGATAAAACCAACAATGTGTGCTTGTAAGAAATAAAGTGATCCCCAGAGTAGAAATCAACATTAATATAACATAAACTGTCTTTAGAACATTAAACTTAGATTTTCTAAATAATATATAAGTACCGGTAATTCCAACACGCCACAATGCTCTTGAATAAGTGCATCAGATATCGGTCCTATTGCCAACAGTGACAGGTAGAGGATTGTGTAATACAAGAATGCACTGCACTCAAAGTATTTTCTTCCACATGTAGAACTAGGTTAAGCTGAACTTTGGAGGAAAAATGAACAAACAGAGGAACAACCGGTGGAGTGATGTGGGCTCTGCTGCAGCATTAGACGCCTGTCTGCTGAGGGCCTTGTCTTCTGCCATCCTTTAGGGGACGGGAAGTCTCAGAGACCAACCTGGAGCTGAGTCATGTCCACCACAAGGACACTCGGAAAGTCCTGGAAGAGTCTGTCATTTTCATTCTGTCAGTCCGCCGTGATGCCTTTCTCTCTGAGCTCCTCCGTCACTCGCACCAGGTAAGTGGGGTCTGGGTAGCCAAAACTGTCAGGAGAAATAAAAAAGCCATCACTGCATCTGTATGAGCTCAGGCAGCAATAGTGCCATGTAGCCAAGGACATCAGCTGAAAGCATTTCCTTGTCAGAAACTCGAATTACATCTGTCAGTCCTCACTGAGCCCTGTCCTCAGACGACCACACCTCTTAGGGAAGTTTTTGAGACTATTACCAGATCCAATCTTTGTGACATTCACTTGAAGCTAGAAGCCCATACATACCAGCGGGGCCCGCCCCATATTGAGGTCTTGTGGTGAATGTCATTCCAGGTGATGACATTTTGCATGCCCGTAGTCATGGAGGTACCGACGGTGAAGATAAGGCGCTGTTCAAAGGCCCGGCGCAGCAGGCCCAGCACACGGTTCCCCTCAGGGCTGTCAGGGAGGTAGGCCACGCGGTCTGTTCCCGGGTACCGAACACCCGGGTTTGGGTGTTCTGGCTGTTGGCATCAAAGGAGTTAAAACAGGATCAGTTACATAAATAGCTTTAAAACCTAAAAAAATTGTGTCTGTTTATTGAGGTATGTAACACTTTAATACTACAATCACTGCTGTTGTTAGATCAAGAACATGTAAGGTACTTCTGGCAGACAATGAGCATTCTTCTGGCATAAAGCTGTCTCTTTCCTGGGAAACTCCACTGATTTTACACATAAAGGTCAGTTAACTTGTCAGGGAAAGTATGACTCAGCCTGTAAAAACTGTTTGCCTTCTGTGAAGGGAGATTTCCCAGGTTTCAGAAGCAAAAATCCCACTGATGTCAGGAAAGTTTATCTAAATTTAGGCTTGGAGAATACACTTTTATAAATAGAAAGCTGCGGTACAAACTGGGAGCATGAATTTTAAAAAGACACTGGCATTTAACAGGCTCTGCCTAACGATGAGATACTATTGATTTTGTTAAAAGGAATGTTTGATCCACATTTGACCCATAAAAAAGGGACAAAAAGTCATGGAGGGTGAAATTATTAAAGCACTGGTGAGCCCCTTTAAAAGGTAAAAGTTCCACTAAAGCAGCTTTGGGACAACACTTTGCTTCCATTCCTTAATCTTTACCTTAGAAATGTGAGCTAGAGTCACCAAATAAGTGAGGAGTTTGTTGTAGTGATGAAAAACTGACCACAATTGAACATACAAGCCTGTTTCACTGCTGTGTTACAAATATTACTGATACAAACATGCCTTAACCAGCATATGAAAACAACTATTTTAGATGCTGTTTAGTGTTCCTTCCTGCATTAAAAGACCTGCCAATTAATTTGAGAATCACAGCAGGTTTATATCCTAGATTGTGATGCTTTTGTTTACATTTGGACTGAAGAATCTACTTTTAGTTGTATGTATTACCTTCTAAAACTGGATATTTGCAGTTCGATGTAAGACAAAGGTAGATAAAGATTATTAAAAAGTGTATTTGACAATGTTTAATGATCCGTATTGTTTATTAAAAGCTGAGAGTTGAGTTCATTACACCCACAGATGATTATCAAAATTGCAAGTTATTCCAGTAACACTGTGTGACTCGTGCTCTCGGTCTACTCACCGCCTGTAGGCCAGGAGGGAAGCTGTAGATGATGCAGATACATCCATAGCCTTCATGCCCAGGAAGCTCCAGATCAGTATCTCTCTCTACGATCATATTACCATTGGCAGGCTGGTTCCCAATCAACTGGCCATAAACCAACCGACACACAGGACATGCTTTCTTCACCTTAAAGGCTTGATCCAGGCAAGAGCGACAAAATGAGTGGCCGCACCTCTCAAGGGTAGTCTTCTCCACTATGTCCCCCATGCAGATTGAACAAGTATTATTGTCCTCTGCCTCGCTGTGGGAAGCCATGCTGGAGTCCATGTCCTTTCTCTGGGCTGCCTCGTGGAGCACGGCGCAGGCCTCCTCATCAGCAGGCTTCCTGAACCTCTGCTGCTGTCTCTGGGAGCGCCGCGGCTGGGGAGGTGGCGGCTGAAGCAGGTTCCCTTCTCCGTTCGGCTCCAGGACTCCGACACAGGGCAGCAGAGCCCTCTTCCTCTTGGGTCCCCCCTCCTGTTTGCTCATTTCTTTGCGGGCACAACGGCATAAGTCAATGAAGGCTTTTCGTGTCTCGCTGGAGATGGGTCCATCCATCACGCCAGCTCCAGCGTTCCTGGAGCCTTCCACCGGCTGCAGCCTCACGGCGCAGCACCCTCCCCTCTCTCCTCGCCTAATGATACCAGCACTCATCCCCTGCTTGTGCTGGAAGTCAATGAGCCAGGGCCTCCCAGCTGCAGCCAGGTAATCCCACACCGCCTGTGAAACCAGCACCTCATCACTGCCCTGGCCAGCACGCACACTCATCTCATCAGAGGAAACTGCACAGAAAAGCGCACAAAAGTCATCAGCACGTTACAGAGTGTCAACAAAAACATCAAAACAAACACTATTTGCACTTGTTGTAGAAGTTGTCCCCTTATCTGCACTTGCACTTATCGTGATTTCCAAATGCATTTGAGGAATGATGCTATCTTTTGCTTTAACACCCGCCTGCTGGCTGTGGTTGCTTTATTTCTATACTTCATAGTCAGTCTAACACATCTATTTCAGTTGTTGTTTCTTTTTGCATCTGTGAATGACAAAGTAAATCTAATATCTCTACATGGACTACTTGTAGTGGCTGCAGCATGTCAAAGAGAAATCTACAACGGGCTGCGGACGTCTCAGCTGTTCACAGACTGTAAACAAAGGAAACTAAAGCCCGTCATACGCGGAGGGCACGAAAGCTCACTGACAGCCACATGCAAACACAAGAGTGACACTTGTTTCGGTTGATATGTTACCTTGTGATCCCATAAATCCCTTCAATTGCGAATAAAGCTTCCTGTTGAACAGAAAAAGAGAGGAAGAACAACTGAAGCGTTATCACAGCTACTCGGCGATAAACCATTCTCCGCAGCAGTAGCAGCAATAGCAGCAGCAGCAGCAGCAGCAGCAACGAGGAAATTCAGCGATTTCGCAACAATAGCTTAGATATATCTACCGTCAACATTTAGCTAAGTGTTTGGGGTTTTTTCCTCCTCTCGTTATTACTTCAGTACCTCACCCTTTGCCGTAGCTCGTCGCTGCCAGTCAGGGAGGTTTCTGGCTGGATTAAAGAGCACAGCGCTCCATCGGAGGAGGCCTTTATTTCTGGCGTGCTGGTGCACTTTATCCGCGGATAATTCGTCTTTTGTAGTCAAGACATGGTATCCAAAACGTTATCTGGGCTCATATCACTTCAGGTTTTCGACAGCCCTTCCCCAGCCCATTGCAAACGCCATCCAAAAACCCTGCACTTCGTCCCCCCCCCTAACCCCCCTTAGTCTCGCCTGTGTTTGTCTTCCTAGTACGTCCTTGGGCTAGGCGTTAACAGAGTAAAAATAGCACTTGTAGTCACTCTTCTTATCTGGCTCCGGCCACGCTCGCTATGTGACAGCTTTCTAAGGCAGATAATGTGCTTTTTCTGCTCATTTTGAGTCCGTGTCTCCGCTTTCAGGCCATGTCCTCCTCCTTGTTGGCTCCACGGGGACCAAACATCTCCATCAATAAGGGGGACAGACCACTGGGAGCTACGAGAAAATGTGACCAGGAAGTTCGTCACTGAGCTGACATGATTGGCCGACAAATGGTGGTTTGTGCTTCTTGCTGTGAATCATACTTATGTCGTGCAGAGCAGCTTTAATGATTAAAAAAAAAAAAAAAAAAAAAAAAATGCAACCCACACACAGTGAGCTCAGCCTACACGACACTGAGGGAATACCCACTCATTCAATTATGATGCAAATTAAGCTGTCTATCAGGATGCTCTCACTTATTGACAGAAATAATATATCTGTTGATACATTTTGACAGAATACATTGTTTGGGTATAATTACAGCTTTTTATGTGATTTTTTAAATTCAGTACCACAGTATTAAAAAATGTTGGCAGGATAGAGCTGAAATTATATAATCATAATAAATATTATATATTAGTATAACTATGTCCTATTTATCTCTAGTATACCTCCCTCATATCTGTATCTCTCTCTCTAGCTATCTAGTGTTATTGTACATTGCTCTATTAAGTCTGCAACAAACAATTATTTTCATTATCAATTAATCTGCCGATTATTTGCTCAACTAATCAATTAATCAATTTTGTCCATAAAATGTCATAAGATAGAGAACAGTGTCCGTCATAATCAAAAGGGTCAAGGTGACGTCTTCAAATGTCTAGTCTTGTCACATCAACAATAGAGCTATATCGATTAGTCAATTTAATCGATTAGTTGATCGTCAGAAAATGAATCGGGAACTATTTTGATAATCAAATAAACATTTCAGTTTAGTTTTTTAAAGCAAAAATGGCAAATATTCAACAGTTGGGGCTTCTCAAATGAGAGTTTGAAGCTTTTCTTTGTTGTATGTGATAGAAAACTGAATATCTTGATCGGACAGCACATTTGAAGACATCATCTTGAGCTTTAAGAAATTATAACAGGTATTATTATCTACTTCTCTATTATTCACTATTTTTAGAATTTTTTATAGACAAAATGATTAATTGAGAAAAATAATTGGCAAATTAATGGATAATGAAAATAATTTAAAAAATAATTAGTTGCAGCCCTAATCAACAGTCCAAAGATATTCAGCTCACTATCATGTATGACACAGAAAAGTTTCAAATTCTCACATTTGAGAAGCTGCAACCACTGACTATTTGATATTTTTGCGTAAAAAATGACTAAAGAGATTATTCGATTATCAAAATTGTTGCCAATTAATTTTCTGTTGATCTACCAATCAATTAATCCACTGATCGTTGCACCTCTATACTCGTACTTAACTAAAGTTGGGTGATTGACCAACAATCAGAAAACCTCATTAGCTCTCTGTTTATTAATGAAACTGAAGCAGGATATGAGCCCCTACATCCATTACAGCAATAGTCTTCCTCCTGCTGCTTTTCAGTTAATGCAGGATCATAAACCTCAAACATGAGATAGCTGCTGACTCAAAGACACCTCCATATGACAGGAGATATTTTTTCTATCTAAAACTAATGCAAGAATTTCTGGAAATTGATCATCATTCAAAATATCTTCAGAAAACTGACTTGATGATAATGTCTTAACACCTTCAACACCTGTGATGTACTGATAATAAAGAATTTCTTAGATTTCATCCAAACCTCTTAAACCTGATTCATAACAACCTCTGTAATCTTATTAAACCTGCAGAAATCTGTGATTCTTGTTTCAAGTTTTGATAGACAAAAGTGAAAAGGGTTGATGAGTCTTTCCTTTTCCTGTTAAAAAAAACCATTGCTGTCAGAAGAGTGTCAGAGAAGTTGAGAATCCTTCTCCCGTCTGCAGCTAGAGCAAAAAATGCACCAGAGAGGCTTTCAGTGAAACCATGCTGATACAGTAATCTGTTTCCCTGTCTATTCTGGTTTTTGGTTAGATTTAGGATTTGCTGATGTGACAGTTGGACCTGGCTGTCAGGTCCAACTATAGACTTTGGATCACCCTACTCGAGGATCTTAGGCCGGCAACATCATGCAATATATTCCACATCACTTCCCAAAAAACATTTCATACTGTGATTATATTGTTTATTTCAATTTAATACAATTTGATATTTATTTAGCTATTCTGATTTCAGCTACTTCCTTCTTTATTTAAACTTCCTCATTTAATATCTGGTGATCTTACTCATCGAGGTATAAACTTTATATATGACGACTGTGAAAGCAGCAGATTAAAACCATGTATCATTTATATGGTGTGTAAGTCAATCAAATGTTTTTTTATCTAAATGCACATCATAGTTAAACAAGGTAGGATCCTGTCTCAGTTTGTTGACGGTGCACACATATTAGTATCCACACGACGGCTTGCAATTCATTGTTATCAGAGTTAATTTGGGGTTATTATATCTTTCACCTTTCTGACAGCGCTACACATTCAACACTTCTCATCAACTCTTTCATTCTTTGTTGCCGTACAGAACAACATACTTTACTTTGTGCTGTGGCATGGATGTTAGAAGACGATATCTTCAAACACAGACAACTACGTCCCTAAGAAGAGATGAAAGCATCCGGATATCAACAAGCACTGACCCAGCCATCGTAACTATGGACCTCCAGCACATCACCTACTCAGCTTCTGCATCAGTGGATGAACTAGTGGAGCTCTACAATACAGTGTACTATTATAATATGACACTTCTTTGAGTCAGCCCATGGGAACTGAATTAGTGACTGACTCTGTGGGCTCACTGATTTTTTTTCTTTTGCGGTAATGACTTTTACATGAACGTAAGACATCCAGCTGTGATTTAGAAAATGTAGTCATATCTCAGTAAAGCTCCTGTGGCTACATGCAGTTGTCGTGTGATTCAACATATATGGTGCAGCTCCAGGATTCTGTGTCATGCTGACATCATCATGGTCTGATCTTAATGCTATTTAAAGGAACGATTTCATAAATTAAACCTGAGCTTTGGAAACACGAATGAAAAGTTTTAGGAATCACCCTAATCAACTCTGTCAGCATCCACAGCTGAAGCTACACAAAATGTATCCATATTACAACCATGGCTTCAGCAGTTTGCTCGAAAAACTCTACATTTATAAATGGCATCATTACAATCAGGCCAGTAGGCAAAATTCTGTCAGCTGGACCACACTGAAGAAGGAAATTAGGTTTTAATATCACAATAATGCATCCAAATTACATATCTGCCAGAGAGTCTAGTAGTAAAAAAAAAAAAAAGCAGCACAGCGAGCTATTGTTAATTCTCTTTGGCAAATCACTTTGCAGCGGCAGAAAAGCTTCTGGAGGTAATTCAGATTACACTAATGTCTTTTTCCCCTTTAATTATGACTAATTCATGAGCCTACTTCATTATAAATGTACTGTCTTTTGTGGCTGTAAGGAGGAATCTTTCGACGACAATTGCATACTGCACATCTATCTGAAGAAATGTAGCATTATAATTTTGCAGATAACAAGTTCAAATGTTGGCGATAGATTAAGTTTAAAGACTGATGCTGCTAGTTCTGGTTTTATTTAAAGATACCCATAGCTGAAACTTCATATCCCCACTTCCTAAAAAATGGCTAAAATTAGGACTGAGCTGTATGCTCTCACTAAAGCCCTTTTTGTGGCCAACAAAACTCCAGTCTGTCATCTAACTCCAGCCCCTCATTTCCAAAGTGTCTTCCCCTCCCTTTCACTATCCCCTGTCAGGCCTGCCACTATTTTGGCCCCCCTTCTGGTCTTAGAAAGGCAAATGTCAGGCACAAGATGGTCAAAGTTGGAAAGGCAGATTATTTGTCAAAAGCAACCTCTACACATCTACTCAACCCTACACTGCACCAACACTTCCAGATATTTTCATCCCTTCATCTCTGACATCACCAGTTGTCTCCCACACATTCAGAAGCTGCCTGCCATTGTTATTCTATCCAAACTATCATCTGTGTCATCTGTGGCTCAATTCACAGTGAACAGCACTCATCTGATGATGCTTCACTCTCTTTTTCCCTGCCTCGGCTATTATTCCACTACCTCTATGGGAAGCTGCCAAGCCTTACACTGGTGATACTGCTTCATAGCCTCGCATCCTTTCTATTCACTTGTCCAATCCAACTGATTGAAGCTGCTCCCAAAGTGACATCAGCTAGAGCCTACCCCTGTGACTTTAAATCATCTGTCAGTTTCCATGTCATTTTCTGCTGCTTGAGTGCTTTGCCTGATAAAGAAAAGCACTACAAGTCAAACAACATGGCAGCAGGTGCATCTGGCAGCCTCCATTCCTATAGGGTCCTAAACTGATGAAGCTAAACTTCACTTTGATATTGTGGCTGATGGCAATGCTAAAGAGTAATCTGTTAATATGCTGGCTGAGAAGCAAAACTGTGAAGGGAGATGCATTGGCTTCCAACACTGCATCTGTGCTCATCTCTAGTGAGAATATAACCATAAGCCAGAGTCCTGCATCTTTTTCAACATCTCCAAATGCAGAAATACCCTCAGTCTTCTGCTGCGCCCATGATACTATCAAAATACATATTCTTTTTTCTCTTTTCTTTTTTTTGATTGTTAACCTCCTGACACTCAGTCCATAAAAGGGACTATGGAACAAGTGGAACTTATTTATGTTCTTATTCTTATTTATGCTGTAAAAACTGTCAATGGAGGATCTCACAAGGGAGTCATCTATTCATGCTCCCTTTATAGTCCTTTTTTCCTCACTGGTCCTTCTCTAGACTCTGAGATATTGATGAAGGCAATAGGTTAAAAAGAACTATACACCAACAATAAATGGAGCACTCGTCATTACCCACTTGTAAAGCTTATATACTCAACACTGACAGGAAAATATCAGCTTCATATTTTGAAGATGAGGAGACACTGACTAAAAAATCGACCATTGCTCCAAAACTGGAATCTGCAGCTTTGAAGGATCCTGCACATGCACAAACTGCTCCTGCTTCACCTGCAAGAAAGGCTGCTGCTACCTGTGTGGCTGTAACAAGTGCACCTCTGACTGCACGTGCAAAGGAAAGACACTTAATACGCATTAATATGCTGCCTTGTTGAAGCTTATTTTCTAGTGTGTCATAAAGATGTTGATTCAACTCTGCTATTTTTTTTATTCCAAGTTTGCACACTTGTGACACACAGTACTGGAAAGTATACCTTTTTTACACCATTAGCCTACATTAATTGACAGCTAGTCCTACTTTACAACTTAAGGTTTTACTTACAAAACATGTGATGCATTCTATAGATTAAACTACTCAAAAGTAGCCAAATAGTTAATAAACTAGCTCCACCTCGACCAAATGTTATAATACAATTATAACCTAATAATGTAATGTAACTAGGGGCATTTTTCTGTATTGAATAATTTACTTTTGATCATTTAAGTACATTTTTGCTAACACTTACTTTTACTTAGCTTAAGGAATGTTTTTACATATTTTTATTGCAACTTTTACTGAAGGTGGAGGACTGATATTGTCAACAGGTAGTCACTTTCTTCATCATCAGGCGTATCAAACGTTAATTAAGGAGGTCTTAAATGAGGTCCTCATTTGAGAGAGGAGGGGAAGATGGCGACCGCAGGGTTGGCAGATGAAAATGGAGAGTGAACAAGGGAAATGGAAGTTGAGAATTTTGAATTTAGAAGCGAGAAATCCTCAGAGAAGGGAAAGAAAAAGAAAGTTGATTCATCGAGTCATAGTGAGAGTGAACATGAAAAAGAAACCTACGTGGTTTGAATGAAGATTCAGGGTTTGAAAGAAGGTGCTGGATGGAGGAGCTTTGTCAGAAAAGCACACTGTGGCAAGATGGATTAAGGATGAAGTGGGTGAAGTTAAACTGATCGACATAAAACGATTGATAGTCTTTGAACATATGTCAAAGACACAGATGGAAAAAGCCTTGAAAATCTTAGTGTTGGGTGCTAGGATGGATATGTACCCAGTGGCATGTTTTCCACTTAGCAAGAAAGCTCCAATAAAAGGTAACGTTGATGGAGTCTCATGCAGAGTGGATACAAGGAGATCTAAAGAGTGTTAAGGGGTGACAGAAAGCTATAGAATGAAGAGGTCTGACAAAGTAGTTAATGAAAAGTATGAAACTAAATCTATTATGCTTCACTTTGATTTGGAGTATTTGTCTGATAGAGTGTTCTTGGACCATGTGTCCTAACTAGTAAGGTTGTATGTGCCCAAACCTTTGCACTGTAAGAATTGCTGGAAGTTTGGTCATAGTTTGCTTGTATGTAAGAGTGAGATAGCCACGTGTGATAAATCTGGGGAGAATGATTGTGAAGTAGACTGTGACAAAGATCCAGTGTCTTCTTTGCAAAGGGAAGAAATAATCAGGGTCAGATCTAAGAAGAGACATAAGCATGAGGAAGTAGGTAAGGAATGTTATGATGCGAGACAAGAATCTAAGCATGCTGAGTTTTGCTTTTGTAAGGATCATGTGAAGTTTTTTGGCCTTTTTGGCAATTAACTGCACTGTTGGAGTAAAAAGAAATCATTATATATAGATATTATTTCAGTGGAGATTTAAGTTTAAATCCAGTAGATGGCGGTAATGCAACATTTTGGATACCAACTGCCGCTAAAAAACAATAATACTAATAATAAGAACGTTAATTAATTACCTCCTTCCTCCATAGCTCTTGTATGATTCACATTAGGCTCGTGGTGGAGCTCTCGCGCTGCCTTGGAACAGGCGGGTGAGGTGACACGGTGCGTCACGAGAGGAAAGCACGCGATGTTTGGAGAGACATCAGGGGCATCTGTTGCAAACGTTAACTGTTTATGTCTCAGTGATCTTTTTTTGCCAGGCACACTACAGCTAACGTAGGCAACATTAAACTATTATCTGTGTCTCGAGCCGACGTGGGATTAGATTGCTAAAACTGTGAAGATGTAAGTTTTGAGTTTATTACGTAGTCGTTGACAGTGTCGGTGGAGTGGTGTATTGCGGTTCAGCCAGCTAACATTAGCTTAGCACACGAGTTAGCCGCAGCGGTGCGTTCATATTTACATGCATGACAAGACTAAAAGGCACAGCACATCGTTAAATCCACCGGCAGACAACTTTCCTTAAGTCTTATATAATTTGGCACCAGCATGTCCTTTAAACTGATAAACTCTTTGCTAGTCTTGTTTACGCGCCTTGCATCAGCTCAGATATCGTTAGCTAGCAGGCTAATGTCAACCCAATAAGGCAAGGGTAATGTTAGCACTGAAAAAGCATGGTGTCATGATTAGCTTAGATTTCACTTTAGCTAACGTAGGCTAACGCCAACTTACACACTTGTCAGCGATACTTGTAGCACAAGCTGCTTTTATCCCATTTGAGTATTTTTTTTACCCTCACTGTGTTTTACATTCAAATGACTATACAGCTTCCTAGCATTACCTGACTCAGTCTCACAATGTGATCATATAATTGTTTCCTAGTGAAATGTGTTCAATCTGCAGTGTAACGTTAGCAGGTGATTAAAGGGTTTATTCTCACGCTTAGCTAAGACAACAGTTATTGCTTTGGGGTGAAGAGGTGATGAATATTTCAGAGGTTTTCATCCTAATCTGGAATGAATGAGTGAAGCTTTCCTCAACATGATTCAAACGTGACCTCGTGTGCTGTATCCTCGTTGGCCACTAGTGGCTGTGAAAATGATAGGCCCAACTAATGCCAACAAGTAGGACAGTGTTAGTTCTTGAATAACTACCAGAATGAAGCATGGATGATGTTGGATTATCCTAATGTCACATATTCCCTCTTCTCTCTTTGTCATTAGGCAGCCTGCAGCAGCTAAGTGGTATGACAGACGGGACTCCGTTTTTATAGAGTTCTGCGTGGAGGACAGTAAAGATGTGCACGTAAATTTTGACAAGTCCAAATTTGATTTCAGGTAAGTTGTATTCATTGCACATTAAATAGTAATTTTACAATTTTGCCTGATGATGCTTTTTGGAAACAGGGTCCAGATCCTGTGATATAGTGTATGAACAGAATGTTGAAAACACAAAACTTTTTGGTTTACATTTAAAGTTTATGGTTGCAGATGGAATAATATGACCTCTTTTCACCTTACAGCTGTATCAGTGGAGCAGATAATATCAAAAACCAGAATACAGTGGAACTTTTTGGGGAAATTGACCCTAAAGTAAGTTTGTCACTTGCGGACATAGTTTCAGTTCCACCATCTGTTAAATTAATTTGAAGCCTTCATCAAACCCTCTTTGTTTCATGCAGGAATCCAAACACAGACGCACAGACAGGTCTGTGTTGTGTTGTTTACGAAAAGCAGAGGCTGGGAAATCATGGCCAAGACTCACCAAAGACAAGACAAAGGTAACTCATTCATTTAAAAATAATGTGTCAATCTGCAGAACATTGCAGTTCTGGTACTGGCTTGTTGTACTTGCAAACCAGACATTTCTCTTTTATTTCCATGGATCTGAACATACATCTTGGTCAGCTGTTTTCTTATTTATTTAAACCACATGTTAATAAAACTCACATCTGACAGTATGATTTAAAAACATGAAACTTCTTAGTTCTAGGAATGGTGATGATTAGTACGCCACCTAACTAAACAGCTAAGTAAATATGAACATTGTAAAAACAGCTGGAATAAACTGATTGCATGTTAAATATTGCCTTACTTAACAGCTTGAATCTATCTTCCCTTAGTGCAACTGGCTGAGTGTGGATTTCAATAACTGGAAAGACTGGGAAGATGACTCAGATGAGGACTTGTCAAGTTTTGACAAATTCTCAGAGGTAAGAATATTAAGAATGCACAGTTCCTGAAGCGAGGGTATGTCCAGATGAAGTGCCGTCATGTTGATTGTTGTCTCTTGTTAATGCGTCCAGATGATGAACAGCATGGGAGGGGATGATCTACCTGATTTAGATGGTGCAGAAGATGAGGTATGTTTTTTTTTTAATACACAGAGTACTTTTTTTATGTGGTTCATATCTTTATTACAGAGATGGTTTTTTTCTGTTTGGAGTAATTATAATCAAGTGAAATTTATCAGGTAAAGCATATATGAAGGATTTTAAATGTTTTTTGTTTTGTTTTGCAGCATGATTCTGCAGACAGCGATGATGAAAGTAAGTACTTTTCTAAAAGAGCTGTCATGTAATTTGTGACCGGTAGTCACTAGTTCTGACGAGGTGATGTTACAGAAGACAGGCATAATGCTAGGCGGTGCGAAGTGCATACAAATATGGTCTATTTTAGGGTCTGTTAAGTAAGCTATAAAGATGATATTGTCCTATGTATATTATTGATTATTATATTATGTTAGAAAGGGCTTGATTGTTGTTACAGTCCTTGAAGGAGAATTGATTTTATTCTATCATAACTGGCTATGATAAAACATTAAGTAAGAGATAGTTAACTGTTGTCTTAACACAAATGGGTATTTTCAGTACTAGCTAGTCGTAGCTGCACTCTGTCCAGCCTGTGGTACCTAACATTGTAGCAGTATCAGTTATAATTTTTTTCATTTCTGATTATCAAATAGCTTTGAATGTTTTATTATGAACAATTTGGTTAATTGTTCTTTTTTTCCCTTCTCTCTCTCTTCCAGAAATGCCCGACCTTGAGTAGATGAATATGGATGCCACCTCAGTAGTAAACAAAGCGAGTTATAAGTCTGTTGAAGAGAGAGATCGGACATGAGTTGGCAGCCACGTTGGAGAGGAAACCTCATCTCTCGAAACAGTTTCCAAAGCGAAACCCCTCAAGGGAGTGACTGTTGGATACAGACATGCACAGAGATCCATAGCGACATACAGTGCTGTGCTTTGCTGTTCTGTTCTGCATGGACAATTCTGTTCAAAATGAAATGTTATTGTTCATTGACTTAAATGACTGTGGGATGTGCTGATGTCTTACACCTTCTCTTTTTTTTTTGCAATGTCAGGTTATGTATAGAACATTGTGATTTCTAACGAAGAAAAACAACTAAAAATGCCTATTTTCCAAAAATGATTTTTTTTAATGACAGGTTTTTCCCTTTTAATGTTTGTATTGTAAATTGCACTTATTTTGTTGTGTTAATTTAAAAAGTTCCGCTTGAAATGGGTTTTCCAATGTATGCCAACATCTGCAAATATTTAACAATAATTTCATTCTTTTTAAAACATATTTCAGCATTTAAAATAAACAGATATGCTTGTGCAACTTACAGCTTGTGTTGAGATTATGGTAGTAGAGTGATACAGTCTTTGCACATAGTCAAACCTTTGCTCTATGCCAGTGTACAAAACATTGCACATTGTAGCAGGTACAAAAAATACTTAATTTTCTTCCATATGCATCCTGAGGTGAGGGCAGAAATCCAATGTACCCAGCCAAGAGTTTCCCAAATAGTAAAAACACAGCACAGGTTATACATGTTTGTTCATCAGAAACACTAGAACTATGCTTTGGAGGCTTGTGTGTTTCACTCAACATGTGTTGAGCACTTTTGTGTTTGTCCTATGCTGTGGGAGTTTGGGTATACATTTCTAATAAACTTGTTTCAGGCTGTTGAATATGAGAATTTAGTATTGAAGCATCACTTTTTCAAGCTCCAAAGGAGTTTGACTCATCAACAACGATTAACTATAAAATAAACTGAGAATGAGATGATTATTCTCTATTAGTGTGGGAATGTGGTCTCAGTGGCAATATTTAAAAGATAGTTTAACATTTTTCAAGTCTGTCATAAAACAACACCGACATGCTCATGTGTACTGTACACTGAGACGATTATCGGTTGTCCATTCGTAATAATTCTAAATTGAGAGTTGTGGGACAAAACTAACAAAAATGTTTTCTAAAGTTTAGCTGAAGCTAATATGGGACTTCTGCCATGTTGAGTTACACAACTTAATGTTTTTAGAGTAATAGTCCCAATGTGTTTCCCCACACAGTGTTTCCCTGCTGAGCTGCGGTGGAGTGACAGTTTCATTTTTATATGAAGCTCTTCCACAACACTTCAAATTGTGCTATATAAATACATTTTGACTGATTTGGAAAAAGGAAAATACCCACTTGATTTGACTTACTTTGCTGAAGCATCATATCTTTGGTTGAATTTTAGAACGATTGTGGAACTTGGAATCACTTAGGAAGGGATCTCTTATGGACAGGACGAACAATCTTTCAATTTACTGACGGGTGAATGTGAATACCAACTTCCATGAAAATGTGAAATGTCACTTTGTAACCACTGTGTAGTGCTGATGCTTCACAGCACTGCTCTCTCACTTCTCTCTAACATTACACAGCGTATTCCAGGGGTTTCCCATCTCCTCTGTTCTTTTATACTGAGTGCAAAAAGGAAAATGGAAGTCTGAAATTCCATTACGCTGTAAATTTCCAGTGTAAATTACTTGTGATGTTGCTGGATATTATTTTTGTCAAACATGCAATATATGTATCCCACAAATAGAAGTATTTAGCAAAGATGACGTCTCCTGATTCTTTGATGCTCATCTAATCTGGTATTAAATTATAATTATCAGTCAGTAAAGGCTATAGATTATTAATGGATATAAAAACTTAAATACCGCTATTATGCACACGTTATGAATCGCATGTGATACTGAAAATGGATCATTTGAAGCAAGTGGAACTTCCTGAGTAATTTTTAGCAGCAGCTATGAAGCCTAACAGTAAGTGCTGTACATTTAAGTCGTTACTCTCCTGTGTTCTGCAATAAATGTTTTTACCCGTGTGTGGTGCGTGCAGGCCGTGCAGAGCTTCTACTCCGGTGTGAGATGTTTAGGAGCTGCATGGTGTTATGTATGTGTCAGCAGTCTGCAGACAGGCAACAGGAAAATACAATGCAAGCACCTTTTAAACACCCTCCCGTGTAAAACTAAACTGTGGGCTTAAACCCACAAAAGGTGGCTTACCACTGATGGAGAGAGTCATTAGAAGGACATAATACTCATCACAATAGAGATGCGCAAACTAGCTAAACTAATAAACAGCAACAGCATCAACACTGTCTTTTGTGAGAAAAAGTTTGATTTTCTCCAGCAGCAACGGCCATTGTTCACCATATGAGAGTGGAAGATTGTGTTCACCATGTTTTTTTCTAAACTTCAGGCTGCTGTGAAATTAATGTGGGAAATTATTTTGAATATTTGTAAAACAACAACAACAACAACCTTCAAAATGACCAACATTCTTTGTCCCCTGGTTATTTTTATATATTCTGCTAATATCGTTCCCACACAACTCTCTGGAGTATCTAAAGCACAGATGCAATGAACCAAAAGGCCACTGTGGACCATGGAAAAGTGAATCCACAGATTCAACAGTGACCATTAGACAAACATCATAGAAACCAACAGAAACTGTTATTGCCAGCGTTTTGTTTCCATGCATGAAAGGAGAAAAGCAGTGAGATCAGCATAATCCTTTCAGGGGCCTGCGGCCGTCCCTCTGCCTGCCCTGGTCAGCATGATGCTCCAGTGCAGAAGCTCAATGCCAGGCCTGCTCTCCCCTCTTCCTCTCTGACCGTGGATTTTCCACCGCTTTATCCGACCTGAGCCTCCAACCCTGTCCAGCACACACAATGTAAAACTCTGCCTAATCAGTTCTGCTGCCACAAAACTAATTTGTACCAATCCGGAGCACAAGTGGAGAAATTGAGAAATTGCTCGTGCTTTTGTTATCAAAGCCCCAGCTGAATGTGAACTGTTGATTGTACATTACACAGGAGACAATGGAAAGTAAATCGTGGGAAATGAGAGGAAGGTGGACATTATGATGATATTAACGTTGTGCTTGTAAATATACCAAAATTATTGGAAACCAAGCAAAAATTTCACTGCTCTTCACTCTGCCCACCATTTGCCTGCTGCTTTTTTTTTTATTTTTTCACATTTGAAGGTCAATGCAATTTCCCAACAGTCAGTGATGTTCTACCACTTTACTGGTATTAGTGCTTCAATTAGGCAGTTGGTGGTACTTAGATGGTAGATCTCCACCTCCTCCAGTAATACGAGAGGTCTAGCTGAACCCATGAAAAGATGAAAAAAGAAGAGTGTGCTACACCAAACACATTTTTGTTTACTTCTCTGCTTGCCCTGACCTCATAAGTTAAACCACAAGCAATAGTTTCAAAAGCAGTCTTTAAACTGAATAAATGAAGTATAAACTGACTAAATCAAGTATATTTACATTTGCAACCCTTTGGTCTAGTTTCAGAGAGATTTCTATAATAAGCAGACGCAGGGGTCAGGGCAGGAGGAGGGTTAAATGATTTTGTTTTGAGTTGTAGTATTGTGTACTAGCCCCTCCCCTGGGCTCAGCGAAGCAGCTTTGGCCCCTGGGGTGTTATAAAAAGGCCTCCGAGCTCCCCCTGCTCTGGTAAAGAGGCTGAATGTCTGCAGGACATGCTTAACGTTTGTCTATCCATGTTCTTCTACTAACAACCAGCAGGGTTGGCACATAGATGCACAGAGACTGGCGTATTGCTCCACTCAGGAGCTCTCTATGACAGAAATCAGAAGGCAGAGCAGCAGGTTATTCACAGTTACATGTTGAGCAGTTTAGGTGTTGTTGCATTTAGCTTTAGAGAGGCAGTTTCTGTTTGAGGGCAGGTTTTTGTCCTTTGCTCTGTTGTTTTTTTGTTTACCAAACAACAGGGTCTCAAACATAGTTATTACTGTGGAGAAGCAGCATCTCCTTTTAGTTGATTAGTTAGTTTTCTGTTGACTTTTCATCCCTCCATTGCTTAGAGGTTGCTTTTTGACCTTTTTGCCACCATGTGGGAGTTCCGGTCCATGTCCTTCTGGCGGGCGGTGTTCGCCGAGTTCTACGGCACCATGTTCTTTGTATTCTTTGGGTTGGGGGCAGCCCTCCGCTGGACCACTGCGCCCCATACTGTTCTGCATGTTGCCTTTTGCTTTGGGCTGGCGGCTGCCACCCTCATCCAGTCCATTGGCCATATCAGTGGAGGACACATCAACCCGGCTGTTACCTTTGCCTACCTGATTGGCTCCCAGATGTCCCTGTTCCGTGCTTTCTTCTACATCGTGGCCCAGTGTCTTGGAGCACTGGCTGGTGCTGCCGTGCTCTACGGGGTCACACCCGGCAACATGAGGGGAAACCTGGCACTCAACACAGTAAGATTACCTGCCAGACACTGGAACTAGTAGCAGCTTTAATAGCCCATATCCATGTCCTGTGGAGACTATTTTATATGAATATAATTCATAATATGACTCTGGCATTTATGTCAGCACAAAGTCTGACAAAGCTTATATCTACATTAAAGTACAATAATTTAACCCTTTTTCTTTCAGCTGCAGCCTGGTATCAGCCTGGGTATGGCCACCACCATGGAGGTCTTCCTCACCCTGCAGCTTGTCGTCTGCATCTTTGCAGTGACAGATGAGAGGCGCAATGGACGCCTGGGATCCGCTGCCTTGGCTATTGGTTTCTCCGTGCTCATGGGACATCTTCTTGGGGTAAGAACCAACCAGGAGGATCTAGAAATTTGATATGATCCTTATATCAGTTCAACAGTTTTTACCCAGAGCTCTCCCTGTCTTTGACTTAGATGTACTACACTGGAGCAGGAATGAACCCTGCCAGGTCCTTCGCCCCCGCTGTCCTGGTCAGGAATTTCGTCAACCACTGGGTAAGATGATAAATCTATGTACGAACACTACAAATGCTTCAGATCTATTGTAAACCATAACAATATGAACTCATCAACACATTCTGCTCTCTCAATCTTTTGTTTATGACAGGTGTACTGGGTGGGACCCATGATTGGTGGTGCCATGGGTGCTCTGCTGTATGACTTCATGCTCTTCCCCCGCATGCGCGGCCTCTCCGAGAGGCTCGCCACACTGAAGGGCACCCGGCCCCCAGAGGCTGAGGGCCAGCAGGAGACCAGGGGAGAGCCCATCGAGCTCAAGACACAGGCCCTATAAGCCTGGAGTAGAAGATTGGCTTTCTGACCCCCATCCCTCACCCCTCACGCCTCACTCTGCACCCTCAGTTCCCGGTCCATCCTCAGCCCCACTCAGCGTTTCTGCACACATACCTCTTTCCCGCCTCCACACACGCTAACACAGATCCCGAACACATCCTTGTTCTGCATCCAGAACTAGACCTGCTGAATCACAGTGAAGGGGTACCCACAGCCCTGACCATCTCGCCTAATTTCCCCTCTACCCAGCCTTCCTCCTCCTCCTCCTTCTCCTTCTCCTCCTCCTTTTCCTCCTCCTCCTCCCCCTCCTCCTTCTCCTTCTCCCTCCTCCTCCTCCTCCTCCTCCTCCCCCTTGGACTGCAGGACAAAGATGGAGGGTTAGAAGAAGACTTGCCACTGAAGGAAGCACCCTGTGCCTTGTGGTGTGGGGAGTCAGTCCCTCCTGGCTGACCTGGTGGCTATAACTGCTCAGGACAGGGGCCCCTCTCTATCTTTCTTTTCTTTTTTTTTCTCTCTTTCTGTTTTTCTCCCTATTTTGTAGTCTGCTAGGAGTGAAGCTACAGTAGAGCAGTGGACTTCTGCATGCTTTTCCATTTTGATCCAGTGTGATCTCGCCCTTCGTTTTGTTTTGTTTCATGAACTTTGGGTATATTACATGTACGTATTATACTTTAACAGTATTTATTTGGCTCACATTCTTTTTTTTTTTTAAGTTACGTGTGCATGTGTGTGAGAGAGAGAGAGACAGAGTGAGTGTGCATGCATGTCTGTGTGCATGTGTATGCTTGTGTGCTTGTTTTCATTGATCATTTTTATTTTTAACTTTTCATTGCCGCAAACCTTTGTCTGTATCATGATTTTTTTTTATCATGCAAGCTTATTTTAGGGAAAGATGCTGCCCTCACTGATACTGCAAAAGTTAAAGTTCAATTCACAAATTCAACAGATTTCATGTTAAATCCCCCTTTTTTTATCAGATGAACATAATTTATGCCTTTTCAGTTGAGTCTTAAAGCCAAATTCATTCACTTTAGAGTTTTTGTCTCATCTAGTGAGGCATATTTATATTAAAATAAACACAAAACACTGAACTATCTGTTTTTTTCTGAGCTCAATCTTCAATGAAGTTAGTTACAAACACTTGAAATGGTAACATCGCCTCCAAATTTGTTGCCCATTACTTAATAAATGGGAAATCTGCAAGTTTGTACCACATTTAGATAACTTATACAGTATTTGTGTTGGGTTACATTTTAAATGAATTTCTGACATGATTTTGTCCTCAAAGCTTTGCTTTTAGAGCAGCGCTTATCACAGATTCATGTACAGGTGTGTGATAGTTGGTTTGCTTTTACTTCTGCGTGTCTGCCATGGAAAAACAAAGAGAGCAAACCTGACACGCTGTCAAGAGGAACAAGCGTTTCCTAGATGAATTGTGTTGTTTGACACAACTGAAGAGTCTTTGTTACATCAACTCAAGGTTAAAAATGAAAGAGTGCATGAGGTGTGGTGGCTTCTTGCTGGTGTTTGCAAACACCTGGTGCCTTCTCTTTTCTACGCTGAGCTGGGTGGCTCTTTAGGAGTGAAATAGTTTCATTGGATAAGCCCCTCTCTGATATTTGGGAGAAGAGAGAAGGTCACCGTGAGGCGACTGAAATCTTTAGTGTGTTTGTACAGGGTGGTAAACGTACACCTTTATTTTTCATACAGTCTACATAAGAGAGAATGAACTTTGAAGTTGAAGCTCTACATTGGCCTGGTGTCCCCTCTCTCTTCCATCCCTCCTTCATTCACCCTACCTCCTCCCTTTGTTTACGTGGCAGCCATCTTGTTCTGCTCTAATGAGGGGACATCTAAAGCTGCTGGGATGGAGAGGGGGACGGGGCGCTGAGATAAGTTAGCATTTTGACATTTGCCAGAGCATTTATTGAACCAGACATGTAAGCTGATTCTCTCTTTCTGCTTCCTCTGCATAACCTTTTTCAGTGTGATTTCCCTGGCAGTGGTTGAGTAGAAATTTAAATTTTAGTGATATGTTGAAATTAGAATTTGTGTTCTAAAGGAAAAGCTTTGTGATGTACAGTGTAAAGTTTTCTTTTTTAAAAACATTTCATGATTGTTGAAACTGGATGGATAGGAAATATAATATGCTAGTTATGCAATGTCTCCTCTCTGGCTGATGGATTATGGAAGTGATGCCAATTATGTTATTCACCAATATGCTTTCATTCAATGGACAGCCTTTATGGTACAGGGCATACCTTCCCAATCAAATGCCATTGATTTATTATTTTTATATGTCAAAAAAATCCTAAAATTCTTATGTTTCCAATCTTTTTTTCTTGTCTGTTTTCTTTTAGACTGATTGTAGAAAATTATTGAATTTAAATAGATGGTTCCAAACAGAACAGACCTAAATTTAGACATAACAAAGAGGCAGCTCTGAGACAACAATTACCATACAGGCATATTCTTGTCTGAAAACTAAACCCAGTCACCATTTACATAAACATTTGCCAATCAGATGAGATCATTTCTGTGACACCACAGGGGCGGCAAAAGCTGCAATTCATTTTTTTTTTTCCATTTCATTCACTTGTTGCATATATATTCCAGTGTTTTAAAAGATGCCACAGAGAAAAAGGGAGACAACCAAATACTTGTAAATAAATTCGCAAAAAAACTATTTTTGATATTTTGAGAAAAACTGAGATTTTATTTGTCACCACAGATGAAAGATTATATTGATTGTAGCTTTGGGGTGATTTATCCAAAAGTTGATTCACAAGATACAAAAGGTTTTTAATCTAACATACCAGGTACATCTAACACACCTTTATACTATTACTGTATACACACAACATTGATAATGTGATGGTAGGTAGTGCAAAGCTTTTAAGGTTTGTGGGGAAGATTGCTTTTGATATACATTCAGACCAGTGAATAAAAGCTGCTAAAATCATTTAGAGCTCCCACGAAGCAAAGACACATGCATCCCCAGCAGCATTATATAGTTTTACTGTTAACTGCAGCACTAATTACTTCTTTACTTTAGATTTTCATTTTATGTTGTACTATATCCCTTATATATATATCCCTATTTTAATCTTTAAAAAACACACAAGCCCAACAACAAAGAACAAGAACCTGACACATGAATGTGAATGTGTTAAAAAAAAGAAGACTCCAAACAGCATGACATTCATTTTGCTACATTAATTAAAAATTAATGTAACAATTAAGGTTTGGGAAAATATTTTTGATCATTTATGTTCACCATTTCTATCACAGTTTTATCACTCAAATACTGAAAAAAACAACAAATAGCAATTTTTTTTGCATCAGGGCATCTAGACTCAAATACAGAATCAAAACCATGTAACATTTATGCTCAAAAAATAGGATTGGATGCATACAATATACATTTAACAGAAAACACCCATTGGAGTCTTTAATTGGACAGATACAATATCAGCATTTCCCCCCACCGTCATCATCACTATTAATATCATCTGCTGTATTATATGTGATGTGGTATAGTTTCACAGTCAACAGTTATGGAGAAGCTTCTTGTTCCTGTCTTGTTCCTAATCCTCACTATTCCACAGAGTAGGTTAGGGTTACAAACACTGATTGGCCAATGACTAAATTATGAAGTATTTATCATGCACACTGTGCATTTCTGTGATAATGAGTGTACAACATACTATAACTGAGGCTTAGCCATGCTTTTTAATCACAAGGAAGAGTTATATACAACAGGGAAATACTCTTCAAATATTCTTGCCTCATCGTGACTAAAAAACATGCAACAAGCACAGAGAGCAACATGCAATATGTTCCATAATCTCTAATATAATCTCTGCTAGCTGACTGACCACTGAGTGGCGATGTCATATTATCATTATGCTTTCATGAGCGTCTGCTGTCACACATGTTAAATTCTGTTAAGCTGTTGGATAAGCACTGTAATCTGTACAGCAATTTGCTTTTTTTTCCAAAATGCAGGGAGTGTAGTACAAACAGATGAACAAAGAAATCGACATCAACAAACCTACCACCAGGTGAGAGTGAAGAAAAGGTTTTAAAAAAGGTGCACAGCAAGTTGCAGATGACAGTACTTTTCGTTCTGGTTTTACTTGCAATGATTTCCTGCTTCCACGTAGCACCAGCTCATCGTGTTGAGTCCAAGAGAAATCACATTAGTCTCTGACAACTTTTTACTTACAAGTAGATGAGGCTGTAGATGGATGATGATGTAAGTGTAGGGAGAAAGTTTGCACAAACTGTAGCAATCTTTTCATATGAAGGTAAGACAGGCGAATTTGTCTCCGGTATCTGTTCGATGTCTTCTTTACACTCTAAGAACAGCACTGATGGGAAATCCTCCTATTGCCCCAGATTCTTCAGAAGAGTGTCTAAAACTAGGTCCATATTGTCAGTTGTGCCCCTAGAAAACAGACATACAAATTTTAGGAACCAAATAATCGCCTCTAAACCCTGAGTAACACTATGTGTGGGAACCAAACAACATAGCAATGGATTTCATGCACAGGCATGAAGATATAAACTTACATGTCATGCGGGAAGACAACAGGAGAGTTTGGGTTGAAATCCACAGAAGGAGATGCTGAAGTTTCCATTTGGTCTTGAGTGATGGACTCTTGAGGGCTGAATGGTTGCTGGAACTGATGCCTGAGAGAAACAGTAGGAACAGGAGCGCCATCAACAAGCACTGTAGATTCATTAATGACCAGCAACAGTGCAAGATGCAGGCTTCTTACTAGGGGTGTGCCCGAATACAAATACGTTACTCAGCAAAGCACAAATAATGTTTGTTTTTTTGTTTTTTTTTCACGAGGGGAGTCACATCCACCTGCCACATGACACACATGTCCTAATTTGGACATCACTCCAGGAGTTGGGGGTGTTTGCCAGAGATAAAGCTGAGCTACTGACACAAGTGAAGTGCTCCCTAGGGACTCTCCATAACCTGCTGTTCACCTTCTCCTTTCCACAAAGTTAGGTTGTAAAAAATAGGCAATAAATGAAAAAGTACAAAGCAAGAATCGCCTTTGAAGTTCTTCTCTACACGTTACATGCTGTGCTGTCTCTATGTTATGGGTGTATAAATAGGTAGAGGTCTGTCTGCGATGAGGCAATAAGAAAAGATTTAGCTCAGTAGTCAGTGCAGTTGTCTATAATCTGGGAGACTCTTATTGTAACACTTTAATTTTCTAAAATTAAAAGTATAATAAAAACAAAAACAGGATTTTTAAGCCTCTTTCCACTTTTATTCGAATACAAATACAAATAATTTGTCACATCCTGCCTGGACTTTCTGTTTGTTTTTTGGAGTCTTTGCATTTTTGTTCTTTTGGTTCTCTCTGTTTTCCCTTGTGTGTTCCTCCTGTGTTCATGTGCTCCTCCTCTCATCTGCCCTGCTCCTAGTGTCTTCCCCAGTCTATCAGCTCCCAGTCTGCCCTTGTGTTGTGTCACCTGTTCCTTGTCTGATTAGTTCCTGTTTTATTTTGAAATGTTTTTTCCTTGTGTTTTGTTACCTTTACTTCCTGTGTTTGCCTGCCTCTGTTGATAACCTCATGTGTTCCACCTACGTCTTGTTTCATTCACCTGTGTTCAGTTTGAAATCAGACTCTGTGTATTTAAGTCTTGTTCTCAGTTCAGTTTTTGTCAAGTCGTCTGCGTTTATGGTCCATGTTCCTTGTTCCTGTGTCTCAGTGTCTCCTGTTCCTTTTGAATAATTCAATAAATAATTTCTGCATCTGACCCTGCCTACCTGGCGCCATCTGTGTTTGGGTCCACCTGCTCCACTCTTCATGACATAATTTTGCTGCCTCAACAAATACAAATACAAATACTGGGCTCTCTGCACATCCCTACTTCTTACAGCCACTGGATCAAAGTGGGGCTGCAGCTAGCAATTCTTTTCATTATCAATTAATCACAATATAACCAAAGTTCAAGTCAATAAAGCGAAAATGGAAATAGCACATGTTCATACTACCAACTATTGGAACACCTTTACAAAACGAACACTGACATATCAAATTGATTTGACTAATTTTGACAGCTGAAGCTTCATATTAGCTTCAGATAAACTTTTAAATACATTTTTGCACAGAAGGAGGCTTGTGAAGTTTGGATCTCTATCATATCATATCTCCAGTATGAATAGGAGGAATGATTATGGCAAGAAAAAAACATTTCAATGTTCATTTAGGCACCTGACCATTGTTTTAAGACATACTTGAAAAATTGTGAACCCTTCCTTAAAATGGACTTAACTCGAAGTGCATTGCATCACATGGTTTATTTGCTGTTGTGACTTTTGGTTTGGTGAGAACTGAGAAGTGATAGAAGACGATCTTATATGATAGTATGATGATGTTGCAAAAATATGAGGTAAGTACACATTACAACATGACCAAAGTCCAATACAATTCAGTGAAAATGGTGATAACACACCACCAATGATCAAAACATAGCCTTTACCAAAGAAAGAATGAGATATTTAAATGAAAGAGTCTTAACCTCTTAAACACACCTTTGCAGGTCCATCATTACTAACCCTGTACCTTCTGTTGTGCAGAGAAGCACTGTTCAAACCAGAACACTGTTTTTAATTCAGGTGTAGATTCCAACATTTTCTAGACACAAGTATTTCATACTGAATTACAGAGAAATGTGAATAAAATGCTGCCAAAATAATCCTGACTAGCTGTACGTCATTTGATGTAATAGGTGCATATAAATCAACTTGGATTATGCAAAAAAGTACAATCCAAAACAGGTCAGCAATGGCACACCATCAAAACAAATGCCTGTAGAGCTTCACAGATATTCAAATAAAATATATTCCTGTGGGCATCTGGAGGTCACAATAAATCAGCAGATATTAACACTGTAAATGTTGCTGGTGATTGAGGGCTGGTTGCTAGTTTGTAAAGGACAACACCAGGAAGTGAGTATGTGGTATGAGAATAAAGTGAAAGAGAGAGATGTGTAGAACAGAGACTTACATGGGGTAGGGAACAGCATTGTGAGGGCTTTCAGCATGAGGTGCCATATTGGGAACAGGGAGTGCAGCTGATCCAGGGTCCCTGCAAACACAGACGCACACACGACATGTTACAAATGTTTTCTATTAAGATTAAATTGACTTAATTGACTTGAACATGACTTGATGTGCATCACATTACATGGTTTGTTTACTGTTGTGCTATTAAGCACAAATCTGAGTTGCTGAGACTTAGTAGAGGCTGATGTTATACGATAATGTTGCATGTAAAATATGAGCTACACAATATGATACATGACCAAAGTCAAAGTCAGTTAAGTGAAAATGGAAGGGACACACATGTATCACCAACTATTGTAATGTAACATTTACAAAATGAACACTGAAATATTTAAATAGAGACTGAATCTCTTAAACACACCTTTGCAGGTCCATCATTGCAAACTGTGTTCCTACTGTTGTGCGGAGAAGAACTGTTTGAACCAGAACTTTGTTTTTAATTCAGGTGAAGATTCCAACATTTTTTAGACACCAAGTATTCATACTGAATTACAGAGAAATGTGAATAAAGTAGTGCCAAAATGATCCTGAATAGGTATATGTCATTTGATGTAATGGGTGAAAAAAGTCAACTTGGATTTAAAAACAGTCCAAAAAAGGTCAGCAGTGTATGTTCCAATCGGGTGCTCAAAAAAAAACAAATCAGTTGAAAAGTAGAAAAGCTGGCACACCATCAAAGCAACAACGCCTGTAGAGCTTCACATTTGGCTCTACAGGTGTTGTTTGCTTTGATGGTGTGCCAGCTTTTTCCAATTTTCAACTGATTTGGATTTAAATATTTCAGTCAATACAAGTGGTACATAGCTTTAGTGAGACACTGGAACAACCATACAAAATAGATGGTTCTGTAAAACAACAGAAAAACTTCTTATTTAACTTGTAGGCTTTTATTTCAGTAGACTCTAGAGGTAGGACCTTGGCATTTCTACTTTTCTACATAAAAGGATTTAAGTGCCTCTTATATTTTGTGCCTACATTTATTGCCTCATATTTTTCAAAAATGTTATGAATGATCTCCAGGATGCCCACAGACATCCTGGAGATCGATCCCACAGGCCCACATGCATCCTGGATTTCACAATAAGTCAGCAGATGTTAACACTGTGTAAATGTTGCTGGTGATTGAGGGCTGGTCACTAGCTGGAAAAGGACAGCACCAGGAAGTGAGTATGTGGTATGAGAATAAAGTGAAAGAGAGCATGTGTAGAACAGAGACTTACATGGGGTAGGGAACAGCATTGTGAGGGCTTTCAGCATGAGGTGCCATATTGGGAACAGAGAGTGCAGCTGGTCCAGAGTCCCTGCAAACACAGACGCACACATGACATGTTACAAATGTTTTCTATTAATGTTAAATTGACTTAATTGACTTGAATATGACTTGATGTGTATTGCATTACGTGGTTTATTTATTGTTGTGCTATTAAGCACAAATTTGAGTTGCTGAGACTTAGTAGAGGCTGATGTTATACGATAATGTTGCATGTAAAATATGAGCTACACAATATGATACATGACCAAAGTCAATGTCAGTTAAGTGAAAATGGAAGTGACACACATGTATCACCAACTATTGTAATGTAACATTTACAAAATGAACACTGAAATATTTAAATAGAGACTGAATCTCTTAAACACACCTTTGCAGGTCCATCATTGCAAACTGTGTTCCTACTGTTGTGCGGAGAAGAACTGTTTGAACCAGAACTTTGTTTTTAATTCAGGTGAAGATTCCAACATTTTTTAGACACCAAGTATTCATACTGAATTACAGAGAAATGTGAATAAAATAGTGCCAAAATAATCCTGACTAGCTGTACGTCATTTGATGTAATAGGTGCAAATAAATCAACTTGGATTATGCAAAAAAGTACAATCCAAAACAGGTCAGCAATGGCACACCATCAAAACAAATGCCTGTAGAGCTTCACAGATATTCAAATAAAATATATTCCTGTGGGCATCTGGAGGTCACAATAAATCAGCAGATATTAACACTGTGTAAATGTTGCTGGTGATTGAGGGCTGGTTGCTAGTTTGTAAATGACAACACCAGGAAGTGAGTATGTGGTATGAGAATAAAGTGAAAGAGAGAGATGTGTAGAACAGAGACTTACATGGGGTAGGGAACAGCATTGTGAGGGCTTTCAGCATGAGGTGGTATATTGGAACCAGGGACTGCAGCTGAGCCAGAGTCCCTGCAAACACAGACGCACACACGACATGTTACAAATGCTTTCCATTTAAAACTGACTTAACCTGAAGTGCATCTCATGAAATGGTTTATTTGTGATAAATAGCTCCTTACATTCCCACTTTAGTATGGAGCGATACAGGGATGTAGCCCCCGCTGGGTGGATGTTGAGGCTCTGTGTCAAACAACAGCACAAATATAAGAAGAACTGTTCTCAGTTGAACTTAAGAATAAAAAGCTGACTCTGTGCATGTAAACCATTACCTGTGTAATACTTGTGGAAAGCCTTATGTTTAGGATATTCAGGATACAGAAACGTTATGTGGTTTATGTCTTGGATGCGGTCACCAAGGCTACGGATCTCAAGATCTCTCTTAGTAAAGGGCTGGATGTTCTGGATTTTTTGTCCCCCATCTATAAAAAAAAAAGTTTGTACATGTGCGAGAGAGAGAGAGAGAGAGAGAGAGAGAGAGAAGTAAGAGAGTGGGAATAACTATGTGTTGCTTAATATTAATTTATTTAACCACCCACTGTTCTGCTTGTGGGTCACTAACACAATGTGGAACTTTCACCGACTGCTAATAATATGAAAAGTTATGTGAAATGTAATAAATCCGTGAAAATTGATGTCAAACAATACAAAATAGTGAATTTGTTTTCATTTAGGATTTACATTACATGACAAAATGTGGGTGTGTGTCAAATGGTTAAATAACAATTATCAAAACAAAGTTACAAACTGCTTCACATAAAAATAACATTAATAAAAGATATACTGTGTGATTGTCCTCTTCACCATGTCAGCACCGGATTTACTGGGTGTACCTTTGCAGCATAGTCCAAATGAGAAACAGGAGAATTTTAAGTAAAAAATTAAACTAAACACACTCAGACTCAAATACTTACTCTCAGTAGCGGACACATAAGCAATTGTGATGCCTCCGATCTCAGAGTCACTAAAGCGAAGCAAGAATGTCCCGTTGGGCCTGTCTTTGAGAATCAGGTGTAGATGTTGCTTCCCAATGAAACCGAATATCAGCCTAGTGGAGCAAAACATTGCAGACAATTGTCATTATTAACAAGTTGTAGTAGGTTGCTAATATTCACTATTGAAAGAGCAGAAGAGTCTCCACACCCGTCGCTCCAGTAGGTCTTCAGGTGCTTCTTGGTCAGGTCCATTACTCCCTCAAACCACTGCCAGAAAGTGAACGGTCGACCTGGGAGAACCTCCTGTAAGATTAAGTAAGCAGTGTGAGATCTGTGTTTGTATGTCGGTGTATGTGTGAGGATATGCATATGTGTGTACCTTATTAAACTGAGCCCAGGAAACCATCATGTTGCTGAAGTCGTCAGCAAAGTCGGGCTTATCAAAGATTTTCTGGGCCAAGAAGTGCTGGTTGTATTGATCCAGGTTGTGCTGCGTCTGAACCTCGGAGGTGAATTTACTGTTGAGAGTGCTGCACATCAGTTTCCACGGCACACGCTCCGGCACCACGAATGGCACTCTGTCCTGATGACAAGAACAAAGAGGCTGACATGGCGAGAACACTGATATGCAGTTATAATGGTGTTGGTGGGAGAGAAAAAGAAACTTAAACTGAGAAAAAGAAGAAAAATACAGATACATAATCATCAAAAGGTTTATTGTATAGATTGTTAAAAGTTCACTTGTTTCATCATTCAGTTCATTTCTTCTACTTCCAGTCAACACTTACAGTTTGGACAAATGGACTTGGTTTGATTGACAGAGCAAAAAGAGCAACAAACAACAAACCCGTCTGTGCCCACAGCACCTTAGTGCACATTACTCGAAGCCAATCGCTCATTTCCAAGTCAATATAGTTCACTAGTGGAGCTGCATACAATAATTCGTCTGATGAAATATTTCATCTGGTACTGAATAGGTTTTCTGCAACCTTGGATTTCCAGCAGAGGATAATATTTTATTGGCATTTGGGATGTAAACGTGACTGCCATCTTGCACACAGCCCATTCACATTGTGATTATCCTCCTGTAATATTGCCTTTATGGAAACCTTAGTAGGTCTTCTCCACAGCAGGTATTTTGCTCATCAAGTGTCCCAGTAGGCCATGACAGTGTGACAGTGAGCCAGCATGCACAATACCAGTCAGATATTTTTGGACAGCCAATTACAACTGCATTATCTGACTGCAATATTTGGGATCTCAGGCAAAGAGTAGCTACATTACTAGCTAGGTAGGCTAGCTTTATTGAACTGGAAAAGCCCACAACCCGCTACTCACACTCTGTAGTTGAGGGAAGTGATGTAGTAGCACCTTAAAGGGGACATATCATGCACATTTCCAGGTCTATATTTTTATTCTGGAATATGTTTGCATGATTTACAGATAAAAAAAACTAAAAAAAAACAACTCTTAAAGCCTCCCTCCTGATGAACCCACTCTGTTCTGATTGGTCAGCTTCTGGAGGCTGCCCCTTGGCCAATTTCTGGCGGCTCTGGAGACTACAAAAACAAACTGTAGTATTCAGATTTCACTTCTTTGTCTAATTTTTTTTACACAAAATGTCAACTTCACAAATACATCCATACATGTTCGAGCCAAAAGGCCGAGTCCAAGATGCGTAAGTGTACAACCCAAACAACAAATGGATTAACCTTAGCAACAAAGACTACAGAACAGACAGCCATTTGTGGGCATGCAGAAACAATCTGATGTCATCACAAGGAGGAAGTAAAAATAACATTGTAGGCGAAGAGTTCAGAGCAGCCTGGGCTTTTGACTTGACTTTCATGAGCATTTTTACATACATTCACCTCATGTTTTGGAACTTTGACTGTGTTTAACTTAGACATCTGACATCATAATAGTATATAAATGACAGAAAATCACAAAAATCATATGTCTCCTTTAAATTAGAGAGGCTCATGTATGTGCTTCATGGCTCTCCTAAAAAAAATCAAGAAAATATGACATATTTTTCAGAAGTATGCCATCCCTGTGCTCTTTACTTTGAAATAGATCTTTATCGTTATCTTTAAACACATCACAGTGTAATGCTTACAGTATGTTAATCTCTGAAGCAACTATGCCCACTTTGTTTTTTTGATAGGCTTTCAGTCGATATTGGTATGTTTAGGGGAATATCTAAATGTATTCATCTCAGTTCACTAGAAAGCATATTCCCCACAACAGTTGAAGGTGCTTTGTGACCACAGCCCACACAGAGTGGATAGATTCCACTTAATAGCTGTGTTTACTGTGGTTTTTCACGGAAAATGAAACAGGAAAAGCAAAGTGAAAGAATAATTTGACACTTACTGGTTCTGAAAAAGCACAATCCCATATGATGGTGGCCAGAGCATTGTTGTCTTGACTGCCGTGGACAATGACGACTACCGGCAGTGAGATCATCTGCAATGACATAATTCAAATTTTGACATTACATCTGTTCTCACCAATTTGAAGGCCTAATGAAAATAATAAAAATAAAATTTTAAAATCTCCCTCCACTCAAAAATGTGTTTTGCTTATTGTTCCTTCACTGTTTGAGCTTCACTGTCAATAATGATGTATGTGTAGAGTTTGATACTAGAAAGCTGTTTTCACGTTCATCTGCTGAAATGAAAAGTTTCTCTGTGCTCACTGAAAATCAGATTTTAAGAGGCGGGCCTACAAGCATGATTTGTGACATCACAACTAGTTTGGAAACTAATAGTGGTCTAGTATGCAACTTAAACAAATATGATGTTGAAATTTGAAGTCTGTAGTTCATAAACACTGAGAACAAACTTTTCACTGACGTACGACACATCATGCAGTCCAGCAGTTAAACTTTTGAAATAAAAGATATTCGCATATTCATAGATTATGGATTTTTAATAAGATAGAAGAAGAGTATTCTTAAAATGTGTCTGGAGGGGATCTTTATTGTTTTACAGTTAAAAATCAAATCTATATGACCACATAGTTTTCAGCCCTACTGTAAAGCCACTTTCACACATGCACTGCAACCCTGAAATCTTCCAGAACACAAATATCCAAATCAGCCCGACCGGACATTAAATGGACTTTTACCCTGCCAGCTCCCTAGTACACAGTGCGTGTAATGTCCGATTGAGTCCAGCAGCTCATTCTCTGGTGAATTCACAGCAAGCAAGTGGACATGTTGACAGAGTGATTACTTTTTGCATCATGTCCTGCCTCCTGCACGCTCTACCATGCACTGACCCTCACCTAAACAATGGGGAGTATTTCCACTAGGTGAGAATGAGTCACACGAACAATTTCCTGCCATGTGCTAAAATGTCAAGACCTGATTGTGTGGACATTATAATACAGCAGAAGTACATGCTCACAAATAATGTGATACAGAAAACAAAACATCCTAATCCAATGACAGGTTAATGCTAAAATCATTAGATTTCATTAGCCGACAGGATGTAATGAACTCTACATGTAGACAGAACAATGGAAAGGCCAAACCTGTATCCTGTAGGGAGTGTCACAGCCTGTGATGCTAATCTCCGTTGAGAACAGGAGGGCAAATTTCTCCTCTGTCACAGACTCTGATCCCTTCCTGTCTGCTCTCTTGATTTTCTTGATGGACTGTGAAAAAGAAAGTAAGAATTTGTTAAAAACACTAAAACGATAATCAAATCTACATTAGGCTAGGGAAATCAAGACTAGCACATACCATATTCCTGAAGGTGGCACATGTGCTCTTGCTGGCTGTGTTGTGTTCTAGGATGGCTGTATTGTTGATCAGTTCCCCGACGTTATCACTGCAATTAACATAACAGAGAGTTTCCATGTCATGTGTTTTTCATTCATATACCTTCGCAAACTGTATCCTTGATGGAATCCAATTTAAAGTCTTAATCTTTATTGTTTTTGTTTGATTTTATTCATTTATTTGTCACACACCATAAGACCCAGCCAATTAGGGCTTACAAGGCTGTAAACAACAACAACCTCAACGGCCATACTTGATGTAGTTTCACAAATCCACAAATACGTTGCAAAAGATCCACTTTAAATAACAGAAATGTAATTAAAGATACACGTTTTTTCTATAAATCTTGCCAAACAACCTCCTCTGTAAAAATCCACTTCAACATGGACAACCAAAACAAACCAGGATACTTTATATTTAAATAGCATATCCTTAGGTTACTGTACATTGATCAATATACTAAAAAATAATTATAGATGAGGATAATTTGCTAGTTAATAAGCTTGCTTTGACTGAAGAGTACTTACCAACTTTAATGACCAAAACAAATGTATATCTTAAAGCTTTTTTGTTATTCCTCTGACCACTGGGTTGGAATAAATTGTGAGTAAATAGTTTTGGGGAACAAATATCAGCAAATTAAGGTCCAGTTTCAAATTTAACCCTCCTCCTTTCTGACAGTGTGCAGTCTGTGTTTCCTACAAAGCTCCTGTGTTTATAACTCACCTGGGTACACTGCCCAGGCTCCTGGCCTGCAGCTCAGTGATGATTTGCGCCTTCAGCAGCACAGGCTTCCCGGGAGCCACTTTCTCCCCCAGCAGATATCTCACAGTAGTGGAGAACTTTGACTGAGTCTTAATGACCTGAGGGGGCTGCTTGTCCACTACAAGAGAGCTGAAGTAGACATCATTGATATGAGAGAGGAAAAATGCTTTAAAGGATGTATGAGAGTAAGTCTTTTATGTTGCTTTTTGTGACTGAAGGAGAGGGGGGAAGTCTACTTTCATTCACAGTTTTTCAACTTAAAAAGAAATATTAATCATAATAAAAAATGTGACTCTGAACAACCTTTGAATCAGAACTTGCAAAAGTTGCCCAAGCCTTTCCTGGAGCTCTGGGATTGGTTCCCCTATCAGCATCAGTTCCTGTCTCAGCTTCCCGTTCACCCCGAGCAGCTGCTCACACCTATAAAATATATGAAGACAATCAGAAACATGAGAAAACACAATGAAGTCAATAAAGAATTTTTTTTTTACCAAAGATTGTGAATGAATTATTCCTAACCTACCAACCTACGTAACCCTAACCCATTAAAACTGGAGAACGTTGGCTGGAAGTCTAAGTCAGTCTGTTATGATGTAGTACGAAATTATTAGTCAATTAATTAACTTGTCGATTTTGATTTGATCACTCATCATTTCAGCATCTGATATTTGACTATTTGCTTCTTTTCTCTATTCTGTATCATCATAAATTGAGCAGATTTAGGTTTTGGTTCATACAGCAATTTATAGATGTCACTCTGGGCAAATTGTATAATTTTCTGACATTTAATCGATTAAACAATTTAGCGATTAATTGAAAACAAATCAACGGATTAATCAATAAAGAAAATAATCATTAGTTGCAACCCTTTTATGATGTAATCAATCTTAAAATGTGAACTTCAAAGCATCCAGCAGCTAATGATTGGGAAATAATTGTGTATTATTATGGATTTACCCTTTAAAAGGAGATTCATAAAAACAAAGCTATAGCACAGTACTCACAGATAAGCATATAAGTGTCGAAGCTTGTCTTGTTTGAGTGTAATGTAATGTTTACTTGGATAGGACAAAGGAATTCAACACATAGGGGAACGGGCTGAATGTAGTGCTCCTCACCAGGTCTGCAGGAGATTGAGGTTGTCGTCAAAGGGATGTCCAATGGTGGCTTTGTGCTGCTCCCACCTCCACACCTTCAGCCTGTTGATGAGTCGGGTCTGACACTGGTCCAGACAGTCCACACACTCCTTCAGCAACTGGAATCGCTTCTACAACAATCAACATCCAAACACATTACACTCACACAAGGGAAAACACATGGATGTACATGCGAATATTACATACATGTAGTTCATGACACAGAGAGCCTCACGTAACCTTCATGGAATTACAAGTTGTTTCAACAATACGACGCATGATTTATCTATCAATTATTTTTCCAAATGAACGAGGACTTTTATAAATGTATAAAATGCACCCGTTCATCATAGGTTCATCTTCCAATTGTTTATTTTGCCTGGACAACATTTAAAAAGCACATTTTATATTCATATTAGAATGATATCAGATTAAATGAAGATAGATTGCTATTAGAGAAAAGCTGCTTATACTGAAGTAAGCAGAACCTACAATAATTAAATGAAATACCATTTTGCAATGGCTCTATTCTATTCGAGTTTCCCAGTAAGTCATGACATGTGACAGTAAGTCATAATACCAAGAAACTGAGGCAGCTCAATGGAATTAAACCATTGTTAGTTTAATTTTTTATACCTGAGTTTTTTGCAGGGTTACATGATGAGTAGCAAAGGGACCTACTTAACAAACACGTATCTGAGTGTGATAATTAACATCAGATGTCTAAATCTCTGGCCTTAGACAAGCTGCCTACTTGGCAAAAAACTGCTGTTTTTTGTCTACAGTGTTTTGATCATGTTCATCTTTAATTAATGATAGCAGTGCTTGTACTGGCAGTATAAGCGTGCTCACCGTGGCCATGGCTTTCACTTTGTACTCAAGCTGCTGGATGTGGTTCTGGAGTTTCTGGATTTCTGCAGTGGTGGGATCCAGTCCGTTCTGCTGGATTGTCCCTGTGCAAACAACAAATGACATCACGTGTTCAGTCCATCCTGCACCTCAGAATATAAAACACTGAGGCAGCCATTACCACCATAATTACTGTTTTTGCCACTCTGTCAGCTGCTGTATTTACTTAAAAATATAAAATCTGCTCTGTCTGCTGCAGGTGGATAAACAAACAACCACAGACAAATTAAATTATAGAAGGCACTATATTGTAGTTGTAAGACGATATAAGTATTTATGTATTTGTCCACATCTATAACTCCTCCTGTGGGCAGCCATAAATGGAGGCTGGTGTAAAAACAGTTGTAGTAATAATTGTTGACAAATACTGTTCATTAATAAACACTTAAAAATGTTCTTATTTCTGCTTTTAACTACATTATAGTGTGTTATAAACCTTTTATTAAATGTTTATATACCGCTTATAATAACAGTCTGAAATGCAAAGACAAATTTTCTCTGTTAATCTATATATATATAGATATATCTTTTCTTCCATTTTTTCAAATTGAAGGACACTGTTTGTACATATATAGCATGTGGGAGGAGCAGGGGATTTCCGAAAAGTCACGCTTACATTTTGGAAGAATCAGCGGCTTTTGGCTATTGAGGAAACTAGATCAAGGTTCACACTATGCAAACCAGACATGATGCCTTTGTTATCACATCTGTTTTCACCCCAACACTAATGATTCACAGATCTGTTGACTGATCTAAACAACTTGATACTCTCTACACAACTGTCTCTCTCACATTTAAACCTGAGTGTGACTATACTTCCTGCAACTGGTATAAAAAGAAATTGAAATAAGTCAGAAATTATATAAACTGAAATAAAGATTAGAAAACAAAACTGAAAATGAAATAAAACCATCAATTACTATAGAAAGTTATATTTATTTTTATGAAGAGGAAGTACAATACTTCAAACTTCAGTCTCTGTGGTAAGTACTTGAGCCCCACTTGTGTCACTAGAGTGAACTGACACTACAGTAGGTATAGGAACATGAAACAAGGCAAACTTGAAGAAATTCTGTGTGTGTGTGTGGTTCTCACCTATAGACTCGTAGTTCTGTCTCTCCCAGTTGAGCTCCTCTTGCAACTGGTGCATCGTTTGCCGGACCTCCTGGACCTCCAGCACCTTGAAAACCAGGTTGTCCACATCCTGCATGTTGGAGAACGAGGACTCTCTGTACTGTGGGTACTGTGGAGGGCTGATTACTGTGGGGTGCTGTAGACATGGAAAAATGCTTAGTATCAGTATTGGCATCAGAACTATTGAACACATTACTTGTTTACCACTATTAAAGTACATTAAAAGTAGAAATAATGTAGAAAACAAACTTTCTCCCTGAGAAATCAAACAGAATAAATTTACACCCTCAAGTTACACACTGATTAAAAAAGACAGAATAAGTAATTATCTATATTATTTGTTACTTCCAAAGTGAAGCGCTGACCAAAATGGCAAATGGCCTTAAAGTAGATACAGTATTTACTTAAAACTAAAGTTATTAAACTTAAATTGATAGTTTTGCAACTAACTGCAAATTGTGTAAATCTTATTGCTGACCATTTTCTGAGGCCCAGGTTTTCAGGAAGCTACTAATTTCACTGAAGAATGGAAATCAAATTTCTGAGACCTAAAACTTGCCTTATATACTGTAGGCAATTCATCACAGTAGTCAGCTGTAAAAAAAAGCTATCCAGTTCATATAGCTTGTAGTATTATTATTATTATTAAAGCACTAGTGTCCAGTTTTGCTCCTTTGCCTAATCATCATTCACTGCAACATTATCAGACAGCTTATCAGGGTGAGGCCTGTATTTAAACTAAACTGTATTTGTTCAAAAAAGATCTTACAGCTCTGAGCAGGGTCCTCTCCTTCCTGAGCATGTCCCTGACCATCACTCCAAACTGAAGAGGCTGCTGCTGAAAACTGGTCTGTAAAACAAGCACATGTCTTATTAGTTCATCAAATCTACACATAATAGTGTAATCCATAATAGCACAGTGTTGCTACTAGTAGGCCAATACAGTGGTTTATTCATATGATTTCATAGACAATACATTTCTAATGGCAAATTGCCTGCCTTTATGTTGTAGCAGGTTGGCACAAACATATTTAAGGAAGCTGATGTGGTTATCATGAAACAGATAGGGCGCAATTATACACTCATCATATGTAGGTACAGGGCGTCTTAAAGACAATACCAACACATACAGCAAAGCCGTCCAAAGTTCTCATGACATAACTTTTTCTTCAGTATCTTGTGGTCATGAAATGTATGTAAAGTACGTGTATGTAAGTTACAGCGCAACAGACACCTTAAATCTATCATATTGTCCTACATGTGAAAACACCATCTTCCTGTCTTTGGTTTTTTTCTGTGGTTGCAGTCAGTGGGAAACTCAAGCTTATTGCGTCTACTGGCAGCTGCTTGGCATTTTACATGACAGTGTGAAGAAGTTGCATTCAACTGCACTCAACCTCAACTGCAAAAACAGCATGTAGAGTGGCAGTCCCTTAGTGAAACCTGTCAGGGATCCAGTGAGTAACCCAAATCCGGTTCTGGGAGCTACTGAGTGATCCGGTCCCCCTACCATGCTTCTGCTGATCTGCAACAGCTTCATCTTCTCCACCACATTGGCGTTCTCCTGAGCCATCGACTGCAGCATGTTGATGATCTGGTCCAACAGAGCCTTAGCCTGGCCCTCCTGCTCCACCTTTTCCAGTACAAAGTCCTCCCTGTGAGCATACACACACACACACACACACACACACACACACGCACACACACATACAAGCACATGCATATACAGTATGTGCATATGAACACACACACACACACACATGCAGACAGACACACACAATATGCAATGTGATCTCAAACTATGGCACGCACATACTGTACATGCAAGCATGGCTCTGTAACTGTCTATATGTACATGTATGTATATATCTATGTATACTAAGTTGTGTACGTGCACATGAGTGTGTATCTTACCATCTTTGTTTCTCAATCCACTCAGCTAAAAAATGTCTGACTTCTATGGGGAAGGAATTTGAGGGGTAGAGGTCATTGACTGTCGGTCCAGGCAGGTACTGTATCAGCTGGGTCATGTGCATCCACTGGGCCATGATCGAGCCGGGCTACAGAAGTCAGAGTGAAATGACATTATGTTTAACTAATCAATGTGACCACATTTTTAAATCACAGTGGAACTAAACTGGAGATGTTGCATTAAATGATGAAGCTAGCTTTATTTTATATGTCTCTTGTTATCAACAAACACCAAAAATGCATTACTGCTCTGTCTATACTTTCCCATTTCCCTACCCTGTCTGTAGCTCTCAGCCCACAAGGACATTCATTCCTACCAATAAAATGAATGTGGAAGTAAATCTTTAAAAAAAACAGCTCACAAATCCATAGTTTCATTTTCAACTTCTCCAGTCCAACTGTCACACCTGCCACCAAACAGCGTTCACTCCCACAGAACTTTCTTTTACATGCTAATAAAGGATGTCAGGATGGTTTTTAGGGAATGTTGTATAAAATAATGAGCAAGCCAAGTACAAAATTTCCATTTAATGGCATGGTATAGCCATAAAAAACATGTAGTCCTGGGTTTGAATACTTCATCCAACATAATCGAAGTTGGTCTGGGATTACAGAAGAGACAGTAGCAAATTAGATGCTTAAATCCACAGAAGAACTGTGGCAACATCTCCAAGATTCTTGGAACAACTGACCTGCCAAATACTTTGAATCTTGACTGCTGCTGTTTTAAAAGCGTGCTCACACCAAATATTGATTTGATTTAGGTTTCTTCTGTTTACTGCCTAAAACTTTTGCACAGTACTGTAGCTTCAGTACAGAGCTAGAACAATCTGACATAGTGTGTATGATACAGACAGAGAAGACAGAGTGGTATAAGGTAATTATTCCAAGGGGAAATGAAAAGAAATTGGATGTCAACGAGTTAAAACAGGCTAAGCAGGTTCATAAAACAGCTGGGCATTGTGATTTTTTAGTAAACATTTCTCAAACATGAGTAAATCGTGCATTTGTTGGGGACTAGTTTCAGCCGATGATTAATACACACTTGGTGCACTAGTGAGTATTTATGGTGCCAAGACAATATATGTAGGTTTGATTCAAAATAAACTACAATGCCCATGTTCACTGCAATAAAGGGACATGATACTCAACAGTGTAGTTCATTGATTTGTTGATAGTAGGATTAATTAATTGTTGGTTTTGGTCTTTTCACAGGATTTGTTTACAATAAGACACATATTGCCAGCCTTTTGCTTCAGCTAAACAAGTGTATTTGTTCTAAAATGTCACAATAATTATCAGGGGAAAAGTTGTATTTCGCAAGCAGTATTTGTTGAATGTCAGTAAAGCAAAATATCTTTCCCATGAGAGACTTGACCATTTAAAATAGTAGCAAATACACAAATGGAAATGTCAAAGATCAAACAAACTTCTGGAAAACACGTACACAACTGCTGTGGAGAGACAGACATAGATGGAAACAAGCAAGCATATCCTGTGAGCTTTATCAGCTTCCCACATGTGGGGAAAACCATATAAAGTAGAAACTAAAACACCTCTGTTTTAAGACTTGTCTTTACCAGTGATAAATGTGAAGGTCAAATCATTAATCCCTCCACTTCTGAATGAGTAAAATATACCACCAGTTACTCTCACTTATGTTGACATTAACTGTATCTGAAAGCTTGTATATCTCTCTGCAGGCTGACTGTTGGAAATGGTTCCTCTTTCATTTTTAATCCAAGCTGGTGTTGGCTTAATGACACTGATACATTATAAAGTCTCTTCAATTTCCCCACAAGACTTTTGAAAGAGAAGTAATTCAGTACATTAAAAAAATCCTTGTTATGAGTCATGATACAGATCTAGTATGCAGCATTGAGAAACTTTTTACAACTGTTGTGTCACACTGAAGAAATGGGATGTTGTCTAATACCTTCTAGATAGAGCCCAGCCAATTCATTGTTCAGCTGATATTATTGGCCAATACTGGCCTATAACTGATGTATTGGTATCAGCCTATATGTCCGATATGCACCGATATATATATATATATATATGTATAATCGACCGTTATATCAATCATTTTTTGTACTCCCAAATATCGGTATTGGCATCGGCCCGAAATATCCAGTATCAGTCATGCCCTACAACAACCAGTGTGTGAGTCATCTAATTTGAAGGTTCTCACTTAGCTATCATAAATACTTTAGGGCCTTATGTTATCCGTTAATTACTTCCAGATTCTGTTTTATTTTTTCCCCAAATCTGTGTTTTGTGATTTAACCAGAAAGAGTGTCTCATTATGTGGTGGAATAACATTTCAACAATTCAGTAAGAAAATATTCCAAATTGAATCATACACTGAATGAAATGAATATGTAGCGATGACTTTGTAATGATGCAACAATCAAAGAAAATGCTTCCCTTCCCCCATGTTATCCTTCTCATTTTTGTGAGTGATTGTACTGTGCTACATAAAAAACAATAATCATGAAATAACATTGGTAAAACATGATGTAAACAGTGATTAACTCACCCTCCCAAAGTCAGCTGTAGGGACGGGTATCGTTAGGATTTCATCTTTATCTTATCCATACCCTTATCGGTCCAGTTCTTACTCTTGCTGGTTCTTTTTCATTACTAAAAAATTGGGTTTTTTTGAATCATTATATTAATAAAATAATATTAGGATTAGAACTGATTTATATTTTAAATATAACTAAATATTGTTTCTACGGCAGCAACAGTAAAGTTTAAAAAAGCAAAGTCATTATGTAAACTCAATAATATCTCACTGGAAACAAATCTAAAATGTCAATAAAATAAATAATATTCCTGACATCCAAATACTGAGTGAAGTTTAGAAAGAATGAAGAACACAGACATCAGTCAGTGTGAGTAATTCCTCCTTTTCTCTGTCTTCCCTCTGCTGCTGGTTGAGAGGAGGGGCTGCCATCTCAGCCGGTGCCTAAGTCTATAAGAATTTGCCACATTTTAAGATTTGTGGGAAACTAAGCTAAACTTTTTAGACTACATACAGGCAGCTTTAGTTTTAGCTTGTTCATGACAATTCCCTACGGACAAAGCAGTGGAAAATATTGCTTTTCTACATGTTTGTGCTTGTTGAACAGTTGGTTTTATAAATTAATTTAATCTCAGTTCAGATCCTTGTTTTCCCTCGAGGACATTAATCACAACATTTATAGCAGACAAACAAAACAAAAGACATCTGCTCTTTAAAAGTATCAAACCACTGGAATGGTAGTCATAATAAAGTGCTGCTTAGCAGGTTTCGTGCAAATTAAGTGTATTCGGAGCACTTGGAACAAAGGAAAATTTAAATTATTACTTTTATCCTGGGACCCTGGTACCTGTATTAAATTACTCTCACTGGTTTTTTACTCACAAAGATTTTATTGTACTTTCAGTAACGAGCGTAGTTGTCGTCAACTCAAGTAAAACTTTGTTTCACTTCAACTGGTTCACTGTCTCCACCGCGGCCTCTCTGCTTGCTGTTCCATGTGTGTGTGTGGAGGAGCTGAACCCTACCCTCCAACACAGACAGCAGAGAACAGAAGCAGCCTGTAAATGACAGACTCTCAGCATAGTTTTCTTCTGTTCATTCAGCTAAGGCCCTGTGAAAAAACGCTTAGGCGTTTTTCCTACAATGGTAGGAAAAACCCAGATTTTTATAAATTGCATCCACATTTTAGCAAATTCCATGATATTCTGCAGTTGATTCCATTTTTATTATCAAATACAAATTCTGGCCATGTTTTCCACAACGTGCAAATCATAGGGCCCTAGTAAATTACCACTGGAAACAGGAAAAACTGAACTTTGTGAAAATGAACAGGCAACTTAAAATTTGCAAGAGCCTCTTGTCTCTAAATACTGTCATATTCAGTCATTTGGCGATAAAAGACTCTCGCTATGTGAGCTCTCAAAGAAGTTCATTAGTAATGAGGACACTGCTGGGAGAAACTAGTCACCCCTTAAAGGAATGGTTTGAAATTTTGGTCAGTACACTTATTTGCAAGCTTTTAGAGTTAGATGAGAAGACTGATACCACTCTCATGAGGTATAATAAAATCTGTCTACTACTGTTGCACCTTTTAAGCTTAATAATTAACACTTTATATTTAGTTGTGTAATGATCAAAGTGTAAAAACAAGTTGAATTGATAAGTTTTACGGGGGTTATGTATGGTATCTCCTGACTGGGTGAAGTGACTGTTTGGAGTCTTACTGTCACTGTGAGGTTGCCAGGCAAGTCAATTCAAGTTTTATTTGTATAGCCACATACCACAAATCACTAAGGGGGCTTTACAGTCGGTACAGCAAAACAATATCTTCTATCCTTCACCCTTGATTCAAATAAGGAAAAACTCCCCCCAAAAGACCCTTTAATGGGGTAATAAAGGAGGAAAGTGAGGAGGGGTGCCTCCTCCAGGATGGAGAGACAATAGATGTGTGTGCAGAAAAGAGATTACAGAATTATATCTGAATTACAGATATACAGCATGGGAAAACAGGATGACAAAATTATAGGTGGAAAGCAACAAGCTGAGACTCCAAGAAGTCACTGTCCCCGGTCCAGAAATAGTCCAACAAATAACCCCCTTAACACACATTCATGCATATTACAGCTTAGTAAAGTCAAAGATACCAAAAGCCTGTCACAAGCATATAAGCAGAGTTCAAGTGAGATGGTTATTACAGTGCATGCTGTAATGGCCATGCTGTTCACCTGCATTAACATGATTGGACGTTATTATTCAAATAGCAGCCAAGCAGTTGATGAGATAGCAGTGATATTGATGCACAAATAAAGCAGCTGATGCTAATCAGCACAACCACAGTTCTCTGTCTGAACTAATGAATTGTGTTCATTTCAATACACATAAATGAGCTGAAACTGTTCAGATTTAATCAGGGCTATATACAGTAAAAGAGAAAAACACTGAATTTCTAAAGATAATGTCAAACTGGATTTCATGCTCTTCCACTTTGCTGCTTTGGCCAAAAAGGTAAGCAGATAGATCTAATATAACATCCTAGTGACATTTTATATATAATATTTAGAAGATATTCATTTGATTTTACACTTAAATATGTAACTCTTGACAAAGTGCTGCCCAGTGGAAGTGGAGTGTTGAGTCTGGCAGTCATGCAGAGAGGCTTCAACAACTACAGTGGGAGATAAAATACCACAGGCTGGAATGCAGAACTGTTTTACAAATAAATCTGATGCTCTTTCTGCTGTATTTCTGAAATGGCTTCAAAACCAAAATTTGCTATATGCAGGATTTAAGAAATACAGAAGTCCAAAGAATGAGCTTGCCAGGGGGGTGTGTGGACTTTGCCTGCCGGCATCCTCGCTACTAACAGATGACATTAGATGGCTGAAACAAGATCTTAAGAGCAAGGATGAGCTCATCCTGGGCTCTTTGTCCATTGCTGGTGCACAGGCCAAACATCTCTCCAGGGTGAGCTTCTTCTGCTGCACCGGTCCATCCACCAAGTGCTCTGCTGCTGTTGCGCACGGAGATGCCACTCTTCCCTCATCACCGGATGGGAGCCAATCATTTCAACCAATCCCCTGACTGATGACATCTGGCCCATCCTCAGGGCTAAACCCAAGTCCCAAGCCGCCCACATGTTTCAACAAGAAACAAAGGGAGTCCTTGAGAAACTCAATTTCCCAGAGTCCTTGGTTGTTTGCACCTAAGTGTGAAATCCACCCATGAACCCAGGCTAACAAAACCAGAGCTTCCCTCTCCACTTCCTCTTTCTCCTCAAGGTTACTGCTGGAGCAGCTAAGCTGCTCAGCTCTCTGCTCTCACATGTGGCCTGCTCACAACAGACACACGGCAGTCAGAACTCTCTTCTTTGTGGCGGAAGACGCGAGAGCCTGCCTAAGAATCAGTAACCAAGTTATCTAGCGCCAGCGGCTACTACACAAGTCTGCCAGCTGATTGTACAAGTACAGGAGCCATGAAGCAGAGTTAGCTTGCTGCTAACTTTGTTAGGACTGAACAAAGGAGCGATCTGGGCCCTCCGGGCCTGCACGGTTGGATAACCAACAGCCCAGCAAAGCCTGCACCATTCAGCCTTGGAGCCACAGCTCGTCTCAGCCTGACTCATCCATGAATCAGCAGCTCAACAAAGCAGCACCTTTATCCTACAACAACTGGCCTTAAACATAGACACACATCCACTGTCTTTGTTCTGACCTAACAGGTGTTCAACACACGGAGGCAGAACAAAAGAAGACACACTCTCTGTTCTTTTGTCCCCTCTCATGCCATGTAGTTCTGGCACCATCTTTGATTTTGCCATCTTTGTAGTTCTCCTTGTCAGCCATCTTTGTAGTTTCTATTGTCTCAGTCAGCACTTAGTTCCATCATTTTGTTTTGTCTGCTTTCCTACACACACACACACACACACACACACACACACACACACACACACACACACACACTCCAAAATCCTTCAACCTTAAGAAGCTATTGATACCGTAATTTTGGTTATAGTTATTTAGTTAATTATTAATCAGAGTTCCAAATTGATAGCTTGGTAAATTTTATGAGAAATGAATCAATCAATTGGCTATTCTTTTTCCCTGACACCAGGGTAGTATCCCGTTATTATTATTTTTTATAATAATTTCTATTGATTTTAATCATTTATAATTATCTTTGATAATCATTAATTATTGCTGATAGCCAAACCTGTAACCAAGGCCCAACAATTCCCTGCAACTTGGAGCTGTAAGTCCTGGTTAGGAGCAGCAAGGGTCAGGCTAAACGCAGAGTAATGAATTCCAAGCCCTGGACAGCTGGGATGGACCATGTTCTCCAGTGAGGCTCAAGCAGTACAAGCATTCATCTTCTGATTGGGCCTCTGCTCCCGTGCCAGTTGGTGGCGCCTCTGCTGCTACAGACTATGCCTCACCTGCTGCTGCCCAGGTCCAGTCCCCTGGACAGTCAGGCATTGACGGTCAGGTGTTGACACTCAGGTGCCTCCCGAGCCGGTTGGTGGCTCCTCCGCTGCCGCGGACTGTGCTTCGCCCACTGCCGCCCAAGTGCATCCCCCCCAGGTGGTCAGGCATGCACACTCAGCACCCTACCTCTGTGCTCGTTGTTGGCACTTCTATGGTCTGGCACACAGCATTGCACGGTGGACGGACTTTCTGCTATCCAGGTGCCTGCATAAAGGACATTACACCCACTGCTCTGCAGCTGATTCAGCAACACAACTCTGCCTCTGCAGTCGTTGTTTGGGCAGGCACCAATGACATAAAAAATCAACAGTCCGAGACTCTCAAAGAGAAGTTCATGCACCTTGTGGACAGTCTGCTGGACACCGGGAAGCAGTGCATCATTTCCTATCTGCTGCCCCCCATTTTGAGCTGTTAATTCACGACTTTTATTAATATACACATCGGAAAAAATACTGAGATCCTGACCTTGGGAACCTGAATGGTGCATCAGCTCCCAAACAAGTATTAACATGTGACACCAGTACTGTGTTTATAAGAATAAAGACAATCTGATCCCTAACTTGTTCCCTCTTGCAGCTGAGTTGCTGTATCCATGTTGGGTCAGCTCTGTATTTGCAAACCTGGTTTATTTACACACTGTTGTCACAGCTTAACAGCACTGGCATAAACAAGCAGGTCTGGGCAGAGATACAAGACATATTTCTGGCATATTTAGGTGGTTGTTTGCAGTAATCAGGGGACTGTTTGGCGGCAGTTTTATTCAACAGTTTAAGCATACAGCGCTTGAGCTCCCACTCCAGCCACTGTTTGGATTTCCATGCTTGCTATGTTGTGTTTAGCCAGTACATTAAGCTACAGAGCAGTTTTCTTTTCTAGTAAGGGAAAGTGCACTGCTGCCTTTGCAGAACACTCTGCAGAATACAACACCAGTTACTCTGATCCACAAGCTTTGCCCTGGTAGCTACACAAAGGCTGCTCTGACAACCAAGGGATAAGCTAACCCACACCACTAGGATCATATAAATGAGGCTTCTATTGTAGTTAAACTCATATGTTGTGTTAGACGTGTTTAAATAATGAATTACCTCTTGTCATAACAACATGACAGTTATCAGGAGAATGTGATGACTTATAGTCTCCAGTATTGCTAAACCTGCTTCCTCTCCTTTAGTCGACAAGCTAGCATTAAGTTACCAAGTGCTGACTTTTTTCACCATGCAGGGGGTCTTGTGGGTCATTCTGACACAAGCTTTTGCAGCAATAGTGGCGTGCAATGGGACAAACATTTGTAGTGGTACCTCTGAACATCCTGCACTTAAGTCTCCTCTAGCTGTGGAGCAATGAAGCTCAGTAACTCCAGGAAATTGCGATTTTGTGATTACAATAATTAACGCATTTAAAAAGTATCTGCAATATTTGTGAGAGCTTGCAATTTTGCTAAATTACTGCAACTTTTCTGCATGAAATGGCCAAATCAACAGTCCGCTTGTGATTTGGTCCAGCTGTCACATTTTGTGTTGCAGTAACTTACGTTACATTGCAGGTAATGATACTATATTTTTATGTTAATGGATTTCTTTTAATGGCATTATTGACAGATTTATTTGGTGCTAATGTTGAGATGAAAGTTTATTTAATAAAGGCTTATAAAGGGTACTCAAGTTCAGTATTTTATTTTTTATATAACTTTGAGCCCATGGTTCTCATGTTCAGACAATAAATTAGCACTGAAATATGGTTGTTTCTGTGATATGCAGTGTGATTTTTATTGAGGAATTGATTACATAGGACTCTTCAAATTGCATTATTTACCTTTGCTTGCAATTCTTCCCAATTCCTGCAATTTTACCGCAAAAAAGCACATAAAACATTGCAAATTGTATCCCAATCTTTGAGAAAAGCCACTGCAAAATCAAACATTTTCATACATCACAAAAAAACTCTGTGAAACCCTGGAGGGACTGGAAGCTACACCATATAATGTGTGTGCATTTTTCATTCTTAAAAATCAGAAATACATTGTTTTTTACATTAAGACAAGACTTGGGATTTGTTCAGTATAAACTAGGGCTGCTACTAATGATTATCTTCATTATTGATTAATCTGTCAATTATTTTCTCAATTTATCGGTTTATAAAATGTCAGAAAATGGTGAAGAATGCCGATCACAGTTTCCCAAAGCCCAAGATGCAACCGAAAGATAATCAGTTTATTGTCATAGAGGACTAAAGAAACCAGAGAATATTCATATACAAGAAGCTGGAACAAGAGAATTTTGGCATGTTTTCTTAAAAATGACTCAAAACAATTAATTGACTGGCAAAATAGTTGTAAAATATTTTCTGTCCATTGACTACTTGATTAATTGACAAATTGTTGCAGCTCTAGTATAAACCAGTAGGTCAGTCAAGTCTCTGGTGCACAAATCTTCCCCTCTTATTAGCTCCTCTCTGCAAATCTAGGATATAAATACAGTCCAGTACATCAGTGCAGCACAGCCTGGAAGGCTTTCTCTACTGCCAGAAACATTCCCTGTGGAAATGATTCAGACATTATTATCCTCACAAATGTTCTACTTCTCCATTGTCTGGCTTCACAAGTGCACAAAAACCAAGTAACTGCTACAGTTCAAATCAAGTGACATCATTCCCCTCCCTCTCTCCATATTTCCTCTGTGTTTTTACTGAGCTGTCAAATATATGCACAATGTCAAGTAATATTTATAGAATTTATTGGCAGATTAGGGGAGTTTAGAGAGGATTACGTTGTGTATTAATCATCTCAATATTTATACGGGTCATTAATAAACAAGAAGTCATTAGAAAGAGAGGTTAACCAAAGTATACTGAAGGAAGACCGGAAAACTTCAGCTGTATGCAGAACATTTTGTTGGGGAAACCTGATTATTCTTGTTCAAAAGACTCATTACATAAAACCCTGCGGCTGTTGGAGACAGTGTCATCTGAAGCAAAGCCTCTTGCCTAGGGCTGGACGATATGACTGAAATCTCATATCCTGATCTATAACAATACCTATGCCGATATAGCACATTTTAATTCAATGAGTAAATAGTTGCCCCCTCCTTGGCTTTTTACTCTTCTATTGCACTTACAGTAACGTAACGACTGTAGTTGTCGTCAATTTGAGTACTTCACCCTGTTCATTGCCTCTCCAGTGTGTGCAGCACACCAAGGGCCCACCCACAATTAACCATAAAGAGCAGAGGAGAGTAGCATGACCATAAATAACAGAAAAATGCAGCAGAGGCTCTCACACTGAGCTGAAATAAATGACTGCACAAATTTGGTAAATAACAAATAAAGACAGTCTCTACTGCTTTCATTTACAGTCGCTGTCTCGCTGCTTCTCTCCTCTTTCTCAGTGCAGGTGGTGCTGCAGAGGAGAGACAGACAGTGGTGAAGAATTGATGACAACTAAACTTGTTATGTTACTGTCAGTGCAATAAAAAACGAATGAAAAATGTTGCCGTAAAGAGTGTGATTTGCGTCACAACTAAATAAACAATAGAGTATAATATCAAACGATAGATGTTTTTCTCTCGTCACACGATATATATCATCATATCGCACAGCCCTAGTCTTGCCCATCATTAAGTCTTTTCTGGCAAGAGGTTCATTCATGTTATGTAAAAAGTACTCCAAGTAGAAACCCTATTCAAATTGGAAACTCTCTTTTGGGGGCCCGACGTTCAGAAAATGTTAACTCTGATGTCAAATATATATTTTGTATTTTAAGTAATGCAGACAGAGAGGTTATGACTGGAAAGTGGCTAAAGTCAGAAACACCTTTAATTAATGACTGGATTGACAAAAAATTGACCTTTTTCATAAAACTGCAACAGGACAAGTTTGTTCTTAATGCAAGTCTTTCTTTTTGTAGTGAACTGAATTTCATCAAGGTACAGTCTAAAGTTCTGGTTCAACTTAATAAGTTTTGCATTTTTGTTGTGTACTTTTATAAAGTACTGACAGTCAAGGCTTCCATGTTTCGTTTCAGCAAATTCACAAAGACGATTTAAAAAACAAACAAACAAAAAAACCTCGCAACTGGCAAGTGAAACATTCAATAGAGGTTTCTCTCTCTAGAATATTAAGTTTTTGATACCAGATGTGGCACCATGTCAAGGTATGTTGACCCAAACAAATACAGTCAAGCCAAGTCTATTTTATTTAGATAGTCCAAAATCACAAATTCATCTCAGAGGGCTTTAACTGAGTGAGAGAAAGAGATAATTTTTCATATTCAACAGATTCCTAATGCAAAGAATCAAGTTGGAAGTAAGACATATACTCACCACTGCAGCTAAATATCTGGTTGAGGACACTAATGAGTGGTATCAGTTCATACCACTATATATGATGACATCTGTTTAGGTGTGGAAACTCACATGTCAGGATGTGTAGTACATGTCACTGAATAATAGGAAGTCAAATCATACTGACTGGACATTTCCATGGGCATTCTCAGAAATCAACGTGGGGGAAATGTAATGATCTGATTAGATTTACAACTGATTGTTTATTCTTAAACTTGTAAAACAAAATTTGCAATGAAAAATTTTTTAATTAAAAACTTTTAATTATCACCATTACAATTATTTTCCAATATATCTGCACTTTCCACCAGTCAACTCCCACCGCTACCTGTCACATCTGCTGTACAAAGACTTGCAAATGTTCACTGACATTTATAAAACACAGAGCTGTGAAAAATGGCCTTTATAATGTCCCAGAGCAAAAAGGGACATCTTCAAATTCAAACAGATTTTGTGTATCAATGAATAGTTTAAATCTTTTTTTGTAAAAATACAAGCAAATTCACTCAGTCCAACTTCTCAAATGTGAGGATTTGCTGACTTTTCTTTGTCTTATGTGCGTCTTATATGTTTTGGACAGATTACTCGATAATGATAATAGTTCTTAATTGCAGCCCTGATTTGATTATCAAAATAGTTGCTAATCATCGATTCATTGACTACATGTTTCAGCTCCTATCAAAAGCACACTGAGGATTGTGCTTTTGTATAATGAATGACAAAACAAAACTAGAACATTACTGAGGAAAATTCACATGTGCTTGAGAATAAAGCCGGATTATTGCTGACTTTTGAGCAGCACTAGAGAACAAGAGACTGAAAGAGACTATTCAAAACAGTTGTTGAAACACTTGCACTTTACAGTAATGAGGAGTGGTACACCATCGGTCATTACAATATAGATTTTTGAACTTGAGAAAGCAATCAATTAAAGGTCTGAATGCAGAATTCTGTAAAACTTCTTTAAGGGAACAGAGGAAAGTACTACATGCTGCCAGTTCTGCCTATTCAGGTAATTTCCATTGTGAAACACACCTCAAAAATCTTGTAATCTTGCCAAAGAACGCCGAAACAAAGCCTCCACTGTCATTTCTCCTGCAAACAATTAGCTTTAAAAACATGACAGTCTTTGAAAACATGGTTGTAAAAAGACAACTGGCCACAGTCTTAATCTGCATCACTTCCTTACAGAAAGCTTTACTGAGCTAACATGCCAAATGCCTAAACTTCCTTCATCAGATAAACAAGAATGAACTTCCCTATATTTTGGGCGAGATCACCAAAAGTGCCCACTCGCAGTAAAAATGGGCGTACGTGCCTTGAGTCAAGTATTTGGATCTGTCCAAAATCACTAATGTGATGTTTAATAGTCTTAATAATCTGTACAACATATACACAACTATCAAAATCTATCATTAGACCATCAAGTGGGATAAGGAAAAAAAAGGGAGTAACCTCAGAAGAGCAACAGAGGAGAGATTCCTCTTCCAGGACAGATACGTAATAGACGTTATATATACAGAGTAAACAGAAATAACAATTACAAACAGAATGACAATATTACTGTAGGTAAGACACATAAAAATACTCTGCTTGGATTAAGAAATTGTGTCTGACATGCACAAAAAATGTATAATTAACATGTTAAAATCCTTAAAAAGGCATCTATTCCTTCAACCGCGTCCAGAATATATTAATATATAAATATATTTTATATCAGAAGTTTCACTGCTGGACGCAAGATGTCTCCGATTTCACTGTTAAGTCCATTCTCAGTGTTTGTGCACTTGAGGCTTCAAGTTTCCACATCACACATGTGTAAGGTGCATACTGAACCAAGATTGGCTCCAAACAAGTTGTGATTTCACAAATGGTTCCCGAAGCTACACCCCTTAAATTGAGACTTTCAGTGAAATGAAAGTGAAACTGGCTTTTTAGTGCCAAAACTGTACATATATCATTCTGCACAGTGAGGTTGATTAAATGAAGAAACAAGAAGAGAAACACAGTTTTCACAGGAGGGGAACTTTAACAAGTGGTAAGAACTCTGAGACCAACAATGATCAACTTTGTTCTTTCTTTGTTTTCTATTATGTCTCTCAGGTTATATTGTAGATTTTTTAAATAATTGTACTGTACAGTTCTTCATTAGATTCAATTCAGCATTCATACCGATCAAACTATTTGATTTGATTCAAAAGAGAACGAAAGAGACTTTGGTAACACTTTTTATGACACCCATGTCTATAATGCATTATATACATACTTATAATCAGTCACAATCTTCTTATAGCACTGTATAATTATAGTTATAAGCACTCAATATTCACAATGCTTTATAACAATGATCATAACATATTAAAAAGCATTTTATAATGACTTATAAGGTCAAGTATCATAATATTTCAAGATTGTTGGTCACTCGATATATTTTTTGCAAGCATCATAGTGTATTATAAGTCTCATAGTTGCAATACATTATAATCATTTTATAATGCATTATAATCACTTATCAAGTTTTTTTTAACAAGTCACTTTTGTTGATCAAACATTCACATAAAATTAAAATTTACAGCTACAGGTTAAGTAGAAATTGTTTCAGTTCTTATCTATAATTTGAGTCAATTGAATCTTTAGAGTGAATTTTTTGGAGAAACATTACATTAGTGAAATGTAAATGTTCATCATTCAGTTGTTCGTCATCAAAAAGTTGTGTCAAACCGGAGTACTCCATTCATTGTCTGTTGACCCGTTAAACATATAAATTAATTTTACAATGTTTTGTGTTGTTCTTGCATAAATTTCATGATTTTTTTTTTACTTAAAGCAAACAATGACCACTTATAGTGACTTATAACCAGCTTGTAATATATTATATCTGCCTATACATCAGGAATTTCATACTTCACTTAAAGCAATTATCAAGTATTATGATACTTGACCTTATACGCCATTATAAAATGTTGTTATGATTCATTACGAATATTTATGAGTGCTTATAATTATAATTATACAGTGCTATAAGCAGATTATTTTATATATATATATATATATATATATATATATATATATATATATATATATATATTATAAGTATGTATATAATGCATCATAGACATAGGCCTCATAGAAAGTGACACTTCCCCATTTCACTTTCTCTGCTTTCTCCGTGTGGGAGGTACAACAGCGGGTGATTACAGAATGGATCTTTCTAGGAGTGCCGGATAGCTCTCAGGAAAAAAAAAACAGCTGCGGCTACTCAATATGAGCTATTATAGAAAGAACAGGAAGCACTTTGCATAGTTCAATTTGTAAAATGGATCATTTTCATGACAGATTCCACTGATCTGTCTCCCAGTAGTGTCTCTGTGGGTCAACTGTAGTCAACTGTTGTCAACAGATTTACATTTATATATAAACCTGGACCTGGTTTTGTTCTGTCAACACCTAACTCCCATGCTGTTCTCGCTGCTATGGGTCATGATTCCTCTCACTTTTACTCTTGCTGTTACTCTGCTGATTATTTTCTCAATTGATCGATTAGTCATTTGGCCTATAAAAATGACAAATGTCGATCACTGTTCTCCAAGATGCAAACTAAAATGTCTTGTCCCGACAAACAGTCCACAACCAAAGATATTCAGTTTACTGTCATAGAGGACTAAAGAAACCAGATAATCTTCACATCATATTCTACTTTAAAAAATGACTCAAAACAATTCACCTATTATCACAATAGTTGGCTATTAATTTGTTAATCGACTAATCATTGCAGCTCCAGTATAACAGCTACCTCTGCGAATGTGGAAAGGCTGCCAGAGCTTTGTAAAAAAAAAGGCAGTGTTTCTGTTAAACTTGACCAAAGAACATGACGGCTGCTCTAACTTGCCCTCCATCACATGTGTAAACACCTTACCAGTGCATGCAGGATAAGTGAGGACATGCAGAGTTAGTTACAAGTTCACTTTGGAGCTCAATGCAGCTGCACACTTTATAAATAACTCTATTCGCATATATTGACAAAGTAGGTTAAGTGCAAAAAACTGTTTCAGTGCTTGGCTGGCATATTAAAGTATATACAGTCCTAACATATATATATTTGGGAAGCTAATATGATATGATATATGATATGATATGATATGATATGATATGATATGATATGATATGATATGATATGATATGATGACCACATTTATAACAGTATTAAAATTTAATCAGCTCCATCAGAGCGTTACGCTGCAGGCTACAGGACTTCTAGAAACATCAATGTTGATACCAATGTGCTTATTGGCACAGAGCATAGAGGGAGGGACTAACTTGATAAAGAAAATATTCTTGCTACCTTGATCAATATATAACTCCTTTATACATTTCGTCAAATACAAGACAATAATTAAAAACCCAGCTTGAGCCTCTTTTCAGCTGGCGATAGTGGACATAGTCACATTGAAGTTTGTATAGCAGTAGAAGGATATAAGGCCGACACATCCTGCAAGAGCCTGTTTTTTTTTTTCGTTTTTTTTTTTGCAAGCAAACATGACAGAGGCGCAAACAGCCTTATTAATAACGAATCGTTTCTACCTCAACTGACAAGGCCCCATCATCTTCAGGCTCCACTATTTAACAGAGAAATCAAATAAAACAAACATTTACACTTACCTTCAGCAAAACATTGACAAACTGTTGTGATCCGTCGCCTCTTCCTCCTCTTCTGTCTCATAAGTACACCGCCACTCCGAATATCCTACTGAACATTTCCTGCCTCCATCACTCAATTTGACGCCGAAAACTGGACGGTTACTGTCGTTTTTTAAACCGAGGATAAATGAGTTTTGAGCGCCGAGAAGAATGCGTAGGCACGAACAACTTTTAACAACGTAGAAAGTAGGTTAGTCTTACTTCCCTGTTACGCACGATGTGCCACTACACGGAGGAGCGCGCTTTATTTCCTGCCCTCACGTTCAAGTTCATACATGATCGAGATACAGTAAGTAGACTAGACAAACATCAGGGCTGGTGTTGAGCGATATGGTGATGTATATATATATATTTAGAATGTGGGGATTTTCTTGCACAGCAGGAAAAGCCACACTATGTTTTGGCACATCTTGTCTGTCAGTGGTCTGTTTTGTTATTGTCGAAAAGATGACAAAGTAACGCACTTTGCAGGCTTCAGTGTCTCAGGAGAAAAAACAACGTGGCTAGGTAAAGGCTTGACCGAAATTAGAGCAGAAATACGGTAGATATCCACCGCCTTTAAAACTGAAACTACTACCGAGTCGAGAGGGCTCGGTAAACTTCCACAGAACGAGACGTAGGCGGAGTAATGTTCAGTCATTTCACCACCATGCTGTAACTTCCAGTAAGTCTTGCTAAGACACTCGATACCATATCTCTAGATGGTGGTGACATCAAGTCAGAGATCTTCCCAACGGTATCCAGACCCTTAACATCCATTAGCAATAGCCCCACTCATGATTTTTCCTTTCCGTGATGTCTAACTTCAATTAAGACATTATTGGGTGTTTTAACTAAATATTCCAGCTGTGGTTCTTTTGTTTGGTTGTGTTTTATTCTGTCGTCTACATATGAGATCATTACAGTCCATCTCCAGCTCCAAGCCTCCCGTCAAGACTATCAATTTTGCTCCAGTAGTGAAATATAACTACATTTACTCAAGTAGTGGACTAAAGTGCAGATTTGAGGTACTTGTATTTTACTATTTTACTTTATTTCTATTTTATGCTGCTTTATTATTCGACTTCACTTCATTTCAGAGTCAAATCTACTTTTTATTCCACTGCATTTATCTGACTGCTATATGTTAGTTACTTTTCTATTTAAGTTTTTACATACAAAGAAAAAAAAACATTATGAGATTATAAAATATAAGTCAGTGCTGTATGATAATTACCCAGCAGTTAATAAAGTAGTTAAAATTCACTCCATCTTGCCCAGCTACAATCACAATAAAATACTGCTTACACATCATTGCATTAGTAATAGTAGTACAATACCATAATAAATATGAATGTAATGCTGTCAGGAGTTACTCCTCTGCATAAGTACTTTTATTGTTTCTATATTTAAGCACATTTGCTGATAATAGCCTACTTTAACTTAAGTAAAATTTTTATTTGTATTAAGTATTATGGATAAAACTGTCTAAATTCATTTCCCAGGCTAGTCAAGTCAAAATGTATTTATATGGTTTATTCTGTTTATGGGGAACAGAAAAGGGAAATTAATCTAACTTTCAGGTGATTTCCAAATGGAGCCACTAGGGCTCGTTAAAGAGTTTTAATATGGTACAGTTCAGTTACTGTCTAAAGGTTTTGTGTAGTTTTATGACTCTGTAATTGTGTGCTGTGTTTTATATAGTAGTGTGAACATTTCACTCTGTCTCATTCTCATATTGCAGTTGTTAGATGTAAAAAAAAAAAAAAAAAAAATCCAGCTGAATTTGATGGTCTATCCATTACATGAGCACTCAGCAATTTTTATTATAATTTTTGTTATTATTTGCACATGCCTTTTGCTAAATCCATATTTTGTTGGTATAGTTTCACAACAAAATAAACCACCCTAATATTCCAGTTGAACAGATCCATAACAATGTAGTCGTCCAGTTCACAGTTTCTTGCATCAGCCACATGAGGGCGGTACAGACCTGCCTTAGACCTGCCAGTTCTCAATGTAGTCAGGAGTCTGTTAGAAATTAGTTGCCATCATAGCAAGATCACACATGAGCAACTGCAGACTACCCAACATGAGGTAAGTCTAACTTAGTAGAAGCATATTCATATTAATCCTTTGATCTGTTTCAAATAAATTAATATATTGCTGCCGTTCTCACAGTGACATCTCTCTTTCAGTTGTTCTTTAACACCATTCAGTTTATTCTCCTATATTCCGTCGTGTTATTTATTTATTCAGCGATCAAATTTGAGTCGTGTAGGAGGGGGCAGGCCAAGACATATTACCAGGACATTCCACCTGTCAAATCCAATTTCCTGAGAATTTTTGATTGACCTGTCTAACACAGAAACAATGCAGCTGCAAAGATTTGAACATTCCCTTTCAGAGAACCTGAGGAGTTTCCATTGTTCCATTTTTCCCTGTTAATTAGATTTCAGATTGTATTTTTTGTCTGGCTTGAAGCTACAAACTTCATGTTTCGATTGTGATTCATTTTCCCCACAGTTTCTCTTTATGTCTTGTTACCATGTTTAAAACTCCCAAATAAACCGGACGGGCTCAGTCACAGTTACCAGTAAGATTACCGGTGTTAGTATTCAGGCCAGATATTCATGATGACAACTACACTTTGTAACTAATGTAAGATGACATAGATCCCTTTCTCTAAAAGAAAACATTCTCTTTTTCTTGCGCAATATGCAGTCTCTCATTTTCAAAAAATGTGTTTGATGGATATTCAGAACTGAACCACAGACAGAATCAAGTTTTAAGCTTTTCAGCTGTCTGTTGGTTGCAGGTTTCTGTAGCTCAGTGTTTGCATTGTTGTTGTTTGCTGCATAACCACTCTCTGTTCAGGTCTGTCATCATTTTTGGGGTCCTCTTAGGTAAAAGGCCCTTACTGCAGGGTTGCAACATCTGGAACCAATACAGCTGTGCTGGCTATCTGTGGAACCAGGGGGCTCGGAGGTTGTGGGCTGTAGTGGAGGGGGTGGGCAAGGGGTTGGGCTAGTTGCTGCTTTGGCCCTGGGGGTCCATGTGTCCCTGACTTCAAAATAGACTTGATTGCTAACAGCTGGCAGTCCTAACTCACCCAGTGTCAGAGCTCTCCTCTGATGTCAACCTTGTCAGTATCAAGGCCCGGACAATGGAAGGCCGGCAGCACGGAAAAGGTAGAGAGCAGAATTGTGTCCATGTGAAATGAGATTCAAAGAATGACCTTTTTTTTATGAAGGTTGTTACCATAAATAACTTGAAAGTTTTTGTCAAGGCACCTTTAAATGAAGCACACACTGAAGGTGTGCACGAACACCATAAAAATCAGGTATTAAAGTTGAGTGCATGCTAAAAAAACATGCTTGAATTGTGTGGACTTACAGGTGACATCGGCACAAAACAAACCAATATACTATATTGACAAAATAGTCATGAATGCATCCATCAGTAGCAACTAAAAACTTTGGTGTCTACATACATTTTGACTATATGAAATGATTATGCAACTAATTATTCCTATGTAACTTTCTCCTATATGTCGTTATGTTCCTATATAACTACTTCATAACCCCAAATATATAAAGGTAATTATATCAATAATTAACATGTATGTCTTTTAATCATGGTGAATTGTATTTTGAGTATCACTTTTCATTGGAGCTATATCGCAGCGAGCAGCATCTGAGCCGTGCCCTGCTATTCACTGCCACAGTATGAGTAAATAGGACAGCAGCTCATTAGCATCTTTTATTATCCAATTACAAACTCTGCTCGCCTAATTACCTCCAATCAGCAGGGAGAAGAAAATGATTGACTTCCTGGAGGACAGGAATCACTCAGGACAAAAAGGACAAACTGGAATTCAGTCACTTATTGGATAGAAAGAGACTCACAGGAAGTCAGACTATGGAAATATATATAGACATAAAAGACAGCAGCTATGGTCACAGTGTTTAAGAAGATAATTATCATAAATCCCCTCACAGTAACACCATCACACTGTGGAGGTGAGGCCTTTACAACTTAATTTGTGACTGTTGCAAGACTCCAGCCGACATATTATCAATATTAGACTTCTAAAACATTTCATTCCCGTTGTGTGAAATTAGTGTGCAAGTAGTGAAATATGTCTCTTTATATACTCCAATGTCACATTTCCACATGGTATGTTCTACCTTCACAAGGTTATGTTCTGTGGATTATGTTATTGAGTTTGTGACAGGAAAAGATAGGAAATAATTTTTAAACAGCTGCAGAAATGATTATCCTTCATCAGAGGATGAAGGGCAGCCGCTGCACAAGGTTGTGCTTATAACAGAGCTATGCATCATTATTAGACAATTAATTACTCTGTCATCAACACCAGCACCACTGTTCTACTGGGATTCAGTCGCAGATGTTTCGAACTCAGCTTTGACACCGCTATCCATAACTGGGGAGGAATGGATCCTGTTTCAGGCTTTGGCTAAACTTTAACTTCTTTGCGCATAGAGTTGCTCAGATTTACTTCTTCTCTCGGTTAGTTTTGAGTCTTTGAAAGATGTCAGGAAAGGCCAGAAATAGCATAGGGCAGGCCGCTGGGACGAGATGTTGTTTACAGACAGTGACAGGGATGAAGGACCTCTGTGCTCTGGTGCTGGGCCTGAAGCCTCGGGGGTGTGCTAGCGCTGCCTCTGTTGCTGTTCTGGACGATGCAACACACATAAAACCACACGAACATGCAGGCCAACAAACTTACGTGCACATAGACACACAAAACAAACACACACACGGCTTTCCTTCTTGATAATTTTTCACTCCACACAGATACGCATTCACAACAAACACAGAGCCTAAACAACTACAAAAAAAACTGCACACCCTCACCTGAATGTACCTGTTTCTTTGTTTCATATTGACTACCTGCTGACTGCACAGGTTACTGTGTTGTCAATTCAAGCTGATACTAGAACAAATCCAAAACGTCACAATGTGTGTGTTTATACGTTAAACGATTTAGCAATCAGTTTAAGTAACTGTGCTGACCTTAACATTGGGGTCAAGCCAGGCTACAGAGAGAGAAACATAAGGTAAGCACCACCATCATGTAATTTCTGCACTCTGGTCAATTGCAGTCCCTTGACTGCTGAAATCACAGAAAAACACAAAGAAATAACCGCAGTGCAATATTGACAAATTCTGTTTAATATTGTGTGATACTCTTCTCTTAAAATACAGTCTTTTCTGAGGTAGACCATTACAGTTCAAGAACATTATTATCATTTTCAAAACAGACATCAAAAAAGACATGAAATAAATACTTTCATGTACAATATGCCGCAAAAATGAGGTAGAAATGGTTACAGAAAATGTACAATAACCAAGAACAAATTTACCGCAATAACAGATCAAAACATGTAAAAAATAAAAGCTTGTTTTGTTGGACAAACTGTCGGGTGTCGTGTGTTGTCATTATTTGTAGCTCTAAGTCATTATTATTATTTAATTTCTATGATTACATGTGAATAATCACTTGCTTTATCTAGACCATACAGCTTGAGGCTTCCGTAATTTGTAAATGTGTTTTCAGTCTCTTAGACAGTGAACAGTATCCACAGCGGGGGTCACTCTGATTGATCTGGCTGTATGGCATGACTGAAGCCACCAGCTGGAGAGGGAAGGCTGCACTGTGATATAGGGTTGCTGGACATCAATCAGACCACTTCCACTCCAGAGGAATCAGTATAAGGGAAGGGGCGAAGGGGGGGAGGATACAACGCCACATGGCCACTGGGGCTCGTGGCCAGGGGGCAATCCAATCTAATGAGATTGCATTGGGGAGAGGGAAAAAGAGAAAAAGAATGATGAGGGAGGGAGGGAGGGATGGAGGGAAGGAGAGAGGGAGGGAGGAAAGGGCAGTAGGAAATATTACATCATACTGTGTATACCTCCTCAGGACCATGGCAACAGTCTAATACGCACGACCTCTGTACCTGCAGTCCAGTGACAAGGTTTTTCCAGCTTGTTAAAACAGAACTGTAAGACTGCTGGAAAAGGAAGGTTTCTCTGGATTGTCTACATGTTGGGTTCATCCACAATATGTACACATTAACTATGAATTTTTAGACTTTGGGATTTGCTAAAAGCTACACATACATTTTTTCACAAATGTGTTTTTGTTGGTGGTCTTTTTTGATGGAATATTGTGCTCAGATGTTCACTATGAGTGCATGTGTATGATTGTGTGCGTTATATTTACATTTTCAAGTGATATTTTGCAGCCGTAAAACAATAAACAGCAGACATGCATATGCAGGATATGTAAACGCTAAATAACATGGAGATTTGCAAGCAGTTTGTCCAACAAAAAAAGGAATATTTTCTGTATTCTACATAGCATTTCATCATTCCACCATAAACTACAATAAAAATAAAGGGTAAAAGAACATAAAAGAAAACTTATTTATATATTCATATATAATAATACATGGATTTATGGCATCAAATATCCTTTGAAATACCTGAATTACATTCAATGTTACTCTTTGTAGCATATTCAAGTTTCTCTCCCGAGGTAAAAGCCCAGCTGCAGTGGGTATTAAAAGACTGTCAGGTTTCTCCTCGCTCCTTTATCTTGCTCCGCACCACTCTCTACTAAGACCCTAAGATTACATACATTCTTTATTTTATATTTCTGAGGTAAAGAAATTCTTCCTGAGCATTTCAAACAAGACTACATACTAAGAAAACAAAAGGAGTAAGTGAAATAGAAAACAGACACGCTGTGGGAGAAGCTGTGTGCAGGTGGTGTTGTTTTGTAGGATTCTCAGGAAAACTGCAGTGGATGAGGAATGTGAGATCAAAAACAAATGCATGTGGAAGTCAAGGACAACAATCCAAAAATAATAAAGTAAATTGTCAGTGAATTGTACCATTTTAAGTATGAATATAGTACCAATGGTGAGTTCAGTGAAGATACATGTGAAGTATATCTACAACCAAACATGTTGAGTGTAACTGCAAGGTTTCACTTGAACAACTGATCTTCAGGAAAGGGCAGCCGCATGTTCGGAATTCATAAAAGTCATTTGATTTTCTTTTTTTTTCAGAATAGTAAGGACTAATTGTTTTGATTTGGTGAGCAGCTATCAAGACAGATTCATCTTTTGTGATTTTGAGGACCAGTCCGATTTGAGAAATATAACAGTGCAGCTCATTATGCATTTGGTTTGACATGTTTTTGGTCAAGAAACTGTGGTTTGCTGTAATGTTGCAGATCCCAAGCCCTTCATACTAAATGATTAGCAGAAATCCAATGACTAAATCAACATTAGGATAACATGGAAGTGGACTGGCAATAAATAGAATCCTGAGAGTAGCAGTCAAAAGGGGGGATTTTCCAAACCCTGATTATCCATAATCTTGGACCACGTCACCTAGCAACAAATAATTGATTTTGTCCTGGACCAAGGCTAATCAGGATCTCTGAGAGTATCCAAATAGCTATCTATGATTTTCCCATTGGCCAAATGACTAATACACTACCCCACTCAACAAGGCCTATTCATGTTTCCTTTCTTTGGGAAAAATAAAATATTGATATTCATAGCAAAACAAAAACAGCACACCATGGCATGCTTATGCCAGTAAAACTACTTTTTCAGCTCTCCTGTACCTTTGAGTTTGTCTGGCTCTTTTGGCTGCATAATTCGTAATTACAAAACAACAACAAAACATTCCCAAGGCTTGCCATGTCAAAGCAAAGACGGGGTCACAGGGCAGTCCGAGTACAGTGACTGGCTGCTTTCTCAGTGGCTATACATCTTGCTCCACTCTATACAAGTGTCCAGTTCTTTTGTGGTGGTGTGTGGGCGCACCTTGCAGAAGGCATTCTCAAAGTCTGTGAAGGCTGGGGATTTGGAGGATGTGGGCAGGCCATGCATGGCCCCAGTGGGGGAGGATGCTGAGGACAGCGCCTGCTGGCTGAGCTGCAGCAGCTCCCACACGGAGAAGCCCTCGGTGCGCTGCAGCACAGCGCTCAGCTCCCTCTCGCTCAGGCTGCAGCCCTGGGGCGACAGCGCCTGCAGCAGCACCTGCCTACGCATTCCCACATCTGGCAGGCCAACGTGATAACGCTTGGCAAAGCTCCGATGGACTGCATCTTGCAGCAGATCTGGCCTGCCAGTGGCGCATACAAGAATCACCAGACCCGTGGTACCCACCTGGGCTTTCTCCAGGGTGGTGAGCAGTGTCTGTCTCAGCCCCTCCTCTTCCATGGCCTCCACCTGGCTGAGCAACACCACTGAAGGCTGCCGTGCCCCTGCAACCTGCAACAGAGACCCCAGAATGTGCTCTGCCTCAGCCTTCCCTTTAGACGCCAGCATGGCTCCACTCAACCGGTAGAAGGAAGCCCCCAGCTGTGAAGCCAAAGAACGAGTCAGCGTCATTTTACCCCCTCCCCGGGGGCCAAACAGCAGGACGGTTCTTGGTGGCCGCATCACTGGACTGGGCCTCAACACGGGCCACAGCAAGTCCTCCTCCAGGGCAGCCTTGACATGGGTGAGCCCAGCCAGCTCACCCCAGCTTAGAGCTGGGCTGCAGTCCAATAACTCCCCATTGACAAGGTCCAACACTCGGGGGTCTGGGCTCTTAAGAGTCTCAACAGTCGGACCACACAATGGAGGGCGTTTGTGGGCCTGGGAGCAGTGCTGCTGTTGCTGTTGGGTGAAGCCCTGTTCCCCCACTCCGTTCTCCCCTGTCATGCCCGCTGGAGGGCTGTACTCCCCTGCTGCCCCATACTGAGGAGACACCAGGGGCTGGGAGGAGGGCTTACTGGACTTGAAGGTTTGAGGGTCTGTGCTCCCTGAACTGCTGAAGCCATTTCCCCGGCACTCTGTTTTGTCATTCACACTGTAGGGCGAGTTTCCCCCGGCCTTCAAGGGGTCATAACTATATTTCCTGTAACGAGAGCCGTCCCCACCCTCATCATCCTCTACACTCATCTCAAATGCTTTTCTTTTTAGTGTCCCTCCAGACTCAGATGTCCCAAGGTTGGTGCTCTGGTAACTATAGCTGCCTCCTACTACTGTGGGTCTTGATGGAACAGGAGTAGGAGCTGGCAGACCCGAGGGCAGGTACGTTGCAGAAGGGTGGCTGTAGCTGGGAGCAAGGCTGGTCTGGGGAGGGTATGTGCTGGGGGGGTAGTTGTAGACAGGTGTGGTAGGGCTATAGCTGGGCACCAGAGTGGGAGTGGATTGGAGGGTGTGGAGGGAGGCAGGGGGAAGTGCTGCACTGGGTTGGGGACAGTACCCTGAGGAAAGATAGGTGCCATTGTAGCTAGAGGGGTACTCGCTGGAACCACTGCAGGAGCTGCTGCCACTATAGCCAGAGTCTGAGAGATTACTGTTTACCACTGATACACTGCTAACCCCAGGAGGGCCTGCAGATGTGGCTACAGCCTTGGAACCTGAAAGGCTGTCATGGCCTCCAGGGGGCACTAGGGAATAGGAGGCATCAGTGCTGTGCGTCAGTGGCCAGGGCTCCAGCTCAGTCTTCTGGCCATTGAGGCCTCCAAAGGCCCCTGGCTCTGGGTAGGTGCCTACAGTAGGTGGCCGGTCATATGGTGAGTCCAGCACACCAGAGTACTTCTCAGCATAGCGCTTCAACAGGTTAGAGGCTGTGAGGGCAGAGATGTCGTCATTGGCCCAAGCGTAGTTGTGGGAGCCGCGGCTACGGCCAGAATAGAATTCCGACTTGTGGGCCGGAGAGGAGGTGGTGGAGGAGACGTCCAGGTGCTGCTCAGGCCACTGGCTGAGGGGCTGGGCATGCTCTGGGTTCCAGTGCATCTTTAACAGACCTGACAAAAGAAAGGGGAGGCTGTGATTACAATTATGTCAGAAAATAGCATATTGATGGTGTACAACTGACAACATTTGAAAGAACTTGAGCTTCCTGGTCATAATATGAATCAATGTGGGTCCTTATAGAGTCTTAATCAATTGCTTCCTTTCCTAACTTCCTGCAACTGGAATTATTTTTCTCTCTTTCTTCTCTGCCCTTTGCTTTGACTGATAGGTGAAATAAATCTCAAAATCAAATTTTTTGCATTTAAATAAATGCAACCATCATCTAAGGTTCAAAGGTTGCCAATATATAAAAAAATCACATATCTTATGCTTTACTAAAGCATAATGGCTCATATTACAATAAATAAGCTTTTTTGAACTTTATACACCCTCTGCAAGGCATGAGACTATGATGAATTAATTACCATTAAATAGGCTAAAAAAGAAAGAAAAGGACTTATTTTTTTAGATATTAGTACAATATTTTTGTTTATTTGTTAAGTGCTTAAAGTGAGATGTTAAGATCATTTCCACCATGCTATGAGAATATAAGGAGAAGAAAACACAGTTCTTTAACAACTGATAAAGGACAATCAGCAACATTTGAAATTGCTGTTTACAATATGTCATGACCAGGAATCTGTATGATAAGGTTGTACAAAAGATCAACACTGCTTTGAACCAAAATAATAGTCTATATCCAGTTTTGATATAGATTAGTAAACAAGACAAACAAAGTTTAGACACTCTTCCATGACTGTTTTCCTCACTATCATGTGCACAGTAACACATGGTCTGAGCCCCTCCTCTATACGCATTGAGTGACAAGAAATGGCCTTTCGTATGTTTGGAAAGGACTCTTTTTCAGTGTTACCATCATGCATGGTAGCAGAAGGAGCTCGAGTTTCCCAGAGCGGCATAAGAAGGTAAAGAGGAGGTGGAGGGAGAAAAAAAAAGCTGCAGAAAGAAAGAGGGTGAAAGCAGATCTGTAGGCTGTATGTGTTGTTTTGCAGTTTCCCAGCTTGTGTTGGAGGAGTGATAAGATCCCACTACTATTCCCTGTACTGCTAGCATCTGCAGGTCTCCCAGAGGAGCTATTGTTATCTCCCCGTGCATGTTGCTCTGAATGCCTGCTCTCTCCGCCCTCCACCCCCACCTACCACCCACCAATCCACCCACCCACCGTACACCAGAGCTCCAAAGGCCCAGTGGCCGGCTGGACAGAGGGAGGGAGGGATGGAGGGTGAGGGGAAGGAGGGTGTTTGTGTGTGTGTGCGCGGACAGTGGTGTGGAGAGAGTGAGAAAGAAAGAAAGACAGAGGGGGGTTGGGTTTGGAATTGCAGCATAGTGTGCTATTCATCAGCACAGTCTCCCATGGAACATTGGGAAAGTGGAATGTCTGTTCCTCTGGCTGACTTCAGCACTGGCTGAGGTCTGATTGATCATGGCTGCTTTGCACTGAGCACATCGTCGAGCTAACAGAAGAGAGGGCAGCCAGAAAAATAAGATATTTTGGTCCACGAATCCTGTTTTCCCTCCATGTCCACTCATGCAGTGGTCTTACTTTCCAGTAAAATATTAAATTGGCTTTGCATCTAAAATGCGTGGAATCCTTTGCCCAAATGTATAATGCATCTGGTACTTTTCAGTGTTTGCATACTATTCTGTCTAATCTATCAAGCGCATTATTACTTTTATATACATATATATATACATATATATATATATATATATGAGAGAGTGAGAGAAAGAGAGAGAGTCATAGGTGAAGAGGCAGACAGGAAACAAGGGGAGAGAGATGGGTATGAGATGCAACAAGGGTCCCTGGCAGGAACTGAACCAGGGACGTTGCTGTTATGTGGCATGTGGAGTAACAATTTGGGTACTGGAGCGCTCCAATATACTGTATATTTATAGTGTGTGTATATGTAGGATACTCCAGTATCTAAATACTATCAATACATGCGTAATTACTAATTATATTACAATGTTATAGTTAAAGAATAGTGTATTTCATGAGGACTAGCACTACCTCTTGCTGAGGCATTAGCCTCACATTCCATACATAGCTTGGCATTATTGAACTGTCACAATTTACCCTGAGGTGAGGACTGCTCCAGCCAGAAACAGGGAGGTAAAAAGGAATATGGCAAAAGCCGTCATTACTGGCCTTGCTGCCTTCCCTGCAGTGGACGCCTGATGATTCATTATTCATGGCTGTCTGTGTGTGTGGAGCCAGGCTTCTTATTGCCATTTAAATCAAATCTCAATATCCACAGCTTGCGATTCTGCTCCTGCTCTCCCACTCTCTAGCTCACTCCTAAACTTTGGCCTCTTTCTTTACCCTCTGTCCAAACCTCCCCATGTGTGTGTTTTCAGATTACGTCTGTTATTTATTCAGTCAGATGAGACCAGCAGACCAGATGGCTGTTGGATTATCATGTCCTTCATATTCAAATCCACTGCCTTAAGTTCCCAATGGCCAAACCAGTTCAAGTACTTCCCTAAGCTTCAGCCAACCCACACAGCCACACACCCACCGCAGCAAGATGTGCAAGAACATTCTCACACTCTGTTCACTTGTATTTTCACAAACATGCTGAAGACATTGGCTTGTCCACACCCAGATGACCACATATTTTTGTGGTCCAACTTGCAGGTCTTTGTCCAGGCTGCAGAAACCATATATGTCCTGCAGGCCCTTCCCATCTGCAGCCCAACCAGTTTTTGAGCAGCCCCAATAATGGGGCCTGTGTGTGACAGAGATGGATGAGAGCCCAGGGGAGCTCATAAAACCTGCAGTGGGGAGGGAGGGATGGAAGGAGGGAGGGATGGAGGGAGGGGAAATAGTGGACAGCAGGCGCTTCGTCCTCTCTAAGCGGACTGGAGCGGACATTAGAGGACTCAGTGAGGCGGGCTAACTGCTGTCCACTCCATCATCAGAGCAGCACCAATACAGAATGGACTCTCACACAACCCCCCGACCAACTTAATGGCCAGCTGCCCATACCTGAAGAACCAATTCACTATTAAATCTGAGAGTACAGTAATTACTTTCTACAAGTCTTTTAAAAAAGTGCATTATACTCTATAATTCTTCCTGGATGTACACAGTAAGTTAGATGAGTGATAGGCCACCACTCACCCCTGATGAACACAGCAGGGTTGCAGTGCAGTTTAGCCCTTTCCATGTAATTAGATCTTGCCTTCTGCTGGATTGTGGTTTTTAGAGCAGCAGTGCTCCACATTAAACTGAGCAAACTCTAATCTACACTTCTGCTTAAATCAGCCATCGTGTAGATTAATTCACTAGAGGGCCAGCAAGAAAGCTAAGATTAGAAGTAGGAAATCAGGACAATGTGGACATACTGTCAGTAGCAGTGCAATCATTAGATTAACGTCAATGTATGCTCCAGTGGGATGCTATTGTAAATGATCCTATACATCATACATATATATCATGATACATTGTTCGGCTCTATAATGCATTTGTGTGACTTCTCCCTTTTCTGCCACACCCCCCTCAACTCTATTTTTTTTCATAAGAGAGGGGGATTGTGGATAAAAAACCCACATTCATTAAAAATAGGAATCCTTCTTCAATTATTTTGGAAATTTTTGTTGCTGTTGTCAATAAGAGTAAAGCAGCTCTGTGATGCAGTGACAAGGGGGTTATTTTTTTTATCATTTATCAGTAGCACTGTTGAATTTGTGATGTTGAACGTAACAGAAATAAGTTGTGATATGTTGTGACCAAATTAAGTATAGATAAATGTGACTAGGCTGCTTTTCTGTTGACCGATGGCCTTACTTGGCTGCAAGGAGATTGATAAGAACCTTGTATATATAAACATTAAATTTCCCACTGTGTGTGTGTGTTTTCTCGGTCCCAGGAGAGACAGATGTTCTTCTGCTGACCGCCTTACTGTCTGTGCGGCCATTGTGGTGGACGGCCATCTAGCAGACGTGCGCTCCTCGGACAATCCAGTTGGCCCTGAGACAAAGCCTGAAGGATCCTATTGTCAGGGGCCTGTCTAATTATGGAAATCTTATTAATCTATTCAGCAGCAGTCCACTGACAGCTTTTGTGTCAGCCTGGGATTTATTGAGGGACCTGTGTGAGCTGCATCCTATTGTAGGAGTGCGTGATGAAGACAGTGGTACGGCTCTCTTCAGCTGAAACCAGCTTTACTTTGAGGAGGCCCTAAAATTAAAATTAGACCACTTATGGCTCAGGGGGAATGTGTTTATTCATATGTGATTTCAGCTCTCTAATACTAAGATTTGCCATCTGTGAAGTCACTGAATGTTCTGTTGACTCTATGAAATCAAAGTAGCTTTCAGCCCATAAAGGCTGGTAGTACTCTAGACAGTGTTGTGGTTTCTATAAAGGAGGTATCAGTGGGTGAGGTGAAACGTTATCTTGGCAGGAAGCCCAGAGACGGAGGGCTCCAGTGCTGTTTCACAGCTCCCCTGGGGTTCCTTTCCCCTGCTCCCTTCCCGATACTTTTGTTTTTCCTGCCCTGAGGAACAAAACAGACACGGATGCAACAAGCCTTCTGGGACAGTGTGCTATTAAACTGTGCCGATTGTGAAGAGGCCGCTTGTAAACAAGAGCGCTGTGGATCAATCCAATCAGGGCTCTATTCAGGGTCGAGGTTTATCCCCACCCACCAACTAAAGAAAACTACCAACATCTCCACTCCATCGTACACCTCCGTACAGAGGCACAGACTAAAGAGAGCAATGTGTTTCTAAAAATGTACACAGAGCTATAAATCCTTTGATGCTTTGTTGCTGGTTTCTAACAAAACGTTAAGACTTATCATGTTGCAGACCTGCAGGTTGCTTAGCTGGTCAAATTAACATTTACAAAATATACAGCATGAAGAAACAAAGGCAAGAATTTACTTAAAAAGTTGTCCTGAAAGTCATGATATTGATATTTTCTGTGGAGACATTGTGCTCTTTTTTCTGCTCTAAATGAATCTGTTGGCTCCACAGTAAAAAGGTAATTATATCTATTCAACTTTCAACTTTCAAATTTACCAAAACCTGCCTCAGAAGAATCCTACAAATTAACTGGCCAGACATTATCAGCAACCAGGAACTGAGGCAGCGAACAAGACAGCAGCCTGCAGAGGAAGAAATCCTAGAGATGGATTGGTCACACTCTTCGCAAGCCTGCATCCAGCACCACAAGACATGCCCTCTTTTGGAATCCACAATGGAAAAGGAAAAGAGGCAGACCAAGAAACACCTGGCTCCGTGACCTGGAGGCAGACATGAAGAGAACTGGCCATACATGGGGACAGCTGGAGAAATTGGCCCAGGACTGGGATGCCTGGAGAGCCTTTGTTGGCGGTCTATGCCCAAAGTGTGGTCACAGGCTTGAAGTATGTAAGAAATCTAGTCAACATTTTGGAACAGTATGTTGAAAAAAAATTAACATCATCAGGTTCACTTAATACCAAAGACGAAATTCTTCACTTACTTTTAAACAAAAGTTGCAAAGAGGGCAGCGTCAAATGCTTTCGAGAATGCTGCTCTGGCTGTTGTGGCAGTATGTCAGGATTTCAATTTAGACAACATCTCAGAAACAGTCACGTAAAAGAAAAAAGCTTGAAATGAATACAGCCGAGTTACAATACAAAGCACACAGCCATACGGAAGGGGAATGACAGGCAGGAAGTAGAGAGAAGGACAGAGTGTGACAGACACTATATTTGTGCTGATAAATCACAAACCTGATGCACTGACCACTGCATCAGTTGTTATGTATTCAGTAAGCGCAAGCTGATCAATGAGCTATTGGATAAAACTCCTGCTTGCTGAACATAAATATGTAGAACAGATTATCTCTTTCTTCAGGAATCTTTAAACACAAACATATCAAATAAACTGTTTCAAACGATGGAGCGCTGGGTTTGGTGTGCTAAGTCAGAAGCCTCTGAACTCAGAATCTGTTATTTATCAGAGTTTGTTATCTTGATTTGTCGTTGAGTCTTGAAGCCCCTTAAGTCCTCTCTTCTCAAGTTCACTGTGATTTATGACACTAATATCAAGCAGGACATTCTCACTAGGCTGGCCGCTGCGTACTACCTGGTCTGTCGTAAAAACACCAATCTGAGAGGCCGGCCACATTTCACAGCGTGGCAGGTGGAGACAGTGGAAAATTGTCTCTGGACGTTCTCTCACTTTGGTATGAAATACACATTTTATCAGCTCTTGCACAGTTTGTCCTACAGACTGAAAAATGATGATGAATTTCTCACAGATATTGTGGATTATGTATGTTGTACTATACTCGTGTTACACAGACAATATCACCACACAGATGCTGAATAGCCTCTGTTATCGTGTGTGGGGTATTGCCAAAAAGCTGTCAAAGGAAGTGTGAGGTCAGACCCTTTTCAAACCGCCTTAAGACTGGGATAATGCGGACACCGGACAACAGGGATCATAATTTATCAGCCATGCATAATTGGGCATTGCCAGGGAAAATTATTATAAATCTATGCGTTAGTCACAGGGCTGCTATCAATCAAAAGAAACACAATCCCACACTTCCACTCTGCCTCTCGCTCCCTCTGGCTCATCTGCTCCCTCTTTCATGGCCCTAAAAAGATGTAATAACAGAAGAGTGCGGGAGCTCTGGCGGGGAGTTTTCACACCTGCTGCCCAGAGCACGAGCAGACGCAGTTCTTTTCAAACACGCCTCACCAGTTCAATCCCAGGAGGAAGAAGCACATCTCCTGCAGTGGCATTGAGGGATGTCCTCTGTGTGTGTCTCTCTCTATCTCTGTACCTTCCTCTTGCTGTGGATAAAGCTATCTGTACTCCATGTATCAGAATGACAGTTTGACTTACTCTATTTTTTGTTTCATCCCCCTTTGGGAATGTTACAGGCCAGCTGTCAGAATGGTTTTTGTCTGTGTGTGCAGCTAATACGGTTTTATTAGAAGAGAGGGGCAATATGACAACTGTGTACTGTGGATTTTGCAGATATACAGAAAACAAAATGTCTGCAATAAAAACCAGTGAGGCTAAATGACAATTATTTTTTGAAACAGTTCACTTAAACAGAATAAAACAAGCTTCTATGAGGTAAATCTCCAATTCATTAGCAGCGAACAAATATTCAGTGTCATTAAAAGTTGTTGTTTTGCAGAGTGGATGCAGTAGCCAAAGTACGTGATGACATTTGTTAAACATTGATTAATTGACAAACGTGTTTAGAATTGCTAATGATAGTGCAGCAAGAAAATTCCCATCTGAGAGCGTGCTCATTTTACAGCCCTTTTCTCAGCACTCTCCAAAACTAGAAAGCCTCTGGAATAATTGCTGGATGCGTCACTTCATGCTCGTAATTTTAGAAACAACTCCCCCATCCCCCGTGCCTGCTAACGCACGTCCACAAATGGCAGAAGCAACCCCCCCCCCCCAACACCCCCTTCAAGAAAAACAGGGTCCCTATTTTCTGTGACTGCAGGCTGGCTTTAGGTCATTGTGTCCACTAATATATCAAAGAACAGCTGTCCTAAAGCTCGGTGATGACCAATCACCCTTTCCATCTGTCTCACTCGCCCAATCTCTGCTCTATCTCCCCCTCTTCAGCTCTATCTTTTTCTTGCAATCTCCTTCTTTCCCTGTTTCTCTGCTTCTCCACCTCCCTTATTCCCTCCATTCCCACTGAGCATGTTGCGTTCCCTCTTTTCTGTCCAAATCCCCTGGCCCCTCTGTGCTCCCAGCTTATACTCTCAGCACATGGACAGCTCTGGGATTTGTTGTTTTCTGTTAGTATACATACAAACAGAGAAATATCTTCAACACTCCCCTCTGTGGCAGTGCTTTTTATGATCACTGAACAAACAAACACCTAACGGCATGCCGATTAAAGTATGTTATTTCTCAAGTGTAGTCATTTACTAATTAGCTGTGCTGCTGTGAAAGACGCTGCGCCTCATTGTCGAGCTCTGAATTCTGCTGCCTCAGGAATCCAGTGAAGTGTTGCCATCCAAATGAGCCTCACCACCCTGCTTCTTAATTGGGCCCTTAACGGGAGCGGAGGCCTCCTTAATGAGCTGATGAACCCTCAGAGAGACAGAGGACAGGGCCAGTGGATTCACAGGGCCCTGGGTCCCTAACCTCCCTGTTTTTGTGGGCAGAGATGCATGCAAACATACACACACACACACAGACTGGGGGCTAATTAGAGCCCATTCACACCCTGCACTAATGATCCCGGCTCTTATTCACACACACTTTAGCAGGCTGTGTGTTTATTCAAGGGCCTCCCAGGCTCCTCCGCTGCACCACTCATACCACTCTGCCCACAATAGGGGTAGACACCGGTGCGGCCCTCCAACCTGCTCCTTCAGGGGCTGGGATGAGATCTACTCCTTCTTTCTTCTATACAAACTGCTCCATGACTTAGCAGAGTCCTTCACAAAGACACTCGCGCAAAACATAAAAACAGAGCGCAACAGAAAGAAAGGCGAGGGAGAGGGGTCAGTCAGAGGAGAGCTATAAAAACTGCCAGATCTGGACTGCTGTGCATGTGTGTGTGTGTGTGTGTGCTGTTTTAAAAGAAAAGGTATCGCTACACCAGCGGGGGCCCCAGCAACAAGAGTTAGGGCACTCCTGGGTTGGCGGCCTGGGACTGATTTAAGAGTGTGTTTGAAGTGCAGATTACAGATTCTTTGCACCAAATCCCTCCAGGAGTATCCATGGCCCCTGGAATCTCTCTCAGGTTTCTCCTCAGGTCCGGCCGAGGCTGCTCGCCCCAGCTTGAAGTCCTCTGGACTGGCCGGAGACAAGGACCAAGACCGGACACGCCAAGGAAGAATGAGTCACACACACTGGCTGAATGTGAGATCTAAATCATTGAGACCGGATATGTGAGAGTAGTCATGATAACAAAGACTGAAGCCTGTCATTGGGTGTACCTGTCCTAAACGTGTATCACCCTGTGTGCATTTATACACTGGGGCTTGTCTATGTGCAAGGGCAGAAATGCCTACAGCAGGAGTCAGAAGTAGCGTTGGGAAGCGGGAATGCTCTACATTCCCACAAAGGGAATTCCAACATGGAGGTGAGAGTCTTCGCATGTCCTGCACATATGCAGAGTCCCTCACAGTCAGATTTGTGCTCGGCAGAATCATGACTACGGTCTTTAACTAAAAGACAGTGAGCTGCAGTGTCACCAGCGAGCACAGGGGTGTGTTTGTGTGTCACTGGTCTGAGAGTAAACAGCGTGACTACCTAACACTGCTGTGTGCGCTCATACGATCCATCTGTCTACATACACGCACACACACTAGCAGGCTGTTCTGAAATGATTTCAATCCTGCAGAAGTGCGGCAGAACAGAGCCACTCTGTACATGAAAAAACATCAAACTATTGGACAGAGCAGATGAAAACAGCATTGTATGTCCTGATCATAAAAGCAAATCACACACAAAGGCTAGTACGTAGTGTACTGGAGGGTTCCCAAGAAAAGACCAGCAGTGTGAGTGTTCTGAAGGCATGCTAACTATTCCACCAACAGTTTGTGACATTCTTGGACTTGCTGTCCACTTCTGCAGAGCGTTCAGTCAGTATGGACTAGCAGGGTGCAGGGAACTGATGGAACAACCAGTTAAACAAGACTGGATGGGAAACAGCACAAGCATGCAAATTACTGATCTATCAGTGCTATTCGAGCAGCTCAGCCTAATTGGATACATAAACGTCCTCTAATGGGAAAAAACACAACATTTTCTGTGAGAACTGGCATTGAATCAAGCAAGAGCCACTTCTGAGAGGACATGTTTCATAACAACATAAGGTCAACTACTTATTGGGCTGGCAGCAATACTAAATTCCATTCATCTGATGAGTAGTCAAATAATAACATTGGCTATTTCGGGGATGAAATTTACAAAAAGCAAACAAAGTGTCATGGTTACTGTCAAACATCCCTACATGATGCTTTAATCAAGCCGTTTTGTCCAGTTTGAATTCACACACCCACACATTTGTCTTACACTGACTCTACAATCCATTTTTTGCATGCTAACAAAACAAATCAGAAGTTTTTACCATCTATTACGAAGTAATACTTTTTAAATTAACCATTCTGTGTGGTTTCTCCCTCTTTTCTTGTAACTGTCATGCCGATAATGCTCCTTTGAGGCGAGTTAAAGAGCTGGGAAAAAGGGGCTCTTGAGGCCGAGGGCATGGAGGCAGCCCCATGCTGGCCAGCAAACAATGCTGTTTTGGAGAGCCCGAGCACTGGACTCAAATGAAACCTGGTGGGAGGGTACGAAGGGGGGGAGGCCAAAACTGGACACGTCAGTTATTAGGTCAGCATTGAAGGGAGAAAAGATAGAGAAGGGGGGAAAAGGAAGGAGTGCAGGAGGCAGCGTGTGTGGTGCTAAGTCCTGAACTGTATTGGTAAAATGACAATGGCAGAGGCGAGGGCTTTCTGCTGCTTAAACCATCAGCCCTCCAACCTCCCTCTGTCCCTCTTCCTTCCCCCATCTGCGTCTTCCGCCTAGTGATGAAACATTCAAACAGGGCCAGTGCCCGGAGTTTAGCATTTCCACAGTGTACGTCAAGGAAAAATCCAGCTTTCTGCGCTGAGGCTTGCACATTTTCACAGTTACCTGTGTTTTTTTTTCCTTCAGTTTGCAAACTACAGAACACAGAGTCCGCTCCTGCTTATTTTTGGAGTGGGGGCTCATTGATTCAGGCAAAGTCCAACTAAAGTCAAGTGAGGCTGTTTGGTGTAACATGCAGCAGGGTAGAGAGAAAGAAAGGTGCAAAGTACTCACTATAGGGGACAATAGGACTCAGCATTCTGTGGAGCTGGTCTCAGTAAAGAGGAATGCTGTTTTGTGAATGCCAGCTAAGGTTAGCGTCCGTCCGGCTGTAGTCCATCACTGGCATGAGCTCGCACTGACAACAGAACAGCCCTGAGAGAGAGAGAGAGAGAGAGAGAAAGAGAGAGAGAGAGAGAGAGAGAGAGAAGAGGGGGGGTTAGGCAGTTACAGGCTGCTGCACAATTAAATGTCTGGACAAACACTCACATGTCAACTAACCCTTTCACACAAGCTCACACGGCAACACACACCGAAACACTCACACCAACACACAGACCAGAATTCAGCCAGTATGATAGAATTACTGACCAACCTGAGAGGCCTATCAGTGTATCAAAAACAGAGTACTCACATACACACGCACACACGGTCTGCCAAATTGACGCACACAAGGGTATTCATTATAGGCAGGCATTAAGCTGATTGTGAAGCTGCGTCCAGCCTCTAAAGAGGGCTTTCTAAATCTGCCTCACAAAAAGACTCATGCATACCATTGCTCTGTGCACTGGGGCAATAAAGACTGCATTCTTAGGAGACCAAACACTTTTAAGCAAAATGCAGAAGAAAAAATGCTTCCTGCAACGACAAAGTTACACTTTTCAGTCTATCAATATTTTTAATAGACCTCTGTTAGAGGTGCAGTGAAAACTGAAATCATACTACCAAATGCAGAAAACAAATTCACTCAAATAACTATTGTTTGTTTTCAAAAATAATGCATAATAAAATGTATTCTGTCTCTGTTCTGGTTTGGGTTATACATGTCATATTTTAATCACGCACAGCTTAAAGACAGTTTAATCTTCCAGTTTCTATTGTTTTATTCTGATATGAGGCACTTCCCTGAGCAAACCCATGAGATTAAAACATGTTTTTTCATAGCAGCCGTTATGTTATTTCTTCATTCTGTGGACAACAAAGTACAATTTTTATCACCACTGGTGCTAAATTGCTTTAAAATACACAGAGCAAACAGGAAAGACAGATTATTGAAATTGTAAAGTAAATGGTCCTGTAAATATACAATCCACCTAGAAAAGGTAACACTACTGTATCTACTGCAGGATAAAATCACAATCCAAAACATCATTCAATCTCAAATGTATAAAACAACTTTAGACACCAATATTTAACTTTAGTTTAGTTTATTTTGGTCATTTTCGATTTATACAACTCAAATACACATGTACATAAATAATAATAAGTTGTTGCAGTGACAAACCAAAGCAAGTTTATACTGACTGAAGAGGTGCTGAAGCCTTAATTTACTGCAGCTACTCTTTTTACATGAATTATTGTGTACCGAGCCCTTTAGATTTATACACTGAAAAAGAAAGAAAGAAGAAAAAAAGAAAGAAGGAAAATAAGAGAAAGACTAATTTTATATATGTATATTATATCTACCCAAAACACACTAGCGGCCATATCTCAGTTTTATATTTGTAAATCATCTTATTTTTTTAATCTATGAAATATATTACACATTTTTATTTCCTTTTCAAAACCATTCGACAAATGAACTCTTTGACTGATATACATCTTTAGTTTGCATAATGTTTGTTTTTGTAAACGTGGAAATTCCTCTTAGTTCAGACTGACTTGCTCTGATTTGAAACAACTTCTGGATACAATCTGGAAGCATCTATTTTTTTACTTTATACATTAACTATGCAGTTTTAAAGTCCACCGAATCTCTAAATCTGAGAGCATGTCAGTTTATAAATAATATGTTAGTTGGTTCATGATAATCAGCTCTGTTTACGATTCTTATAGCTCTCTTCTGTAGCATAAAAATTGGATTTGTACTTGTTTTGTATATTTTTTCCCAAGCCTCCACACAGTAGGTAATGTATGGAACTATAAAAGAACAATACATGTGATGAATTTAGGTTGAGAATGTCTTTTGTTTTGTGATGGACTTATATTGTGATGGACCTCAACATTTTTGTCTTTACATGATTTACATGTAGATTCCAGTATAGTTTGTGGTCTATAACAATTCCCCAAAATGTATTTTCATAAACACTTTCTATTTAAACATTATATATCATGATATGTACTTGATTATTGATTTTTCAATATCCAAATATTATACATTTTGTTTTATTTAAATCTAATGACAATGTGTTGATATCAAACCATCATTTAAAGTTTTCAATTCTGTCTCCACTGAATCCAGAAGCTGCTCAAAATCTTTACCAGAACAAAAAAAATTTCTATCATCTGCAAACAAAACAAACTTTAGCAATTTGTACATGTTGCAAATATCATTAATTTACAATATAAACAGCTTTGGACCCAACACTGGACCTTGTTGAAACCCAGCATACTGATGTTTATTATCATGATAGTAACTAAGCCATGAGTATGCTACCCCTCTAATACCATATCTTTCAAACAACCCCTACAGTATATTCCTTATTTTCTTTTGCTGTGGATATTTCTTTCTTCATTTCCATCATTGACATTGCAGTGGATCGATTAGATCTAAACCCATATTGATGGTCACTCGATAAGTTGTGTTTTTCTATGAAATGATCAAGTCTTGGAACAATAAGTTTTTCTAAAATTTTCAAGAACTGAGGAAGGAGAGAAACTGGTCTATAGTTTGAAAAAAGCGCCTGTCTCCATTTTTGCAGATAGGAGTGACCTTTGCTATTTTTCATTTTGTTGGGAAATATGCCTGTTTGAAGTGACTGGTTACATATATGGGTCAGTCGTTTCGTTATATACTGTCATGTCAATATCAGTACAATCAGTGGATTTTTTATTCTTAAAATTGTTTACAGTGTCCATTAGTTCCTTCTTTTTAATTCCCTTCAGAAACATGCTGTTGGAATTTATATCAATAATATCATCATCTACACTCTCCTTCATTACTGGGTCCACAATATCATTTGCTAAACTATAGCCAACATTCACAGAGTAATCATTAATCATTGTATATCTCTTTTGTTTTGGTTATGATTGGTTGATTATTTTTAATAAAAGTAATGTGGATCATCTGCTTTTCCTGTACCCTTTTTAATTATGCTGATAAATACCTCCCATGTACCTTGTGTATTACTTCTATGCTGTTCCAGTAGTTTGTTGTAATAATCGTTCTTACTGAGTCTCATTATACTTATCAATTTATTTCTGTATTTTTATATTTATTTTCTGCTTCCAACTTCATGTAAGATTGTGACATTTATTGCTTTTGTACATTACTACAGAAACTCTGTCTTTATGACTAGATATGAAGAACAACAAGGCATGCAGTTATCAATTTACATTCACTCATGTACCATTCATGTGGAGGAGAGATTACGCAGTGACCACACGGCTGCCCCTGAACACCAACAGGCTTCACGTACAACACCGCCTCCTATTACAACCCCCTCAGCTCTAACCTACAGTCTATGGCTTTAACTGACAGTCAACTTTTAACACTCAGCTCAGAATAACTAACTTGCAGCAAACCACAGCTTCTACTTAAAACAAACATAGCTTTGTCCTTGCACAGTTCAGGGAGAGGCTGAAAGGAGAAGGCAGAGTTAGGAGGAAGGTTTGCTCAGGAAAATGTCTCATGGTCAGTGGCCAAAGAGGAGAGCTGCTACAACACGCTCAGCTCTGGTCTTCTTTCAACTTCAGCCAGCCAGCAGAGCCAAGTCAAACAGCAGGGAGAGCAGCAGGCTATGACAGCAGATCAACACAGAGATGCAGAGAAGACAGACAGCCTTACCTATTCATGCCTGCATGTCCTCCATCAGATCTGAAAGCACTAGGATAATCCCTGGAGCAGACCAGACCCGTGTGTGCACTGCTATGCTTTTTTTCCACATATGGGACACAACTCCACACACTCTCTCTCCCTCCCTCTCTTGCTCTCTCTCTCTCTCTCTCTCTCTCTCTCTCTCTCTCTCTCTCTCTCTCTCACTCACTCTCTTTCTCTCTCTCTCTCTCTCTCTCTCTCTCTCTCTGGCCAGTGACAACAGAGTGAGCACTGAGCTCCCCTCCCCCATGGATCTCCCATCCCCCTCTCCCTCCCCTCCTTCTCTCTCTTTATGCTAAAAGTATTTAAGTAGGGAGCAGGGGCAGCAGGGAGGGTGGGGGACTGACCAATCGTGCTCTGAAGGAGAGTGAGGGTGATCGCACTGAAACTTGGACACAGAGGACAGTGGGGAGAGAGAGAGAGAGAGAGAGACAGAGAGAGAGAGAGAGAGAGAGTTTTTGGTTGGAGGGAAATGGCCAGAGTAAGTTTGGTTTGCCCCGGGAGGATTAAGAAAGAGTTGAAGGAACAGTGGTCAGATTGTGGTGAAAATACACTGAGGAACAATCTCTTATTTCTTCTCTGACTGACTAAAACAAATGATGGTCACTGTTGGGCACATTACTTGGAAAATGGAATCAATTTGGTACTTATTACTGATTACGAAGTAATTACATTGCTTAATTAATTACGTAACAGCAGAAAAAAATGTTACATTAATTGTTACATAATTTGATCGTTACACAGCTCTGTCAAAGGTGCCTTCCAACAGCTTCAAAGCCATCACACCCACACGATGCATCTTCTGTATTTAACACATAAAGAAACAGAAAAATAGACATTGTGGTTTAACAAACAGCCAGCCTAGGGTGAAAATTGATCGTTTTGGTGACAGATTAGGGGAAAAAACGCTGAGGTCTAAAGTAACAAGAAAACATAATTTACCTCAGCCAAGAAACTTGTCTTTCATTAGTCATAACAAACCACATTAAATTGAAGGGGACCTATTATGCTCATTTCCAGCTCTATGTTTTTACTGTGACTTCACTAGATTAGCTTTGCATGATTCACAGTTCAAAAAAATCTTTATTTATCTTATACTGGCCCTTTATGCAGACCTCAGTTCAACCTCTGTCTCTAACAGGCAGTCTTAGCTCCTGTCTCTTTAAGGCCCCCCTCCCATCGAGCCCACTCTGTTCTGATTGGCCAGCTGTCCAGAAGCCTACCGAGGGACAGATGTATCAGTTGTTTTAAGTTACCACCAATGAAAACCCAACATTTCCTGCTTTACTGCTTCATATTAAAAGCCAATAAATGACTAAATAATGGGAGACTTTTATTGTAAAGAATTTACAGGAAATGAAACGTACTAAATTAGCAGAGATTCGTTAGCGGTGCTAAAAACCAGGTGACACAACAACATATGGAGATATTTGGAGCTCTTTGTTGAGCAGATCAGTTAGAAATAATGCAGGGAGGAATAGTACAAGCAGAAACAGCCACAGAGATGATGATGTTTGATGAAGAGCCGCAGATGACCAGCACACTTCCAACAGGTAAACTACTTATTTTACTTTGCCCCGCTGTGTAAGGGAAAAACACTCACAGTATGCCAGCTCGATAAGTCATGGCTGAGCGTGACTACCCCCAAAACAATGGAAAAATGCTATATTGTTAGCGGAGCGGAGCAGTGAACTTGCACGCTGTGCGTGGAGCAGATGACCATATAAAGAAATTCGTCACAAGCCAACATCAGCTCAGGCTGAAAGTAGAAAAAAAACGTTGGAAACCGAGCGTTCAGAGAAGTCTGAAGCCTAAGCTTTGTGCTCACAGGGATTACTTTTACATACGTTTACCTCATTTGATATTTTGGCCACGTAAATATGAATATCTGAAATTGTAACATCATATATATAACTGAAAATAAGGAAAAGCAGAGTAGGTCACCTTTAAAAATGAGATGTCCTTCTCGCCCCTGACTGTAGTGCTGTTCAGCAGCAGTGTGCTCAGTGCTGCCAAGAAGTACTTTGAAGATACTGGCTCCAAAAAATCCCAGGCTCCAACTGAATTCCATTCAAAAAGGATAAACTTCTCTCTAGAAATACTAAGTCAATTATTTTTTCAATTATTATGATCTCAATTGCTATATGCAGGCCCTGTAATAAGTGTACTATTGGACATTTTCGAAAATATTGCTTAATAACATTTGATCTGTTAATAAGATTTGAAAAGTTCGATGTCTGCTGTGTGGGCGTTGATTGACAGCTGTGATTGACAGTTCACTCATCTGCTGCTCTCCCCGGCTCCTAGACTTCATTGATTTGGACTATTGTTGCATTGTTTCAGTAAGTTTAATGTTACTTGATACCTGCCCCGTTAACACAATTTAGCTAAAGTAACTAACATTGAACAGGGTGTTCCCAGAAAGTTACTGTTAGCTTCGGTCCAAGGTAGCAGGCCATGTTTCCAGGGTGTAAAAGGCAACACTCCACACTCCTTATCTGGAAAGTCCTGGCTCCAAACCGAAAAGAGCTGCAGTTCTGGACTTCAAACTGGCTCCAATGCAACCCAATGGGTGACGCCACACCTAGCATTTATATATAGTCTATGGTCAGAACATCTGTGCCATCTTTTATATTTTAGTATTTTATAGTTTTTTTCGTAGTGATGTTGTTGTTGTGTTTTTTGTTATTTTGCACCTACCATAAGGTCATTTTTTTTCCCAACAAAAAAAGATTGCCTGCCATCCGATGGGTATTTTCAACATTCTTCCCATTAAAAATGTAATGACTGAAATTTTGGGTTCCTGGAGATAATAGTCAGACCTTGTCCTCACAGCGAAGCCACAACGATCACAAACCTTCCCAACTCATTGGCTAGCTAGCCGTTTAAGACTAAACATCTAAAACAACTTTGGTGTTACTGTAAGGAATTTTTATTCCTCCTATATTGGGAGGAGCTAGACACATCCTTTCACCACCAGACCCCTGCACCAGCTAATACATCATGAGCAGTCTGTCCACTGAACGCACATAGATTAAATTGATATCAACATCCAATCCAAGCAAACAAGCTGGCCACCAAAATGCATTGAAGAAATGGAGCACTGGTATTTAACTGTTATGTAATTAATTTCAATTTGTAATCCTTTACCCTTTGTATTACTGAAAAAAATAATCACATTACTGTAATGCTGTTTATGACAATGATAAATATCACACAAATACAACAGGAAGGTTTCTATGTCTTATAAAACATGTTTTACCTTTTCAGCTGATAAGATTTCTGGCAGTCACAATAATACTTTTCAAAGAGAACAAAGGTAAAAATGATTTAAAAAAAACAGGTAATAGCTCTAGTCGATCTGTCTCATGATCAGATGCTGTTCCAGTTTCATTTACTTGCTCTTCACACGCAGCTGTCAGGCTGTTTTTAGCGCCACACTGAGGGCCACATGGTCCAGTCATCTCCTCCAGTTACACGGAGCCGGTACTCCAGTTGAGCTACAGGATGCCGCCCACACACACGCATAGTCCAACGCAAATATCCATATACAAGTGAGCAAATAGAGCGGGTGAACCAGCTGAAAATAGAGAGGGACATTGTGATCATATGTTTGGTGTCCAGAGCATCCAATGCACTTCATCATGTGACAGTATTATGGAAAGTGTTTGCTCTCAGAGTAGCCCAAAGGCATGCTGACAAGAAATTAATCATCCTGTAGTTCATGATGTTGTCCAATGATACAGCTTTGTTATATCATTGGACAACATTATCAATACAATTGTACTCATTAAGTTAACTGCTGAGTTCTGGGAACACAGGGGCACAAAATACAAAGTCGGATTACCACATACAATTTAAGCAAACCTTCAGGTTAGCCAAACTTATGTGAAATACCCAAACTGTATGTTGTAAAGATTCTTCACAATTTACTAACTTTCTGGTTCTACTTTGACCTACCCTACTGGGCATAGTGATGCACATACACACTTTCCCTGTGCAAAGAGGAATTATTAGCAACATTTTTGATGAGCTAAATTTCAGTTTTGCCTCGAAATAAAGCAGTTTAGATAAACTATTAAACTATTGGCTTGTTTTCAACCTATCTGATCACAATTTCTTGCCCTGTTTGTTGTATCAATGTCAGCTTGTTCCTGGGTTTCGGTTACTTAATTGTTAACATAGCAGAGAGAAAATAAAGTTGTAATAAACCGGAAGTGCCCTTTAAACACATGGTTTCTGAAAACTCTCTTTTGTAAGACATGTGGGTTGAGCTATTTTAGGAGATGCCCCAGTGGTCAGTGACATGGCTCAAATTGGAATGTAGGGCAATAAACCCATTGGAGGAAACGCTGCAACTCATTAGAGTGGTTACAAAACTTAACACACCCAGTGAGTCCCAGTTCACAACCACAATTAGACTCCTTAATGTTTTCCCTAATATGGGATCCTCAATAGATTTGCTAATGGTGCCTCTGTGGGGGGTTAGGTGAGGGTACGGTTGAGTAGGGATGTTGAAAGCAGACAACTCTGGTGCTCTCTCTATCACTCTATTGCCTTATTAGTGCTGAGGCAGCAGTGTGTGGACACAGGCAGCATGCTGAGCCCAGCACTACTGAAGCACAAAGACTTCAGGGCCCCAGGACACGAGATGAGCCAAAAACTGAGGAAAATGAGACTGAAAGAGTGAGTTTGAATGAGAAGGAGACAAAGCAGGTATGACTGCACAGACTAGCTCCAGTTTCACATGAGTGAGTTTGACAGGTGTCAGTCTAGAAGATCCTGCCCCCCTTCTCTGACATGCATTAAGATATTTCTGCACACTTGTGATGGCTCAGGCTCCCCAAATGCTCAGAGGACATTCAGTCTAGTGGACACTGGGGGACATGGTTTACTGTCAGGACCGGAAAGTTGCATAGGTGCATGATAGTATGAGGTTAATGGAGAGATATGAGAGGCAGACAAAAGAGCCATGGCAGCCTGAAAGTGACTCCTGAATGAGGGTACAGGTCAACACGCTAGTGTTTGACCTCATACTCCAGGGCATGTCAACTCAACACCTCCATTCAGCAGGTTGTTCGCCCAAACGATGAACTGTGTTAGCAGGTCAGCTGGTTTCATCAAGCCAAACTGCTGATTCAGGCCTGTATTTAATTTGATTAAATGAAAATCTGCATGCAGCGCAGCCCCAAAAGATGATTCGCTAAGCAAAGTATCATGCTTAATGGCTGTATGGCCATAATCCTTCATCTGAGACTGTGATTCAGTGTCGTAGTTGTATTATGAAAGTACAGTAGGACATCTATACATCTAAACACCATCTAAAGATTGGCAAGGATGAAGTTACTTCTAACTGCACAATCGTGATCATCCAACACAACATGCTGGGTCATGTGTTTAAGGACAATGATGGAGTACCTAAACTGTCACATGCACACAAGGTGGTTGGGTGAAGTGGATTATAAATATAAAAGTTTAAATCTTATCTAACATGTTTAATTAATTCATGAACAGACTGATGGGGCCAATAAACATGTTCTTTTCTGTTACAGTTTGAAAACATATCCGCCAATCAGATGTTGTTTAACAGCAATTAAAAAAATGAACAGTTTTCATCTACAACTGAAGCTAAATACAGTCAGACTTTTGACTATTTTCATCAAGTCTGGTCCACAGTGTTCTTAAACGTGTTCAAACATTTCCTACTTTGACATAGTCACTGCAAATGAAAATAAAAACTTTCAAAATCTTCCAGAAGGTTTGTAGACTGCCAGAAAGATTATCAAAATGGAATGTAATTATTTTCCCCGCTACAGATACATACAAACCAATGCACCTGTGTAATCTGAAAGTTTGTAGGCACTGTAGTTGACATTATAGATAGCCAAAGTTAGAACCTTGTGAATCTGGAGGCTCTGAACAGCTAAATGGACTGCGTGGACCAGACCTCAGGTATCAGACTCCAAGGTCTGACCTCAGGACACTAATTGCTTCCAGGACTGTGTAGACTGGCCTGGACCAACGCACTACTTAAGGGAAACTAAACATCCAAACTCAAACATGAAGGCCTGCAGGCAGAGAAAAGTGTGAGACAAATTTTGCACATTTTGTTTTTCAAAACACACACTACATGTAATTTCCTGTTTGCCCCCTCCTGTGACAGCATTTCAAAGCTCAATGAAGCATTTTAGTGTTAGAGGACACAGTGAGATATTGGAAAAACAATCCACTGACCCTTCTGAAAGTTGAGTGTGCACACTTTACCTATTCTGAGGAATGTGTGTAAGAATTGTGTGTGCTTTTATGTATACAATCCACAAATGTGTGTGTGCGTGCGTGTGTGGTGGGTGTGTGCGTGTTGGTGGCGATAATCAGTTCCAGGCCCCCAAGGTTGACCAGTATCATTTCATTAGAGCAGAGGAACGAGTGCTGGGGCTTTGGCTGAGATTAGGGCAGAGGGAGAAACTCTACCCCAGGCCCAGTTGCCCTGAAGAGGGCTGGCTGGGCAGTGGAGGAAGGGGCAGTGTGTGTTTGTGTGTGTGTAATAAAGAGACGGACGGGGACGGGGTGGGGGGCGTTCAGCAGGATTATTAGTGGGAGGTTCAGCTGTTTATTATTCCAATTCTATCTCTAACAGCTGAAAATTGGAGAATTAGGCGGCAGCCCTGAGCAACCTGGGGATCAATGCAGGCGGGTTAAATCCCGTGGCATGGCTCCACAACACACTGACAGCGCTCACAGATACTGACGCAGCACACACACACACACACACACACACACACACACACACACACACACATCACAGAGGTCATTCACAAAACTTAACAGACACATCAGATTTACCGCTCTGAAGTGATAAGACACTCACAGACTTCACAGGTCGATGAATAGCTTCACACTTCAGAGGTTGGTGAGCGTTTGATAAACATAAGGCCGTGTTAGTTGGCTGCTAATAGCTTGAGGTTTTATTGAAATTCTATTGATTTTCCTCTTTAAAGAGAGAGCTATGTGCCTGTGGAGCCTCAAAAACATAATCAAAACTCTTGATTTTGTATTTGTTATATTTACAGAGAAACTCTTTTCACCTTGCCTTTGTGCTGTTAATCATGACTTGTGACCAGAGAGGAACTTCTGAGAGAACTGGCTGAACAATGTCTTCATGTCAACATGTTTGAACACAGGCTATCCACAGATTTTCTGTTACATACACTGTTGGCATCAGCTTGTAGTGTTGGAAGGTCTGTGGTCACGTCCATGCATGTTGTTAATCTGGACAGGGACATGTGACACTGGGAACTGGGAAACCTGAATTTTCCACGCCATGTAGGCATGCAGACTGGGGGTATGGAAACAGGTCTTTGGACATATGGAGGTCAAGGAGTTGAATTTAGAATTTAAATGGACTCCTAGCTGTTTCAAATTACAATATGCACAGGCATTTTCTGTTGTTTTGGTGTCTGATTTCTGTGCTGTGGCAGTAGGGAGGCCAACAGGTAGACAAGCCAGGGGAGATAAAGGAGAGAAGGTGCTGACAAGACTAAATCCTGATCCAGTCTAGCATTAACTCCAGATGTGGAGATCTTCCTTTTTACACCAGCTCTGTGGATCAGTTACAATGTTTGCTGGCATTTGGACTATAGCTCTTAATGCCTCTCATGTTGATTTAAAAAGAAAAGAGTTAAAATCAAGGGCAAGGAAAAACAATTAAGGAGTGTAGATAGTGAGTGCTGCTCGTGGGATTATTCCTTAATGTTACCAGTGGATTAAAACCTATAAAAGTGCGTGTGTGTGTGTGTGTGTATGTGTGTGTGTGTGTGTGTGTGTGTGTGTGTGTGTGTGTGTGTGTGTGTGTGTGTGTGTGTGTGTGTGTGGTGTGTGTGCCCATCCTTTGAACCTGCCATCTTTAAGCTGTAATTAAAGACAATGAGCTACTCCACTAGCTGAAGGATGTAACACTAGTTACTATCAATAAGACACTAAACCTTTGAACCTCACACACTTGTAATGCACGATAGCAAATTCTCCCTTGAATCTAGAGAGGCGTGCTTTTAATTAAATTTTAAAAAATCATCAGTATATGTAATGCCATATACTAGAGTCACATTCATCTTCATGTCCTACAAATGAGGGCAGGGTGATCAAAAATGATAACTGATGCAAAACAGAACCTTGCTTACTGAGGCAAGTTGTATGTTGACACTACAAGTCACTGACATTAATTTGCAAAAATGCTTACTTAATGAAGATGATTTCCTTAAATAATGGTATGCATTTATTCACTGTGAATAGGTCAGCTGCAAATTGCATGAATGTATTCATAATTTCAAATATCTTTCAATTGATTCCCTCTTTTTGGCGTGAGGCTGGACAGTGAGTCACAGGGCACATTGTACTTTCAGCCAACTCTGCTGGCTGAAAAACTTTATCCTTGTGGTTTATTCACAGAAGTGGTTGCAAAGAGCAGCAGCACAGTGGCAAGCTGAAACTGACATTTTTCATCAGTTATAATACTTCTCTGTTCCTATGAATGTTATCTCAGTTCCGTGCAGTTATCGTATGAATAAGAACTTATCACAGCTAACTGAGATAAACCTCTTGGCCACCAGAGTGGCATAGGTCTATGTGGGTAAAATCTCACTTGGAGGTGCAGTGTGTAGAACTTAGTGGCATCTAGCAGAACAGACTTGGCAGAAATTGAAAATAATATCAGTGTTTCCTCTATATTCATTCCACAGCAGCAGTGCACCACCACCTCCCTCTCCTCATTCTTCAAAGGACATCTATGTGAAAGGAACTGTAATAAAAATGGGGTAGCTCCTTTAGGGCAGTGCGTAATGAGCAAGCGGCAGAAAAGTGACGTGAATGTGAGCGGAACAGAGGAAAACGTTAGCAGTAAGTTACCGATCTGGCAGTAAATGTACAGTATAGGCTGCAGTGTGTCAGTTACTAAATGCTGCAGCTTCTCAAGACCATGAAACGTCTCATCTGTTGTTTCCCCAACTGCTGGAAAAGTGAAGTTAGCCCCGAAGTTAGCAACAATAGGTTAGCCTAATCTGACCAGGCTCACTTTAGGTGGACTAAGGTGGACCAGCTTTTCTCATTTTAGTGTCAATCTCTGCCTCTCCAAAACAGAGAACGGAGCAATGTCTGGCTGCTGAGTCCTTTTATATCTACATAGGGAGCAGGTCCTCTTCCACAGAGCCTGCCATGTTGCACCACAATGTTTCTACAGTTGCCTAGAATGGACAAACCAAACACTGGTTTTAGAGAGGGCCTTTCGCATTTTTTGGGAGTTTCGTGGCCACAGCAGGTTCTCCTACATGCTTGGAAGAGGAAGGTGAGGGGAGCGGTATTCAGTTGGTAACAATCTGCAACCTCAATGCGAGATGCCACTAAATCCTACACACTGGTCCTTTAATTATGACTCAATCACCGTCCTCTCAAACCAGCAGCTATTGATAGATGTGTTTGTGGCGGAAAAGAACTCTAGAAAATTGATTGAAAATTGATTTAATTTTGAAAAGACAATTCATATATGCAGGGCAGGCATGTGGGAAATCAATGTTTGCCATCTGCATGCAAAATAGAAGAGTAGAATGTGAGCGAGTACATCCAGTGACACCATGACTTCACTGGGAGGAAATACGCATGCATGTTTGAGTGTAATAAAGAGACAAGCTCACATACACACAGCTCTAGATAAGTGTGGAACCCCTGCTGAATTAGACAGGATAAATCAGGTAAGCTGTAACAACTCAAATTTTCTTTAAACTCTGGCTTCTTTAATTTTTCATGACTGAGGCCAAGTGTTTGATGTAGTATTTTCTCAGAATTGGAGGACGTCAAGCTTAACCTCAGGAAAGGGAATTAGTTTTCCCTTATGTGATTGTCACAGACTGCAATAGTTCTTGTTGGTCTATTGGTCCTTCTATTTTCTCCTCCATCAACAGAGGTTGGTAGGGAGCTAATGGCTATTCTCCACTCCTTATTAAACCTTTTCTCCAGGGTCTAACTCATGCCCAGTGTTCAGGGAAACAGGGGCAACAGAGCGGGGCACGGCTCACCAGGGTGTCTTTTCTAAAGTGTCCAGCCTGTTGGAGAGGACCTGGACAAAGCAGGAGCCTGGTGAAAGCTGCCTGTTGTCCACCTAATCCTAGCCATGGCCCCGTCTCCATTGACAACGTGAACCCGAACAATGGTCTCTTTCAAGAGTCGTTCTCTTCACTGACACACTGACATAGCAACAATAGAAGAAGACACTTAAGGAATGGAAAGCCTTGTCCATGATCACACATGTGCTTTCTTCACAAATGATACAGGAAGAAAATTACATCTGTAAATTACTGTCCAAAATAAATTGTTTTCCTCTAAGAAGCTCTGGGAGCAGAAATGTGAAGCCACAGACACATAAGATCACACATAAGTCTTCCATATTTTCACTGATGAATGCAATAAACGGAAGCCCAGCATAGCCAGTTGTACCAGACCAAAGGGTGAAATAGGCTTCATCGTGTGGTCTGGTATAAAATGATTTCTCTTCTTCGAGATCAGCTTTTCTCGCTGTGCTTTTTCCTTTCCTTTGAGCACAATTGCTGACCAACAGAAACGGAAGATGAATGCTTCCATTTCAGATGCCGAGGCCCCCTTCTCTCATCTTCTTCGATCCAGATTTCACATTAAACTTGTAATAGCATACGACCCTGCAAGGCACGATTCTCATTCAGGTGGGCCATGTTATATGAATGAGATTTGGTGAAATGCCAATATTTATGCACATACATTCACATTCTGTGGCTTTCTCATCATTGCCATCTACTTCAGTACTAAAGGAAGAGCAGCTGTCATTTGATACATCAAATTATACTGAGGAATACACAAGCATGTGCATGTGTGCACACACGCACAAACACTAAACCCACTACACACCACAGCCACAAAATGTGCAACCGCACCACACTGCCCAGACACTGGTTAGCCTGTAATAAGCTCTCCGCTGCTCTGTGCAGCACCAGCTGGCTGCCCAGCTACAGTTGTTGGGAAGGTCATCTGTCAGAGAATGAACTAGGCTGTGGCTGTTTGGCATCCCCACAAGGTCTGCAGAGAAAAGAGAGGCGTCTCTGAAGGACACTTTCCCTCCTCTCCTGTGCTCTAATTCAATCGTTCTGACAGGGTAGCGGTGTCCCAGTGTCTGCCAGCCCAGTAATCTTTGTGTAATTGAGTTCCCAATCAGCCATCCATCAATAATGCATCTGGTTCCATGAAGGAAGAGACGACCACACTGCTCCGGCCCTCCGCATGGAGGAAGGAGACAGGATTCTGCTGCGACTGACCAGAACGATCTATTACTTCCTGGAGATAAAATCCACACTCACCAGCCTCTCTGGCTTGTATCACTCCCAAACACCAGCTACTTTGAAATGGGATAATGTTATATCAGACAGTATCATGGTGGTGGGTGGTTTGCGAGAGTGTAAAAAATTGTTGTTCAAGACAAACAGAGCTGTTCTGGAATCAGCCCACACATCGATGTTACAAACATCACAACACAATGGTGCTTTCAGGCCAGTGATTCAGCGCTTTCAGCAATGTGTTGTGTGGTTGGGTGATGGAACGGATTCAAAGAAAATGTCATGAGACATCAGAGAGATATTGAAGCACTTTTATGAAGCATCTCCTACAGTGTTTTGTAAAGCTTTCTTGAAACACAGCATGTCCATAAAAGCACACACACAGCTTCAAAGTCCACCCACATACTCCTCACTTTTCAATTGGCGGTGCATGCCAACCCATCAATTAGTGACTAAGACCATGGTCCTCCAAGGTTAAACTGTACAGCTGTCTGAATGATTTTCAATTACACAGCCAGGAAGCCCCCGACAGCTCGCTGGCTCTCACCTCCCTCTCTGGTCTCACAGGGTCATTTATAATACCGAACACCTTCCATAGATAATTGTGTATCACCACCTTCCTTCCCTTTCCTCTTTAGTGTTATTTCCATTTTCAATTTCCAATCTTGGAGCACCTGGTATCCCCTTTCAAAGACTCAGTTTGTCGCTGCCCTCGTGTTATGAATAAACTGCTTTTGATGGAACATTTTGATCAAAACCTCTGTCCAGTAGTGATATATAAGTGTTTAGACCTTAGATAGATGTAATGCTTTGAAGCAAGATTTAGTCCCAGAAAACCATCCACTTTTGATTATATTTTAAATTTTAGTTGCTATTCTGTTTAATTTATGAAATCACAAATAATTTGTGATCATCTGCTGTTCCCCACATCTTGGTTACATCATGCTCCCTGGATGCCTGTTGTGCTGTCCCTTTACCCTTGGGTCTGCCAGATTAATGGCTCATTTAAGTCCCCATTATATTACATTAGCCCATTCAGCGAGCGCATACTGTACACTCCCCAGCAAATAAATCACATCATGAAAATATTAATCAATCTCAATAAGTGAGCGCACATAATCTGTTTGATGTTAAAGACTGTGACAAAGGTTTATACTGAGAGCAGCAAATTACTGTCACTCACAGGGACAGACTGACTCTAATATCTCTGGTGTTATTGAAGCTGTTGGCTTATCATAGCAATAAGTCTATGAAGCTCAGAGAGGGAGAATATTCTTGGTGTATCTGCTACCAGTTTTCACAACCTGAAAGCAAAGAATATCAGTGCAAGGGTGTATTACAGTAGTCAGTCGTCTGAGCCGATTCCTGTGGTTGGCTGGTTGGGCCAAAAGTCACAAAATGCCACAAAACAGCACTGCTTCCCCAAGCAATTTTAGAAAACCGATTTTGTGCTGCATAATAGTGTGACAGTGTGAGTTCAAGAAAATCCTGTGAATTGCAGGCATGGAAAAGGCATGTGGTTCACACCACACACCAACACACACAACAACACCGTTCCCAGCTGGAGGTTAATTCAATCCAGCGCGTTCCATTTTGAGGCTGCTGTCAGGCTCAGGTCTGCAGTGTGACATTGTGAGGGAAAGGTAATTACATTTTGGTCCAGTCCGGCGACTCAGCGTCTATTCAGAGGGTGCTGTCAGTGCCCTCCTCCTATAGACCACAGCCACCAGAGGAATGTCCAGCTCTGGACACGTTACTGTGGACAAACAACTCAGCAGTAGACTTTCATGTTTAATCTACAAAAAAATGTAATGACCCTTTTATGTTTCATGTTAGATATCAGAGGCTTTACACATTACTTCAAGTCATTAACTACTGGAGAAATATAAAATGATAAGCTCTGAAGTTTATCTGACAAGCCACAAATTTACAATTGGAGGACCCCAGATTTAAATTAAAAAAATTAAAACTATTCTAAGTTCAAGAACCAGTGTGTAGGATTTAGTGACATCTAATGGCGAGATTGCAGAATGTGGGGGAATCTACAGTGGTCACGAAACTCACGTAAAACACCAAAGGCCCTGTCTAGAGCCAGTGTTTTGGTTTGTCCATTCTGAGCTACTGTAGAAACATGGTGGTGCAACATGGAAGAGGACCTGCTCCCTATGTAGATATAAAGGGTTCATTCTAAGGTAACAAAAACACAACAATTCTTATTTTCAGGTAACTATACACTGATTAAAAAATTTAAACTTATGAATATTATATCGGATTTATGCCAAGTCTGTTCTGCTAGATACCACTAAATTCTACACACTGTACCTGTGAAAATCAGAAATGAATGCTGTAATCCAGGCTGCTTTGGCTCCATATCAGTTTCTAGCTGGCAGGCTGGAACAGACATATGAGCCTTTGAGGCAGCTCCTCTGCAGTAAGTAGTCACAAGTTGTGCAACAGATTTATCTCATGACAGAAAGTGATCTAGCTGAATACCATTTTGTGTTTACTTTTAAATGTGTTTTTTGGGAAATGTGGCAGCATGTCAGAACAAATGAGAGACTGCTTACGCATCACACGTGACACTCCTTAGACACTGCATATAATTATTTAACAATGAAATGTAACTGTGCTGTAAGTCAAGGGCTTCGGGCTTTGAAGTAGAAATGAAACACACCCATCTGCACCTGACCACAAAACTTCATGATAGATTTACAGCTTTGCTGATGCTCTCAGTTCATGTATGGTCATGTTGTACTTGTCCATTGTGTACTATTGATCAGGCTCTGGTGAAACTTGTGACTAAAGCTTAGTCCTATCCCAGCAGAATAAATCACAGTATTGACCCTGTGCTTATCAATAAAGGTAATGACAAACATCTGGCCCCACCTTTAATGGAATCGACAGAGTCTTCCTGGCAGCAGCCCAGCATTGGCCACACATAGATTGCCTTGATCTTTCCAGTGGGAACCCACTCTTAGTATGCATATGAGAGGGGAGAAATGCAATCGCCATCTAAAGCTAAGCAGTGCTCCTATTGAATTAGGAGCTGAAAATCTCCATATACACCAAAGGAAAACCTTAGAATGTCTGCTGACAATAAGCCTGTTTAGACTGACTAAGATTTATTCTGTCAAGGATCTCTGACACAGTGTATCTATGTCAATGGAGGAATAAGTGAGGAGATCAAATCAATGGTCACTCCACTAAGGTCCAGAGGTGCTGAGCTGGACTTTTGGAGCGGCCTGCAGAGGCAGCACTCTGTCCTGTGTGTGTCTTGGGTGTGTCAAGCCCGGATCTACACAGGATATCTTATTATTAGGGCCAAGGGTCTTCTGTGACAACATGCTCCCTCATATGAACATGTCTGACTCTAGTAACAGAAACATGGGCTTAAATAGGAGTGTTGCTATGGCATTATTTGTGTAAAAGAGTCACATTGTCCTTTTAACCTTGGGATCGATGAGAGAAGGAATAGATGTCTCTGTTTTTTTCTTCTTGTGCACATAGGACAGAGAGCGAGGATGGGGCCACAGAAATTCATCATATTGAAGGGACAGCAACACAAAGCAGGTTGATACCCTGCAGCCCAGTTAGTTAGTTCAGTTAGTTCACTGCAGGTGACAATCAAATGGAACATGCTCAGCAGACTAATAGTGAATGACACAGAATTGCACTCTATCGACAGTATTGAATTCTTAAAGGTACCACAACAGCAAGCAATTACAGCTCTCTATCACATACAATTTGAAATAACATCATTTTGCTCTAATGGAAATGCTACAACTGACATTTTCCTTCATACACCAAATGACAACACAATGATGTGATGTGTCACACAACAAGAAAACGACTATACCTGGTGTAATTTTGTATTTATGCTAAGTAAAATAGGCAAAGTTTAAAGATGTAGATGTATAAATAACAAAGAGGGGTTGGATGTGTCAAAATGAAATGAAGGGAAATATAACAACGACATCCAACATTATCCAATGAGACAAGAGCCAGTGAAATTTTATCAGCACATCATAAAATTCAGTCATGTGTCTCCAGGTTTCCATCATCAGTTCTTTTGGGTTTCCACTTCATTTAGTGGATGGGCTGTAGTCCAATAAGTGAGTGACTCATAAAGTAGGGATGTGCACACACAACACGCAGAACGAAAAACGTAAACATTTACTAGAACAATTTAATTATGAGAGGCTTTAGGGGAAGCCGTGGCTGAGATCACCTCATTCGAATCTGAAGAGACATACATACATGTGCAATATAACACCTGCAGATAAATACACGGTATGACTTTTCCAAATTACAGTTAATTCAGATTTTAAAAAGTTTGCGATGCACAAAAACACACCAGTGAGCTCAGCCTGATTGTAAATACAAATGGAAATAAGTATGGAAATAAATAGTACATAGTAGGAGTTCATAGTGATGAAGATGGCAAAGATCAAAAATCAAACTTCAGTGTCAAGTTTATCATTTTACTGGCAGTACATTACATTTGTCTCTGGGACAATGGGACAATCATTAATTGGGACCAAAAATAAAAATCTAAAAATTATCGTTCACCAAGGTTTTTGCAAGACAAGTTACAACTACAACCAAAAATGTCTACCTCCAAAAATTAAAACTTGAAGAGAATCACCTCTATTTGGTTTGCCGGTGAAGCATAATTGTTTGACTGAGTAGATAAACAGCCCTAAACTCAGGGTGAATTTTTGTCATCATTTAGTGTGATTTTTTTTTTTTTCATTTACGGTAAGGTGAGGCAGCCCTGAACCTTTCAGTTCCCCGCCAATCCTGTTACTGCCGGGATTTGTTCTGCTACCCCTATAAAAGATTAGTCCTCGAGGAGAAAGAATGGACTTGATTAGCTAGACAGCAATTTAATGGGATTGTCAGAGGGCCTACAATAAATCAGCTTTTGTGATTAAATGGGATCTCCAGTAAAAGTTGTATGTCTCCAAATCAATAACTATTGAATGTTTCTCCCTTTGTTCCAGGCGAAGGTAAAAAAAAAAAAAAAAAAAAAAAAAAGAAAGAAAAAGCAAGAGAAACAAAGCTGAAATTTCCGGTGGGCTAATGACCCTGCAGCCAGTGGTGAGAAGCAGCTTACATGTTCAGCGGGGAGGTGGAGAGAGAGGGCAAAGAGCCACTCAGCCTGGAGACGAAAGGGGAGTGAGAAGGGGAGATGGACAGAGAGATTTGTATTTAGAGTAAAGAACAAAGCATCGGGGAATAGTTGGGGCATTAAGTAAAAGCAAATGGACTTAAGCAAAGGCGGATGTATAGCCATAATTGGACTTATACTGTAAAAGCTCTAGGCATCTGTGTAATGGCTAACCACAGACAGCACTGTACTCCCTTTCTCTGTCTGTCTCTGTCCGTGTGCTCACAGGGATATGAGTCAGGTCAAAGAGATAGACTCCATGTGTATCTCCCTCATTGTGATTGAACACTTGGAGTAAGAGCTGGGCTTTGTCTATTAGTGGGAAATAAAATGGTGTGGAGGCACAGAGTCTCTAGCCAGCGCATGACCCTGAGCACCGTTTGAGAGTTGCCCCAGTCAATTAAGCAGCCGAGCTCTGATTCTTCCATACATATTAACCACCAAACACCAGCTAGTGCCCATAGATCATCACACCAGGTTAAATAGAAAATATTATTGACCAATGGATGTTTTTTCTGGCTAAATAGTTATGGGATTTGGCTTTTGCAGTTGGTATCACAAGGTTAAAAGATTTATTGACGCTCTGAGGCGAATTGTGCATTTTTGCAAAAACATAAAAAACAGCACATTCATCAAAGTACAACAAATGCTCATATAACAAAACACGTTCACGTAACATAAAATTGATGACTGCCTCCATGAAAATGACATTTTTTTGTCTTTCTTATTGTGTAGTGCTGGTTCAAGTCCGTTAACTAGCTGTAGGTCTGTGGCCCTTCTCTGTATCTCGGGTGCTGTGTGCAGTGCTAAGCTCTGACTCACCCCTCCACTTCACACATCACATCAGATCAGAGGGTTAGAAGAGCGTTCCAGGTCCTACCAGCCCGCTCTACATTCCTGTTGCTTTGATACTGGGGGGGCTCCCCCGTGTCTGTCCATCATCATCGTTTCCCCTCTCCTCCACCTCCAAACCTCCTCTAACCCCCACCCCCCCACACACACACAGACCACCACACTCTCTCTCTATCCTCCCCCAGCTCGGAGGAATTCTCCAGCTCTGGACAATGTTTCATTTCTTCACAGGCCACATCCTTGATAGCTTAATAGCCCCTGCAAAGAGGAGAGCATGCACTGAGAGACAGGGAGCTTTTAAGTCCTGTCCTCCATATTTAAGTCATTCAGGCTGAGCTTCAAGACTGTTGTCAGTTCAATGTTGTGGGCCTGCTTGTCACAATGAAGCAATGCCGGATAGCATGTTCTGTTTATGAAAGGTGTATGTTGACTCCCTTTCCATCCACATCTGTATTATTTAGCAGGCTCGGCTGGATGTACCTTTCACAGGCTGCAGCTACCAACACAAGGCCAGTGCACAAAGGGAGGGCAGCCTTGAGCATTGTCCAGCAGTGAGCGAAAAACATTTTATACAATCACGCCATGTGCATGAGCCGGGACTCAATTCCATCTCCCTATTCATCTCTGATTCTTTTTTTCCCCACTTTATTTATTCAGTTTTACACAGAATACAGCAAAAAGATTGTTGTCACAATCAGTATGCTGTCATGAGCCAATGTGAAATAAAATAACAGTACTAGCAGTAACATATTGATAATAATAATTATATAAAATATTACATCAAGAAGGGACAGGGGAAACAAAAACAAAAGACAAGGGGAAAAAGAAAGGAAAATAAAGAAATAAATAAAATATAAAAAATTCTAATAATAATAATAACAGAGAGTCAGTGTTGTCAGTCAGTAGCACACTGTGCATGCAGGATTATGCAGAGGCTGGATCTCATATTATGTATGGAGGGAAGGAGCAGGTTCTACCGGTAGGCTATATCCTCTAACCTTTGTTACGTGGAAAGTTAACCCTTTTGACGTAAAAGGGAGCTACACTTTCAGGAACTTACTGGATGAGCCCTTTAGAGTGAGTCTAATTTTTGTCCAATTTAAGGAAGTAATTACTCTGAAACTGAGAGGGAGAATTTTTGGCCTTCCAGTTAAGCGCTATCAGTTGTCTTGCCAACAGGGTTACAAAGGCTATAGTGTGTTAACCTGACATGCCAGATGGTTTGTTTCGCAGAACCATCTGAGAAGTCGTCCTTGGAAACTGTTTGGAAAAGGGCAGGCGCTTTAAAAAAATACTTGGCAGGTGATTGCATGAACCATCTGTCTATCACCGTCTTACCTTGCGAGGCAGCTGGATTGGCAAGATCACGCAAGAATCCTCATGAGATGCTGATTGGTCCGAACATAAGCACATAACTTGAAGCCTGACAAGATGGATTCTCATGTAATCTCATGATATCGTGATCTTGTGAATCCAGCTGCCCCAAAAGGTAAAGAGTGTGTTTCTTAGATGCAGACAGAGAGGAAGATTGAGAGATACTGTACAAAGGCGCGAGCCATGAGTTGGCTGCTATGGCTGTTAGCTGAGCGTTCAAGGTCTGCAACAGTCTCAATGAGTGATCCCACTTTGCTCTCAAAGGGTTCAGTAGCTACTGTAATCTCCTTCTTGACAGTCTCTGCAATGATGGAGTCATGCTTATTAACAATATCAGTGCACATTTTGTTCACCATTAGCTTGATACTCGAAAGCAGGGCTTCATTTGCATTGGGTGACTTCTCAGGAGAGTCCAGGAGGTCACGTTCAGGCGATGGCCGAGGCTTCCCACAGCCTCCTTTAGGTAAATCCGATTTTGCGTTTCCAGACACTGTAACTGATTCCAGGAGTATGTTAAAGAATGACCGCAGTTACTGTTAGCAGAGCTATCACTCAGAGCAGGTGCATAGTCGTGGGCGGGCCTGGGTGGACATGGGCCCACCCACTTGGATCCCATGCCCACTTAATCAGAAGGCTTCCTTTTTTTTCTGGATCATCCAGCAAATAGAAGTCAATGAATATTGTTTCAAGTATCTGAGTACGTGACGAAAAAAAATAAAACAGTTCTTGTTTCTTGCCTCTTCTTTACCATATGATGATGACAGGTCAGATTTTTTGAGTGCCAGTGCATTTCACAGATGCCAGATTGCAAGTTGCCCCTCCTCTTTCACTCAATATACAGCCCGCGCTGCTGCACAGAGGAACAGAAGCCTACTTTCTGCTAGCTAGCTGCTTTTAATGTAGGCTAAGATAAAAAATTATGGCAAAACAAAACAGTCACAGGAAGACGTTGTGAGGAGCAGGAGGAAGAGAATTCAGTCAAATTCAGTCATCATTCAAGCCATCAACCCAGACACCTCCTGCACCAGTTTCTCTTTAACAAGTGCCAAGTAGTGACAGCACGTATGAGGCTGCTAATTCAACTCTTTCCCCGTTAGCAGCAGCAACAAGCTGTACTGCTGAAAGACTCTTTTCAACTGTCAGTCGGATAAAAACTGGCATCAGGGCATCAATGATGACATACAGACTGAACTCTTTGTCCCTGCTCCCCTTTGAAAGAGAACTGACTGAATCGTTGGACTATAATGAAATAATTTCAGCGTTCAACATCAAGCCCCGTCGTTTCCTGCTGTAATCATCAAAAGTAAGCTAATTTCCAATTTTGGACTGTAGTAGCCTATTGCCTATTTCAATATTATTGTTTATTGGGTATAGTTTTTGTTGGGTGTACAATTGGATTTTATGAAGATGCTTTCTGCCATCTGTGTGTGTGAGAGTGTAAAACTGAAAAAACAAGTTTGCACAAGTAACATGTTTTAAAGAGTTACATTCCTTGGGATAAGCTACCAAACACGTCTTACATGTTGCACATTCATTCTTCACCTCTGATTCTCATTGAGACACAGCAGCTCTGCTCTTTGTCAGTGCCATTTCACTACCTTTCACTTTGACATCATCACAAGTGTGCACGCCATCAATGTGGCCCTCTGCAATTTGAAGGTCTGTTCATTTTCTAGGCTGAAAGCACACACAGAGAGCGGCCATGCAAACACTGATCTTTCTATCCGACAGTAAGTGTTTTGTTGTGCTTGGAAAGGAACAAAAATCTCTGTGTATGATTTAGTTGTAAGTCTGTAAGTCTTCTTTCACAGCTGAATGATGTGAAAACACATATTCGAACAGCTCCAAAGATAAAGTAATGATATATCAGTTTATTTCTAGTGCTACTGTGTGGTACAACTCTCATAAGGCAAAACATCTCAAATGTATTGCTCTTGCTTTGTCCACCCAAAGATCAGTGGATCTCAGTCCTTAACCTGAAATATCACAGTTCTGCTATTTTCCACTCTTACAATCTAATAAAGGACTGATATACACTTACTTTACTGATTGAATGCTTTGAGAACCAATGTTCTAGATGATTATCTAGGAGGTACACAGAGCAGCTCAGACATCATTTTCCTTTGTGGTGTCCTGCAGCACTTCCTAAAAGGCGTCAGTGTGCTCCTGAGCCAACTGAATGATGTAGTCTTCCCAGTATGTCCTGGGCCTCCTATCAAATAGTCATGCCTTTAACACCTCCAATAGGGTGCACCTGGGTGGCATCTTTACCATCTGCCCAAACAACCTCCACAAACCTCAAGAGGGCTTCACAAATGAAGATTCAACAAGACCAACATAATTGGGTCATCAAGACCTCAAAGGACCATAACAATAGTAGGATGTAGAACTAGAGAAGGATAGACTGGTGTGTAACACCTGCTAAGCAATGAGCAGGGACATAGCAGACCTGTGAGTTCAGTCCAGTTATTTACCTATTTTAGTTTGCTGTAAAATTGCACAACTTCACAACTGGCATCAGGATAATAAACTGCAAACACTACAGCACCTGTAAAATAGATTTAAATAGCTAAGAAAACTCCCTCATAGTGCAAAGTAGATGGAGAGCAGTACAGATCTAGGTTGAATTAAGTGGGGCATTTGAGCTCAATGCAATAGTTTGACATTGTGTAACACGTAAACAAGAGGATTAATCAAAAATAAAGGCGGAAGCAAAACAAAGACAATTGGCAGGTGTTTCTCAGAGAGGGTTACAAGACAGCTAGAGCACTGTGGCCGGCCACTGACCTTCAGGTGCCGTTTGAGGGACAAGTCCATGATGCCGCTTTTACAGCCAAACCCCCCTTCTTCTCTCTGCCTCGATCTGTAATAGCATGGCTTATAGTCATTTTCAGCTAAAGGACATTTTATGACAGCCATAGCTATGATTGTAGACCAGGCCATTGGCAGCAGCCACATGGCTGAATACCTACAACAAGGTGCAGGCTGACCCTGAACCAGCCCCCACACAATTGCCTCAGCCATGCAGCAGAAGAGCGAGGGCTGGCAGACAGGCAATATTATGGCAGGAGAGGTGCGAGTGTGGGTTAATCTCAGGTGTTGTGAGCAGGTTTTAATATAGATGGTCAGCGAGGATGTGATAGAGGATAATTGCTTCTGGGGTTGTCACAGATGGTGCTGGTTGATCTGTTAACTATGGCCAGGCCAGAGCTCTGTCAAGGACATTTTTACTGCTCTGATCTCCTTATCTAACCCTCACAATGTCAATCAGTACTAGTCCTGCAGATGTATGACTTTATGTGTGGTTCATGCCACATCTTCTGTATTATTTTTATTGCTGAGCAATTACAGTCTCATGGAAGGGCTGATATTCACATCTAAGGAAAGAGGCCATCCTGTTCAACAACAATTCTTATAAAACAGCCACACTTTTGTACAAAAACTGTACACACTGCTGTGACTTGTCAGTTGTCGCACTAACAGACTCCATTTTCAGGCTAATGGTAGGAGTAGAAAGTAGGGAAACAATATCATATATGGGATTAAACAATATCATCTTTTTTGTACAGATCTAACCTGCTCTACGTCATCTTTACAGGCGTGCTTCAACAAAGCAAACAGTGAGAATGCGTAAGCACTCCACTGCTACCTGTTTCAGTGATTTATATCATATTGCATACCATAGGGAGTGTGTGTAAAAGATATTGATGTCCATGGGAATCATATTAAAAATATATAAAGCCCTTTGCATTACACTAGTTTCTGAAATGTTACAGACATAATCCTGCATGTTATGGTGAATTTTCTGTTTAAACTTTAAGCAAATCATCCTAATCCTATCCTCTAAAACACTAGTACATCTAAAAGCAAATCACATAACTTTACTGAAGATCATCTACCATGATTTGCATCAACAGATTTTTGATCATTTATATTTAACTGCACTATTTACTGCACTATAATAAATGCAGAGATGGTATATATTCATATATTTTGTGTGCATGTAAACATAATTACTGTGTATCTGTTTAGTTTCATTGCTAAAATACAGCAATTTTCCCAGATGAAATCACAATTACACAAAGACAAACCAACAGCAGAAAAGCCTGCATACACAGAAACAAAGAAAGAAAGCAAGAGTGACAGGGAGCGGCAGCAGAATGATAGAGGTCTGCGCTTGCCTCTCATCAGAGCTATTCCAAGCAGCCGCCCTGTCAGAACACGCCCCAGATGAGGTCTCTCAAGGCGGAGAGAGAGCTGTCATAACAGGACGCCTAGAGGGCCGCTCGATCACACAGACAGCTCTGAGAGGTGTTAGACACACACACAGGACCTGTCTGCATGTGAGTGGTCCTGGTTGTAGCCACGGAGTACAGCCCTGCTGACAGACAGCCATCATTCAGGGGCCTTTATCTTTCTCTCTTTATCTCTTCTCGAGTTCTTTCTTTCTCTTGTTTTCTCCTTCCTCCAAGAGAGCACCGGGAGGGAGAGAGCACCACTGACAGGTTTACTTAAATATTTATGCTGACAGGGAAAAGACAAGAATGTTATCTCCAACAAGACAAGCTTCCATATCAACACATGCTCTGACTCAGCCACGCACATGAAACATTTGCTTCCTAAAACCCCTCTACCTCCTCTTAGAGCTAGTTAAAAAGGTATGTGCACCAGCAAAAAGATTGGGAACCCAGATAAGATGGTTCCAAATGCATGTAGCTGCTTTCATCAGGTGTTGTGAATATGAATATGATCTACGTATGTGATAAAATGACTGCAAAAATGTCAAGGAAGGAATCATGACACTAATAAAATTTAAAAACACACCTTCCAGCTCCTCTCTCCAACCACATTAAATGACCTGCACCACATTCAGGCACACTCTATCCTATTCAACTCTTTGAGTCCAGTTACAGAACACAGATGGGCTGGTGTTGTTACAGTGTGCTGGGCCCCGGGGACATGTGTGCGAGAATGAGGCAGTGCTGTACACAGATGCCACATCTCATGTGATGCACATCCCATTAAAGGAGGGTGGACAGCTCCTCCAATCAACAGATCACCTTTTCAAACAGCCTTTTGTTCCCCGACCCCCAGCAGCTGGCAGCAATTAGCTGGCAGGACAGAACACAGCAATCCAGCTTGCCAGTCAGTCCATTATGGTGCTGGGTGAGGCATGGGAGTGGAATCCAAAGCGCTGGGGGCTGTAAATTAGATCTGTGATAGATGTTGTGGAATCTGTTCTCCCACACACTATGCACCTAACTTGGGAACTTTACAAGACTGGTCATACCCAAAGCAGGGCAACACACATGTTTAGTCAGCCCAAATTATGCCATAGGGGAATTTGCGAATATCATCTTGAAATACTGTGTTCCTACATAGCTGTTTTCTGCTTTGTCAAGTTGACACAACAGAGGTGATGAGTTCAGTGGACTTCTAAGTTTCCCCTTGAAAAGTCTTGTTGCTGACAGCAATAATAAATTGCAATCTGACCAATCAATTGAAGACCAGCTTGAACCCCTTAAGTCCTTAAGAATGAGAGGCTGGGGAAAAAATCAATTTGCAATTTACATCAGGCTGATGAGTGTTGAAAACACTAAGAAATGGACAGCTCCAAGGATCCAAGTATAATTACATCCGAGTCAGTTCAGAGCTGTGGCTCTAACATCATCATGGGTTTGAGAATCAATGGTACTGAGCAGAACTCACAGTCTGTAAACTCCTGTCATTCAAGTGCACAGACTGTGCAACACTCTCCCAGGTATCACACAGGGGAAGTGATTTGTGTCGCATCAATGGGCAGTAAGTGTGTGATGACAACCTCTTAGTGGCCTGGCTTCCTGGAAACATGGCTACCTGGCTGACACACAATGAGGCTGATGGGAAGAGGACACCACTGACGTTAAGGAACATATTGAGCCAGGATGGTCTCAGGTGCCAGAGGCTACTGCCATGTTGTGCCGAAGCCATTGGACTCACATGTAATGAAATCAGATCTGTGGAGGTGCTAGGAGAGCGCTGACGCTGAACTGTGAGGCTTTTATTTTGTTCCTGTATGCAGGACCAGGTGTGCAGGAATCGTTTCCATCCTCTGTCCATTTCTCACTTGCTCACACAAACACACACACGCACACACAGCACATAAAAACAGTCTCCACACACTCATGCAAAGAGCACAGAGCACAGCCAGAGACAGAGCCAAAAGTCATAATGAAAAACAGAAGCACAGGGAGGTGAATGAATAGTCGTGGTTTCAACTATGTTTTGTAGTGGAGACAGAAAGAGGAGGCAGAAAAAGGAGCAGGCTCGAAGGGTTAAACGTTGGCAAAAAGCGGGGAGGGGACAAAAGGCCCATTGTAAGGGCCAGAAGTGTCCCCGGAAAGGAGGGGAGAGAAAAGAAAGCCACCACTGGCTGGTCCCCCGGACCCATTGTAAGGGAAGGGGAGTGCAGCCACGCATGACAGATGTCCCTGGCCATTGTTTCCCCAGCAGCCTCCTCTCTGCCTCCTGCTTCGGCTCTGGAATTCCATGAGACGGCCTCCGCCTGTGAGAGTCGTTCAACACGCCTCGCCTTGCGTTCCCCCGCCGCCATCCTGGCCGCACGCAGTGGGTGCATACGGAGGCTCTCAAGGTGGGGATGGGGCTACGATTCTCAGGAGGGGCTCTTAGTGGGGTGCCAGAAGTTATCCTTAATGCATAGTGCTGTTCCCACTGGCCCATCATTTATGGATCTGCACTTGCCGAGACATGTGCATTAGAGTGTATGAACATATTCTCATTACAAGAGACAGAGTAGCTGTATGCATGCACAAAAAAGAAATCCACTGGTACTACACAAGTCACCAAGAGCACTACATGAAATCTGACATTCACCAACTTAAGAATCAATAACGATAAGATCAATTGCATTTGTAATCATCTGAATGGGTTCAAAAAACAGCACTCACATTTTATTTTACCCTGAGGGCTGTGAAACAAAAGCAATTACTAAAGTGTTAAGTGAAGCGCAGGTGAAAGCCATTCGCAACATAAAGAGTTGAGGTAAGCTGTTTTTACAAAGCAGTGACGTTTTGCATTCCCTATTCAGCAGCCCACCATGTGGCAGACCTAGAGAGGCGGCTTGTCGGGCTGTCAGTCACAGCAACAGTGTGCCAGTGGGAAGTGAGCGCAACAATGGCCCTGTCTGGTTAATGGGTGAGAGAAATAGCAGACAATCCTTTATTTCTATGCCTTACTACCACACTGTCTGTTCTCTGTCCTATTCTTCTCTCAGTCTGAACCACATTCGACCAACACTCTCTCACTCAGTCTCCAATCAGTTACCCCACCCCCGCCCGCCTGTTAACATTCATTTCAAACGCACACACCACACACACACTCGCATTCCAATGCATAAGCACAAGAGAGTGACAGAGAGAGAGAGAGAGATCTCTAAACAGAGTGGAAAATCTGTTTGAAAGCAATGAATGTTTACCAGGTGGATCAATGGCTGGCTGTTAAATCATTTGGTGAATTATAACAGTGCTGAGACGCAGCTCCTGGTAACCCTGTGCTCTACTGTCCGGAGCCCTGCCACCCTGACCCCAAACTTAACACTGCATCAGCACAAAACCACCAACTACACTACCCTTCCGGGTCATCACAGACAATACAAATGCAACTTCCACGTATAGGAAAATTATTCTACACACTGCCTTCCAACAGTGATATTACACAGCTTTTCAGTTTTTTTATTTTTTGGGGGGCCTTTTTGCCGTAATATGATGATAGTAATAATAGAGAGGGGAGAGAGAAGAGGGATGATGTTAAAAAGGCAAATAAATCTGATTGACGAGAGCTGTGACACTTAACACAAAAGTTTGTAAACTTTTCAATAAAGTTGCGGACTGCCTGTACACTTCAGGATGTCAAAAAGGTCCCCGGATGGAACAGGAGATGCTAAAATGGCTTAAACCTCCAAGTCGACAAGATACCCCAAATCTCAATTTAAAAGTAGAATTACAGTATCCAATAACTAGAACTATACTACCAATCATACCTTAGTGTGACTCTTCTCACTGGTGGCAAGTAATTAACTGATTAAAAGTACTCTTTGGACAGTATAATGATTTGAAGGTTGTTGATTTATGATGTAGTTTGTTTTAAAGAGTTTGGTGGCTCAAGCTAATGATTTGAAAGTGATTAATTAATGTATTTTTCTTTCTTCTCTGTTTATGAATACTGAACATTAATTTGAGTGCATCTGATAAGTGACTATAAAATTATTTATCATGCCAGGGTTTAAATTGTGACCATGTGCTAATACTTTGTATGAGTTAGTGTATTTGGGGAGTAGAGGCCTTAGATGGGTGACAATACATCAACAACATAGATCATGGAAATATAAGTCACAATAAATTACCTTTGGAATGAAACCTATAAGCTATTAATTTATTTATTTATTAAATTATGTTTCCTTCTCAGAGATTGAATTGTGGTTATCTTATGATATGCAGTAATATGTATGTATGCATATGGGTATATACTGTATATGAGTATGTATGAGCATGTTTTTTTTTCTTTTTATTTACTTATATTGTTTCTTTGAATGTTTTTGTTTTAATAAATATTAGTCACCAAAAGGGTACTTACTGTGATTGTTACCATAATTGAGCAGCATTTTCATACTTGTACATAACATCACTCCATTCTAAAATCAATAATTTTAGCAATGTGCTCAACTACTTTTAGAAAGGCAAGAATTAATAGCACATAGCTATACTTATACTGTTACTACTATACTGTATACTATTCAAATACTCTTTGATTTAAACATCTTTTCATCCACAAGACAGTCTTTGATAAAGTTTTGTTGTTTTATAAGGAAAAATTGATCACAGATGTTGAAAATATTGCTGAAATGGAGAAGGATGATGATGTATGATTACATCATGATGCCACACTGGTACTTTCATATGGAGGATAAGAAAACACAAGCATATAGAAAAAACACAAGCAAACAAAAAAAAAATCTTGTGTATGCATTTTCTTAAACACTGACGGCCAGCATACTTTCACAGCAGCACAGTAAGAGAATTACTCAGAGTTGATTTCAAAGGAAATACTCTCTTCAATAATTATTTTTCAACACATTTTTTCAGGTGTTTATTATTTAAGTGTTAAAGTTACAGTGTTTTTTCTTGTAGAAAGATCATCTACTGGCCTTTTAACCTCTCAATGCTGCAAACAGATCTGTTTGTGTCAGTCCTGTTGTTCTGTTGTGTTGGAAACTTTTTATCCCTGGAGCTCTTTGTATTCTCTTTTTCGAGCTCAACTATTTACCATTTGTTCATTTCCGTTCTTCACTGTCACATTTGGCTCCAGATGAATGCATGACTGAGGCCCTGAAGACAATATACTGACCTGTTTTTCTGTCATGTCTGTCAGGTTAATCTCAAAAGAGAAGCAACATTAGTGTCATACATGTTCCTCAACCCACTCATGTTAAGAGTCATGTCTGGTGTCACAGCTGAAAGCTCAGCGTCATAGAACAAAGTAAGGAACAGCCCACAAAGAGTGTTTATTCTTCCTAACTAGCCTCCATAACCTGGTGGGTCTGACCTTCAGTCCAGTGGTGGAGAAAAGCATGACATATGGCCTAGTCTGCGTCCATGGGGCGACCCCAGATTGGGCCAACAGACCCCTGGGTAAAATCAAATGAATGCATGTAAACATTTAGCCCCCTGCGCACTGTGCCGTGATCCCCTGCATGAGCTTAGGTGACCCCAGTCAACATCAATCAGACAGAACACAATGGGAAGAGGTGCACGGGGGAAATGCTAGGGTCAACCGCACTTTTAATAAGCAGACACGGATGGCATTGTGGAAGCAGATCGGTCCTGTTCTCCTGACCGTGGGTAAGCTGGGCACTCCTGCCCTCTCAACCGCAAGCGGCAATTATGAGGAACCCTCAATGCATGAGCTTTAGAGATGAGTGGATAATCTACTTGGGCAGATTTAAGACTAATCTGCCATTTCTGCTCTCCAAATCAAATCACAGTGGGGTACATATAGGGCTTATGCACTGATATGATGATTTCAAAGCATGGACAGAAGGAGGGTGATTCACAATGGTCAGGGGAGCATTTGTAAGGATTTGGCAGGAAAATGATATAATAACAACAAGATGAAATGGTTTTTTTTTTGTTGTTTTGTTTAGTTTAGATAACCCAAACTGTCACCACCTCCTACAAGAGTCCAGTACAAACTGTACTATGACAATCCATAACCTCTTTCTTAGAGCTTAGCTAAGCTCTATCTCATAGGAACATGCATCAACTAAAAAGACAGAGAATGGCTGTTTTGACAGCTGCAGGGACAGCATTACCCTATTTCTCTGCCTCCTGAGATAAGAACTATCAGCAGAGTAGGAAATGCAGGAGCTGGTCACGCCTTCCCTGCTGTAACATGCTGCAGTTATGTTGTCATCCTGAGGTTTCAGTCTATCACCACGGCAGAGCTACATGCTAATGACAGTTAGCAAACATTAACTCGTGTGATCCTGTCTGACTGTCAGCAGGAGCAGCGAGTCTGTGAACAGCTTCATGAGTATAAACACATGTAATCATATGCACACATGCCCACACGTGTGAAAAATAATACACACACGGCACACTAGATGGTGTGTACCCTCCGATGTGTGTGACTGTCAGTTATAATCTTGCGCTCTGACAGCCCTGACCCCTCATTTCATTACTCCTCCTCTCTGCCAGACACTTACAATCCCATTACCTTCTACAGATGAGCTCTGGCCTGAGCCACAGCTTCCCTACACAGACACAAACACATTGATCCAACATCTGAACCAGCAAACAGCAAGGGCAGACAGAAGAAGTCCCAGATTCACAGCCACACAATCAATAGGGAAGGAAGTGCGAAAGTCTTCAAAGCAAATCCGGACGAGCTAAATCAGTCAAATTTTGTCATCACAGATTACTGTGAGGAGGATTTTGCCTACGATTGACTGCCTTAAACAGACAGAAAAGATTACTGCAATATTTTTGATGTGCTGATGCATGAGGATGAATGACATATAATGAATTACTTTGGCTAAATCTCTTCCTGCTCTTGTCATGACAGGCAGATGTTTTCAAATCTTCGAATGATAAAGATTGAATGCATAAATTAATCCTCTTTTAAATTCACTGTGAACATTATAAACATGCACATTTCAAACTGTTCTGAAACGTGTCTCTCTTGTTTCTCTCTTTACCACAAGGAAATGAAGATCACTTGGTGGCTGAGGCACGAGACCACAGTTGTCCACATGCTTCCTCCGAAACCTGCTGAAAATAGACTTCATCAGCTGCTCCACAACCACATTTATGCAAAGCTTACCACCACACCACCCCCTCCACCTATTCCCACTGCAGAGAGAAGGCCTGAGTCCATGCCGCAGAGGTTTGTTAAGATGCTGCTATAAGATTATAAGTTTAGTCATCAAACTCCTCCTCTGCTGGTCTAAGATGGAACAGGATCACCAGGCCCTTCTTTGATGGAGGAAAAAAAGGAGAAAGAGATGCAGCAAGAACAAAATTTTATGTGAATGAAGTGCATGTAAGCAGATAATGCACTGAGAGAAAATTTACAACTAACATAAGCTGCTGTGTTCTTGCAGGCTTTCCTTTCCTTTCTCCCTCCTCCCCGCCCCCCACTACCCGGCTCTGCTCTCCTCTGTGGACTGTGGCCGAGCATCCATGCCCTGAGTGCGCTCGCTGGAGCACAGGACCCTGCAAGAATGGAGCCTATTCAACAGCCTGCCTCCAGATGCTCGCCAAAACAGTCCTCCAGGCTACAGCAGGGAGCAGAAGAGGGGAGAGAGCAGGAAAGGGAGATAGGAATCTGATAGCCTATCATTAACAGCCAAAATAAATTGAAGGAAAAAATCTCAGGCTCAACCACTGCCCTCAGTCGTGATGTTTATAGGTGATAGCCTTATTGTTTTGTCTCCTGTGGCGTTTCAAAGACCTGCTATGCCTCGCCAGAGAAGGTATTTGTTGTTGCAGATAAATTGTCTAATGTGTAGCGTCCACTGTGATTCACAGACGTTGCCCTCAAACCCCAAGTGAGGCACGATCCATATAAGAGCACTGCGTGGGAGTTTCTCTTCAATGTAAACTAATCTTACGCCTTATCTAACATCCTCCTACATCTGAGGCACATTCTTCTACTTTTCAATGAGGTGTAGCTTTTGGAACTGGAAAAACAAAGAGAAATGCAACAACTTTAATTGAGAAAAGACTTGTGGGCTCCTCTTTCTTTCTGTTTCTATTTCATGTCCATGAAAACCTTATGAAACAGGGATGCAGCAAGGATTTTTTTCCTGAAAATGAGCACAAAATACCACTAAACTCATTGAGAAACTGATGCTGCACCACAAATCTCCTCCTTACTTTGCTTATAGGTGATGCGTTGTAAAGGAGAGCCCCTGTATGTAGGAGTAGGAGCAGATAAATGCAATACTAATGTATCAATCAGCACCAAGTTATCAAATAGCAACAGAGAGAACAGCATTGCAGTCCCTGTAAGCTTGACCCTCAGCTATACGATCCCTGCACTCAACTCCCCTTCTTAATGTTGGCAATAATATATCGAATATAGACTCAAACATTTATACCCCTCCTCCCCTGGGGCTTTTACCAGAGGAGAGTATAAGTCGTGAGGTAGGTTTGTGTATCTGTGTCTATTTCTCAAGGGATCAAGCACATTCCTTATGTATACTATACTACTGTAATGGACCATCCGCACAGTCTACTAGACCATCTGCAGCACAACATGCTGATCAAATATTGTCTCTTTCCATCAATGCCTTTAGCTCATTATGTAGTTCAAATATATATAAATATATAATATATAGTATAAAGTTCAAATCTCAATCACGGTCTGTACTAAGCAAGTCTGTGAACCTGAGGCTGCAGATACTAAAGCAGAATTTCTCATGCTCAGGTTTCAAAAACACATTGTGTTGCTTGAGAAGCTTACAAGATTGCCAGAAATTTCATTTTGATAAAAGTAAATTAAATGTTGAAAAACTAGTCAGTATTTTTGCACCCACTTTGAGGATAAATTATAACCTGACAAGTCTTTTGTCAAGAGAGTTGTCAGGTTGTCAGAAAAAAAGAATTTGATACCTAAAAACAAAAGTCCAGAAAAGGTAGAAGAAAATCTACATTGGAGGTTACAGTGACCGAATCCTCAACATGAGAGCACAGGCGACCTGGTTGCAGTGCACTAGTCAAGACTGACACCTAGTGGCCAATGCCTGGAAGTACAATACATACAGAACCTGGCAAACATTAAAGTACTCTTTAGGGATTTAAAATATCCATGAAGCTATGTCCATTGTAAAAGAGAAAGGTGATTATCTTCACCTAGACTATTTGTATAATGTGTGACCAATTTCATCTCCTGGTGCTGTTTAGTTGCAGGAGATCTTCACCAGACAACAATGACTGAGGGGGTTAGACAGGACACGAACAACTGTTAACACTGTCACTTTAACAACCCTGCTTAGCTTTGAACAGAGAAGCCACACAAGCCAGAAAGCTAATTTGCATCAAACATCAAAAACGATACAAGTGGTCAGTCAACCATTTCAAGTCTCTGTGACTTCACATTTGACTCTTCAGTATATTCTTGCAGTCTTAACCTCTATGCAGCTATTTTGACTATTTTGATACTTTGTTAATCTTTTTTGTTTTCAAGCAAAAGATGGCAAACATTTTCTTGTTCCACCTTCTCAAATGTGAAGATTTGATATCTTTCTTTGTCATGTATAGTAAACTGAATGTCTTTGGTTTTTAACTGATTAACTGATTAACCAAAATCTGAACTACAGCTTGTCCTTTACATAAGAGTGCAACAAAAACCTGGTGACTGATTTTGTCTTTTGAATTTAAACTTGTGACGCATAAGAAGTCGAGCACTGAGTGAAAGACAAAGAGCTGGCTGCAAATAGTCTGTACTTACATGAGTTCATGGTAAATTAGGGTTGAGTGAAGCTCTTGTAGTCTGGAGGGAGGATATCATGTCATTCTGTACTCTGCTGAACATCCTGACCTGTCCATAAAAGTCATGTCGCCCTCATTTTTTCTTAAAAGATGACTCAAAACAATCAATCAACTATCACAAGTGTCGATGAAGAATTTTTCTGTCGATTGACTAATTGATTACTCGACTAATCGTTGCAGCTCTACATGCCAGAAAATGTGTGGACAAATTATACATGGCTTCATTATTTGAGACTTTGCTGCTCTGACTGTCTGATTTTCCTTTTAGTTAAAAAGTTTAGTTCAGTTTAAATTAAGTTGGCCTACTTCATTTGCTGTTTGTGTTTCTAACTGGGTCAAATATTGCAAACCCACCTTTTATTTTAAATTGTAGTTTTAATTTGTAATTGTTCAAATGTAATGTTTGAAATTGTAATTTGAAATATTATAAATAATATATTTGTCTATATTGAACAAAAAGAAAAGGCTTAATGTAAACCACATGACAAATGGCGCTGATGGGAAGAAGATGGAGGTCTCTGCTGGTTTCAGTCACAGGTAAAGCTGAGCTGAGTTTCCTACATCAAGCTCTACTTGGGGCTCAAAGACATTTGTGTGGCTGTGTGTGTGATCATTAGCAACAGAACAGCAGATCATTAATTCACTGCAAAATCTTAAAAAAGCCATATATTGCATTTCATCAATACAGCAACTATAGACTATAGTTTATAATACAGTAAGAAGATGAATTAAGTATTAAAAATCTGTTTAAAATAGGTGTTCATCATTATCTGTTTTTATGCTTTAATTAGAAGTTATCACTATTTTGATAAGACACAGCGAAATATCTAACATATGATTCTCAAATTTTCATCCAAATATTAGTCTGGAGTCCTGGAGGATTGTACGCTGCAGCTGAATACGCTCAAGGGCCTTGATTTCAAACATTAAAGGAGTGAACAATGCAGTTTAATAGTCATGTTCATGACGTTACACACCACAACAACATTTCTTCACACCTGCTACTGTCTGAATAAGTGAGAGAGGGCTCTGACCATTGACCTGCGTGGGGAGCACACGCCATTCTAGTTCAGATCAGCTATGATCCAGACCACCGTAATGAGGTAGAGGGTCATCAGCTGTGGGAGGTGTCACAATGGGACACCTGCTGTCTTTATAAAGTGACAGAAATAATCAGTACTTACAGTTTAGTCCAGTCCCAGTGTATCTTCAAGGTGTTGTTTCAAGGTGTTTCTCCGTGGCTTCATCAATACTACACTGCATGTTCTTCAGTGGACACGATTCAAAGTTCCCTAAGGTGAGTTTGTTTGTTTGTTTGTTTGTTAGACCTGAACCGATCTTAAAAGATGCAATGTTTTCTTATCTAATTTAACACTTTGTTTGTGCTCTTGGTTATATTGTGACCAGGTGATCTGAGGATGAGCCTGCTCATGTGGTCTATGCTAGTCCTGTTTCTCTGTTCAAGCAGTAAAGAGATGGTTGTGGATAAAACCGGTAGACCAGCAAGGTATCTATAAAGTCTCTTTCTGCTTATTGGACACTTGCATGTTTGGATGTTTTACAGTACTTTTAAATTTTATATGATTAAGCAAAAAAAGAGGTATAATGTGAAATCATATCAATATTTGAGAAACAATTACAGCTTCAACAAATTTGTCCATTTGTCTCTTTACAAATTTAATTTAGTATCTGCTGTAAATTTGTGATTTAAAGCACTGAAACTGACTGTAAATTAAAAACTCACTCATCAACACTGCTTGTCTCAGATGGCCTTCATATCAGATGGAAAGGGGACAAAACATCCGAAACCTGAAAAGACATTCAGATGGGACATTCACCAGCGATTTCACCCGCTATCTTGATAAAATTAAGGCTAAAGATTTTGTGGAGTGGCTGGCCAGCACCAAGCGAGAAGGGTGAGCTGAAAAGCAACATTCATAGCTTCTTTGGTGATGGCATGATAGGACTGTAAGAGGGCAATAGAGATGTTACAGCATGTGTTTTACTGAATATCGCAGGTTGCATGCAGGGAGGAGAGGAATATGAGAGCAATTCTGTCAAACAGTTGATAACTACAATTGACGTTTTCAGTTTAGTTTATTTTTTACACTATTACCAACATGCAGAGTGGCTCAACAAATTTTTGTTGGAGAAATTTTAAGTAATTTAATGGGTCAAAGTGAAAACAATTCACAGGTTGTGTGAGTATTTTAGATGGGACGTATCTTTGTTTTGTTTGACTTCAACCCTTTATATTTTAATTGCAGGTGTCATGAAGACCTGCTCCAGATTGCAGCAGAGGTTTAAGACAGCCCAGGGAACATGTGTGCTTGTTACTGCTTTACATCATCCAGCAACATAAAAGAAGACAAATCCTCGGCACCAACATCAGAAATATCGGTCGATATATTTATTCCCAGGTATTCTCAAATAAAAGGTACATTTTGCACTTTGCTGTTTCCATAATAAGCAACAAAGTGAAGAAAAATAATCAAGATGTTCAACTTCTGAATTCATGTCACTTGTTATTTTGAAATGTCAGAGTTATTTATTTCAGAGCTTAAGTCCCTCTACAAGCTTTCTTCTTTTCAAATGTCTTTTTTTTTTTCATTTTCATTGTCATGTTCAGATACGTACACCTTATAAGTACACTGGCACGCTTTATTTTTACTTTGATTTTCTCTGCAGTATGAATAAACTAAGATGCAAGATGAAAAATATATAAATATATTTGAAACAATCAATTTTGGGTCTTTTTCTGGGATTCACCTTTATACCTTTGATGTTGTGGTGCACACAAATGTATTTTCAAATTATTTCAGATTTTAGAATAAATTTTAAAAAGCAGCAATGTTTTTGTATTGATATTTTAGAGTGATGGTGGTTCTGTCAGTGCTATCCAAAGGAACAGATGATGCAGTATTTTGTGACATTTCATACATACACAGGGCTGACCAGAGGTGGGTGCTGTTGTTCAGCAAATATGACAAATCAGGCAGCCAAACATCTCAGGCTGATTTGGGAAATCTTTAAAAAAAAAAAAAAAAAAAAGGCAGTGTGTGGGTGTGAAGGAATCTGTTTTGTTTCCTTTTGCAGAGGAGACTGTATATAGCTGCACTTTGTTGACACAAATTTACATTGTTGCACAATAAGGTTATGCAATGTGGCAGGCAGAAAATATAGCCAGTAATAGAGTTAACATTTAGTGGGAAAAGGAGGGGCTGGTGGATTTTAGGTAGGTGGAGAGAAACAGTAGGCTATAACTGGTGATGGTGGTGGTGTACGTTTTTATGTATATGTGTTGGGAAGGGGGGTTCGTTCTGTGTGTCTGCCTTGTTTCTCATTGAGAAATGTGAGTTATATGAGGGTGCAGCTGTGGTGGGGGCTCTTGGGTTCTGGCCACAGCCATGATGGAGAGCTCCCTCTTTTGGCTCCATCCTCCCTCCTCAGTCTGACTCTCTGGGGAGAAAGCAAGACCAGGGGAGGAGGAGGGAGGAGAGGAGAAAGAGAGGAAACACCAGCAGAGCACAAACACAACCCTCTGATCTCAGTCAAGGGTTGAAATGGGATCAGATAGTAGGAAACCCCCCTTTTACTGCTGGCTATTCCCACTTACTGCCTGACATTTAACAGCAGAACTGCAGCAACAACAGGAAGGGAGGAAATAAGAGTTGGACACATATGAGCATTATAAACCAAGCATTGCATTGCAGCCCTTGTAAATATATATATATATACATATAACAAAAGTTTGGACACAACTTCCCATTTACTTGAATGAGAAAGTGTGTCCAAACTTTTGATACTGTATATATAACATTAAAAGGACTATAATAATTTCTATTGTCACCAACATGTATATAAAAATCCAAAGCTTCACCTCATGGCAAAGAAAATACTGTGACACGTTTAGTCGTTATATTTAGCCCCGCTCAGGTCTACCCACAGAGAAAACACATGCTATGTGGCAGCACACTCCAGAGGAAGGGGGGTGGAATGAGAGGAAAGCGATGGAGGGGGAGGAAGAGGAGGTGGAGGAGGGGGGCGCGGGGGTGTGTAGGTGTGGCTGTCTATGAATTAGGTCGAGCTCCTCCGCACACTAAACGCATTTTTATGGCTGAGTTTAGCTCCACGCCAACCAGCGCTGTCATCTGCCGGTCCAGCCCCACCTAAGGCGCCTCAGAGATGGGCAGGGGATTCTCGTCCTCCCGGTACGACCACCAGCAGCACCAAGGACAGCTCCCTATAGCGCACAGCACCGCGGCCGCCTCCGGCGCTTCACCGCTCTCAGATGTCGTTAACGAGCCTAATTTTAGGATGAAATGTCCTTATTTTGGTGTGATTTCTGAGCGGGGGAGCCGGTCTCCTAGGCAGCCGTGCATGGGCACAAGCCGATGGAGGCACTGGGCCAAACTGGGAGTGTGCTGCTGACTCAGCCTCGACTGCTGCATTAATTTATCTGCACTGCAGTGCTCCACCACCTCCCTTCCCCTTCTCTTTTCCTTACCTCCCCCCTCCCTTCCTGACTCCCTCTCTCTCTATCTCTCTCTCTTTCTCTCCTCTCCACCTCACTGCACTATCACACAACCATCCTGGAGCAGCATGGCAGCGAAGCCAGGAAGAGGAGAGAGAGAGGGTCGATAGTCAATAATCAGGAGCAGGTTGCCATTGCCTACATGTGTAGATGATAGATAACAGAGAGAGACGCATAGATTTGAAAAATATCATACAAAATTCCTGGGAGACGGTGGAAAGGCGGGGGAGTAAGGAGATGCTGAGAGTTGAAAAGACTCCATGTGACTTGAGGGAGAGAAAGGAGCCAGGGAGATTAAAAAAATGTGACAAAAAAGGGAAGGGAGGAGAGAAAGGGAAGGGAGGTACTCCATGGAGAATTTGCCATCTATTCAGAGTCTACACTGTCTGAGGACAGCTCCACATCATTTACATACAAATCCACCTACTCTCCAAAAGGGACTTCTTACCCTCCTCCCGCTTTCTGGAAACCAGTGTGAGAGTGGCCATCCCAGCCCTGTTCACATGAAGTTGTGGGGGTGACTGTAATATTATACCTCTGGGCTATTTACTTTATGGTGGACCACAAACAAGAGCATTACAGTACAGATGGACTGCATAATAATGGGGCTATAGTCCATCTTCTGCCTGTGAGGGGGATGTTAACACAGGGCTCTTAACAAATTCAATAAGTCCATTACATTTGAAAGGCTGCCTTTCACGACCCTGTTACCACAGCACCACTCAGCTCCATTTCACAGAATGTTTTGTAATCCACTTGCATCCACATACAGCACCACAAAAGTCAAATACTCAGCACAAAATGGTGACCACTACTTAAAGTGGACACAATGGATCTGAAATAAGCCTGAAGGAGAGTAGAAGACAATGTTTTTGTCTACACTAAATCTCTTTTAAAAGAGCAGAATTCAACATTTCATTAAAAAACAAGACACAAGTTGTAACTGGAAGGCTGCTTTATTGGTAATAAAAAGGTTCGTGCTCAAATGAAGACAATCTTTCATATATTCTTACCAAGAGTCCAAGTGGTTGTGCAACACACCATCATATTGTACTGTATATCCTCTTTTATCACGGTGTCAAATGATAACAACAGTTTAAAAAGCACTTTTTAATTTTTCAGCAAAAAGAAAAAACGCCCATAATAAACCATGCTAAAAAAGAATGAGTCCTATAATCAAATATTGATACAAAAATAAATTTCAGATGGAAACAGAAATATAGAAGAAATAAAACAGAAATATAGAAGGCAAGCTGCTTTTTCACAAGCCAAGTGGGTGACACACATAGCACTAAGAACAGGACATTTTTGAGTTAGCTGTTTTTCTGTTAACATCACACACTGTTGAATATTAAGATGAAGTGGGGTGTCTGGATGATCCTCTGGCAGTATTTCTGAATCGACATCCCTGATTAATGTTGTGCTCACCCCCAAACCCCTACCACCCTCCACAGTTTGGAAACATGATTTTTTTTTTTTCTTTTTCTTTTTTTTTTTTCAGTGTGGCATCGACATCCAAATTTGCAGAAAAAGCAGAAAAAAGGCACATGCCATTGAGTGGAACACTAGAAACAAACCATTCAACAAAAGAAATGTGAGGATGAGAAGCAAGTACATGATCGTATGCATGTTGAGCTGTAATGGCACTGATGTGTGGGTGTATGGGAAAAAGCCCCTGGGGTAGGTACCGTCACAGGGTGTACGAGGCAGTCAGTCACACCAGCTGACGTCCTCTGGGAAAGAGATCACTGGTAAAGATGGTGGGCAGTGAGGAGAGTCACCTCTGTGTGTGTGTATGTGTCTGTGACTGTGGGCGTGTGTCCTGTATATTCAGTGAAGGTGAGAGATATGACAGTAAGTGAGAAATGTGCTGGTAACATTATCCTTTCATCATGATCAGGCTACAATCCATGGCAAGCAGCTCCAGTAACATCGCAAATGAGCTATTCCCCAACATAGAAGGGTGCTGGAAACAACCAGTTTTAGACATCCACTGAACGTGTTGCACATAAATCAAATGTGACAAACAGTGTTCTTCTGTTTTATGTATATACATATAGACATATATGTATACATGTATATATCTTTTGTATTATATAATATCTATATTTCATTCAATTTCCGTCAACAAAGTGAAAAGTGTCTCAAAAAATCCAAAAGGTAACAAATGTGACAAAGGGCATAGCTGGAAGCCATTCTATATTATTGTTATTATTCATTTTTTGATTATTAGTAGTAACATTTTTAAAATTTCATATTTACAAAAAAACACAACAAAGCATGCCGATAAAATAAAATAATATAATACAATATTTATAGTTTCTCTCAAAAAGTTCGTTCTTTTTCAGCGATTGTGCCATTTACATCATAGCCTGCACTGTACATATATATGTTTTTGTATTTTCTCTTTTGTCTTTTTTTTTGTTTTTGTTTTTTTTTTTTCTTTCAAGTGTGAATGTATCATTCTAAAACATTACATCCAAGATGAACATGGGTAAATTGGATGACGTTACTCGCTCCTCCTGTGGTTCTCGTTGGGAATGTATTTGGTTTCAGTGTGCAGCAGCCAAACTGATTCGAGACCTCATATTGTAAACAGACCTCACTTATTGTTACAGACAGGGGGTTCTGGTACAGGCAGTGTTAAACACACCAAATGGCATTAGTGGTGTGATGATGGATGCCAGATATATGTCCAGCCATCCACTTATAAATAGGACCATCACTCCTGTGTAGAAAAGAAATGGCAGGAACATCTAGGGAGGCAGTTGTGTCTTGTCTACCACTTGACAAAGCCTCAGGTTTTTCATGAAAAACACCCACAAAGCTTATTATACAACATAGCTGCGTAAATGTGAGGCCTGCTGATGTTTTATCTCAAAAAGTGTTAGTGTTTCTACCTCGATCTCTGCCTAATTATTTTGAAGCGGGTGATAGCAATTGAAAGCCTGCAAGTATGTGAAAAGATGGTGCGAGCCTGGGTCCAACACCACACAGTGTTTAAGAGGTCCCACAAAAGCACAATGATACACTGACAAACATGGGACTTTCAGCACTCCGACTCAGACCAAAGCACTATTCTCTTCTTCTGCTCTTCCGTTTCTCTCTTGTTCTCATGGCAGTCAGTCTAAAACCCTGAAGGGAGGGGCTTTACCTATTTATTGGTCCACATATGTTATTTATCACTCATCCACCTCCCTGAAATATCACACCAAATCCATTTGATTCTACAGTCCAAAACCCCAAGCCCTTCATGGCAATCCACCTTTCATACATGCTAGGCACGACAAGGCATGTCCTTGTGATAATTCTCTGCTAACTCTGCTGTTTGAGGTGGTCAGTGTCACTCTCACTGATCAAAGCCTTTTCTGAGAATGATTGCATCACAAGGACATCAGAGAAGGACTTCAAGGCTTTTTTTCTAAAGCTGGCAACTCAAAATTGTCCAAAAAGCACTACCTAAGACATCACTCTGGGAAATTCTGATGTGGATCTGACAGAGTACAAAAGAGGATCTGTATTGAAATGAATCACTAAATGTACGGTCTAATGTATCTACCTAAACATGGTTTTCAGCTCTTCCACTAACCAAAAAAAAAAAATCAAAAAACATATTTCTGTCCCTTCATACAGCAGTAGAGGGGATACCTTTTGACACTTGAGCACACCAGATCCTTACTGGTGCCAGATATGGATTCCTTGGCGTGAATCATCACCTGCTCTCATTGCTGTATCACTGATGTAAGTAAACAAAGAGATGTAAGCCCCAGATTCAGTTCAGGACTACAGACATGGCCATCCAAATCTGTGCATCCTCAACATGAGGTTATTCTGCTTCCTGTTACTCATACACTCAACACTCTTTCTATACTATTAACATTCAGAGCAGCAAAAAAAACCTTTTATAGTTTGTGTCGTTAGATGATACAACTTAGACTTTGCCTCTGAGTGCTTACATCCTCCATTCACCTGAAATTTTGATGAAGGGTTGGATTAAAAGATCTGTCAGTTGAAAAGCAAAACTAGTGAAGGGCAGGATCATATGAATATCATTCCCCAGTATTCTATATATTATCCAAAATCTTCATTTTCCAGTTGAAGTTATTGTTATTTCCCCAGTGGACAGCCTCAAACTTAAAGTCAAGCCACTGCAGTGGTCTGAGAATTAGTGTCTTGTGGACTATGATTACTCATGCATGATTCCTGATCAAAACATGCCTTCATGCAAGTCATTTCTATGCATTGAACGAGCACAATAATTATTATTTATCTGGAACTCGGTCTGAGCAAGTCTCCTTCAGCCCAAGTCAAAACAATGACTAATGACCCCTACCCGGTCAGTGTGAAAGCCCATGTAGAAAATGTCTTTTTCAATGTCAGTATAACAAAGAGGAAATGAAAAGACTAGTGACATGGGCTAAATGTTATCTTTTTTGCTGCTCAAATAATGTAAAGATGCAAGTATACTCAGCACAAACAAACAAAAAAATCTTTGTCTACGGTTCTGGGTTTCCCCCTCCCTCGCTAGTGTTTCCTTCCTAGCTAAACTTGCTTGGTTGATTATTGTTTTCTTCTTGATAAAGATGGTAAACGTAGTGTCACAGACCCTCATGTAGACTGCTAATACAGTTCTAGTGGGATCTGTATGATCCAGTCCCGTAGCATTGAAGCTTTGCCGCGGGGGTCCACACTAGGTGGTGGCAGGGATTTTGCAATTCTCCAATCATTTAGCAGAGATTTCTGTGCCTTGGCAGTTGGTCCCCAAAGAAATGTGTGTCATTGACCAGCACACTGTGAGTCACTGTTTCTTATTTGTTCATATTTGTTCCTCATTTCTATGAACTTCGTCACTATGCAGCAAAGTTCCATGGTAAACTGATTGTGTTTGGTTCAGCTGTCTTTGATGACATAAGAAACCACATTGCCTCAGTATTATTTGAGTCTGTAAACATTTTTTTGTATGTTTTTGTTGTTTTTTTTTTTTTACTTGCAAATGATCACTTTTTCTACATTTGTTGGGTTTGAGCTCAGAGTCTCATCTCGCTGTGTTTTATTGGATTTTGAGAGTCACTGAACCCTAACACTTGGATTCCCACTCATCTTTTTGGTTTTTGTCCTTCTCTTTCCTGGCCCACTCCTCTTTGTTTTCGTCCTGCTTCTCCTTGTCAGGTTTGGTCACGCTGTCATAAGAGGGGAGAGAGGCAGTGGATGGTGTGCTCTCCTTCTTCTCTTGGTTGGTCCCTCCGTTCTCAAGCTTATTGTTAGTGAAAGTGTGACGCTTGAAGATGATGCCACGCCTGATGAGGTGAGCACGGTAGGCGTTCTGGATAGTTCTGGCGGAGACATCTTCCTGTTTGCGGCGGAGGGTGGTGGTGATCGGTTCATACGACACCTTAGAGGGGTTGGCCGCCACAAAACGCTCCTCCATCTGCTGCCTCAGCATGTCCAACTCACCACTGTCACCCAGCACACGCTTTGTGAAGGCAAACAGGATGTCCAGGCAGTGAATGCGATCGCCGCTCACCATGGGCATGTCCATGGCAATTAGTTCTATAGTGTTGGGCTTTGGCACACGAAGTGGGTGCTCCAAAGCGTCGGCAAAGTCAGACAGCTTGGCAAAAGTGATGAACTGAGAGGCAGTAGGGTCAAACTTCTCCCAGATCTCGTAGAAGGTCTCAAAGTCGTCCTCACTAAGTGGATCAGCACTTTCCTCTGTGGCCACACTGAAGTTCTCCAGAATGATGGCAATGTACATGTTGACCACAATCAGGAAAGAAATGATGATATACATGACAAAAAAGAAGATTCCCACCGAGGGGTTACCGCAGTCGCCCTTCACGGAGGTGCCTGGGTTTTCGAAGTTGGGATTACAGTCTGGTGGGTAGTTGAGGATTGGCAGCAGCAAGCCGTCCCAGCCAGCCGACGTGGTGATCATGAACAGGATGATCATGCTGTTACCAAAGGTCTCAAAGTTGTACAGGTCGTCAATGCCTGCTCCGTGTTTTACATAGCCAAAATTAGACATGCCGAAGATGGAGAAGATGAACATGACCAGGAAGAGCAGGAGGCCAATGTTGAAGAGGGCTGGCAGTGACATCATCAGAGCAAAGAGTAAAGTCCGGATGCCCTTAGCTCCTTTGATCAGACGGAGGATACGGCCAATACGAGCCAACCTGATCACCCTAAACAGGGTTGGCGATACAAAGTACTTCTCAATAATGTCAGCCAGGAACATACCTGAGAGAAAGGAAAAAGAAACGAAGAATACAGTCGGTGATCAAACTACAATCACTAATCACTTATATGACAAGTGTCTCGTTTGGTGAACTGTACCAGGATGACATTGACCCTGAACTTCTAGAGGTGAAATTCTCAAGTCACTCCATCACTGCTATCTCACTCACCAACAATTGACAGGATGACCACCACAACGTCGAAGATATTCCAGCCATTGGTGAAGTAATAGTGACGAAGGGCAAAAAGCTTCAGCAAGAACTCCATGGTGAAGACTACAATAAAGATGAAGTTGACCCAGTAGAGGACGTGCTCTGTTTCATTCGACTGATCGTCTGTTTCCACCATCATGGTGACCATGTTGAGGCAGATGAGAATCATGATGGAGATGTCGAAGACTTGCTGTGTTACAAAGTCGAACACCATTCCCTGGATCTTGTTCTACAAAGAGAGAGGATACAAAGATAGATTTCAGCTGAAAGCGTCATATGTTGAATGGCCCAAAATTACATTTTTTTTAGTTTTTTACTGCTGCCTACTAATCTGATTGGTCAAAAGCAGTAATCCAAAAAGAAAACATACCTGTGGTCGAGGAATAGGTTTTTGTGGCTTTTTGGACCCCAGTTTTTTCATGGCATTGTAGTACTTCTTCTGTTCCTCCGTCATGAAGATATCTTGACCTCCAAAGTAAAGGGATGAAAAAAGATTTGGTTATAATCATATTTTAACCATTTAAAATGGAAACTCCGTAAGCAAAAAAGGGAACTAAGAGACAGAAAGCGTCTTATCTTTTTCTTCTGCTGGTTGAAGTTATCAATGATCACACCAATGAAGAGGTTGAGGGTGAAGAAGGAGCCAAATATGATGAAAACAACAAAGTAGATGTACATGTAGATGTTGACTTCATAGTCGGGCTGGTCTTCCACCTTGGCGAGAGAAACAGTGTGGAGGGTAGTGTTGTATTATTATAGACACAACTTAAGTAAGAGCTGCTTGTTGATGGTCTGGCACACAGTGAGATAAATGAGCATTACAATATTTATTGATGAAGTTATGAATATACCTCTCTGGAATCCACAGCTGCGTACATAATGTCCATCCAGCCTTTGAATGTGGCCTTTCAATAGGAGAGACATGATTAAATACATTTGTAGAAACAAATAATACCAAGAAAAGTATAAATCAAAATAGCAAAAATCCTCTAAGAATACTCAAACTCAAACCGAAACTGATGCATGTCCTGTGGTACAGCTTGTGCATGAAAAAAAAACTAGTACATGAAGAAAAAGGGCATAACACTGAATATATACACAATGAATATGCACAATAGACAGCCTCAGAGCACTGTGAAAGCAAATGAAGTAACAACAGATCCTCAGGTGAAGCACAGACGGGAAAAAACAGAAAAGTGCACAGGAAAATGAGAAAAGCAACCAGGTTAGCGTGAAACAAGAAATGGAGTCAGAGAGGAGAGGAGGAGCGACACTCTCACCACTTGCAGTAAAGCCAGGTAGCCGGCGCCCACATTGTCAAAGTTGATCTTGACGTTCTTCCACCTGACCTCGGTAAAGTTTTGATGCATGAGGGCCTCACACTGGGTCTTGTTGTTGACCACGTCGACGGGAAAGTATTCCTCTGATGTCTCATTGAAACAGTAGTAGTACTTGCCCGCAAACAAGTTGACCCCCATGATACTGAAAATCAGCCAAAAGATGAGGCAAACCAGCAACACATTCATAATGGAAGGGATGGCACCCACCAAGGCGTTGACTACCACCTAGACCAGACCAGGGAAGACAGGATATGACAGTGTGAGAACCAGGAAACAAACGCAGTTCATTCAACCCCTCCGACAAGACACTACATACTGTTATGGCGTTACACTTAGTCCTTAAAAAAGCTATTCAATCCTTTGTTACAGGCGTTAAGAGCAGCAGTTCAATCCTATTATGATTTCATGTAGCTGAAAATAAGCACTGCCCACCACTGTGATGCGCATACTGAAGTGTGGGGAATTAATGGGAAGGAGAGCTGTATCAGTCCCGTTTTAATTAGAGCAGCACTGATGTGACTCAGAGATGCTCTTTGATCTGCTGAAGCATGCGGCTAGAACTGCTTAAGGGATACACAAGCGCGCGCACACACACACACACACACACACACACACACACACACACACGTACCAAGGCGAATATCCATATAGAAAATCTATAAGAATCACATGTTAAAATGTAAAATGTTCAAACATTTTATATAAAACATAAGATGTTTATGAATTTTTATGATATAATAATTACAGTTACTTTCACATAACAGACTACTACTATATGTTTTATAGTTTAGTATGTCATACAGTGTATGTTTATGGGCTTAAATTAGGGTCATATGTATGTATTGTAGCTATGTAGGCTTCACCATATCTGAATGTGTGAAAACATTTTGTATGAATACATTCAAATGTGTGAATGTGTAAAAACATTTGATTTCCATTTAACATTGCAATGATTGATGGATGTGATGGATCACTTGTTAACTAGTCATTCAAGTTACATTTTTACTGAAATAAGTCCACATTTACCTACAAAATGGGTGCTGAATTAAACAGTGGCTCCTAACTTTACTTTATTTTTTAAACATCATCTTATGTTGCTTGTCAGTTGCTTGTTCAGTTGGGGCCTGCTCTCAGGGCCTTCAGTGGACACGCCCCCAGCATTTCAGAGCATCACCATTGGCTATTCAGGAGGAAGTGTCAAATGTGGGACAAAAGTATTTGTACTTTTAGGTTTGATTTGTACTTGTAGGTTTGATTCATAGCTGTAAACTTGGGATTCACACATACAATTGAGTTCTGTGTGAACCTTTTTCACTCACAAACAGATAGATGTGTAACTGCAAACCTTTGTGCTAATCTTCTTTATGCACTCACACATTGGAAATTATTTGTGTTCTTCTTCATCTGTTCTCAAATGTTATGCACAGCTACAGATCTCTTTACGGATTCAAAAATTAAATCTATTTGTTCAGATATTTTTTACACATTTGAACATTAGAATTAATTTGATCAAAACGTTTTTACACATTCAGATATGCATTCAGATATGGTGATACACAGCTAAAATACATATGACCCTAATTTAAGCCAATAGAAAATCGTATGAGAAAATAAACATTATGAGTTCATGTACTGTAAATTATTGTCCTAATATTTTTTCTATAAGGCATTAGCGCACACACACACACACACACACACATACACACACACACACACACACACACACACACATACCGCTTCCTAATGGTTGTTTTGTCTTGCTTTATCTCTCCTAAGACTCACAAAAATGTTAAATGTCCCTGTTATCATTTCACATTTATGCATATATATTAAATAAAAATAAATCCAAAATAATATCATAATTCATAGCATTTGAGAGTGTTGTGAAAAATACAGTTTATATTATTTGGACTCTGCACCTGTGTGTATGTTTCTACATGTTTACTTCATGAAGCTTAAATAAAAAGTGTTTGCCATACCACTATGAAGTGTCCACTCTTACCACCCCAACCTTAGACAGTCAATATTCTTAATTCTTAATATTTTTATTAAGCCTTTCCATAACTAGCACAACTCAAACAATATAGCATTATAGCAGCAAAATAATCAATTAAATTCCCACCACCACCCCAAAATCTAAACCTTTCTAGCAATCCAATCTGATTTCCCATGGGTTCATCATAGCCAGTAATAAGCTCAGCACATAGTGAACCGCTCACTACCAGTGTTAGGCAGGCCGACCAGCAGCTCTCAGGCAGACAGCTGAGCATGCATGTCTTTGGCAGACTCGTTGGAGTGTGGAGCCATATTCCCTCCTCATTACAGACAGACAGGGAGGAGCTCTAGAGCAGGATTCTCTCAGCGCGTACACGACCTTCACAGGCTGACTCGTGTTGAACGTGGAATCATAAATTTCTCATGTGATGCACGGGGAGCACACTAAAATATTGTGTCATATGTAAAGCACTTAAAGAAAATGGCTGTGGGGCGATATAATTTCAAATATAATTATAGGCCTAAAAAACACACAAATCATAATTTAAAGTCTTTCCCCCCACAGTGTTGTCATTGCACTCGCTGAGAGAATGACTCTTAGCTCATTCTGAGGTACAATTAAACCGCTTTTCAGTGTTTAAAAAAAGAATTAGGCCATGCTGTGTGGAAAGCATTCTCAGAAAGAGGGAAAATGGCTTTCAAAAATGCATAATGTGCATCGGCAGTTATAGTACATGCGTGTTACATGGCATTGTGCAATCTCAAGAACCGCTCAAATCAATAAATAAATAGATAGAGAAATGTGTGGATAGAGAGATAGCGGCTAAAGAGATAATGGCAGAAGCTTTGCTTGTGCGTCTGACGAGCCATTCTGGTATTTACATGGGTAGTAAGGGAGTCTTACAAATATGTACAGCACAATGTGGCTGAGCTGAGTGACCAGCACTCGTAAGCTAAAACAACATTGGTCTGGAGTACGTGTCAGCCTGTTCATAATGAGGACAGGTGACTAAAACAATTGGGGTTCAGAGGTTTATACCCAAAGGCCCCATGATGACTAACCCCTAGCAGGTCATTGTCATTTTAAAATCTTTGGGTGTAACTTAAACTTCAGCAGGTTCATCAGGAAAAGGGGTTTTTACTGAAACTGGGGTAAAAGATGGCTAGTGATGGTGTCATTCCTGTACAATGCATTGCTCAAAAAAGGTCGGACCGAGATTACAAAGCAGCATCAAGAGAAAGACAGAGCAAAGTACAAAGTCAGAACAGCCCGTAACCATTGCATGTTAAGCAGTGCAATGTGTTCAATTGAAGCTGAACTACTTGCTCGGCGTTGAGTTGAGTTGGCCTCTGCGACGCATCGTGCCGTGACACTCAACCAGCGGAGACGTAAAAGTTCTCAACATTCTAACTCTCCAGAATCTCTTTCATACGGTGTCATCTCTCCATTCATGTACTTCCCTATTCATTTATTTATTGCTTTGACCTCAAATTTTTCAGTTCAAACAAAATGGTAACTCAATTGATGAACATAAACATTATAGTAAAAAACTAATACAGCAGGATCAAATTCCTCAGTTTATTTCCCTTTTGCATTACTGGGCCACCCTCACTTCTCTTACCACATACACCCAGTGAATGAGGTCATTCATAGGGGCACTGGTATTGGCATTGATACGCTATTTAAGCAAATGTGCCATGATTTCCAACCCCAAAAATGACATTATCTTATTGACAGGTCTATTTCCCATCCCAAAATTAACAATTAAACCTATAAAATTTAATTAAAACATTCACGACAACATCCATAAAGCCTATCCAGGGCCTAAAAAGATGTCTGCTCATGTGCAACGCCATCACATTTTAGTCGCTGGATATCTGGTATGAATGAGGCTTCACAATTCATTTACAATCAGTCCACCCACTAGATAATAATTGCACAGGCCTTCTTCTCTTGCTGGTCTGTCATTTTTGGGACGTACTAAAGAAGGGCAACACATTGTCTGTCTAGGGTTGAGAGTGTTGTCCGAACGCTTTTGTGCTAGTCAACCTAATGGGCCTCCACCCAACCAGACCCAGAACTCAAAGTCAGAGTTTAACTGGGCCCGTTGTTGCCTCCCAGTTTCACTTCCTGTGGGAGTGGAAGGCAACAGGAAGCCAGGGCCTGCTGTATGCGCTATGTGGTGCCATGACATGACAGCAGTAATGCCTTATGTGAAATGGCAGCCTAGCATATTTGCTAAGCTTCTGCCTGCACTCCAAAAGAAAGGCATTAAAAATGATTAAAGGTATTCAATATGGACAATGTTGACGGAAATTTAAATTAAAACCTGCCACCAGAATGGACTATTAGCAGATCAGTCGGTCAGATGGCTCGACCCCAAGTGCTGACACCGGCAGAAGCTTAACAAATACTTTCCTCCCAAAGCCACAACACTGTGAGTGTGTGGTTTCTGTCTCAGTCCCTGATGCAGAAAGATCCTGGACAAGCAGGAGAGAGTGTGGTGACCCTCCAGCGGTACGACCCAGCCGAAACCGGGTCGAGGTGGAGTGAGTAGTGAAGGGATAAAGGGGTGTGGAGGAAGAAGAGGAGGAGGAGGAGGAGAGGTAAGGGTGGGGGTGGGTGCTGCACAGTGCTGCACATGTGGGGCTGAGGAGGAGGTGGGGAGGAGCTGAGGTGAAGAGGAGAAGCGCAAACTAGAAGACAGTCCGAGAATAGTGAGAGGTGAGAGAATGAGATCAAGAGAGAAACAAAGAGACAGGAGGGACTACGGGTGACAACAACCAGGTGCAACCTATCACTACCACCAGTCACAGAGACGACCAATCAGATCTGTGTATTCTAGGAAGAGACGGCTGAAGCAACCAGAGGTACTGTCGCAACGAGCACTTAATGCTCTGTAAACCACTGAATCTTCTATTACAAATGCAACAGATTCCTCCGAGTGGTTGTTTGGCAGCCGTCCTGTACATTATGCAGAGTTTTGGTGTGACTGGTTGGGCAGAGGTTTTGGCGTCCTGCGGCTCCCTGGTTCCTGCTGGTTGTTCTCGATGCCAGATGCATTGAGGGATGGTGTGAGCTGGGGGAGGGGGGAGGTTATGGGAGCAGGGGGGAGGGGGGGGGGGGGGCATGTGGAGGGGAAGGGGAGGGAAGGGGGGGTTCTCAATTGAAAGCAGTGGTTGAGAATCAGGCCAAATGAAAAGCTAATTATTGATTTGAATGCTCTATGAGATGGCATGTAAGTTTGGTTAGCTTTGACCAATTTGACATTCACTTTGGCCAATTAAGAAGAAACAAAGTAAGATGAAGGAATCAGAATTTCTAGATTGTTACTTATGTGATGAGGCAGCTTTGTAAAAAAAAATGTTTCTTGGGTCATTTTTTATTATGAAACAAATCAATTTGTATAATTTTGTTGTTTTTTTAAGGAAATTCAATTGAAATGCATGTTGTTCTGCTGGCAATACAACTTTACTATTACTTTACTCAGTCTCCCAGCTGCATCATGACTTGTTCTTTCGCTCTAACAAAGGCATGGTACAGGATTGCGCATGGAAAGGTGACTTCTTGGCTTTCATTTCCTGGTTTAAAAAAAATCCCCCAATATTTTGGAGTTTTTTGTTTTCTTAGTTTGTTTTTAGATCAGTTCTAGCATGCTTTAAACTGTTGAATGGGCATGCGGAAGGATCAGCTGCTTAGCTTTGGATCTTACCCTCATCCCTTCAAAACGTGACAAGGCTCTGAGGGGTCTCAAGGCCCTTAGTGTCCTGAGTGATTTAATGGGCCCTAGATCGGAGTAGCCCAGCGCATTAGCTACAAGGCTGACTATAGACACCTACACAAAAACAGAGAAGCAAAAGAGGTTCCAAACTGTTAGAAGTGAGAATATTCACTAAGGAAGAGAGACGGCCCTGGCATAGGCGGAGAGTTGCTTGACATACACACATAAATCTATGCATGTATATACATGTATAATATTGCATTTATACATGTATATACACTGAGAGAGAAGGTCAATGTTTAGTATAGGTTTTATGTGCGTAGTATTTTTAGTTGCAGTAGGCCAAAGGGGTTGTTTGTCTGTTATTTTGGGGCAGTTGACGAGATGTGAAAAGTCCTTTGTACCTGCAAAGAAATTTGTGGTTGAGAGAGAAAGAGAGGAGATAGAGACATAAGACTCAAATAGAGGGTAATTAGGCAGAAAAGAGTGCTACATGATTTAGTAAAGATACAAGCGAAGGGACTGGGAGAGCAGAGGAAGAGGAGTTGGGGAGGGAGGGAAGGAGAGAGGTTACCCTGTAGAATCTGATAAAAACCCAACAGACTTGAGAGCCTTACCCTTGCCCCTCTAACATTGTCTCTCCATGTCGCTCTCGGGCTGAGGCATAAAATCCCATATAATTTAAGACAGACAAACTAACGGAACCTAAGAGAAAGAATACAAGTAAACATGTACAAGTGTGTCATTTTGCAATTTTCTTTCTCAGACATCAAATCAAGTTGTCACACAGCATTTAGAGTCAAATAGGAGAGCCACAGTCACATGAACCACGCACAAGAAACAGGGATGGAGATAAAGGGCAGAGGATATAGTTATTAGCACTGGATGGCACTGAAAGGACAGAAATACACAGAGTACAGTCGAGTTACACACAGTTAACAACAGTTAACAATAACAGCACACAACCTCAAAGAAACTGGTGCAGCCCTGCTCACGTCCGACGGCAGCCACCGAGGTATTGCTGCAGCCAAAGAATGCTTTATAGTGTGTTATTATTGGTTAGAAAACACTCACTAAATCCTTCAATAATGTAGGATTGTCATGTATAAAACTGTATAGGCAGCCATTCACAGCACTGTAATAAATCAATGTAAATTTAGGTAAAGCGGCCTGGATTATGGTTTGGTAACTGTGAATCCCCTATAGCCCTGGGCCATATAGCTGATCTAAGCTGAACACATACAGTATGGCATCATTAACAAAGGAGGAAATGGACGATGGGGAATGTGGTCAATAAGCTGCACTAATGTTCCTTGAGGGGTGGTGAGTAGCTTTGATGAAGTCACCTCAAGTGCGCTGACGACCATTACAGGCTGTCTGCTGCACAGGGGAGCTTTGTAAAGAAGGATTCTCTGGCTGAATGCAGCATTTCAAGATGCAAAATGCAGGAGTGGGCAGCTATATAAGAATTAGGCTTACAGTCTTATACTTTAAATTCAGTTGAATGGAAAGTATATAATTAGTACATGGACACAGGAATTCTAATTCAGCATCATCAAGAAGTCTTTTTCTCCAATAACTGCAATTTTCTGGGTGGATGCTGGAAGGACTGAAACAGGGGGAGTACCAGTTCCTTACAAATAAGGAAAATATCAACAGTGAACACATGTGAAAGCACCTCCAACCAGCCACCGACACCAACCGGTCAAACTCACCGCAAGAAGTACACAACATCCAAAGCTTACCAAAGTCACGGAGGGAGGATTGTAACAGGCAAAATCTTCATTTTGACTGGTGCCTTTATCAACATAGACTACAAGAGAGCAACTCTCCAAAGTGGAATCCATCAAAACTACGGAAAGAACAGCAGAAAAGGTGTCAGCGTGGATTCTTCTTCTACTGTAAATGTTGGACAATGTTCAAACATCAGGTCCAGGATGTCCTGGGGAGGGCCTTTATTTAGATTCTGTTGTGATTTTTCCAAGTACTTACTCTTTGGCACTAAGCCCCTATCTACTGTAAATCAATAACCCTGCCTCTACAATATGTTAGCAGCTGTGTGCTCTGGCAGCGAGACAGTAAAATAAAGATTTTGCCTTGATCTACACTACAGTGTTTGGGGTAATTGTCACCTTCAGCCTGACCCCTTGGAGCGCCCCCCTTTGGGGTGCCTGGCCTCTGGCCCCCCCGCTGGGCCAGCTGTGTGGTAGTGGCCTCAGTGCCTCAACGTCCTTCTCACAGAGCTCTGCAAGGCAAGGCCAATGACATCTGGGGCTGTGATCCCATGATGACGACGGCACAAACCAAACAGAAATAAAACAAACTAAAACCAAAGGGAAAAACACAACAAAACAATGATAATAATCTGAGTAAAAAAGAAAGATGAGTGGAGTATGACACCTATCAGCCTCACGCTCACACACTTCAGTAGCACTATCTACCACTACCCTATCTATTTTTTCATTAATTAAACAGCAAGTTTAAGATGAATATGGATTTTTATTCCTCCATTTTATTCTTTACTATATTTTACTTTGCATCTCAGATGACGATGCTGCAAAGTTTATTTCTTAACTCATTTAACATTAACGCTTAAATCTCTAACATTACGTTTTTTTGCCCCCTACCATTCTTTAGCCAAAACATAATACAATACAAAAACATTCTCATAATGAAAATCAGGAAGACACAAATCAAATGGATAACAGAAAGATACAGTAACACAAGGGAAATGAGGAGGAACACAATCACACAGAGTCAGGCACACTCAGAGAAAAATACAGGCCGGTCTAATGATGGTGCCCCCCCTTTCTGAGTCCGTGGCAATGGTTTCACCCCACAACACAGGACGGCAGAGGCACAGTCAGGCCACAACACAACCCAGACTCATCAAGCACAAGTTTTTTTTTGTTTTTTGTTTTTTTTTTTGGAGGGGGAGCGCTAGTGAAGACCAAACTTACCGCCGGCCGCCTGTCACCCACCATCATTACATCTCAGCACAATATCACCACATTCCTGAGGTTACACTTTCAAGAGGGAATGAAAGGAGGACGGGGAAAGAGGGTAGGAGGGATGTCACTCTTTGTAACATGTTCACAACTTGGGAACCGTTGCACCCCTGCACTGTCCCAAGTGTTTGGCTTGACAACACACCTACAGGGAGGGAGTCTCCAATGGCAAAAACCTGGATCAGTACAGTGTGGTCTGAATATACAGTAAATGCTACAAGTTCTATGTGTGCTGAACATCAGCGTCGAAAGTATGAAGTAAAAATTGCTGTGTAGTGTTCCTTAAGTAAGTCTTTACATACTTGTGCGTAAATTTAAGCTGTACAAACTGTAAAATGTATAAATGCATGAATGTAGAATGAAAGATTTTAAGAATCAAGTGAACATGTAACTATGGGATGTTTAAGTGTATGTTTGCTGCAGGGGGTCTTGGTTACAGGAGCTTAAAATGAATCAACATGGCAACTTCTGGCCATTGATAGGAGTCCATTCACGGGTATTGGCTGAGGTGTTGAACACTGCGGAGAGGTAGTTAGTTCAAGAAGAAAGTCAGAAGTCAGGGAAATTCTTATTCTATCCAATCGCTTGCTCATTGAAAAGTCTTCCATTCAGTGCAGATTACTCCCAGATTCATCATCTATGTAAAATATGAATGCTTAAATCCTCTGTCAGTGGAAATTATCCCCTCATTTCTTCCCCACACTGGAATCTCTCATTGAAACTACACAACCTCACAATCTAAAGTTAAGTCGTCTTAAAGATTGACACAATAAGATTAAATGGTGCTTATATGTGTGACTGCCAAAGAATAGAGTGAAGAATGTTCCCCGTTCTGCTCTTTCAAACTTGACTGACACAAGGAGCAGAGAAGTACACAGAGAGAGAGGACAGAGGCACATATCAAACATCTTACAGGTCAGAGACGCAGGCAAAGACAGCTTTACAGAGACACATCTTTGACACGTCTCATTACTCTGAGCATGACTTGAATATGGCTGCAATCAATAAGCTTGGTTATTGATTGGTTGGTTCTAATTTGTCATGGCATCCATGCTTAAACAGCTATGTTTTCAATTGAAACAATTTCTTATAATTCTGACTGAAAACATCAAAATTGGCAGAAATCTGCACCAGAAATATTGTTTTCATTCACAAGCAGTGAATTATTCTACATATTCAAGCATCTCAGAGTGATAAAAACCAAGTAAAAAACAGGGATTGTTGCTTGATGGATTTGTAAAAGGTGACTTAGGCATGTGTGCACTTGATATGGACAGACTGATAGCATAGTCTTGTAAAACACTGTCCTTATAACATGAGTAAACAAAGTAGATTTGCTTCCTTCTTGTAAACAACATGCCCTCTCACCTTTTGCATGCCATAAAGCAGATTTTCAATTTTAACCTGATCTTTCAAACCTAACCACACCCAACTGACAACAATAGGGGCAACACTTAAATAGAAATCTAGAAACATCAGATTCTGTATCAATATGATATACGTAGAACATATAATTCAGTTCCTAATAATCTACTGTAGAAAAAGACAAATTACTACTTTGTAGTTACAGTCAAAACAGCAGAAATTAGCATTAGCTTTGCTGTTGAATAAACTGTATGCATCTTTCTACCAGTGTGTTGCTGTTGGACCAGGGTGTGGTTGAGGACTATGTAAATGCTCCTCTGCTCTAATCTAGTAAACAGGATCAAGTAAACAAGAGCCGGACTTACATCCACAATGAAGAAGTCCAGCCAACACCAGGCATTCGTGAAGTACTTGACAAAACCATAGGCGACCCATTTCAGCAACATCTCCAGGATGAAGATGTAGGTGAAAACCCTGTCGGCATACTCCAAAATGATCCGAACCGTCTTCCTTTGCTCGATGTACACATCCTCAAAGGCCTGTAAAGAAACAGGAAAACATACGTCAGCTAAGGCGAACACAGCAAAGAGAAATATTACACCCGATGATTTACGGTTCCGCTAATGAAATTGTACACAGCGCTACAGCTCGCTCATAGCTGATCGCTAACAGTGATTTACAGGACACAAAAAAACTGATGTACGTGAAATATTTCAAATAACTGTACAGCTAATGTGGATGTGCAGCAGTTTTTGCTCTTATTTTAGTAGCATTTGACATGCTTGAGAACAATCCCCCTCCCCCCCTCTCCGTCCCCAGAAATAGATCCCCTGTGTGATAAATGGTTCAGTCCATTAATCACCGGCGCCCCTGGCCCCTCCCCAAGCTCTGGGACTGTGCAACCAAACAGACTGCACCACTGATCGACTTATATCACCTCTTCACTGCCACAGACACACACTGGTATCTGTAAAGCACCTTTATTTTTAATGAGTCATGAGTTATTCAGTCTTTACCCAATTTTGATTTTCTCAGGTCAAGCAGATGGTGAGTCTGTGTGTGCAGAGAATGCAAATGCTAAAAGCAGTCCTTCTCACCAGGGCACCGCTACTGAGGAGGATCATGAAGATGATGAGGGTTTCAAACCAGTTGTGCTCCACAATCAGGTAGCAGGTTTTTCTCAGGAACCACCAGCTCTTCCCCCAGCCCATAGTGATGTCAACGTCACAGCACTTGTACTTGGCCACACAAGCTGAGGACACACAGGAGGAGAGACGGCATTTGATATAGTAAAATAAGATATTAATGGCAGGCTTCAGTCCTGTGTTTTTTATAAATTTGGTTATACTACTGCATGCAGTTTGAAGTCTGAATGTTGTTTTGGATGTGGAACGAATAGCTAGCTTAACCAAGTTTATCTCAAATCCTGAATGTTTCTAAGATCAAGTAGCAACATCACTAAAATGAAGAAACACACCTTATAGTTTGAAACTGCATTCTTAAAAATATGTATTCATACTCAGTTTGAGCAGACATCAAGCTTAAAAACAAATTTCCCTGTTCCCCAAGGAATTGAAATGAGTCGAATTTCAGTGCAAGTTTGTCTGACATATAAAACAAACACTCCCTTTAAGTGTTAAATTACAAATATTCACAATTTCTATGACTTTGACGGTTTATATATAAATAGCTATCTCTAAAGTTATACGTATTTATTCATCAGTGTATCAGTTTAAGTATCATAGACAGACAGACAGACTGATAAATAGTCTCCATGGGTGAATGACCCTTCATAATGAAGCTATTCTTCACCCTGCCGCCCTATCATTTCCACTGAGCCCAGGGGAGTCTCTGTGCTGTGGAGTGGAGGTAATGGGTGCAATGGGAGCAGTGGTCTCACCATCTGTCCAACACGGCTCTGGCTCCATGTATTCCTCCACCGGTTCCACCACCACCACCTCCTCCACATCTGGTTTGATGTCGATGGTGCTGCCCTCCGATGAACTGGTTTCATCCAGCTGCATAGATATATGTGTATGAGCACACACACATGCAAACAAACAGAAATATTTCAGTTTCCATTGCAAGGAATCACTAACTAAGTTAAAAGCTGAACTCGTAAAGTCTTCTTGGATCTGTCCGGAAATGTAAAAGTTGCATTATTTCCAAATTGTGTTGGGGTAGTGCTTAAAAGGAAAAACCTTGAGTTGATCACAGCTGTTTTGAGATGGCCATATTGAGATAGAGACCTTATCAATCATGAACATCACATAACATCCACATGAACACTGAAATGGAATATCAAATGGCAGATTATCTTCTCTGAAAGCCTCTAAATGCATTTCGTATAAAGATATAAGTCACCAGATATCATTTTATTACATTGCCTGCCTTCTCCAGCCACTCTAGATGACTCTGTTGTGTAATGGAGTTAAATTAGTGTCTTGGCAGCGCAGAGTGGCCAGCCAGACCCATAGTTTTACAGTCTTGAGAGAGGAAATTGCACCACAAAAACAACAAATGTTGTTTTTGATATTCTGATATTCTAAAAGTAAAAGAAATAATTTTCTAAGTGCTTTGAAAATGTAGTTTTGTTGTGCATTCTGCAGTTTCCAGTCTGTTTTTTTGTCATTTGTGAATAATATGTATCTCGCTCTCACTGACCTCTTTGCTGTTCTCATTGTCCGACTCGCTGCTGAAGTCTTCCGTGTTGAGGTTCTCAAAGTCAGACTCTCCCACAGCTATTGGCACGCAGACGGTCAGGTTTGGGTTGTGAATGAACGACATGTGGTCCTCATCAATCATATACTTGCCCACACTGCTGCCAATACCGCTGGTGGTGCCGTTACCATTCTTGGCATAGTCCAGGTCACGGTTGATGTCCACCCCGGTGTGGTTAGCAATGCAGTTCAGCTTCTTGTCATACATGTCATCCAAAGGCTTCTGCTCATCCTCCATCGGTGGTTTCTTCAGCAGACTGGCCACCAGTATCCGCATCTTCACTTTTATCCACGCAACGCCTTTCTTTATACGCATGACAGAAATCTGTAGGTTGTTGGGCTCACCGTCGTCATCTGTCGCAGCCAAGTTGTCAGCACTGAATGAGCTCAGCAGCAAGGCAAGAAACAGGTTCAACACCTTTGGACACAGAAAAATAAATAAGCAACTCGATGTAAAATGGTAATTTTACATTCTCTGATCTTATTTGATCTTTATTTTGGGTTCAGAGAGCCAACAATTTGCTGAACAAACAGTGACAATCTCTGAAAAACCCTTCCAGTGTGGACACTCACCACCAGGTTACCGATGACCATGACCATCATGAAGACGATGAGGCACATGCCCTGGCCGGCCACCTCCATGCAGTCCCACATGGTCTCAATCCACTCACCGCATAGCACTCGGAAGACGATCAGGAAGGAATGGAAGAAGTCGTTCATGTGCCAGCGGGGCAGCTCACAGTCAGCAGCGATCTTACACACGCAGTCTTTGTAGCTCTTGCCAAACAGCTGCATGCCCACCACAGCAAAGATGAAGACGATGATGGCCAGCACCAGAGTCAAGTTCCCCAAGGCTCCCACTGAGTTACCGATGATCTTGATCAGCATGTTGAGGGTAGGCCATGACTTGGCCAGCTTAAACACTCTCAGCTGGAGTGAGGTGGGTGGAAAGAGTAGGAGGGATATGATTTAGTCGTAACATTTTAGCTTCACTAACTTGCTGCTTCACTTCAGTGAGGTAAAATAGTATAAACACACAAAATATGCAACAAAATATGTAAACCCCACAAGCTAAGATGCTAACTCCACATGCTATCTCAATTTGGTTTGGCTGAGGGAGGAGCTACAATTAGCATTTACCAATCGGAATGACCGCAGCACAGACAGGCCCTCGACGTCAGCTAGAGCCAGCTCCACTAAACTCAGCGTCACAATGAAACCATCGAAACAGTTCCAGGCCTCCTGAAAGTAGTAGTAGGGATCCATAGCCACCAGTTTGAAAAGCATCTCCCCTGCAAAGATCCCCGTGAACACCTGGCAGGTAGGAACAAGGACAGATTTGAGCAAACGGATTTGGTTCAACAAAAGCATGATGGGCAGTGAATCATTACATTTGCGATATCTACTCCATTATCTGAGAAAAATCAATCACACTATAAATTAGCCCTAAAGTAACTGCATGTTAATGTGTTTCACCAGAAGGATAAATCCAATTATTTAAAGAGGCAGCACATCTAGTTAATGTGTGTTTGTGTGTGTGCCAGCTGCTCTATAGTCAGTAAGGATGAAATGGCACTTCTGATGTCTCCTTAATCATAGAGCCCACATAATGAATAAATGCACAATGTAGGTACGTGTGCGTGTGCGTGTGCGTGTGTGTGTGTGTGTGTGTGGGTGGGTGGGTGTATGTGTGGGTGTACGATGACTCATATTGCATCAAGGTGACCTAGAAATTTCCACCTGTACCACCCATTGGCCTTTTCTGGTAAATTATTCTGGGAGAGAAATGGTAAATGACACATTTCTGTGCTGTTTCAGTTGTAAATTAATACCTTAAGTTCAAAAACATAGTGGTGTGCTCAGTGGGTAGATCTTGATGCAGTCAACAAACAAACACTGGTGCTCTTGAAGGAAAAGGACTGAAATCTTCAATGCATGAGTGCCTGAGTTTTGGTCTTTTGTACGCTTCTTTAAACTAAAATCTTTCCATATTTATGTATACACACACAAACATGGTAAGTGGTTCATAAGTGAAATAGTTAGACTTGTTATTTGCTACTAAATCACTGACACAACATGCAGTGCAGTATGTTAATGACTCTCGGAAAGTAACACAACACTCATAGCTCCAGTGCAGATACACAAATGTGCTCAGATTTACTCAGTTTCCTTGAAAATGCTAATAGTGAAAATGACCAGGTTGAGTTATCCGAGCCATGATTCAGGCACCATTTTAGAGCAGCTCATCGATCAGGCTCCATGAAATATTAATGCAGGCCTCCCACCAACCAGTCAGCCAACCAGCAGAGAGGCAGCCTGGTCCCATTGAAGCAAACAGCAGCTCCACTCAACCAGAGGAGAGAAGAAGGAGCAGAGATAGAAGGCAGAGAACATATGTGTGTGTGTGTGTATGTGAAGAAATGAGAAACGCATGGATACAGGGAAGCAGCAGCGAAGGGTGTGGGGGGGTTGAGAATGTTTTTTTTTTCCTTTCAACTTTGAATCGGCAATGAAAGAGCTGCCAATTATGGTCCCAAAAATAACACTTCTCTAAGAACTGAGGAGAAGCAGAGGAGATTCTTTACAGGTGAATCAGATAAAAAATAAAACAACAAAAACGATTGCCACTCACCAGATTGCCTACAGACAGCATGTCCTCAAAGTCGTTGGTCATGGGGTAGTGCTCCATGGCCATGAAGAGGGTGTTGAGGACGATACAGATGGTGATGGCTAAGTCCACGAAGGGGTCCATGACTATCAGGTTCACAATCTCCTTAATCTTCACCCACTTGGGGGAGCACTCCCAGATCAGGAATGTGTTAGCAAACTTATACCAGCATGGCGGACACTTGCGCTGAGACTCCTCCAGTTCTGAAGACATAGCGCGGATCACACATCAAAACCAAACATACTTGCGTGCTTGAGCATACTGCATGCAATGGTATCAAATGATAGAAATAAATTGTATGCATTGTATGTATCTGGTACTGTTGGATATGCAAAGCAGATAAGCAGGAAATTCATGTCAAACTAATCAACCAATGAGAGCAGCCCTAGTTAAAGAATAATGAGAGAGCAGGTTAAATAGCTGGGTTAAAGTGGCAGTACCCTCCACTAGTGTGTTGGTAATGACGCTCATGACACTGTTGGCCCGCTCTTTCCGCCCAAAGGAGGTATTGAGCTGGTCCACAGACACCATCAGGGAGCCCGACAGCTTCTTCTTCACCTCAACCTCAGTAGTTGGCTGTCAGGAGGAGAGGAAGAATCAAGCACCCATGGAGAGGACATGAACACCATCCCACATCACCACCGGTGGCCGGCGGAGGGAAGTGCACATCAGCATTGGCAGGAAAAAGTAGTTGTGGGTCAGATTTTTGGGGGGGTGGGGTCAGGGCATTTTTCATTCTTTTCTATCTCAATGCTGGTTTCAAGGAAGATGTGTGTATGCTGTAAATGCATGCAGGTCTCAGCCAAAGTGGGAGCAGTGGTCTAGGGCTACTTGACCTAATTGTGTTTGAATGTAATTAGCTCATCCCGATTAAATAATAAATGGATTGTGAGATACTGTGCAAGAACTGCTTCTGCATGAATGCATTTTCAGTCCTGTCATGCAATAATGGAGGCTTTGCTGCCATTGCAATATAATCATTAGGTTACAGCTATTTTACAAAATGTCTCCCAAATCTGGCCATTTTATGTCACTTGCAAATTGATGCTACAATATCTTCCTACTTTGAAACCATACAACTTATATTGCAACCATCAAGTCAAGAGCATTGTAAAAAGATCATATGGAGGCAGGTAGTTCAGATCCATCCATTGTCATGCACGAGCATGCTCCAAGTCAAAGAGAAGGAGAGGAAATTACAGACACCATAGCCATTGTTCTACTTGTCTATGTCATGCTTGTTCTAATTTAGGGTTTAAATCTACCATGCTAACTAGAATGAGACACAACTAATTCACTACTGTTGACCAGGGAGAGTTTGGAAAACAGAGAAAGGTAAAGACAGACAAGGACAGCAGCCCTCCTTAGTTTCTTAAATTACATTATTAAGGCCTGATAGGATGGTGTGTGTTACGTGTGTATCTGCTTTGGGATTATGATCTGTGTATTAGGGAAGCAGATAAAAATGTCTGTGGCTCTACAGTGCTGGTCCCCTCTGTTTCCTTCGCCTCCTATTGTAGATCTACCCACACAGGCTAGCAGAGGACCTGGATGCCTGGAGGAGGAACACATCAACACACTGGAGCATGTTAACTCATCATTATATGCTGTTTGTAAAGCAGTTAACAAAAATGGTGTTTTATTACTGTGTGTGAGCGTGTTAAACAGGAACTTGATGACATCCCGCACATGAAGTTGTGTATTAAATCTTAATCGGGCTTTGATCTATATGCCAAAATCTAATGGGCCAATGGGGAAGCAGAAGAATAATAGAATCATGTCTGTTTGATTAGTGCCTGTATAATGGTGTGAGTATAGTGCATGTATGAATAAATAATTTGATATGAACATATTCAAAACATTGACATTCATCATAATGAATCAAACAACAAAATTGCCTGGAAGTCACTGATAGACCCAGTTTCACTAACCTATCAAAATGCAGGCTTGGCTATAGTATAGTCACTATGAAATTTATTTTTCTCCATCCTTTGCCTACTGTCGGAGGGCAGCATACACTGCAGGGGCTGGGGGAGGGGAGGCGCGAGCGCTTAGCCAAGTGATACATACGGACTTGCAAAGATGACAGAGTAGAAGATAGAGAGTCAGAAAGAAAAGAACGGACGAGAGGGGGGCCATGCCTAGATACGTCTACTCATTGACTTCCTTACACTGTCGTCAGTAGCTGCCTTATCTATTTTCACCTCAGGCAGAAGGCGTCCACCAGGCCCAGGGCCGATGAGCGACACCACGCCGTTGCAATCCACCGTGCTGTTCCTCTTCCCGTGGAAGCCACTGTAGCTGTTCCTCCGGTACGGGCTGAACAGGGAGCCCCGACGCTCCTCGCACTCCTCCACCGTGCTGTGTTCATCATCTGCAAATTCGTTCTCCGAGCCCACATCCTTACTGCGGCCCTTGAAACTGAAGATGCTGCTCTTGCTGTTGTGGCGGGACAGGAAAGGCGAGCCGGGTATACTGAGGAGGGACTGGAGGAGAAGAGGTAGTAGAAGGATGAGGACAGAAGAGGAGAGGAGACATTTGTGTGACTGATGTAGCCCAGGGGCGTTTCTGAATTACAATTGATTGCACCATCATTTTTACGCTGTTTGTCATCAGTTCCAGAGGTCAGGATGAAAGGCAACATCTGTGGGGTGTGAGAAATTTAATGCGACCAGGACACTTCTCCCTGAGGAGGCATATTCTGCTGCAGAAATCATGTAGTTAATAAACAAGAGGGAAATACATAATTAGGTCAGTGATATCAATCACTGTCAAGGTCACACATACAGGACAGAGATACAGGTAACATGGAGAGGAGCATCAATCTGGGTTGCTTCTAGTAATGATCATTTGATTTGATTTGACAACAATCTTCTGCTAAATGGTGAAATGTAAAGTTAAAAACAATTGTGTTTTAGTGTTACATAAGACCAGTGTGCTTTGTTATCTTCTTTGGCAAATCCTACCTATAAAACACAATATAAGAGCCAGTGGAGCTCAAGTGAGGCCTAAACAAAGCTGCAGGGTTGCTCCCTCTGAAACATTCATGTAATCACTATAAATAATTCAGGACCTGGACATGTGCTTCTATATATCTGGCCACTATATGCTCTTCTGTACGTGAGCTCGTGCAACACCACACTGTAGCAGCACTATCAATGTGAAATTTTCCTCCTCTAACAGTCAAAGAAAATAGAAAAGAACACCTTTTCTTGCAGCCACATTATTCACTGACATCTATATTCTATTCATAGCAATAAAAAGCATCTCTATTCTAATCCTGTGGCTCTATTGTGATGGTCTTGTTTTTCCTCTTTTTGTGTTTGACACAAATAATTATCAATGACCCTCATAAAGCTTAAAGGGTCACCGAAATTACCAAAAACACCCATATTTTCCAATTTACTTCCAGTCTAGCCTTGGAGATAGTTTCACTTTTGTTTCGAGTTTTTGAGATTTATGCCACCAACCCAGCCAGCAGTTTCAGAGGTGGATATCTTAATTTCTCGACACGTAAGAAAATACATTTGTTTGTTGTTTTTTTTGTAATTTTTTACAAACTGGCCTCTGAATTAAGAAAAAAACTAATTAATAAATATTAAAAACACATTGAAACTGAAACTGAAGCAGCTAAACTGAATTCAGCCATCTTTAATTGTATTATTTACAGCTGACATGTCTTCTTCTGTGACATGTCAAAATGTCTTCCATGAAAAGGGTCTGTGAATATCGTAGAGAAATGTTTAAATATGCCTGGACTACACTATCCTTTCCTCCTTACCTGGTTCATAATGGAAGACTTTCGACCCAAGCGGTTATCAGGGAAACGGAAGCGGCTCCTCTTGCTGCCGTCATCCGACTCTGACTTGACAAACTTCTCGCTGTCTCCTTTCTCCTTCTCCTGCTCTTTCTGCCGCCACTTCTTCTTACGGTTGCGCCGCTCTTTGGCACTCTTAGAGCTTAGCTTCGACATCTCAGAGGAACTGCATGACAGGCGCCCTCCTCCATCGTCCTCTACCGCATCCTCTGACACTGTGCCCGCAGAGGTTGCCATAGCAGCGGTCTATCAAGAAACAAACACATAAATAAAGTCAGAACAATGACATAACATGACTCAGTAATTATTTCTGCCTCCATCATGTAGAGGACACACCTGAGCATCTTCCTGCTGTTTCTTGAGCTGCTCCAGCATGGCCTTAAATTCCTCCTCCTTCTGTGCGGCCTCCTCCATGGTGGCCTGATTCTGCTCCTCATAGGCCATGGCCACCACAGCCAGGATCAGATTCACCAAGTAGAACGAACCCACAAAGATCACCAACACAAAAAAGATCATGTAGGTCTTCCCTGCCGCCCTCAGGGTCTAATAAGAAGTCAAGGTGGGGAGAGAGACAGATGGGGAGGGAACAGAAGAGACACTCAAAACATCTGAAACATGACCTCAAACCCCCGAGCTCAGTGTTGACATCACTGCTCTTCTCTCACAATGACTCATCAGAAATAAACAAAAGTCAGCTGTTAGTAGGGAAAAGAGGAAGGACAGATCTGACATTTCTGGATGCAAAAATCAACTCCTCTGGACAGTACGTTCAAGGAGGGAACTCAAACACAGCTGTCACACCTACAGTTGAATGCTTGTTTCTGGTTTGAGCACTAATGAAATTAGCTTTACTATCATCTCACACAAAGATGAATTGATACACAATCTATTTTTGGCTTGTACAGGAAAAAGCTTACACTCTGTGCTCATTAAGGTCCTCAGCATGAACCCAAGGTTGTGTTATTCATCAGGGAGAGCCACTAGATATGCATTTTGACCTACTTTTTCCATGCACAGTATGCACCAGCCACTGCACAGCTAAACAATTTCTATGGATTGGTGAGCTATACCCAGTGGAGATGAGGAAACTGAGCTGCAGAGGCACAGCAGAACAACTCAGAACATTCTGGAAAAGTCTTGAGAAACGTCATTTTGATGCAGATATATTGCATTTTTTTGATAAATCGACACATTTCTTATTTTGGTTTCATTCACAGAGACACTGAAGTGTAGCAGAGACACCTTAGATTTGAATTAATATGTTCTAACTCATTGGCCTCCTTTGCTTCCCTTGTCAAAAGGCAAATTACTGTCTCGGGCAAAAAAGACTTCCTGGGATAAGGAAGTGAAATTCCCTCACAAATCAATAAGGACTGTAGTTGACATGTAGTGTTGGGAAGTGTATATAACACAACATTCTCAACAAGTGAAGCTCAAACTGACTCCCACACATCACCAAATCGTATGTGTATAAAAACAGGCAGTGGGCAGGTACAAACCCATCAGTGGCAATACTGGCGATGAGGTATGAACAGTAGGATCATGTTCACTCTGCTCTATTTTATCAATTTAATTTCTGAACATCTGAAAAAGACCTAAACACGGCTGCATAATCATTACTCTAAAGATACAGTACAAAATAGCAGCGAGAGTCTGTCACTGGGAGCTGAATTTCAAAGCTCTCTTTGAGCAAAAATAGAAGTATGAGCTGGGATGCTCCCATCAGGTCTCATCTCCCTCATTGGCCATACTGTAATCCTGAGCTGTTAATATTTCATACTTCCTTCCTTCCACTCGGCCTCCGTATGTGAAGGCAGCGGGAGTGTCTCCACCATTTCAGAGAGGTATTGTGCAGGCTGACAGACGGACAGGATGTTAGTGGTCTGGCCACAGTATGCAGATGAGGCGAGTCAAAGAGGGAACAGGCCAGAAACATAGAGGTGTGCTAAAACTAGTCACCATTTTCTGTCACAGAGGTGGAGCTGCCTTTTACACATAGACTGTATATATGACACACCTAAGATGTGGAGGAGATCACAACAAACAGATTGCTCACTGAGCACTGGCTATTTCTAGCATTACTGATTATTTTTATTAATTAATTTGTATTTGTATTTTCTGCAGGTTTTTTCTGGTCTTATTTTATTGATTTTCTGCCTCAGCCTGCAGTCAGTGTAGACTGATGGAAGATTAAAAATATTAGATAGAAATTATCTATAATACACCATTTTTACATTTACACTACCTTTCTCTGTGCAGTAGGCCTGCAGCTAATGATTTCATTATCAATTAAGCTATCTGGGGGTCTTTTTGATAATCACTTAATCATTTCATCTAAAAAAATGTGGAAAAAATATCAAAAAATGCTCATTCAAATTTTGGAGAGTCCGAGGTGGCATCTTTGTCTGATTAGCGGTTCGAAATCCAAAGAAATTAAAGTGACAATGATAAACAGATAAAAACAGCAAATCCTCGTATTTCTGAAGCTAGAACAAGTGAATGTTTGGCATTTTTGCTTAATAAATCACTTACTTTGGTTAATTTTCTATTGATCTACGAATCCATTTATTGACTACTATGCAGTTCTACCTATATGTGCTGTATAGGCCTCCTATGAAACAATCTGAAACTGGTAAAACATCAGCTTTACCAGCATGTAGAGGTTCTCCCAGAAGTCCTGTGTCATGAGTCGGAAGAGAGCCAGGAAGGCCCAGCCGAAGCTGTCAAAGCTGGTGTAGCCGTAGTTTGGATTCCTCCCAGCTTTCATGCATGTGTAACCCTCCGGGCAGCGGCTGAGGGGTGGAGAGAGAGAGAGACAACGGGGCGCCCGGCCCGAAAATGACTCAGCACTATTTACTTCAAATCAAATCTGACTTCAGGCAGACAGAAGCACTACAGCAGGTCTTGGTAGGATCAGTATTAAGAGGAGGACAGAGAAGTCAACTCACCCAGAGTCTGAGCTGTTCCCACAGAGAAGAGCATCCGCCTGGCCAGGCAGGAAATAGAAATTGGCTGAAGAAAAAGAACAAACAGCCACGATGAGTCATTTCGCTCACATTCTGTCGCAGCTACAGTTGTTTACTTTGCAAAAGTCTGTAAATCCATTCAGACTAATTTCTGACTTCAGTTTGCTCATGCATTTTCAATTCAGCGCAGTTCATTTCAAACCAATTCATTTTGTCTATCCCGTGCCAAAATGATGTATTGTTTTTTCGTTCCAGCATATGCGCTGACTCATACTCCTAGATCGCTGCCAGCTCACCGTTCAGCAAAGCCATGCGTCTACTTACTGTCGTTCATAATGTACTCGTCCCAGTCAAAGCCCTTGCTGCCGTTGGCCAGGTAGCTCTCGGTGGTGTTGATTGGCCAGATCACACACTTGTGGCGCAGGTTGCCCATGAAGAGCTGGAGACCGATGAGGGCAAAGACGCTCAGGCAGAAGACAGTCAGGATCATCACATCTGAAAGCTTCTTCACAGACTGGATCAGGGCACCCACAATGGTCTTCAGGCCTGGAGGGCAGCCACGCACATATGAACACAAACCACGCAGCTGATGCAGGAGCTGCTGATGCCCCAAGTATGAATCTTTGGAGTGTCTACTTCTACTAGAAATGATCTGTGGTAGATAATATTGCTAATACACTAATCCAACTCTAGGTTCTATGGATCTATCACTGGGAAATATCCAGTTTTGACTGGATTTAGGTAAAAAAGATCAGGGTGGAAACAGCATACTTTCATATAAAACCTAACAAAAGTATTAAAAGAAATATATCTTCAATAAATTAGTGAATTATTAATGTGATAATATATAAATATTAATGTTTTCTATTAAATGACTTCCTGTGCTGGAGAACATCCCAACAAAGGGGGTCATTTATATGGATAAAACTTAAACTTGTAACAGATTTTTAAAATTTTGATGTAGGTAGTAATACATTTTGGACAAAACTGACAGATTACATACATAACATCTCTAGAAACAAAACAAACAGGAAATATTTAAGAGCCTTCCCACTCTTTTTATATTCATCAAGACAGAAAATATTGTAAAAGAAATCAAATCTTGTGGTTTTTTCAAATGAGGAAATTTGCATTTCATTGCCAATAATGGACGAAGTGAGAAAGAGGGAGAAGGCTGTAGAAAAGTGAGAGGAAATCCATAAGGAAGAGAGCACAGCAGCACAACGAGGGGCCATGAGAGGGACAGAGGCACAGGCAGGGGGGCTGGAAACCACATGCAGGTCATTTAAACTCCAAGGCTGAACAGGAGCAATTCAATGCCAGTGCCAGCGTGGGCACTTTCTTGAACTGTCTTGTATAAGGTGTCATTAGAAAGCACTGACTCCCCATACCTTGACCCTGCAGTCTGTCTCGTCCACAGTTTCACTAAAGATAAAACCGGTTTACCTTCCAGACAGGAATCCTCTGCCAGCGTTCACATGGGTCCACAAGGAGCTCAAACATGGAAGCAGGATGACCCACACCCCCTTCTCAGTTTGGCCTCTACAGGTACAGTGGACTTTACCAGCTGTACCTATCTTCTCATAAAATATTATCTAACTTTAGGCTTAGTAAAAGCTCCATTAGCTTGGCAGCATTAAGATAAATACACAGCTTTTCTTATTCAATTCAAAACTTTTCTTATCTAGAAGTAAATGAGAAGATTAAGTTAAATTAACACATATGTTATATTGGGTATTATATTAAATACCCTCATATATTCTTCTGAAATCATGCCCTCCACTATAAATACTGTAGCTGGACTAAAACTACACTATAAAAGATAACAAATTTCCCCACTCCAGTGTTATAAGCCTTGATCAATTATTGTTAAAGGAATAGTTCGATATTTTGGGAAATACACTAATTTGCTTTTTGGCTGAGAGTTAAATGAGAACCCGTCCTCATGTCTGTCCATTAAAGCTTCAGTCAGCAGCTGGTTCGCTTAGCTTAGCTTAGTTTAGCTTAGTGCAAAGACTGGAGACTGGGGGAAACGACTAACCTAGCTTTATCGAAAGGGAAGTAGATGAATTTTGTAAACATTAGAAAGACCCAGCTTAGCTGTTTCCAGTCTTAGTGCTAAGCTAAGCTAACCAGCTGCTCTCGATCGCTTCATATTTACTGGATAGACATAAAGGATATGGCTGGTGATTTTCTATATTTTTTTTATCGTCAACAAACCTCACGTGCAGAGCCAAACCGGCAATGAACTCATCCTACTTACAAGTACTATGTGTGTATCCAAAGCCTGATATATTTTATTCCTCTGTGCCGTAGACCTCCATTGTTGTCCAAAAACTATTAAAAACACACCGATGAGCCACACTGCTGCACTGGGTTGCTTCGCACACAAAGAGTTTTGGGAACAGTAGTTTGTTTACAAACAGCTCCAAAGACTAATAACAGCGATCATGTTTTCAGTCTCCAGAGAGTAGTTCTGTGTAAGGCAGACGCCACTGTGCATACACGGGAACACGGTTCTGTTTACAGTGCTTCGCTAGCTTGTGCTAGATATCAGAAATTTACAATGTACAATGTAGTTCAAAGTCAAGAAGATGTGATATGAAGCACAACAAGCTAGCAAAGCGCTTTAAACAGAACCGCGTTTGTGATCCCTGTCATTACTCTTTGGATAGACTTTGAATACATGCACATTACTTGTGAGTAGAATGAGTTCATTGCTGGTTAGGCTCTGCACGAGACTTGTTGACAATAAGAAAAATATAGAAAATCAGCCATTTTCTTCAAGAGTGTTCTGGATCTTCTCATCTAACTCTCCTAAAATGTCGAACCAATTCCTTTACAGTTTAAATGAAAATACAATCCCTTTTGTTTTCGCTTTACAAGGATTTCCTTTTTCAGACTTCCCAATAAATGTGTTGTTTAAAAAAAAAGCCATCCACAGTGAGCACATCTGTTCAGCATCCTCTATCAATAGATAGATAGATGCACGGTCAGTGTCACTTAGAAAGGTCAATAGGTCGTTCAACCCTCCCATCTGCATCCCCAACCTCTACAATGTGAACACATTGTTTCTTTTTCTGTGTGATATATCATTCAAGTAGGTCATTAAAAAAAAACAAAAACAAAATCAATAATCAAACTAAAAAACAAAAGAGGGCAAATCAAACTTTCAATGCCATTTGTCAGCCAAGCTCTTAGTAGGCTAATATTGTAAAAGCAAGTGACTGAAAAGCATCATGCAGCGTAAGAGATATGTTCACAAACTAGGCTTGGCAGTCTTCATACATAAATAATAGGAGTATTCTGTGGGATGTCTCTAAGAGCTATGCCATAAGAACATCAACATCTACAGGGTTTGTTTTCGATCCCAAAAACATGGAATCATCTCTTCCCAATTCAATCACTAGTTATAAATGTGAAATAAAATCTTTTAATTTCACTTGCACATTCATTTTTGTAATAAACTAGAAGGATTGCTGGCAAATTTGAGGAGCTATAATCTATTCCTATCTAATGAATACCATGAATAATCACCTGATTTTTGTGCTTAAGATGAGAATATTCTATCAAGAATTTTCTTTGCTAAAGAAAAGGGCATTTACTTACTCTGAAAGCTAGTGAAAGGAGTGGGTTAAAGCTATTTCTAAAGAGAAACACAGCTGCCTTGGAAACAAGCCTCATAATGAGAGTGCTACTGGGGCAGAAGAGAGTGCAGACTCTTTGGAGGGCCCTAGAGGAGACTGCAAAGCCTATCAAAAATGTATTAGTACCATTTTTGATAATTTTGGAGGAAAAATAAATCAAAAAATGGTTATTTCCAATTCTTTTGTTGTTGCTTAAATCATAATCGTAATCATAATAATAGTGAGTAGAAAGGAAAGGGTGAGAGGATCAGCCTTAGTGTTTAAACTGAGTCTCACCTGGAATGACAGAGATAGTTTTCAATGCTCGGAGAACTCTGAATGTTCTCAGCGCAGATACATTGCCCAGGTCCACAAACTCTGTTATATATCTGAAATAGGGGAAGGATCACACACAGAACAAACACGATGACAAAAACCACACACGCCAAGAGCACAACACCACCGAACCAGGAGGAAACGACGCCACTCACAGAGCCTGTCCACTGAGGAGAAGGGTGGAAGGTAAAAGGAAAGAAAGACACACACACCTAACACCAACCCCGCCCCACCGTCCCCCGCCCCATCCTGTCTTACCTGGAATTACAGAAATAGTTTTCAATGCCCTCAACACCCTGAACGTGCGCAGAGCTGAGACATTGCCTAGGTTTACAAACTCTGTTATATACCTGCAGGATCAAACCACAGTTACAAAAGCTCGTTATTTACATGCAGATATGAGGTGAAGAGATAAATCTACACACAGATGGGCCATGTGACTGCTCTACAGATAATTATGTATCATTTTTTGGTTATGTTTTGCTCATATGGAGGCAGTTAACTATGTGGCATACACTACTGGGTGACATATAGTCGACGGGGAGATACTGGGCCTTAAACTGGATGTTGCGGACTCCAGCCGATTGAGAGAGAAAAGGTGAATGAAAAGGAGAGTTAAGATGACAAAAGGAGGATAAATCGAATGAATGGGTCTGAGGTGTGGGTGTTGTCAGGGAGGCCGCAGAGTGTCGGATGGAAACCTTCAATTCCCAAAGAGAAATGCCAGAGAAGTCTCAGATCAATGGAGGAAACACAGACGATGGGTTATCAGAGAGAAAGAAAGGAAGAAAGAAAGAAAGAGAGATGAACAATCTTCGGTAGCACTGAAAGCTAACTTTCTTCACCCACCCCTCTTCACAAAACAATGGCAATATTTGTGCACACAATTTCATTTCATCATCCACTGACAGTCAGAGTCACAAGAAAAATACTTACGCCATCGAAATGACCATGAAATCCAGCCAGTTCCATGGATCTCTAAGGAATGTAAACCCGTCTATACAGAATCCTCGTGCGGTGATTTTTACAAGAGACTCAAATGTATAAATTCCTGTGAACGTGTACCTGAAAGACAAAAGTGGTGACAGATTCAGTTCACTATGATGGATCAAAGCTCGATCATACAAACCTGAGTGTAGAGCACAAGATACGTTTGAAATGATGAAGTCAGCTAAAACTGTTACATTACTGTTATATATTATATTTAAAGAAGTTTCAGAAACTGTAACTTATGTATTACATTGAGTCACAGAGCACAGCATCCATTCTCTGAAAAATATATACAACGCGATCCTTAATCTAGACTAAGCGTCTAAAGCCACACTAGCAGCTCCATGAGGTTGTACAACATGCTGACGTTTAACAGGTAATGTTTATCAGGTTTTTGCTACTTTGCACTAAACAAAGTACACTTGAGGCTGATGGAAATATCATTAGTTTTGCAGGTATTTGGTCATAAACTGAAGTGTTGGACAAATTATAATTTGGACCTGATGATCAAGTTAAATGAAAAGTTAATACAATTCATCCTCTGGGAACCATGAATGTTAGTACAAAATTTAATGGCAATCCATCTGATTGTTGAGATATTTCAGTCTGGACTATAGCGGAGAGGCAGTTAACTGACCGACTGCTAGCATAGCAATAAACCTATAAGGTTTAACAAAACTTACTTATGGTTTCTGAAGGTATTTCCAGAATCCGTAAAGACTCTAAACCATCTGGAGAAAAAATATTTAGTCTCTTTCATGATAAAAAAGAGTTTTAACCGGTTTCTATAGTTGTGCCTCTTTGTATAAATCCAAGCAAAGATGGTAGCTGGATATGACCAAAATTTTAAAAATCATTCTTATATATATTGACGTTTCTTTCCAATATTTCATATTTCATTTCATATATAAAGAGCAGGTAATATGTCATTTCCAGCTACGTGGATTGGGAAACTTGAGAAATGGGTTAAAAAAAGTTTTGTTAAAGGACCCACTGGTTTTTTCAAAGATCACAAATATCTTTCTAAAATTTTCAAAAATCATAATTGTTTTTCATAACATTGGATGCTTAGCTTTGTGACTCGAATGTATTGGTGTAACAGCAGTTAGCATGCGTTTATACTACTGAGTGAACATATTAAATGTGTACTTACTCTACTTGTTTTGACCACTCAGGAGGATCACTAAAGGTCATGAATATACAGTTGGTCAAAATAGTACACATAATGATCATGCTGAAAAGAGTGAGGAGCAGGTTAAGGAAAATATGGATTATAGAGGCAATCACAAATGTCACCAAACCTCACTGAAAATGTAAAACACAACAATCTGCAGTATCCACTGCACGGTACACATGTAATGACTCCATTCAGCCTTAATAGCCCTCAACACATGAAGGGTTAATGTCATAAAAAAATCTACTCATAGCACTTAACAGAAGGTGCTTGTGTGTGCCCACTACCACAAAGGCCATTACTTTACCCATGAAATATTAAAATCATAAATATATTTAGTGTAAATACAACAGCTTGCCCTCAATACCAGCATGACCAAAACTGTAGTACTTTTTAAAGCTGCAAGGCTTCAGTGCAGAGAGGTCTACGGTTAAAGGAAAGTATTTTTTTTTATTGCCTTTAAAGGCAGCCAGAGGTCAGTAATAGTTGTGGCTTGTGGCTCAGATTAGGAGATAACTAGGTAAACATAGGGACAACAGACAGTAGTAATAATAATAAAAAATACAGAATGGAAAAAAAACAAGGGTTTAGTGTAGTTTTAGCTTTCCTTACTGTCACTATTGCTGTTTCTGTCAACAAACACAAGTCAAACCTCAAGTTAGCTGCTAACAGCTGTGGGAAACATAAACAAAATTAATCATAATGATTGTTATCATGTTGATATTTATATGTTTATATCATGTTGATACAAATATGTGATTTCCTGAAGAATTCAAAAGGGTTCAGAGTTGCTAACATTCATCCCACTGGGTCAAACATTTTAATGATGTATTTATTCTAAAAATTAAAAATTAAATTAAATCCTTAACATTTTCATGAGTCAAACACATTTTTATACAATTTATGGTTGAATATTTTTTCAGCGATGGCCATTCAGTGTATTACCATTTTGTAATTACCTTTCTATATAGTAGTTTTCATGTTAAGTGGCAGAGTCCACCATTCCCGCCCCGAATTCAACCTACATCTATCTTCAACATGAGTTTGTTTGGCTGCACTGTAAACAAGATTCACCACATTTTCACCACGCAGATAATCAACGGACAGATTTGACCTACTTTATGGAAATATTGCTTTGACCAGCTGCAACTGGGAGTCTAATTCTGATTTTCTTCCACCTCCTGAGTCTTTGTTTGACATTTCTCTGAACAAAGAGAGGTACAACCTTCAGCTGTTCGGTCAGGGTTCTGAGATTGATGGCACAGTTTTAAACCATAATGAGCTTACTGAGGAAGTCTAGCCTGGTTTACTGTTAAGGATGACTCATCATTTGTGCTAGCCTCTCCTTACAGTGATAAAATGGCTTCCAGTATGCTCTGCCATATTAGCGGCGTATGGAAGACATAATTTTTCTATTATCTGACATGCTATTAGTTGCCATCTTAAGGCTCTGACTATATCATGTATCCTGTCCTGTACAAGCAGTCATAGGTAGCATCAACAGCAGTACGAGCAGAAAGACAGGACATATCATCATGAATAATACACATGAACAGGAAACCCTTTTGTCTCTGCAGTTAAGACACCATTTCAAAGGATATGAATGTATCAAAATTTTAATAGCTACTCGCCTAACCGGATTAAAAGGACTTATGAAGTACAAGGCAGGTGTGGCACTAAAACGGAAGATTGTCTTCCCTTTATTTAGCACTATAAATGTCTGTGGAGAGAAGAAAAGGAGAGAGAGAGACCGACAGTTGAATCAGTTAGCAATCATACAAAAATACACTTATTGTTTCACAGCAAATGCTTGAGAAACATTTACTAAAAGCAATTGAATATGATACAAAACTAATGTGTTTACAGTATAATATATAAAGTATGCAAAAGATCATATGTGCATTTGCTCATTAAGTAGTGAGTCTTTCTTCTTCTGTCACATAAAAGGATGTTTCTAATGTCGGTATGTTGTCCCATTCCTTCAGTGCATCACGACTAATAACTGTGTTTTCCTTTATCCACTGGAAACGCCCAGTGTGTGTGTGTATGTGTATGTGTGTGTCTTGTGCACATGTTCAGCTGCCATCACTCGTGCCGTTCTGCCCATCATGGCTTTGGTGGTTTTGAGAGAAGGAAACGAGCAAAACTGAGAGAAGCTGGCAAGCCTCTTTCTGTGGATAACCTCATAATTGTTTAAATAAAACATGGCGATTTGCATGAAACTTTAATGAGACTCTGTGCATTTGAACAAGTGATATGGGCCCTTGTGCTTTTAACAAGGCATCCCTCACTACATTAAGCCCTGCAGAGCCACCGACTCAGTGCTGAAGGCTGGAGACAGTGGAGTCAGGAGGGAGAAGAGGAGGAGGAGGAGGAGGAGGAGGAGGAGGAGGAGGAAGGATGGGATGGGAGAAGTACAGTAAAAAGCTTGTGTTAATGTAATGTAATGTAATCTGTGTGCATCCTACAGAAATGAGGTGCGTGTGTATGATGTTGATGTTAACAAGAAACATAAACATCTCAGGAAGGAACATGGAACCGAAACGAAGAGTATCTCTGCCCGCAGGACGAGACACAGTTCTGTCACATGACCCCCTGACATTAATTTGCTGAAATCCACAGACTCAGATGAAGCCAGAGCGGTTAAACATGATTAGATAATCTTACTCTCTACTTACTATTACAGGTCAGAGCAGCAGCCTCCCCCCTGAGTGTTAATACTATCATATATACTGTAAACATCCCCACTCAGCACTATGGTCGGCTATAATGACACACTTGGAAATGTCCCAGTTGCCATACGCTGTGTGCACAAGCATGACCGACACACGCAAACAAACACATTAACTGACACGTGCACACCAACCAGCATGCACAAAGCTCAAAAATGAGACACTGTCACACACACACACACACACGACTGCCATGTATGTAGGGTCTTTTTCTCTAACGCATGACTAAACTGCTGCAAAGCTACTGAAAATTTCATAATCCAGCACTGAGCAAAGAGAAGAGCAGGGCAGAGGAAAGGCAGAAAACGGGGGAGATGGAGAGTGAGTGAAGCAGGCAGGCAGGCAGCAACTGTAGCAGCAGCAGGCTGAGGAGAAGCAGGGCGGAGGGAGCCAGAGCGAGGGAGCTGGGCAGAAGACGAAGAAGAGGAGGGGAGGGGGATGGGCGGGAGACGAGGAGAGAGAGAGAGAGAGGGAGCGCGGCTTCCACACAGAAGCTCCAGCCATCAGGCAGGGCTGCAGCATCTGCATCCAGGAGGGCCGCAGTAGCCATTCAACGAGCCCCCTTCTATAAACCCTTGTGGTTAATGGTAAATGGACTGCGTTTTATGGCACCTCTAGCCTGAAAGCTGCACACACACACACATTCATACACTAATGGCGTAGGAGCTCAGCTGCTATGCTAGGTGCTAACCTGCTCAGGTATTCATTGTCATGCCTTTTCCCTTTTAATGACATTTCATGGTCTAAAAAATATAACTAAGTTGTTAAAGGAAAAGCTGGGAGAAAAAAGATTTTCTCTGAATGTGCAGATGATCTGGAGTCACAAGACATGTTCCTTCCACTGTAGTCTATATTTCATTTCATATTCTCAAGATTAAATTCAGCTTACATCATGTTGTATCTGTGCTATCTGTCTTTTGAGAAAATATGATTATAAATATTTATCTTTTCCCCGTGCAAAGGAGGACAGACTTGCACACACTGTGAATGAATTCTTCAACAAATTTAAAAGGGGTGATAGGGGAAGGTATCAGGCTCTGTGGTGTTTCTGTGAAAAAAGACTTGATTTTTGCACCTTCCCCAGTAAAACACATTTCAGTGAGCTGAGCTGGAAGGAGAGTAAGTGTGCTCATGCATCCTTGCACATGTCGTCCATTTCATCCCTGTCCTCATATCATCTCTCCCTCCCTCCCTCTCTCTCTCTATCACTCTCTGCCTTCTCCTTGAAAATGATCTGTGTCCCCGGCCTTCTACTTTGACACCCAGCTAGACCTGGCCTGGCTCAGCTCAGCGTGGCACAGCCCTGCTCCAGCCACCGACTGGGCGGGGTAGGCTGGATGCTGCGTCATCACCCAGCCAGGCTGTCAGCCCTCTGTGTCAGCTATGACACAATCTAAAAGAGCCACAACCGAAGATTTGTGACAAAGAAGATAAACAGTGTTCGTTTACGATTATTTCTCCCCCTCCCTCCCCGTGACGTATCCAGAACCGGCCTGCTGCCCCTCTCAGTGACAAAGACATACAGAGCAACGTTCTTCCACCAAGGTCACCACCTGATCTGACGTCACGACAGCTAAGGCTGCCAGAACCAAAGCAGCGTCGGCTCCCTTTGGCATTAGAACGAGACTAGATGGAGGGCCATAATTAGATTTGCCTGAAGTCGAGAGCTGACAGGGCTACTGGCAGAGGCAGGCGCAGAGAGATAAACACAAGAGGCACAAAGAAGCTTGTGAGACTCACATGCACCTGTGACAGTAATGTGTCGATGTGTCTGGAAACACAGACCAGTGAGCAAAGTGTTAGTGAGTGAACTTATCAACAGTCCCACGTATCACTGGACATGTTTGCCACGTGTCATCTGAATCGTGTCTCCTACTTGTGCACTGGACTGGTGTGTTATATAACAGTCAGCGTTCACTGTAAAGACAGGGAGGTATGAGACAGAGACAGACGGAGAGAGAGGAACACAGGCACAGATACTGTGCACCTAAATGCACACGCACCCAAAATCTGGACAAATCCAGTCCGCTAATAAGAAAGACTAAACATTATTTAATAGATTTTACTATACTTTAAGGTATACTGTGTAGACTGGTTAACAGTGTTGTCAAAAGTGCAGCAGTATTTGAAAGAATATGTGATTGGCAGAGACCATTTTGAACAAAAATGCCAATTTTGTTACATAATTCTTTGTTAAAAATAGACAACAAAGGATGTTACCATGGCAGAAGATTTGAGCCACGCTGCTCAGCCTTGTTTATAAAAACACCAGCATTAAACTGACCTCAGTACACTTTGCATCTCGATTAATGCTCAGGGGAAGGACAGCCATTTTATGATTAAGTATTCTTGCTTCTTTTTAAAGTATAGAACAGGTTTACACTGTTAAACACTCAGTACTACGGTTCATAAATAGCTCAAAATGGCTGCAAATTTCACAGAAGTTTTTTTAACTTTCCTGAGCTTTCATTTCAGCCTCTATCAATACCTGGAAGTAATGACTTTTCTGTCTTATCATTTTTATTCATATTTTATTCTCGGTCCAACGAGAGCCATGTGAAATGAATACTGTCTCCTTTTACAGTTTTTGTTGATAGGTACACATCAAGGGGATTTAGAGAGACTCTCAAGGTCACCCGGCTGTCCTCACACTGAGTGTCAGACATGACAGGAACCCCAGAGAGACACGTGTCTCCTTTAGGAGAACCAGAATCCTCCCAGCCTGCTGCTGTTGCTGCTTTTCTCTCCTGCCACAGATTAATTTTTGAACAATTAGGAAAGTCTGTCATGTGGAACAACAGCCTTTCAACAGTTACTGCTTCTGACCTTTTCCCCAAAGCCCTGTGAGCATATCAGAGATACGGCAACGGCCCACTCAACAGCTCGAGTGCTCAACTCTCACACTCCCCAAAGGTCTTCGAGGAGGAAAACATAATTACATTCTGCAACCTAATCATGAAATTAAAATAACTGTAAACTAACTATCTCAAAACGTCTCTGCTTTGTCAGGAAGTTTTCTTTTCTGCGTAAATTCCAGTCATGATGTATGACTCAACATGACATCATCTACTAACCATTATGTAAAATATTAATATGGATGTTTGAGCTTCACTGATACAGCAGAACACCTGTCTACTGGTCTAAGCATCAAAGGTGACATGTTTGCTGATCAATGAGGGAGAAAAAAAATCACCAGAATTACTTTTTACCACTGATTCAAAAGCAGCACGAGAAAATGAAATTCTAAATAATGTGATAGGTACCAATCAAACAGCCACACAATCTGTAAGTATGATTAATGTCACAAAGACTTCCACATCTCAAAAGCCACACATCTACTGACTTTTCAAGATGAAAGCAGGACACATACAAGAACTGAGACACAATGTGATGCGATTCTGACTTGCAGATTACATTATAAGAGCTGTTTGGGACAATATACTGTTATGATTTGAGATTTTGGACACCTGAGGTAGAGGGACAAATACCATCCATTAATAGGGCTGGGTATCGTTTGAAATATTTTGATACTTGTGCCAATAAGATTATAAAGTTTAAGTGTGATGCTCTTTGAAAAATAATATAATATTTCTCTACAAAACATTTTTTTCACTGAACAAAAGAAGCCAAAGTACTTAAATGGTTTCCATATGCAAGCTGGCATCACATTTGACAAGAAATGTGATGCCAGCTTTCTATGCTGTTTTGATACGATGGACACAATTTGGTCAGTACTGAAAAGTATTGATACCCAGCCCTGATCTGAAACATCCTTTGGTTTGAACAGCTGTAGTGAATGTGAGTTGATAACATCATTAAGCCTGTATGTGTGTGTGTGTGTGTGTGTGTGTGTGTGTGTGTGTGTGTGTGTGTGTGTGTGTGTGTGTGTGTGTGTGTGTGTATTTCAGATCTCTGTAAACTCACTTTCTGAGTATTCAGGTAGTATGGGTCCAAGTCCTCCAGTGGTACCGCCACCATTCCAGAAGGGGGGTCCCCGTATATGTAGGGCAGACTCTTCCCAGCCTCCAGGTCGCTGTTGGGCTTGGGCTTGTTCTCGTCATCGTCATCGCGGTAGCTGCTGTCCTGCTTGGGTGGCTTCTTGTTCTTCTCCTCTTTGATGCGCAGCTCAAGGCCCCCCAAAGATTCCACAGTAAACTTCTTGAAGCTATCAGGTCCTGGCGGTGCAATAAGGGGTGCAGCCATGTTTTCATCCTGCAACTACTTGGTCTTTAGGTTTGTACCATCCACAGTAGTAGTTCTGCAGAAGGGACAGAGAGAAGAAAGGTCATCTCTACTAATAAAATATACTTGTCTTCTAAATGGATCTGATATGTTGAGCATGTGAACATCATCTCTTTTTTTCTTTTTTTAATCATCTTGACATTGACTTTTCAGCAATAATCCTAAAATCTTTTTTGATAATCAGACGAGGTTTGAAACAAGTGACAGAATGTTTAAGGGCAAATCAAAAACACCCAGATGCATGCATGTCTGCACACAAACACACATTTGTAGGTTTCGATATGGAGCCATGAAAACAGAAATATGAGTTTAAGGTAGAGAAAATGTGGTACAACCACTACAAATGTAAAATATTTGATTCCACCAGTTCCAGAGTAGAAAAATTACCACAAGTAACATGGTGTCCTACAAAAATGGCTGCTTAAATGTTGCATCCTTGCCACATTATTTATTTACAATAGTCACATTTTCCAAATTGATGGTTTTCCTTGATCCAAATGAATGTAAAAAATAAAACACTACCACTGTTTGATAAAGAACTGTCGATACATAACAGCCCGAGAGCAGAAAACTACAACCAGGAGACACCCTGACTGTAGCAGAAACAGGAAACACCATGATGGTTTTATCTACACTACATTTGTCCAACCACAGTCAGGGAGAAAAGGCGTTCACCAGCCAATGAGAAGCAGAAACGTTTATATTTCAGTTGTCTTCAACACTGTTGATGAGAAAGAATTCACAATGTTTGGCTCACTCTTTATCAACAGTTATAGATATAAAAAATATATTTTATCCTGTGTGACACCTTTTATCTTATATATACAGGTATCAAGTCAATAAACTACAAAGTAAATCACATCTTATCAACTGAATGTTCATGAACTTTAAAGGCAAAAACTAAAAGCTGCATTAATTATAGTAAAGTGAAATATCCCTTTAAGGCTGAGAGCTTTTCTACAGTCTCTCCCTTTATATTTGTGTCAGTTAAGGAGATAAAATGAGCAGAATTTTGTTCAGTGATCCTTTAACGCCACCAGAGCAAGAACAAAACAATGATACAGAAAACATAAAAACAGTCACTCTGTGAATCGGACTAATTAACTGATTAACTAATAAACCTCCTTCAGTCTCTGGTTAACATAATTAAAGAGTCTACTGTTTAAGATTAGACTGAAATGACGGCTGAAGGACCTAAAGGCTTCAAAGATGAACAGATTTTGTATTTCCTCATCAGAAATTTCACCAAATACACATACGTCAAAGTGTTTTTGTGACAAGACTTGTGACGATTTTATCATCAAAATTGGAAAAGGAAGAAATATCTGGTGATGCATGATTTATAGTTCATGACATCACATACTTCATGTATATGTTTATATTACTTAAACAATTATAACCATAACAATAATTAATTATTTCAGCTATTATATTTCTAAAATGTATCACTTATTACATGAAATTGCTTGAAGAGATATTTACTTCTTTTATAAATGTTCTGTTGCCTTTAATCTCAAGATTTTACAGAATAATAAGTAAAATTAATGTCATTTACACATCTGAGAGACATTTTCTGTCAGTTATGGCTGTTCTTATTGTTCAGGCAACCTCAACATAAAGTGTGATTTCTTATTGTAACCCAGTGTTGGCAGTAAGTTCTGGGTCCTGCATTAAACCCCTGACAGCCAAGACAACTGACCCCCTTTTTAAGGATTTTACTCCTTATAATTTTTTGAACTGCTGTGGAAATGCTGCTCTTAATGGCTGCATGACTCAGTAGGGCCTTTTGCCAACACACTTAGATGTAAAAGGGTATGATGGTTACATGACAACTGTTCAAGCTGCAGGACATTTCAGGGTCAATGTACTAATGTGAGGCAGAGCTGAAGGAAAGACGAGGCAGCTGAGAGGACACAGGTTCAGAGGAAACACAGCCACACCTGAACTCAGACCTTCACTGTTTGAAAGATAGAAAATGACTGTAATTACTTCATTTCTTTGGCAGATTTTCAGCATTATGACACTTCCTTCCCATTCATGGATGCAGAACTTCATATTATGATGAAGAGAAAGGTAGATGTAGCCCAAACAAGAGGAATCAGCCATATCTGAATCACAAGGCCTGTCACTTCCCTGCTCCCCTCTCTTGCATAACACGATCTAATTAAAAATGCTCGACGTGTAAAGCTGATATCACACAGCAAACACACACTCTATCTGTCGTGATATGAGGGGGAAAAGGAGAAACACATGAAAACATGCATCCTGTGAGCCAAGACGTCTGTTTTAAAATGGACCCCGGAACCTCACAGTCACTGAGCCTTCTGCTGCTCTGCTGGCGCTGTCCGCTTCAGCACCACACGAGCGCGCACGCACGCACACACACACACACACACACACACACACACACACACACACACACACACACATATGCACGAATGCTTGCATGCAGGTTCATAGATGGAAAAAAAATCATAACCGATCTGCCTGGAAAACCGTTTTTTTGCTGTGTGCCAGGCCTCCTTGTTGAACTCCCTTCTCGACGCCTGTAGGCCTGCAGTTTATCCTTCAATTCTCAATGTTATCAAGTCATGATGACAACACTCGTCTTGTTGTGTCTCTGCCTGCTGGGCTGCACATTGCTTGCATCCAAGCTTTGTAATGCAATCATTTTCACAAAGAAAACAGGCATATTTAAGGCATTTTCTCAACCATCCCCCCCTAAATTCAGACGCAGCGAGAAATAGAGACTTGTTTACTAAAGCTGTTAATTAAGAAAGGAGGGCCTGGAGACGCCATTATGTGCGTTTCTCTAATATATTTCATTAAATAGAAAAGTGCTGCTCAGCCTCACAGAAAGAAGCTGGAGGTTATACTGCGCAGAGATGTGGCTACGACCAAATTGGCTAAAGCAACATTGCTGCAGTGGGTGGTTTGTATGTTGAAAATGTCACGCTGTGGTAAACGCAACCGTGTATTTTTGTTTGGTTTTTTTGTCAGAGTCACAAGTGTGATGTCGATGTGTCAAAATGAATAAAAGTCCCTCTATGTTATTCAGCAAAAAACCCTCAAACGATTGATTTTTTTCTTCGAGATATTCCGTGCGTTTTTGCGCGTTGCCTTGAAGGATCTGCACCACACCCGTGAAGCCATGTCGACTGCCAAATCAATAAGGGCTCTATCTATGCACAAGATAGTATGAAGCTAGACAGCAGCTTTAAAACCACATACAAACAGCAACATGAGATGAAAGTGACAACAATAACACGATAAGAGAACAGTTTGGATGCTGCCACACCAAAAAAAAAAAAAAAAAAAATCACCTGGAGGAATGTGAATTTCTCGGCTATTGATGATGGAAGGAGGACCAGGCTACTCACATAGCATCAGCCCCTTTCTCGAAGCCTTATGGTGTATGAAACGCATCATCCTGTAGTCCGGAGTATATAAAAAGCCAAAAATGGTGACCGCGAATTGAAAATAATCTTTACATTTTTAGCTTTTTTTTTGGAGGCTGGAGCGGTCAGACGGCGCCCTACCTGAAGCCTGTGCGGAGCATTTTCTCTCGCAAAAAGTCTAATCAATGCCTTTTGGATGCTCGACGAAACAGTTAATCCGATAAATACCTCACGATCCGAGATCAATTGATTGATAAATATATGTTTTCCTCTGCTGCTCCTGGTCCAGCAGATAGACGCTCAGCAAACGCAGACACCCTCTTCAATCCCCCCCCTCCAAAAAAAAAAAAAAGATGCGGGGCAGTGTGCGGCTCTGCGACATTTACGCAAGGATACCGACAGAGAGAAAATCTACCTTCACCTCTTAACATATGCTCTCTTTTCTCCAGCGATTAACAATGAAGGGTACTCACTTTGTAAGCGTTACAATGAATCCAGAAAGCCGGTGCAGGACTGCAGATGTGGAAAAGATTGGGGAGAAACTGCGGTTGTCGCCATATTGTTGCTGCTATCTTCCCCCTCAGTGCGAGCAGTTTCCCTGCATAATTGATGACTCTCAGCAGAATGTAAGGGAGTGTCGGCAAGTGCGTTTTCGTAAAATCGTAAAGGTCATTTAGGCCTCCAGCCTCTGAACCCCCCCTCCAGTGTGTGTGGTGATCAGAGATGAGCACGGGTGTGATTGTGCACAGAGAGAGAGAGAGAGAGAAAGAGAGAAAAAAAAAAAAACATGCACAAGGTTTATCCGACAAAACGCATTGGCTCACTGTGTGTTCAGTGTGGTGAGTTTATAGTGCAGGAATTTACTGGCAGCTTCCAGAAAGGCCACTGAACGTCTGATATACATAAAGACGAAACATTTATAGATTCAGGTTTTAAAGACTACAAAAATGCCAAATGTATGCAAGATTAATGGCTTTTACTCCACATGTAGTTTTCAGAAAAACTTTTCCTTTTTTACATTCATTTAAAAACAATATATGTCACATTGTTAATTGTTTATTTGGATCCCAATTAGTTGTTACCGAGGCAACAGCTACTCTTCCTGGGGCCGTATAACTCCAATTAAACTCCACGTACAGTATATTAATACTTTATGTAGTTTTTTTACAGCTTTTTTTTTTTTTTTGAAATATCTCTTATTAAGGTCATTGTGAAGTATTTTCATTCATAGCCTGCTGCTCTTCCTCCTGCACTCTGCTCTTTAATGGCGCAAATTAATGTGCAAATATGAATCTGTGTGTTTGTGGAGTGTGACTCTTTGACGTGGTATCATTAATCATGAGTTAAATGCCGTTTTTTATTTCACTGTTGACGCAAACGGGCTTAAACGTGCACATGACGTCATTGATCGGAAGGGACTGAGGTTGTTTTTGTTTGCGGTCAGAAACTAAATGGACTCCAAAGCTCTGGTGCTGTTTACTCTGTGTTGGACCGCTCAGACTTCACCGCAGGACAGTGAGTCAACAACAGGGTGGGAAGGAACTAAGAACATGTAACTTATTATGTATTTTTGAGTAAATTGATTCATTTTTTTCCCTTTTTGATGAAATATAATAAGTTATGTAATAAGTTATGTGTTGTAGTTAACAGGAGGACTGGACCTCTTCATACAATCGCACTGAGATTGGTTGTATGCAAATAGATACAGTCAAGATGTCACATTGGCCATATACATAGAAATAACAAACTTTTACTTACAGAAGTCTTTAAAATAGCCAACCTTTTCTCAAATTGTTTTAAGAAAGGTACTCTTCTTCTACTTAAATAGTATTAAAGTGTCGCTATGTAACTTTTGAAAGAAGAAATAACTCAGTCTTCAAATTAGTGTATTGTGGGACACTAAACTCAAATGCATCTTTCTCTTTTTCTACCAAATGTTAATGATTAAGACTGCTGTCTAATTAAACCTGGAGTGTAATTGAAATCACATGACTTCACATACACACATAGACTGGAGCAATGCAATCTTCCTACAGGTAGTAGTTGCTGTGAAGTCCAGTTAAAGGTCAGTGACAAAGGATTTTGAGTAATTTAATGTTAAGGATTTAAATCTGTCATGAATGAAGCGAGTTTATGACTTATTCATGCCTCAAAATATGCTACAATATGGTGAAAACATGCTTTATATTTTTTTCATTTCAGTCAATTCATTGTTCCATTGTAGAAAATGTGTTACTAATGTGGGACAGCTGGTTTTACTAATGTGGGACAGTCATATATGTTAAAGTGGTGAAATATGCATTTCAGTGTATTAAATGTGCAATATCAATACTTATTCAGGGGTATAAAAGGACAGTACTCCCCATGCACAGCCAGTATTTCAGTTAGGTGCTGGTCGGTTGCAGGAACATATAAGGTGAAAATCAAAAGTTATTCAGGGGTCTTAGTCTTTTAATGCTTGACTTATTTTTAGGCAGATTGCAAATTCTATTAATACTAATATTAATACATAATACATACTATAATACATTACTATACTATCTGTAACTACAAAAACATTGTAATTACTGAAATGACCAAACATAGACATGCACTTTGACCTTGAGTGTTACTGACCAGAGAAGTTTTTATTGCATGAATTAAGGTGATTTAGACCTTTCAGCCTCCCATTGAGTGTCCCAGATTTCAGCCTGAACTGTCCCACATTATGAAAGTCACATAATCAGAGACTGTTTGGCAAAAGGAACACTTTTATATTTGTCATTTCTTCTCCAAATGTGATATTTGCATTCTCTTTTCTGATATGAGTAGAAAACACCTTGTATTGGCTTCATATCAAAATATATTGCTGTAGTGCCAATTCACCCGACTAATGAAAAACATGAATGAACAAATAACACACTCAGGAGTTTTGCTTCTGTAGCCACATTCGGTCTGATGACCAGGAGCTTCTAGTGGCTAATGTTAGCAAACAGTAGATATTGTTGTGTAACTGACATTAGAGTCAATTTTCTGACTTTATGACTCTACTTGTGTTAGTGTTACGTTACGTTTTGGCATAACTGATAAACATTTGAATGGTTTTAGTACAAGTAAACACACTGTACTGAAATGGGAGACTTGTTTTTGTTTATTTCTTCTTGTCGTCCCAAAGAGCCAAAGACCTGATGTAATTTCCTGGCTAGTTGCTGTTACATTAGCTTCTGTGACTCAATGCAATCTTTCACTGAGCATTTCTTTCATCTGCCTTTCTGAAACGGTGAAACGTGTCCCTGGGGTTCATTAAAAGATTAATCAGTTATAATTCAGAAAAATACAGCTCCCATGAACATTTCCCAGTCTGGCTGCGCCAGTACTTCATCATCATTATTTGGTTTCTGCTGTATTCACCCACTTTTTCTAATTTGCCTTATTATTAAAGTTCTGAATGAGTGTTTCTTACTTTTTTACTTTGGCTCTGTATTTTACTTGTGGCTACAATGGCTACTGATCAGCAAACATTGCATAGTGTTGCTTTAACAAACAGAAAATCCACCTCATTTTATATATATATTAGAGCAGTGTTGCCACCCTATTATTGTTTTCAGTCTTGTGTTCAGAGTCGTCTTCAGATGACTTGTTTTGTCCGACCAGGAGTCTGAGATCCAGAGATAATCAATTTACAGTGATGTAAAACAGAGAAAAGCAGGGAAACATCATATCCCAGAGATAAATGGGTTTGCAGTGTGGGTACAAATCTGTACATATACAATAAAAACATGCTCAGTAACAATAACAAAAAGACACCTACAGTAGTACCAAAAGTAAATGATTTAAACGATCAGTAGATCAAATTTGAAAAATTATTTTCTGTTGATTGACTATTTTAGTAATTGACTCATTATCTCAGAGTATTCTTAGCGATACATTAATCACATTAAATATCTAACATAGCAAGGTCACACACATTATACACACTCTCCTCAGCTACTGTTTGGATGTCATTTCATTTAAAACTATCTGATTGTGTTTGTGAGGTTGTGGGCAGCGGCCCCTGGTCGGCCCCCCGGTGCATCTCAGATAGTGGGGGGTCAGGAGGCTCCTGAGGGCGCATGGCCCTGGCAGGTCAGCATCCAGCTCCTGTCCAGGCATCACAGTGGTGGGACGATTCTCAACAGCCTCTGGGTGCTCGCAGCCACACACTGCTTCCACAAATACAAGTGAATATAACTTACACACCCAACTGATGTGACTGACTCGCACCTGCAAGTCACATGTCATATATGACCCCCTCCCTGGCGTACACAAGACAAAATAACGTAAACACCTGGTGGAAAAAGAATTTAATATAAAAACTGCTTTAAGGTGTATTGGTTCAGCTATTAAACATGTTGATATGTGAATTTACAGAGAAAAAAGAGACAATTAACGGAGCTCAAAAGAGGTTAAATCATCTATAACCAAACTGTATTTGCATTGGTTTAAAGAAAACTTTAAATTATTCAAAATGTGAAGAGAAGTAGGATTAAAAATCATGACCATGTATATTAAATACTGACAAGCTTGGATGCATCTTTAAGAAAAGAGAAAGCTGTGGTTGTTTGTGTGGTCGATACGAGCGGGTGTCTAATAGGGTTATTTTAGTCCTGATCCAAGGTTAGTACTGGTGTTTCACACGTGGAGGTTTTATACGTTGTGAAGAGAACAAACTTGTTGTAAAATTTAATGATAAATAGATACAAGATTTTCTAGAAATTCCACAATAACTGTAACAAGCTGAAGCCACAGTTTTGGGGCCCCCAGAGATAAAAACACACAGGGGTCAATGAATCCAATCATGACTTTTGACTGAGAAATGCTGCTGTGATTCAGCATTTAGGACCCAACATTGTATCAGTTTGCTGCAGTGATTTATTTACTTTTCCTTTTTCCACAAGTCTTCATGTTTGTCATTTTCTCTTCTCAATGTATGAGTGTGTATATTTGTGAAAGACTGTGAATTATCAGTTGTTTTAGCTCTCATATCTTACATGAACAACACACATATAGCACACTACTTACACGATATGTACATTATATTGTACAATAAAGGATTCCACTTCACGGGCTTGTGATTATAAAGAAAGGGGGGGGGGGGGGGTTGGTGGGTGATAGTGGACAAGAAACAAAACAGCAGCGAGTCAAAGTCATTTAATAGTCACATTATTTCTGTTTTGTGTCCAGAAGAATCAGCAGAACTCATTTCCGTGTGGTGGCAGGACTCGGCATGTTATCTGCTCTGGGAGGAAACGCACAGATCTGCTCCATCCGTCTGGTCAAAATGCAAGAGAACTACAGTGATGTCATGTCTGACAATGACGTGATACACGAGCTCCTCAGCTCTCCTTTCAACTTCACTGACCACGTCCAGCCCGTCTGCACTCCTCATAACGACGCATAAGTTTATGCTCAACTTCAGTCAGTTTCATCACAGGATGGAGAAGCACCTACTACAGAAGGTCGGTGTAAAAATTCACTGATTCTGCAGGATTATGAAAGGTCAACATGAAAGGTCGTCATCATCATCCCCTTTCATATTGAAGAGTGCTTAAGCAAGACACTGAATCCCTGACTCAGACTCACTGTGGAGGGGGAAGGTACCACTTTACAATATGACACATTCACCTTTACTTAACCCTGAAGTCCATGAAATTAAAAATGTCTTTTTCAAGGAAGACCTGGTCAAGACTCCGACTATGAGTCTGGCCCAGTTTGAGTCTGGTCTGGGACGTTTGTTGCTCTACAGTCTGCAAAAATGGCATAAAAAAAAATAATTAAAAAAAAAAAACATTTTATGAAAAGCAATAACATGTTTCACTCAGATGCCTTTTATCAAGTCTCTATCAATAGTTGATTAATAATTTATTGACATTTTGCAGACCAGTAATAAGTTGTTATACCGGTAATAAATAAATTAAAATGGATCCTTCTCCTGTAAGAAGGCTGCAGAGCATCTGGTCTAAAAATCATTTATTAATGACTCAATAACATTTTATTGCTCATGGTCTGGCATCAAGTTTGTAACTATGAATATTTAAAATTTAAAGAAAAATAATTAATCTATGAAGAGAAACCAGCTGCAATGACAACATATGCTGAACACAGACAAACATGTGAACGGGTCACTTGTGCAAAGACAAAATTAAAATGTATTGAAGAAAGTATTGTTGAGCAGTAATCCAGTAGCATTGATGTGATCAATACATTTTCTTTCCTGTGTTACCTTATAATTATTTCTGCAGTTACTGCATTTCTTGTATTTCTCTCTTGTTTTGTGACTATTTGTATTTTATTTTATTTCAAGGTTCAAGGTTCAGTTTATTGTCATTATAAAAACACAGGATTGCACAATGAAATGCAGCTGTAGCCCCCTCCTCACCACACACACAGAAAATATATTAATAAATATTAAAATATTTTAATATCAAGAATAGAATAAAGCAATACAATTGACAATAAAATGGAACAAAGTATATAAAAATAGCACTAAAAGAGGAGATAAAAAGGAAAAACTATATTATATTTACAAGTAATATACAGTTACAAATATACATATAAATAGAAGAAGTATTGCTGCATGTACCATCGACCATTCATAAAGTTATTAGTTACGATTAGTAAAGTGATACTATTATGGTCTGTGTTTTGTAGGCAGGCTGATGAACAGATTGCAGGAGGTGGAGCTCATCGACAGGAGAACATGTAACCTGATCAGTTGGTACGACGGCCTCATCACTGAGAACATGATCTGTGCAGGACTGGAGAGCGGGGCGATGAGACTTCCTCTCAGACTGGGAATGTACGCTCGAACCAGCAGGTTTTCAGGCTGGCAGGAGACAAGTCAGGCAGAGTCAGCTGCACACAGACTGAACACAGCTGGACATCAGACTGTTTAAATGTTGCATGTTTTGTTTTTACACGTCGTCCCCTGGATTAGTGATGGCATGCTCCACTAACTCATCGTCAGCTTCTCAATCTGTTTTTAGCTTTAACATCACTGGGTCAGTGCAATGAGCCATTACTTACATTCACTTACTTACATTTTCTCAGCCAAAATTACAAAATTTTTGGTTGCTTTGCATGAGCAGTTTGTGTATTAGTGTTTTACAGTGGCAAAAGTATTCAGATAAAAAAGTAGAAGTATCAATACAGCAGTGTAAAAATACTTCATACAAGTAAAAGTCCTGCATGTACATAAGTCTCACCAGCAAGATACACTTTAACTATTAAAAATAGAAGTACCCATAATGCAAAGCGTCCCCTTTAAGAGTGTGAAAAATATAAAAACTCAAGTACAACTAAATTGTTCTTATGTATGGTCCATGATTAAATGTACTTAGTTGCTTTTCCACCACCGCTGCTCTGTCGGTGCTCCTCACTCTGGTTTGAAGTTGGTGATGTCACGAACCTCTGTGCACCAATCAGAATTTAGCAAATATCAGAATGATGTTACCAAGGAGACGCCACTGTCAATCACACTCATTGAAGCACAGTCACACAGTGCAGATGAAGCAGATTGGCACATTTTTTGAGTGTTTTAATTAATTATACTGAAACTAAGAACTTAAGTTCACAAAAGAGTTTTGGTTGTTTCTTATTTAGTCTTGAATATTTAATGTTATAAGGAAAAGCTTTAAGCTGTGAGAACATTGTACAAATGCTGAGATTTGTAGATTGTAGATAGTAGAAAAGCCTGTCCTGTAGTCCAGAAATAGGTCTTTTTAAAATTTTTTTATCTCAACTGTACAGGAAAAACATCTTTAATTTTATTGCCACCCAATAAATTTAGGTGCTGTAATAATTATTTATGACCTCTAACTTAAGCATTAAAAGCTGTGTGTAATTCCTGCAGCGTTCACAGTTAAAGGTTTTACTTTCACCAGTTACCAAAAACAATAATCTTCATTCCTCACAGGACAGTTAACATTTACATTTATAACATGTATAATGCATAATATTACACTTTCTAATAAAGCACCCTACATAAAGGTTTGTAAGTTGTAACTAATGGTTTTAACAATGACTAATAAATAATTTAGTAATGTTTTGACAAATCTCTGGCTGGTGTTTGTCCTCCTCCAGTATGACACGGACGACCACTCCAATAGACTGTTAGACGCCTCCTCTTCTGGGAAAGGTTGACCAAAATCCATTTATCAACAACTTATTGACATTCTAACTGCAGACTGGATGGATAATATGTTATTCATTTGATTACCAACATTTATAGCTGCATTATTCCTAAACTAAAGAATAAAAACCAGCAGAAGGGGTTTTCACAACCTCGCAACCCAAAACATGGTCATATTGATGGATTTTAACAGATCTATAAACTATTAATAAATTATTTATTAACCATTGATAAAGCCATTTGTTACAACTTAGAACCACTTCATAAAGGGAGCCTTATAAGAAAGTGGTGCCATATTATTGGACTATATCAGAGTTGTTGCTCCTTAACTACAAATTATGTACATTTTGCATTTTTTCTGACCATTTTTAAATACGCTGTACAGTTTTAGATTTCAGTCAGTCAGTCACATCACAGTTACAGAAAAAAGCAGTGCAAACTGTTCAAATCAACCTGCAACAAAACTGCATCAAGGAACGATAACTCTTACAAATGACAAGCTTGTTTCAATATCTTCATATCAAACAGAAACTAATGGGAGTAGTAAACAGAACTGGTGGTATGGTCCTTTAAAGCGTTTAAGAATCTGTTGACCAGCTAATAAGATATCTAATGGCGTCATTGCTTTAATTATGAAGCGACAAGTACAAGCGGAAATGCATGTGTCATGTTTAATATGGATATATTTGTTGGGACTGAAAACAGAGCCTGACAAACTAATGACATCATAGAAGGAGCCTGTTTCATTTAGACAGACTGACACCTGGTGGAGGGAAGATGCGATTTTCCTTTAACGCAGCAGCTGATTCTTGAAGCTTCTAGAGAAATGTTTGTTTGAAAGAGGAGGGAAAAAAAATGACAAGATACTCTGACAAAGCATTTTTTTTTATTTGACATGAAACACATCCAATGACACTGTGACAGTGTTTTGTCAAGTAAGACATGTTGTTAGAAGTTATCGCACCATTGACTAGTTCAGAATGTCTTTGCTGCAGCTCGACGATGCATAGTGAACAGACAGTCGTTGAGGTATACATTGTGGGCCCTTGAGTTTTTTGTTGTTGTTTTTTTTGTGTGTGAAAGATCCTAATTTCATTACCTCATGTACATTTTGTGCTTAGAATAACTTTGGAGGTTTGAAAATGAGCGCCATTCCTCACAACACGACAACTTGTTAAAACTGAAATAAATATCAGAATGAAAATGGCGGGCGTGTGTGTGTGTCAGCTTGCATTGTCCGTGTTGAGTTGCTTGTTGAGAGATTTTTTCATCAGATCTCGGAGCTGATGAAAACTGGTGATGATGAACAATTTTAGAACAGAGCAGTGAGTGAGAAGTTTGAAAATGTTGGCATGGAAAAAGAACGACTTATTTTCACACAAAAAAAGGGCGTCCAGAAATAAAACCTTTGTAATGACATTGGAGAACAAAAGTCTGTTAACTTTCCCTTATTGAATAGCACCAATGTCTATTGAAAAGGCTTGAAGGCCAACATGAAATTATAAAACTTTATTAAAACTTGTCCGAGTGAAACAGTAGCAACAAAGCAATTATCACAGAGTAGCTCAAAAGGTTCACTTATTCGTGAGACTTGCCCCAGATACTGGCTCGCATACATGTCAGTGTGCGTCACTGAATGGAGAGTGGTTTATCGATGTGTCGAATGTCAAGCTTTTTGCAGAAGTTGTGCAGTTTCAAAGAAAGATTACATCAGGAAAATATTGATGAAACCCCTATAAAATATATTAAATTCCAATTTTGGATGGAAAGAATTAAAATACAGTGGAGGCGACATTAAAAAAAAAAAAGAAAAAAGAAGAAGAAATTTTAAAAAATGGTTCAATATTCTGGGATCATTTTCATTTAAAAAAAAAAAAAAAAAAGGCAAACCTTGTTGCACCAGAAAAGCCAAATATCACTGTTAAACTGGACACACACTCACTCACACACACACACACTCAGACACACACACACTCAGACACAGACACGCACACATAAAATGATATTGGGAAAGTGCACATTGTTCCTACCAAAATAATCGGAAACTTTTTGCTCTTTTGCGATGTGATACCATTAAATTAACAATGCAGAAAAATGCTGTCAAGTATGAAAGATCAGTCAAGTTTTATCAACAAAGTTCATTTCCATGTACACATTAACACCAGTAATACAGTATTTGACCTCTAAAATACAGTATACAGACGACATCCTTACCCTCATTAATCACCTCCTGTTGCCTTTTAAAGGAGGATTCTGACTTTTTTTTTTTTTAACACGGGTTGCTTATAACTGTTACTCTGATTGTTCATTCCTAATTTTCATTTATTATTTTTTTTCAGTGTTACAAACATTCATAAAGAATTGGTTTAAATGGCATATTGATGAAATGAGAAAGGCATGACTGCAAACTTAAAAAGAACAACCCCCCCGCCCCCCCAACCCTCCTCTAAAAAACGTGATATGTGTGTTTTGAGTTATAAACTGGTGTCTTGATTCCATGTGTCAAAGTCAGTGGAAAAGTTCTTCATTTACACTAAAAGCACAGCTAGAAATGAGGATTCAAAAATAAAAAGTTCCACAGGTTTCAGTAAGGCAAAGTTCAGTCCTCATTCTGGATATCTTTTAGAAATTCAACAGTCCATAATCAGAAATGCAACCATGGTGCTTTACTGTATAAAGGCACTGACTTGCCTTCTAATTATCTACATTTCCCTAATCAACTGTGATGCTAAGATTCAATGAAAGATGCTCTTTTCTTCAAGATGGGTCACACGGACCGTAAGCTAGCAGCTCGCATCAGTTTAAGCCAGTAAACTCTGCTAACCCTCAACAAAAAATGTCATCTCCAGGGACACTTGCTAGTTTGTTCTGGACCTCCCGGCTGTGTTACACAACCTTATTTGCTCTCTAGATGTTCAAACTTTCCTCAGTTCTGAGCACTCTTAGGACTTTGAAAAGTCCATAAAAACTGAGAAAACCCCATCTGCTAATGAAGACTATGTATTATGGTCAAAAGCTCTGGAACAAGCAGACCATGAGTTGATGTTTTGTTTTAATCAACTGCTATTTTCAAAACTCGAATCCACCAGCACTGCCTAACCCCAGTTTGTGCCTCTCACGCTATGAAAAATACATGTTGAACGGGGCTCCGTTTCTGGGAAAGCAGGAGACGCGGAGCAGAGGTCAACTCATGGGAGAGAGCGTGGTGCTGAGACTGGCAGAGCCATTCCTGGGGGAAGGGAAGACATAATATCACGGATAATTTCTTCACTTCTCTCATCCTGGCTGTGTGACTGGCCAGTAGGTGTAAATATTTAACTGTTATTGTATCATTTTATTGACCTTGAAATAAAAAAATAAATTATCTGTCATGGAATATGATTTTTGAAGCCCAGCCTGGTTGGCAGCCTGGGGAAAACGAAGTGCTGAAACTGAGTCGCAACTTGAGAAACGGGTTAAAAATCATTTTTATCTGGTAACAGATGGAATATTTATTTTAAGGAAAGCCGTTAAGATTCTGGAAATACCTTCACACAAACAGTAAAAGTTGTTAAATAACCTTCAGTGTTTTTCAAAGGTCAACAGGTAATTATTTGTCAGAGAAACAGATGCTACGTGCTGCGACTGGAATATAATAGTAATACATGTGAGGCTCAAACTGGGGCTAAGTTCTCCCAAAATATTCAGCATAGTCACTGCCAAGCCAACCAGTACACTGCTGTGTGACTCCTCTGCACGTTACAGGTTGTTTTTTTTTTTACCCCTCGGTCCGTGTCTAGACATTGATTGCACTCCCAATTAGCATACACACCCAAACACCAGGTATAGCTTCAACTCTTCTTCTGAAAAATGGTGCTTTTAAAAAAAACTGTATTAGTACGATCACAATCATAAGAGCTATCTAACGGACCAACTCCTACTCATACTGAAAATGAAGAATCTGTTTTCTGCCCATCAGAGCTCATCCAGGTTTGTATGTTCATGAAGCTAGTCTTTCTTTTCCCACACCAACAAATGATTCAAGTGCATTTTTTTTAGGACATTTTGTGTGACAGCATGTCTGCTGGCGTATACAGTATGTGACGGGAGGTGAAAGCCACGGTGCACCTGGTCGCAAGGTAATATGTCAGAACTGCCCATGTCGGCCGCACTTGCTGGTGGCATTTTTTTTTTTTTTTTTTTTAATACTGATGTGGATTTGCTCGTGTGAAAGCAGCAAACACATGGGGGGGTTGTCTCCTTGAGGCAGGCGAGACAGGAAGTGGACTCAGAGGTGCGAGGACTTAAAGTGCAAGGGGGAAAGTTCCAGCTCCTCTTAGCAGTTCCGGTGCACCATCCTGCCATCAAGAAGCAAGGGGGGTAAAAAAAAAAACAAAAAAAAACAAAACAAGCACTCAGGAGGATGAATGGTTCAGCATAAAAACCAAGGAATGGAGAGCGGGGAGGATTTCGTTTTCATTGATGAGAGTATGTACTTAAAAATGTCTTTAAAAAAAAAAAAGCATGAATTGGAGCGATGAGGGAGAAGCGGGATGCGCAGAGAGGATTGCAGATCAAATTTCCTCCTGTTGACAGATGTGTCTCGTATTTCCCCCCAAAGCAAAACTCTCAGTGAACCTGGACCGCGGCGATCGAGCAGGTGGAAGCAAGGAAGTTTCTGAGAGGGAAGCACGTTCTCGTTACAGTACTGGTACTGTATTCGCATTCCTAATATTGTTTGGTGTTTTGAATGTGTGTCTGAGGTTTAAACATTGGGGTAAGCTACTGTACGCACCCCCCAAGTCCTTCTCCCTCTACGTCTGTTCTCAGAGCTGGGCTCAGTTTTCTGCATTTTCATCAGTAGGCGAAGGGCGATCACATGTTGTAGGCCACGTAGATGGGGTCCAGTTGGTCTGCCAGGAAGGAGTCTCGCAGGTGCATCCTCTGCTTCTCTCCTCTGGAGTTGATGGGAATCACCCCGGGGTCCACGATGACCACCACCCCGACGATGAGGTGGTGCTCCTCCAGGACCACGTTGGTGACGAGGGGCACCAGGTCCAAGGCCTCCTGCTCCGAGCCGCTCAGCTCCGCCACCACCACCAGCAGGTTGGTCCATGTAAACACAGCACTGAGGGGCAAGACGAGCGAAGAGTACGTTACTGTGAGAACTACAGGCTGTGATTGCTTTCAGCGAGTTTAAAGTCTATGAGGAAAATGATTCATTATGCACGTGAGCAGTCGTATTTGAAGAACCTCACCTCTCTGCGATGCTGCGGTGAGATCGAGACACAGACGTCTCGATGTCGATGGGGTGATAACGTAATCCCCTCAGCTCCAACGTTTCATCAAGAGAGCCGACCACGAACAAGGCATCATGACGATCTGCAGCAGAAACAAGTATTCCATTATTTATAGTTTAGACAAAGAAAGGGCTCGAAAGAAATCACTTCTGAAAGTCACAATAATGCAGTTAAGATGCTGAATGTGATCGACTTGTTTGAAATGGCGTCTCACCTCCACTTGCATCCAGCAGCTCAGTCCTCTTGATGAAGCCCAGGTAGCCAGTCCTGGCCCACAGAGTGTGGGGCTCCCCAAAGCTGAGTCTGGTGTTGAAGTGGTCTGCCTGCAGGCTCTCCTCCCCATAGATGGTGTAGTAGCCACTGGCACTGTGAGGGCTGTTCACCCAGATCTGCACAAAGACAAAAAGGAGAACGAATGAGGCCTGGATGTATGTTTTGTATTTGTGGGACCTCTAAAATCTGAGCGATTAGGTTTTCCTTTTGAGATAAACAAAATAAATAAAAAAAATCAATCATTTTTTTTGTGTCAAACAGCTTCACTCTGTGCTGGCGAAACTACTCAATATGTCGTAGAGTCATAAGAGGAACATGATCCTCTCTGCCCACTCACCTCTCCAAGATGGGAATCCCCCAGCGGGCCTCTGGTCTCTGGGTTCACTATGATGACCCTCACCCCCGGCAGGATCTTAGAGGAGCACATAAGAGGAGAGTTTAGCTTGAGGGATAATACAACCACTTCTATTACCTCTCTGGGTCTGCGGCCAGTACGTGTATTACACAAATGAGTCAATAATCAATACTTACAGTGCCTGACTCCATGAGTGGAAGACTCTGTGGCGCTCCTCGTTCCACCAGCCTCACCCTGAGTGACACGGACAAAACACGGCCTGTCAATCATTCTGATCGATCTGAGGGACCCATCTTGTTTATTTCCACTAATTGCATCGTGTGACCACTTCACATGATGAGTTGTTTTTGTACTGTTTAAAGCGTCTCCAGTCTTACCTGTCGTGACGCAGAGACTTCATGTCAACATAAACGGTGGAAGGATCCGGTCCAGCGGTGCCCTGGTGACACAGAGAGGAAAATAAAAATGATGAAATGTGAGAAATCAGACTGAACGTGAGACTTTTTGGCTCATTTAGACCATCAATAGGTTATTATTATTCAGTAATACTTAAGGTTGACATGGAAAAACATTTCTGTAGAGTAGAATAAAGAGAAATGTGTGCAGTAAGTATAAATTTTACAAAAAAACTGGCAGGTAAATGATGCATACAACATCAACAAATTAGTTGTGTTAGTGTGAGTTCTCGTGTGTGTCCATATGAAACCGACCTGCAGGCCGATGGCCAGGTTGACCCTGGAGCCAAAGGCAGTGCTGACGGCTCGTGGCGACAAGCCGAGATCTTTGAAGAGCTTGGAGAAGGACTGCGTGAGGGCGAGGCGAGGCCGCTCCTCTGCTATCACCACACAGCTCCGTACACATGACAGATTCAGACCCCGCGCCTGGAGACACGCACGGCTTAAAGGTTATTCACACTTTTAAAAGTTAAGTGTAAACTGATCTTGACGCTCAGCATTAGTGGACGTTTTTAACCAAAGTTCTTTGAAGTAGCAACAAAATATAAAGCAGAGATATTGAGCTATACAGAACGACAAGAACCAGATTCATGACTTAAAAAAATAGATAAAATTTGACTGATAGATGTAAACTTTCACATGCGGTCAACACCTTTTAATAAGTCTGCTATGTATCCGTCAGATGATATTCTTCTGTAACATACAGGTGTGCAAAAATATTGTTCATTCTGTTGAAATCTTGAAACGGATACTTATTGCTCACTTGCCGCGTTTGACTGATTATAGCCTCATCATGTTGTTCTCATTACACCATTAAAAACACAATCATTTTAAATGATTGATGATGAAACAGGTGTTTATTAGTTGCCTTCGCAGCAGATAGGATTCCCGTTTGCAACTAATTTATCTCTGTGTTATTATTAGAGTAACAACAGATATGACAGAGCAGTCATCTTAATTGTTTTGGGTGTGATTCTGACCTTCAGCATCTCTGTCTGCGTTCCCAGGCCCTTGGTGCAAAGCTCCATGACAGAGTAGGAGCAGAATGTGTCTCTGATCTTGTACTGACTGAGCGTGCTCAGCCACAGAGGCAGCGAGCTCTCCAGCTCCAGTGGAGGGATAAGGATGGACTGGTGACCTGAGTAAACACTGGAGCAAAAACACACTCGCTATAGCAACAACAGACACAGCATGTTATCTGAAATATGATATTCAGTCTGTGTTTGTGTGTGTGTGTGTTTGTGTGTGTGTGTGTGTGTGTGTGTGTTTGGGATACCTGGAGAGGCACCACAGGACGAAGCCCAGGCCACAGTATGGGTCCAGGCAGATGGCTATTTGGCGTGAGGAGTAGAGTTCACACTGCAGCTTAATGGAGCGGCACAGAGTACTGACTGCAGCATGAGACATCTGAAGAAAAAACAGGAAATGTACATAAATTCTTAAAAATACTTTGTGCTGCAAATAAGACATACAGAAATGATATTCATGTCATCCATGTAGATTTACTTTAGGATCTACAGCATTATTTCTGATGATTTTTTACCTTGACTCCAGTCAACATGCCCGTGGTAGACACACTGAAGTCCAGGTAAGCCAACATCTCAGCTGTAGGGGGTTTGTAGATGTGTGGAGGCCGCTTTCTGGGGAGATCATCTGTAAGGAGAGAGAAGAGGAATCTTTTATTTATTTTATTTGACAAAATAAATTCACTGTTTTACTGTTAGTATCAATGGGAATGCACTGCAATCTGATAATTATTCAGTGTTATTGTAGAGTGGGAGGATGCTATAATGTAAATGTGCCTTTTAACTGCACATTTAAAAGCTATCTCTGGTCATGTGCTACTTTCAAGAACTGCCTTATTATTTTATAAAACAGGTGAATGTTTGCTGAACATATTTAGGAGTAGAGAAGGTTAATCATCCTCTCAGTAAATAAGAGAAGAAAAGAAGTATTTTTCCCAGTGTGTTCAAAGTGAAGCAAAGAGCAAACAGGACACCTTGTGGTCAGAAGTGGTACACATGTTGGTCTCAAGTTTTTGTGCTAAATCCGGTCTGTCCCCAGAGACGTTTCATAAAGGCAGTATAGTAACCAAGGCCACACTTATAATAACCGCAGTCACAGCTGTTCATTTGAACAGATCTCAACCGCACCTGTATCGATGATAGTGGGCCATGTCTTGACGTTGACGCTGGCAGCAGCCTCCCTGGACCTGAGGATCCTCATGAGAGGCTGAGTGGTGAGGATGCAGGCTGCTTTGCTCACCTGTAACACGAAGCGAACATACAGAGGAGTTCATTCAAGGACACAAACTACCAACCTTTAACAAGAAAATCCTCCATTTAAGGCATTGAAGTATTGTTATGCTTTATTGATTTCTGTGGTAAAATTATATTTTATTTGTTCCCCTGCAGGGAGACGGGTCAAACACAGAACTACTCACTTCACCTCTTCATCTGGTTTTAGATTCAGTTACTTGCTTAAGGGCACTTCAATGCTTAAAATTTGCTCAAGTGGTGCTTAAAAAGTGTGGTCAATGTAATCTTGACTACTTGACTTATCTTATAAGGTTTGGTGACAAACTTCTCAATTGTTTTATATAGATACTGTAAAATATGCTTTAAGATGTAATGCAGAAAAAAAAGGTTCAGCAAAATCACAAAAAACATGTTCCACTTGCATGACTGGGGTTAAATGGGAAAACATGTTTGCTTTGTGCTTCAGGTGCACTGACTCTTTACGGAGTTGTCTAAGATGAAACAAATGCAAAGACAGTCTGAGTAGGACTTGTTGCACATGAATAAATGTACATTCATCACTTTATAATCCTCTGTTAATGCTTGATTGAATAACACTATGTAACAGAAGCACTATTTATCAGATAGTTCTTGACTTTAGCTCATGATATTGTCTTGGTGGTGTACACTTACGTCGATGATCATGCGGACAGTGGGGAGAGTAGCAGCCAGGTTCTGAGGATGGGGCGGCCTCACCGTCACAGGGATGACCCCCGCATAGAGACAGCCATAGAAGGCAGCGATCAGGTCAATACCTGCAAATAAATAAGAGACAGACAAGAACCTCATGAACTACAATATTCTGGTTCTTTTTCACTGGAAAAATAAGGACAAAGCTACAGTTACGAGGGGTGTGTATATTTATGTGTTCACCTGGGGGATAAAGCAGCACCACGTTGTCTCCTGTGTTGAGGCCCCCTCTCTCCAAAAGGGTAGCTGTGATTTTCTCTGCTCTCTTGTGTAGCTGAGCACAAGTGGCTGTGCACACTGCCACCCCCTACAGCAAAAACAGAGGAAGGACAGATGAACTCACACCCAACAAAATGGATCACCATTAGCACCGTCATCACAGCTAAATATAAGACAATTATGGGTTTTTTGTGTGTGTCAGTAAATATATATCTGATGCACTGATTCTTACTACGAACCAGTTTCTCAGATTGATTTGATGAGAGTGTGTTTACCTTTGCATTGAGCAGCACATATAGAACATGGTCTGGGTCAGTTTGGGCTCTCCATTGCAGGGCTTCAGACAAGAACTGGTGCTGAAAAGGTACAGAGAGGAATGTGTCATCACATAAAATGTCAAGAAAGGACAGAATCACTGAAAACTACACAAAGCTGCGTCATTAACAAATAATAAACCATTTAAAAATGACTGACAAATAAAAACATATAAAATCTGGCCAGAAAACAATCAGATATCAAGTCAGTTCATTTCAAATTGATTTTGTGTTAAATATAAAACAGAAAACATTTTAAAGTACGTCAAACATTTTCTGTGACGCTTTTGACCTCTCACTCAGAGACGGACAAGCACACAACAGGAACATGGCAGTGTCCAGAGAGTATTTTTCTGCCAAGTGCAGGGTCATGCTGGGACCATCTGCACCTGGTAGGGGGCAAATTGGAACCACTGTCAAAAACTAACAAGCTATGAGCCTTTCAAACAAAGGGTCTTGACACCTTTGAAAAGCTTAAAAGAGAAGTTTCCAATAGCTATTAGAAGCTTGGTGTATATTTCTTAAATAAAGTTGCTTCAAGGGAACAATCCACTGACTATTTTAACAATTAAATACATAAGAAGTATTAAATGCATTATTAGCTTCTTGATCAGTAGTGTCAATGAGCTGAGGAACTAGCCAGCGCACAGGTCAGAACAGGACAGGACGTGAAAGCAAAGAAATCCTTTAAAAAGGAAGAAGCCAAGTGAACATTGGGCAGCACATAAAAAAAACAACAACAAAGAAATAAGGTTAACACCATAATGTTCTCTGGACAAACAAACATAATATATAGCAGTGTCACATCGCTAGCCATATTAAAATCACTGGCTGGCTTTGTGCCATCCGCTCTCTCAGTCAGACAGGTCGTCAGTGAATCGGGAGTCAAATCATGCAGACTGGCTGCTCTGACCACTCATCAAAGCCATGCTACACACGGGGGAGCATCACAGTGAACACAGCAGGCAGAGGTGCACACCAAAAATGTTCCTAATAAATGCTTTTACTGTATAAAATGATATGGTTTCCAGTGGTCACATATGCTAGAAGACTGTTATAATATATAATAATCCTTGCTCAAAGCCTGCATTACCTCCTTAAAGCACATTTTGTAAAAGACAAGAAAACTATTATTCACTTAGAGTGGGTGAATGACAATTTATTGAGCTGGTTAGCTGCTGGCCAACTCCCATTTTACACTGATAAATGGAGAAGGCAACTCAACTTCACTGTTAATGTATTACTGTATATGAGTTTATGTGTGTGGACCCCTGCTGGCCGAGGAGCCAGCCTTGGACAGTCATCTTTGTGCGTCGGGACAAGCTGTTGCTGGTGGTCGTCAGGCTATTGCGGCTGCAAAAGCACATCTGACTGACAGAAGCAGCGGAAGCAAGGACAGGTGGGGCCAGACTAGAGCCTTACCATCATAGTGGGCCACATACAGAGCTAAAGCCCACCCCGAATAAAGGCAGAACAACAACAGAGATTTTAGGAAAAGACATCAGCATCCATTTTCCCTTCACAGTTACACAGTCACATTTAACTGAGTAAACATGAGAACACATTCAGAGCATTTCCAGTGTATACATACATCAGTTTCATTTGAATAGGTTTATGTGTTATGTGCAATAACTCGGAATAGCAACAGCATAAAGTTTGTTAGTCTAGATGTTAATGTCAGAGTCATAGATTCTTCAAATATAACTTTTCACAGTAATACAAATTAAACACAGTGATACAAATTAAACTGCAGAAAAGACATTTTCCTAACACTGTGCTGAGAGATGCCACATCTATTCATAGAGTCAGTGTAATGAAAGTGTGGTTTGTGGTCTGTGTGTCAGACGGTACCTTTCGGATCAGATCCTGGTCCTCCACCACGCCCAGCTCTCTGCCTGTGGCCTGAGCGATCCGTTTCCCTGCCACCAAGTTGCCGACCAGCATAGAAGCTGGACCAACATCCACTGAACAAATCAAGAGACAATCAGAGTCATTTATACAGTGACATATTTACATGCTCAATAAAACCAACAGTACAAACCCAAAAACAAGCAAAATCAACGACAACTATAAAAAGCAACCTACCTGGCTGTTTCTGGCGTGGTTTGGGCATGTTGGTAACGCAGGTGTGTGGACACATGAGGATGTTGCAGGGGTGCAGGTTTCCCTCCAGAAAGTTCTGCTTGGTTTCACAGATGTGGATGCCTCCGAGAGGCGTCTTTGGGAGGGTGTTGGCTGGGACGAGCGCGAGGCAGTACAGGCCAACCTGGTGGATACTGTCAATGGCCTGTGCAGAAGATATCCATCATGTCATATAGTTTCATGAATGCTAAATGAACACAGCATATCATAATGTCTCCTCATGAGGAAAGGCTGTTGAGTGTCTCTCTTTCTCTAATTATAATCAAGGTATTAAAGCTTTAATTTTATTCATCATGATTTTGAAATATAAACAACTTTTTCAAGCACAACTAAAGACATAAAGGGGAGAATCTGTGACATAATAACAGTTACAACAACTAAATACCATCATAAAAAAGAAAAGAACTTCACAAAATTTTGGATTTGGTTGTGACATTAACATGGATGCCCCCTGAAACTCGGTTCTGATTTGGAACCGGTTCTAAACTGAACTCTATTCAGTTTTTTATTGGTACTTATTGGTACAAGGAGTGAGATTAGCAGAGTGTAAAATCTGGTTTTTAAACTTCACTCAGTATTATATTGATGTCAGAAATTATTTTATTATTTTATTTTTATTACATTTTTTTAATTGACATTTCAGATTTGTTTCAATATTTAGTTATATTTAAAGTATAAATCAATTCTACTCCTGTACTAATTTATTCTTTTTTTAAAATCATAATCAAAAAACTTAAGTGATGAAAAAGAACTGATAAGAGTATCAAGAAAGAACTAGACCATTAATACCAATCCCCTCGACATTAGATACGTGCTCTACCTGCAGTACTCGACTCATCCACTGGAAGCTGTCCTCCTCACTGGCGTCAGGTCTCTGCTCTGCCACGATCACTATCCTCTCATCATAAAACACTGTCACTGAGAACACAGCGATCCTGCACAGATATAGATACAGAAGTTATTGCTCTTACTTAAAATATCAAAATATTATCACTATTTATATGGGTGCATGTATTGCTTCAGTGTAATCTGTACACTCATGCACCCTAATATGGACTGAAATTGTACACGCACACACACACACACACACACACAACAGTGAATCAAGCAGGCTGACAAACAGCGAGCAGGCAGCGCCTCACCTCCCCCTGTAAACTGTTTTGACAGGCTCCACTGCGAGCGCAGTGGCCACCAGGTCGTCTGCGTTGTGGCGTCGCCCGCTCACCATCAGCAGCCCTTCAATCTTCCCCACAACAAACACCAGGCTGCCCTGTAGAGGAAACAGATTTAACTCAGCATGAGAAACAGAGGTCTCAGCCGCTGTAATTTGTCAGAGAAGTTTTGACGAGCAAACTCTTTATTTTTATGTATGTGCGCCTTACTGGTCCTACAAATCCAAGCAGACCAGTTCGAGTGAAGGGAATTTCTCCTATGGGTGCTCCAGCCTGGTTCACAGGGATCACCTGTAGGAAAGCAGAGAGACCAAACATTGGACACCCAGAGAATAGTAGAATTTTGAAAAGAGTTGAGAGATGCTGCAGTTAAAAGCATAGTTAAAGTTGGCGTATTGTACAAAAATATTACATTTAAGTCCAAGACGGAGAAAATTGTAGTGAACAAATATAAGAATTGGGAAGATATGGGACCTTGAGTCTTGTGAGGCTTCTTATAAGTAAATGAAAGAATAAATACGATGCAACTATTGCATGATGTATGTTGCACCAGGTCTACAGAGCCGATCCCAACATTCCCTCTACAAGATGCAGAAAACACTTGCACAAGTCACCAAGATGTTCAAGTTTTTAACTATGTTTCTTGGCTCATACCAAACCATGTATTTAACAGTGACTGAATGTTTCATGTTTTTTCTACTATGCTCCACTATTTTGGAAGAAAAAAATGTGGGATGAGTCATGTTTGTAGTTCTTAAACATGGGTTTCCAACTCTGACAGACCTCAAATGTGTTTTTGGTGACACCAGGCAGGCCGTAGTACATAGTGCCTCCAGCTCGAGAGTTGATCACTATCTCTCCTATTTCATCTGTCTTGCACAGCTGAGGAGGCCCGTCTGGCTTCACAATGCACATCAGAGCTGAAACACACAAACAGGTCACAACATTAACATCAAGTATGTTTAAGAACTTGTATTCTGATGTTGACAGAAAGATGAAGAGGTAAATAAACTAAGATACAGTAAGAATGGACAGTAAAATGTGGCATCTGCTGCACCTCTGCAGTGCCGATTAAAGCAAACTGCACTGGCTTACCTCCAGGCATGATGTGGCCCACATCCTGAACAGTGAGAGCAGAATTTTTGTCCTCTGTGTTCACTCTGATCACCCCGTGGCTCAGCCCGCCCATGGACAGGATGGCCCTGGCTGGCAGAGGAGCTCCTCGTGCACCAGGCCTGCAGAGAGCGCATAAAAAGAGAAGTGACAGTGTGAGAGTAATGACAGGCCAGACAGAAAGGCGACAGAGAGGTGACACACTGTTGAGGTCTACTGATAAACAAATCAAGTCTCAGTCTCAAAGTGCAGTTGTTTTTTTAAATTTATAAGTGTTTTTATCTTGAACAGGAATGAAAAAATATGCTTTAGTTTTGAGTTGCTTTATCCTAAAAGTAGTGAAATTATTTTAGAGCATGATGTGAAGAAGGGAGGTGAATGTTTAGGTGACAACAGTAGTAATACAGTGGATGTTTGTAGGTGCAAAAGGCATGCAAGTTGGTGTCAAAACCACAAGTCAAGTGTTTATCTCTCTTGCACTCATTTCCTGCCAGATGAATCTGGTAGTCAGTTAAATAACAGTCGTTTATGTTAATTTCAAACAAAACAGACAAATTAAAATAAAATCCCAGCTCTAACTGTAAGACCCACTGAATTTGAGCAACTTAATGATGAATTTTATGTGCAACAAGCTACTCTTGTTGTTTGAGTGAAAACTGCACTAGTTTTGAATCCCCTTGTATCTTCGCAGAGCATGTGACTACGCAGATGTGGTTTAAAGAGATCACAACTCTAGCAACACTTGTAGTGTAAAGAACAACTTGATTGTTTTTGACCGACACGTTTCGGCTTGTGGCCTTCATCAAGGTCATCCAAATCCGCAGATGTGGTACCTGCGTATGGCCACAGTCAGCACCTCAGGAGAGGTTGCACACGGACAGATGACCTCAGGCTTCAGACCATGAGACTGGAACACATTCAGGAAGGCATCACATGACGACACAGACCCTGATAACAAGCAACGCATGAAAACATGATCAAAACAGAGAAGAAGTAGTAGACAAAGTGCACAACTCTATACATTAAAATGACTTTACACAGTAGTTTCTCGTCACAGAGGGACCTTGTTTATGCAGGAGAAGTGACTCACATGGGTTTGCTCCATCAGCCACTATGAGCATTCGTATGGAGGACAGGTTGGTGTCCCTCTGATCCTTGTGGGCCATCATAGCCCAGTGAAGGTCACGGCACTTCACCAAGGCCACACGAGCTATAAGAGGGCAAAGGGGCAAAGTTATATATTATGCACTATACAAATGGTTTCATCCAATATGTGACTGCTTTTAGCATTTGAGATAAAAACCATCTTATAATACCATTGTGTTACTATTGTCTGACATGTGGAGTCTCAGTTTTATATCTCTGTTCTATCACTTAAAATAGAAAGAAAATAAGCAACTATAGACAGACATTAGACTCTTAAACAGCAATGAAATATCAAACCATACCTTTGTGAATGTGGACCCTCTGCACCCAGGACATGGGACAGGCTTTCATGACAGCATACGGTACTGTGATCGTGTGGATTCTGTTCATAACACTCTGTAAGAAGAAAAAAAAACACACATTGTAAATCTCAAGGTGCTCTAAACATTAAGAAAGTCTGGATACACAGAACAAACTGTTGCGTCCAATCTCACCGTTAAGACGCCGTGCCACATGCCCATATCCTTCTTGCAGTCCAACACATTGACCAGAGTCTCCCCTGAGTCAAAAAACACAAAAACACATTAGCGAAGGAAAGAGAGGCGCAAGCATGAGAGATATAAGTTACATAAAGCACAGAGCTCTGACCTTCACAGTAGTTACAGGCCTGGGTCAGAGCTTGACAGTGGGTCAGCATGGAGATCTTGGACACAGCGACTCCCATCACCGTCCCCTCCTTACTCGCTTTGTACTTTATTAGGACGGACGCACACAACATAAAAAATGCATAAAAACAAGGCATCATAGAATAGATCAAATAGAAAAAAGGTAGATGAGGATTTCAGATGATTCATAAATAGAAGTGTAACATAAATAAGAGCCACACCCTGCTATAATTATTTTACGAGCAGTAAAATCAATTAAAATGCATCTGATGACTAAATTAGGAATGTTAAAACTGGCACTTGATGTTGTGAAGAGTACCTCTATGTAGGCAGTGTCTGTGTTGGCAGTGGGGATGTGAGGCTGCCAGTCTTTGGATGGTTTGGTCAGGTACTTGGTGTCTGTCACTACCCATTTCATCCTTGGCCATCCTAGTAGACGTCAACACAACACCACAAAGGAGCATAGAGACATATTTTAGCTGACTCAAAGGAAAAACAAAGTGCATTTAGGGACACTAATTATGAGCCGCACTCAGTTGACAAGGTTCACTTTGCAACCTCCTGGTGTCAAGGCCAAAGGTGAACAGCCAATAGTTTTAAAAGCAGAGTGACACACACACAAACATCACACTGTATACTCCCTTTAATGAGTGAGGATCTAATGGACCCACGGGAGACAGAAACACAGCTGAGCCAGCAGCACTGCTAGCGGTGCATTTGAGCTGACTGACCTTTGAACTGGATGATCTCTCCGTTTGGTGTCTTGGGCAGTCCTTTGAGACACACCTCACTAGTCAGAGCCAGACTAACACCACAACTCCCCAGTAGGAAGCCAATCTGCTGGCTGCCTGCATCCTATGGAGAGAGACAAGGGTCAAGAGACTCTCACTCTGTCAATATGTTGCTCATATTATATATCCATATTTTTTTACATGGATATTTGAGCAATAAGCCATTATATATACCCAGCACACAGTGATGATTAGAAGCACATACATGACATTAGGTTTATTAAAATGCAAGACAACTGAGGCACTGTTCTGTTCTGTTCTGTTGTGTTGGATGTGATTGTTGTAAATTGTTGCTTTTATGTAATGCTCTGTAATGTGACACCTATTGTACGCTGCCATTCTGGCCAAGTCTCCCTTGTAAAAGAAATAATGTATCTCAAGAGACTTCCTATTTCAATAAAGCTTAAATTAAAAAAATAAATTAAAACAGCCAGTGTGTTGAGTGACACTATGTGCATTTGGCACATTCTAGAGAGCAACTGCGAACCTGATTGAGCTATATTAGTTTCCGTCATACTTGTTTTGACTAGAGAGATTAACATCTGATCTTGTCTTTCTCACCACAGAAGAATCACTTGACTAGACTGACATCTTTTTACCTGTCGTGACAGCGGTACTTCAATGGGCACAGGGATGACCTCGGCCAACAGGCAGCCATAGAAAGCCACCCAGAACATGCCGGGGTCACTGTTTGGGTACACCAGCGCTACCTAAGAGACAGAAAAACTTATTTTCTTTGTCATGTTCCTTTATGTTTCACATACTCAGTGGTGACTGACAGACTCTTACTCGATCTCCAGGCTGTAGTACAGGTTCTGTCTTGGTGCCCAGTTTATTCAGCAGCGTATAGGCCAGCTTCAGACTGCGACTCCATAGTTTGCCTGTGTGGAAGAAAAGTCAACGATGATTTTAGAATATCTTGTTTATTACTGGTAATTTATCATGTATTAATGTTGTAGAACTAAACCTTGACTTGCTTATTGTCTATATTAACATTTGCATGAGGTGCTGCTCACCATATGTGAGTGTGTACAGGGGTTTGCCAGTGATATCCAGAGCAGTGAGGGCAGGGCTCTTGGCCTGGGTGGCCCCCCAGCGGGCCAGGGCAGCCTGCAGGGCAGGAGGCCAGTTACTGACAACACCGAGGGGCTCGCCCTTCACTGGGATGATTTGACGTCCTTCAGGCTTCGGGGTGTTGGGGTCCGGCTGGGGAACTGGATAACAACAGAGGTGCAGATGAGACGGGGATGTGATTAGAAAAGGCTCTGGTAAGGGTGTAACCTTACAATAACACTGTGGGCAACTCCGATGATGCGTCACAAGAATTTGGGTCATTTCTTACACAACTGAGTCACCATAGAAACTTGTGTGGACAATGAATAAGCATGTCATCAGCCATTCAACAACCAAGAGGATTTCCATGCTAGATTAATTCCTGACCAGTGTGGTTTAAAATAATGACTCTCTCTGGAAAAATGGTAGACGTTTTTCCTGGTAAGCTTCCATTAATTCCACATAAATAGCAACATTACAAGAAGGGACGTCATAGCTGCAAAAAGTATGACCCACAGTCAGTCGAAGTGAAGCAGCCCATTTAAAAATTGTGAACATGGGGTGATGCATTGTTAAACAGACTATGTGGGATGGTGAAAAAACAGAGTATGAATGTGTATGCACCTTCTACAATTTCCTCAGAGTCATCCAGGAAGAATTCGCTGAGTGGCGGTCTTTTGGGCCGTTTGAGTGTGTTCAACAGCTGCTGGATCTTAGTGGACACCCTGCTGTTGACAGGCACGCCTGGACAAACACCAAAAAAACAGCCACAGTCACAAACATGTGCAAACAAACAACCCCAAAAACCACACCCAGACACCCACACATGCACTTCTAGGCTAACACAAATCTCTACTTTATCACACACTCTCTCACAGGCAGAACCCTACGCACTAGCACGCAGTCAGGATCAGAATCAGCAGCAGGAAGAATTCGAAAGGGAAATTGGTACTTGAAGAGACACAGATTGGACGACCTTAAGGAAAATGAAACATACTGTAGGAGGATTTCTCTACGTCTAAACCTACGACACCAGACAAACATGAAGACAGATTTGACAGACACCAGGCTGGAAAGCAAGCTGATACGGGCCTCTTCAGCATCCCTCCCCTTTCCCCAGATTTTCGATTTATATTACCTTTTCTTTTTCCTTTTTTAAATGAAAGGCAAGACAGGGACGGATTAATGGACCCAAAAGAAAGAACACAAAATATCATTGTCAATGTCATTAGCAGCATTCACCACACAGTGAAATGAGGAAGATGTTTGAGGTGATTTCAGATGAACATGGGTAGATTTTTATTGATTTGAGCAATCTCCAGGCATCACTGAAATGCTGTAAACCACATGGTCAATGCAAAAAAGAAACGTGTCACTCAACTCAACTGCCATGACTAGAACATGCAAATGGTTTAACCTCTTGATCTGAAGCCAGAACCAGATGACAGTAACCAAGTTCCACACATTACAGGATAGAAAAGGAATTACTTTGTTTTCTTTCCACATCAGTAGAAACTTACACCCTGATACATCTTTACCACCAACAGACATTTATCCTGCTTTGTGTGAATGTGAGTGTGAGTGTGAATGTGAGTGTGAGTGTGAGTGTACCGTCAGCGGTATCCAGCATGCTAGAGCGGCTCTGTCCACGGCTCATGCCCCTGACCGCCGGAGGCAGGTCCACCCTGGACCCTCTCTCCTGGGAAGTGGAGGATGTCACATCTGGGGGGACACTGTTTTCTGGAGGAGGAGAGGGGAGAGTGAGCATCATAATGGAGAACAACAACCAACCATGACTGGGATGTAGGCATTCATTGGTGCCATTCATCAGTTAAGTTTACCTATGCGTGTGTGGGCCAGTACATCGGCCAACAGGGAAACAGCAGGCTGGAGCTGGGGCTGTGGCTGCGTCTTGGGCTCTCCATGGGAGAGGGTGGAGGAAGCGGATGAGGACGTGGAGGAGCTTTGGACGGAACGGTTGATCCAGTAATCGGGGCTCTGCAGGCTCTGGGCTAGCACTGCGCTGAGAGCTGCCTTTCTGCGCAGTGAGCCTTCATCCTCTGATGCAGAAGATGTGTCTGGAGGCAAGACAAAAAAACAAACAGATGGAGCATTGTCTTCTGATCATAACTCAAGTCTTCATTTAGATTTTATTTACTCTATTTAGCACCTTGTCCTCCCTAGAGAGCAGCACCAGAGTGTCTTGCTCCAGGACACTTAATGTAATGTGGACACTAAAGCCAGGTTTCCGATTGCCAAGCAGATCCTATAACCATCACACCACCCTGCTGCCCACTGAGCGTGAGAAATTAAGTTTACCTGGAGGTGTGCAGGTATCTATGGGAGACTGGACAAAGGCTGAACGTCTCTTGGTTGGCATGGGCAGTGCCATCTTCTCTTCTTTGTGTTTGGCCAGTGCTGCCTGCACGGCCTCTGTGTGGATGTCTACATAATGGGTCAGAATAAATAAGAGTGAGACAAGTGAGGTAGACAGAAAGAGAGAGTTGAAAGTCGGTGCTGGACAGTATTTATTCAGTATGTTTTATGAGTGGGGTTTTTTTATGTTAAGTATGTTGTATACCTGATCTATAGCGCTCATCTCTGGCCCCTCCACTGCGGTGTGTGCGGTGGTGTCTGGAGGCTGAAGATGTGGAGGGGCCCGGGGCCTCAGGACTCGGACTGGGGTCGGAGCTGTGGCCCGGGGAAAGCTGCACATCTGGCAGAGATAGACCCACATCTACCGAGTAGAAACAGGTATGTACAGGTCAGTAAAAACATGTGTAAGCCAACATATATATATATATATATATATATATATATATATATATATATATATATATATATATATATATATATATGTAAAAACAAACATGTTCTTTTGAAAAGTCACAGACAAACAGAGCACACTTTGCTTTACATAATGCCATTACGGAAACATAGAGGCATAAATATTATATAATACTCGCAGAAGCTCTCTAAATTTAGCCTCACTACAGAGCCTCTGAACATGAAGTGAAACAAGGGCGTGTACTTGACTGATACAACCTATACTATTAACAGAGTGCATGAAACTAGGCTAGATTCAAGCAAATATATTTTTAGTCAACTGCCTTGTCCTCCTGGAGGGCCTGGGCAACAGAGTCCCTGTGGAGATGATGGTTCAGAGGGATAAGGAGGCCTGAGGGGACAAGTGCAGGAGCAGGAGGTGACCTTTTGAGCTTCAAAGCTTCCCAATACCTGCTTTGATATTCTAGGGCAAGCTGCCCATAACAGAAAACAAAACCACCAGACATTAAATATGGGAATTTTCCATGTTAGATTGAGATTTTTGCAATCCTTCTCAGTTCCTCGTGTGTGATATCATCTAACAAAACACGTATCGAGAGGTAGCTCAAGCCGAAGCAGGTTAAAGGCTGATCTTATTCATGTAACTTCACGGAAAAACGAAAGAAAGAAGACCACTTTCTAAATTGGCCAACAGTGACACATCTGAAAGGATTTTTTCATTCCTATGCTAATGTGGTGCAATTTTTCCTGAGGAAACACCACACCCTGATGTGAGGCAGCTGACTGACAAAAAAGGGAACGGATCAGCTTACCAATGAGGACACTGGGTCATAGTAGTACAGTGAAACTCTGGTACTTCCCTGCCTCTGTGAACACGTGCAAACCGACACTGGTTTTAGCTAATTATGTTCACAACTGACAATTGAGTGGTTTTGTTATTCTGGGGATTTTCTACAGTGGTGCAGGTATTGCAGAAGTTGTTAGACGCAATTTGTGAAAGTCCCGTTTTTGCCACTAGAGGGCCTCAGAAAGTCAGACATTCCCTTATTACAGTCAGGCTGGACATTCACTGAAGTTACTTTTTTATAAAGTTTGACACATAAAACCACACTTATATAGCCACTTTTTTTTAATGTAGTTCTCAGCAGAAGAGCCAACAGCTGAGATGTACTGACAGTCATGATCCTGAGCTCTTCTGATGCAATTACAGTTATGTTTCCACATCTCAGGGTGACCAGCAGGGAGAATGTTGACAGTGGAAAAGAAAATTGTGCAGGAAACAAAGAAAGGAGGGGTAAGAAGTGAAATGAGGAAAAACAAAGAGCAGAAGAAGAACTGGTCTTACTTGGCAAATGGGGGATGTAGGAGGCCAGCAGCTTGGCTCTCTTCTTCTCAAAGCCCTTCTGCGTGATGTCACCTAGGAGAGAGGACAGCGACACCACACTGTTATGTTAGTCATAATTACCACACAAACACCAGATGAGTGCACACACAAACACACATGTAAACCAGATAAAGTACACACAACACACACACACACTGATGCACAGCCTCTGCTTTAGCTAATACATTTTCAGGGGTTGAGTCATAATAATAATAATCCTCTTTAGACCAAATCTACTGAACTCCACATGTTGACGGCTCAGCCCATTTACAAGTAAGTAAGGAGATAACACCATTGTTTGGCCTTACATTAGCCCCGGTGAACAAACATGATGAGTGCACAAAAACCTCCTCCAGGCTACGAAACCCAAATATGATTACGACACTGGCAGATAAACCGTAGCGGACAGAGAACAATGGCGAAACTGAGGGCTATCAAGAACAGTGGGGATAGTAAGCAGACCAAAAAAAGAGAAGCCATGTGAGCCAGTTTCACATGGGACTCAAAGATTTATCTCTTCCTCCTCCTCCTCCTCCTCCTCCTCCTCCTCCTCCTCCTCCTCCTCCCCTTTTCCCACTGTACACCCAGCACCACCCCTTCCTCAGTCGGCCTTGGACTGGCAGGACTCCCGCCGCTACCACAGTTTATTGGAGGACAACAGAGGCGAGGCAAAGTCCACTTAACTAGGACCCCCAAAACACACAGTCTGCTTGTGCAGCAAACATGCGTGCAAGACACACCTCTATCCTGTTAACTGACAGACAAAGACCCTCCCCTTGTACACACAAACAATCCCACTGCTGCAATGCCTGTTATTCCTCTTCGTCAGTGTCCAGCGATAACACTGGTTTCTATGTCAAGTGCAATGTGCCAAAGGACTGCTTAGCCTCAATCCCCTGACACCTCCTCCGCACTGACCGGTGACAACAAGGAGACCCTGGTCTGACATACTGAGAGGGGGAGAAAAAAGGAGATAACAGGGAAGAGAAGGTAGAAGTTTGAGTAAGAGGGGTGGGAGTGGGTTGTGTGAAGGTGAGGGGGGGGGGGGGGGATAAACACATGGTGAGAGTCACTGGGGGAAGTGAGAAGGAACATTGTCTGTGTGTATGAAACAACAATGGAAAGAAACAATGGAAATAAGAAGAGAAAGAGAGAGAGAGAGGGAGAGAGAGAGAGAAGAGGGAACCGAAGTTCAACAGCAGAGACTGAAGTGGAGGTGGGCTGGATAAGCCGGCACTGGGTGGGGACTCTCATGTGTGACTCAGACAGTTTGTGTTGTGTCCTTAAACTTTCTCACACTCTGGTCACTAACCACTGGTGTGTGCCTGGGAAAAAAAAACAACAGAATCTGAAAAGAGATTCCCCACAACATTGAGCGTGTAAACAGGATTTAAGTTTTGCAGATTTATTTATGAAAACTTTCAATGCGGAAAACTCTTGAGGTTTCACAACACAGTGAAATCATGAGAAACGGGAGAAGAGGGAGGGTGTGGAGGGGGCGCGGAGAAAGTCAGAGACAGTTTCAGAGAGAGGGAGTCTGTGATTGAGTGGTGAGTGTTTTGTCATTCTGTGTGTAAAAAAAGCTCAAAGGGGGGATGGCTTTCATTCAGCAGCGAGTTCATGCCTGGGTGCACACACTGGCCTGAGAATCTGCACGTTAGAGTCTCTTTTCCTTTTTTTTTTTGCCTCCTCTTAAGGCATGCCACTGGCTTGTTTATGTAGAGGAATCACAGTCAGACAGACACAGACATGCAATCAGCAGCAAATTGTAGTGGACTGGAGCGTCATTGTTGTTGGAGACAGGGTTCTGTCGAGCCCAGTCCTGGTGCCCAAGTGGTGCCGGGAGGGGAGGAAGGGAGGGGATGGAAAGATGGAGGGAGGGCGGTCATTAACACGGACAGAGGAGAGTCTGTACTGGTGTGGGGAACAACAACAGGCCCGGACTGGCACGACCACACTAGCTCTGTGGTCAGCAGCGGGCAGAGAGACACTGAGGGCTCTGGGTTGAACGAGTGACTGTGACAGCTGCTTCAAAACAGAGGAAAAGCTGTGTGTTTTGAGTGCAAGAATGTGGTGTTTTGAGTGTGAGCGAAACAGTACGGTGAGTATGTGTGTGTGTGTAATCTGAGGTCAGGGGACAGGATATGAGCGTTACCCCACCCTGTTAGTGCGCTGCCAAAATCGTCTCCCTGTGTCTGTCTAGAGAAAGAGGAATGTGCTGATTGGAGAGCGCCACACTAACAGAGAGGGCCAACTGGCCAGGAGAGCTAGCTCATTGGCCAAAAACTCCCCTGAGGGTGCAGGAAGCAAATTTTATCTGTGTGTGTGTGTGTGTGTGTGTGTGTGTGTGTGTGTGTGTGTGTGTGTGTGTGTGTACACAGCTGGTGCAGGTTAAGGGGTGCTACAGTACACAGAGGAATGAATGCTGACTGTGCCTGAAGCTGTGGCATTACAGGCCTTCACTGTGAGATGTGTGTCAGTGTGTCAGACCGGGACTGTGTGTGTGTGTTTTGTTGTCCAGGCATATGAGGGACCTGCTCAGTATAATGTGGAAGAGGCAGGGTGTTCAGTAAAGTGTGCTTGTGTAAAAGTGTCTCTTAGGCACATGAATTCAGTGATAAAGGTCATCTGATTACTGTAAGCAATCATCATAATCCTTCCTCCTGTCATCCAGGCTTTTTAAAGTCTGTCTTCATCAAGTTGGTTGTGTAAACAGGACGTCTGTTTCAGGGCTCATTTGAGACAAGAAGAAAGTGACCCTGTGGCTTTTCCTTTAAACTGCTGCTGCTGACCTCTGACCTCATGACAAGTCAGGCAGAGGGCTGATCCGTCCACAGCTGATGGCCCAGGGTCACAGGGAGGTAAACACACACACACACACACACACACACGCACACAGCACTTACATCAATAATTACAGCGAGCTGAAGCGTATTCCGACATAAAGAGGTTTTACAGTAGAAGTCACGCAACCAGGCATTACTGGCCACTTCAGTGTTTAATCTGCGCTGGCCTGATCCAGCACATTTGAGCCTTTTGTGTTTGTGCAGCTCATTAGTGATTTATCTATGTGCTGTGCATCCGTTCACTATGATGGTTGAAGCCATCAAATTATATAATTCCAGATTTCTCAAGTCTCCAGCCAAATGCTGCTTAAACTGTACAATTACAGCTGAAGAGCTATTCACGCCATGTAGTGATTTAAGCTTGTAGATAATTTCAAAGAAAATCCAAACCTTTGCTCTAAGAGTCACATTACATCCTTTTTCCGACTTCTAAAAATGTTTGGAGATGGAAAAAGTCAACTGATGCCTTCAGCTTACTCTGTTTGGTGCCAAGTGTTAAACACAGTGGTGCATCTATAATGATATTAGTGGCTTGATCATCAGGAAGGAGTCTAGTGTCCTGTTGTGACGTTGAATCATCTGACTGGCTGACCGTAGCTGACACACTTTTCTCGGGTTGCTGTTAACAATGCAGTGAATATTTGGCCTTCTCAAACAAACCTAAAAAGGAACACTAATACCACATCAATGGTGATTAAATAATGAGTAACAAGTGGTATGAGAACGGCACATAGTCAGAGAGGGTTGGGAAGGAAAGGCTGAGGTTATGGTCATAAGAGCACACTGGGTGTGGGGAGGAATACACAATCAAACACCAATGAACTGAGACAAATCCTCATCAGAAGCACATAAAACCTTACGCAGGCCTCCGGGCCATTCAGCAATGGGTGAAATTAATATTGGAATTAGAGGTGGACTTGAAAGGATTTTTGAAAGTTTGTGTTCATAATCTGAAAGAGCAGTTTAATTCCAGCTGCCACTATCAGCAAACAGCACTCAGGTACAAGTCTCAGACATTTACATAAAACTCCAAAAGGCTATTCTTTAAAATCAGAGTAACACCTGCTGCCAACTTTTATACTGTGACTTTCCTTCTTCTTAACTGATATTAGTTGGCTCTGGAAAAACTGTTCTTAATTTCGGAAAAATGCTCCGCTGCCTGAGAGGCTTGGTGAAGCACTTTTTAATGACACAATATTCCATTTGTCTTGTGTCCAGAGAACATTTTCTTCAATGAAAAACCCACCGGCAACACCGGAAAATCACATAAAGCACTGAAAACAAGGAGGCAACACAGGTCACAGCTGGGTTAATGTTTCCTCTTCTAAGACAGAAGGATGAGCTAATAGTTGAAGCTAGCAGACAGGAGAGAGTCTGGACTGGACAGTTAACACTCCGCCATCCACAAACCTGCCCGCACACACACACACACACACACACAAACACACACACATACACACAAACACACACAGGAACAATCAGATTAAAGTCAGTAAAGTACATTAAAGTGCAGAGGTACAAGATTTGTGCTGTGTGTGTGTGTGTGTGTGTGTGTGTGTTTGGGGGGGGGGGGGAGTACTGAATGACTTTAGGAATCAGCTGATTAACCTTCCAGCACTCACAGCTTACTTCAATGACTCTAAGATCATGTATGAACAAGTTTCCCCCATTTCCATGTTAAAGTAACGAACGTCAGTGAGTCAGTTTTTCACTTTCCTGTTAAAGATGTGGTTACAACACTGATGTTATCTCATCAAATGTGGTTTGTGTTGTTAAATGTTGTTGTCAAAAACACATCCACATTTTGTACATCCCCCCACCCCAAACAGAGAGCGCTCTGTAATTACTGTGGACAGATTAGCCTGGTGACATCCAGCTCTAGGAGGAAGTGACATGACTGGTTTTTTTTTAAGCACCCACATCTTCTTCTTGCCTCACAGTATCACTTCCTCTCTCTGCTAACACACGCACCTACATGTCACAGGTTACTCAGAAACACATGACTGTCAGCTAAACAAACACACTTTACTGAGGTTAACTACCCAGATTACACAGATAGTGGTAAATAAAAACACCCTTTCATATTGACAGAATCATCCAGCGTTCGCGTTTGTGGCTCTATCCTAATCTGTAATCTGAGATTACATCTAACCTAACAGATTACATCTCTCCGTCTGGACATTGGTGTGGACTTGTTAAAAAGATAGATGATAAAAAATGTCTGAACTGAGGCCAGCTTTCAACCCTGCTGCGTAGGACCTGTGAGGTCATGGTTGTGCTTCTAGCCAGTGATACTGGTTCAATCCACACAAAGTTGTCTTTGTTTATCACTGGTTTATTGTCTGTGGCAAACGTGATGCTAACATACAACGCTGTTACAACTCAATCTGACAGGAAACGCATATCAACAAAAGAGTGCTATTCTCCTGTAGGGTCTTGGTGAGGAAATGACAGCAAGGAAACACACGGCACAACCACAAACAAAAATACTGAACGGACAGTTGCAGAACGCATTTTTACACCTAAATACACACATGAACACAGAGGCAGACAGAGGAAATAAGGTCACCCACAGGATCTTATTTATAGAGACTCAGAGCAGAAAACACAAAAACAACACGCAGACTGTGCCGAGAACATGGGTAAATAGCATTTGGCAGGAAATGCAAATGACTGGTCTGACACCAAGGCCATCTAATGGCACTTAGTCATCAGTTGAAGAAGATTTCAGAAACTGTTTCCATAGTTCAAGCTCTAAAATCAAAAGCAGTTGGACAAGAAAAAAATTCCCATACCCTGCTTTTGCATTCCCACGTGTGATTTCTTTTGATATTTACTTTAAATATTGTGAACTCAACATTTTACCCAAGAATGGTCTTTATCTTTTTTTAACCATGCTAGCAGAACAGCTCTAGGGATGTTAGTCTGCCAGTGGACCACGTTGGTCCAGACTAAAATATTTCAAAAACTATTCTAGTCTATAAAATGTCAGAGAATTGGGAAAAATGACAATCGCAATCACCAAGCCCAAGATGCAACCTAAAACGTCTTTTGTCCTGATCAACACTCTGCAAACCAAAGTTATTCAGTTTACAATCATAGAGGACTAAAGAAACCAGAAAATATTCACATTTAAAAAAGGTATAATGTGTAAGAATTGGCCACCTGATCCAAGCAAATAGAGGGCAGCATATCACACCACCACCATTATCACTCACTGAATATAGCGTTAAGTTTACTGTTTACAGTGAATCTGTGCTATGCCGTTATCACAATATCAAAATGTTGAGACAATGAGGAGACATTAGAACCAGCAGTGAATTGCAAAAGAGCTGAACAGATCAGAAAGTGATTGCACCGCGGAGATAAATTACAACATAATTCCTAGTAACAACTTAATATTTACAAAAATACCCCTAAGCTATGTGTAAATCACAAAATGTCACAGAACTCACTGATGGTAAATTCCATTAATTGTTGCCATTTTACAACACAGTAATCCAGTAGAGACTTAATTTATTGATATATTTCAATATTGATCCAGTTTACTATGATGTGCTACGATGCCAAATGGCTCCTGGTTCAACCCAGTGCAGTTCATCAGATCAGCTGACATGACTAGCTGATGTAGTCTTGTTTAAACCATTCACTGCCATCGAGATCAGTATTTAACAGGATTCACATTTGTAAAAACAAAAGCATTCTGCTTGTATTTTGTCTTATTTTGTCTGGGCTTCTTTTTGTGTCCAGCACTTGTAAAACATTTATGGATGTAATTTACCTTACTGAACTTTTTTTAGTCAAATAAAAACAAAAAGGGAGACACTCGACGATTGCAGGAAAACTGAGTGAGCATTAACACTTCAGCTTCTGTACAAGAACTGTTTTCGTTTCCTCAGATCTACTGTAAGTCCTCAAGTGCTTTTCTCAGTGTATCAGCAGCTGAATCAAAGCTATCAAATATTAGCAACAATGAGGTTTCACTCAGGGAGTATTTTGTTCATGTCTGAGACTGATTTAAACATTTGCACGTAGGCCTCCCACCTCCAGGACCAATGTTTTCCACTCCATAAGTAGGCCTAAAATTCCTCTGGGACCCCGCTGGTCCATATGGGGGTTTTCAGGCAGACGGGGAGGATGAAGTGATCTCTGGATGGCTGCAGAAATCTCCCAAACAGCTGAGAAAGAGGTTGAGGGAGAGTAATTTCTCTTGAAAGAATCTCAATTCAAAAACAGAGATTTGGTTCGTCTTTGGTTGCTTCAAGGTTAAAACCAGCAGGTCTCGACAATTAACTGCCTTTTCAAATTATGATTAGGAGGACAAAGCATTATATAGTTGAAATGAGGTTTTTTTAAGAGATACTGTGACATATCCTTATATCAGAGGAATGTCTTTTGGTTTTTGTGGTGTAATATTTTTCCAACATCCCCCAGCGATAGGATATAATTACATGATACGCATCACATCTTTCATATCACCACCATTATTTGGCAAATTAGAATTTTGTTTATTTTTTTGCTGAGCAGCCATTTTCTTCTCCTGGTTGGTGCGACAGATCATATTACTGCTCCTTTTACAATTCTGTGGCATTCTCTTGAGAAAAACTCAATAGAAAGAGTTGAATAGAAAACAAGACGCCAACAGATGTGCATGTCAGTGCAGATCAGTGCAAATGAAAAGTTCCCCTGTGGTCTTCAATCTTACAATCACAGATGCATAACACCTGTGTTTTCCGATACACAGTAGGTAATGACTGTAGATATTCAAAGGGAGCGAGCAGTGCAGAGGATGTAACAGCAGGTGTGGGTAGAACTGAAAACTGAAAGTGAAACCACGAAAGTGATGCTGGTAGGACGGGCAGCAAGGTAGCAGGTTACAGGAAACTGGACAGAAGGATAAAGAACACAACAGACGCAAAAACAAACATGCAGCAGCTCACAATGCACAAATACGTACGGATCAAAGTCACTGTGTTATCAGTATCAGTATGTGAGGTAATCACACATTCCTTAAGCTGTAAAACCTTACAAACACCCACATTATCACACCCAAGAAACACGTGCATGCATATGAACAAACACACCCACACACACACATAAACATGCTGGTTATTTTTCCAATTCAACCCTGCCTGAGTCAGCCGCCTAATCGTTTCATCAAATCAGACTTTCCTGTTCGGGACAAAAACACTTCAGTTCAATTGTGTTAGCCGCACTAAGATCAAAAATTAAGATTGTGTCCACTGTGAAGCGCAAGTAACAATCCATTCTTGGAGCTAAGGCACAATCAGACTCAACAGTCAGCATCCTGAAAGTTATTTTTGCCAAAGAAATAAAACTAATGTTCTTTCCAAGCTTTTAAAGTATTAACATTCTGTTTCGAGTGCAGAGGAAGTATTGCCTTTCCTCGTCCATTACTTGTATTACATTGTACATTCTACATTGGCAGAGACGGCACTCTTGAGCCAGCAGTATGACAGTGTGACTACACTGAAGTCAGTTACAGTATTGAAAGCTAATTTTATGGCTCAATGAGAAAACCACACTGAATACAGAATTACATTCTCCAAAATGTCAGCAACACACAGAAAACTACATTTGTCTGTATAAGGCCATATCAAAAGATTTGAGTCTTCCCTCTCATCTATGCTACTTTCCCACACTACTTTAGGTCATGGTATTTCCCTGGAAATAACAGACATGTTCAATCTCGGGATAAAGCTGCATTACTTCATCAAAGTGATAAGACCTGGTGAACAATTCTAGACGGTTCACTGCTGAGTCAGACAACTGACGTAAAGCAGGAACAAGTAGGTTGCTTGTTAGTAACCAGTAAAGGTTAATGTAGTTTATTCTTCGGTCTTCTCTCTATAGCACACTGTAAGCACAATGGGTCATTAGTTAACGAGTCATGTGTTTGTGGCATTAGGTACGCACAGAGAGAGGCCTCCTGAGGTGAGAGGCCAAATCCCAGACTGATTTCTGGTTAGATTAGCTGGCTACGCTGCCACTTACTGTATCCTCCACTGTAGGGATTATGTCATGTAGGGCTACTTAACAATAATTGCTTAAAATGTTATCAAATTGGAGCTGATATTTGATTTTTGTATTAATAGGCCTTTTTTCACAGAACCAGGAAAATAATCAGGTGTAATTAACCATAATAATAATAATAATAATGATGATGGCTGCCTTCAATGTATGTAGGTGTTACTGGTAATGTGCATGCTGACTTATTGAAATAGCACACTGAGAAACATAATGGAACTGGGCCATGTTTAAGGTTATTAGTTACACCTGTGCTTTTCCTGATATGACTAGTCAAAGTGTCTATGGTGAAAAAGGTCTGATAGGTGTTGACAAAATGCCAATTTAGGTGATTTGATATTACCAAACATATCTTTTGTACATCTACAGGCTGATATCTTGCCATGAATACAGAAATCTAAACGACAAACATGAAAATTTGGGCAGCAGTAGTCAATAAGATCTTGTGTAACAAACTAGATATGTACACTACAATATATGCTATTCTGTCTGTCGGACTTTTATAAAAGCACAGGCGTAAATAATAAAATTAATGATGGCTGAACTCCATTTAGCTGCATCAGTTTCAGGGTCTCGGTATTGTGCTCTCACTGTCTTGACTTGCAGGGACGCTTCAATAGTACAGATACATCATTAATGTTCTTACAAACACATTTACTTTTCCTACTATCAAAGTCAAAATGTCTACTGTGAAAAAGGCCTATTCCATGGTATAAGTACACCACTGTGAGTTATTTTGTCACTTTCTCTTCTAGCTCATCTATTTGAACTATGATGGGAATGAAACAAGGTCAGTAGGTTGACTCTGACTTAATTCAGCACACTGTAAAGAAAAGAAAAACAGAGACGAGACTTATTTAGACAGAGGCATCCTGGTCGGTGAACTGCATGACAGACCAGTGTTTCAGCATTGCTGGGTAACCAGAGTGTATTGAGCAATGAAAGTGAGCGAGGGATATCGGGTTTCACTGTGGCCACCGCGTTGTAGTGTTGAGATAAAAGGGTCATAAACATGACCTGAGGTTCACTGAGCTTCGTACATTACCCGAGCTTAAATTAGCAATATGCTCCATCATATGCAGAAATGTTGCTCCTTGATGGGGCTTAATTGCTCATGGATGATGGGTTAAAAGAGGACATTAATGTAGAAGGAGGAATGTTAACCAGGCAGCTGACTCATTAAATCAATATTATGAGCTCATAACAAGCCATGAGTGGTCTTTGAGAAACACTCACATCCCGGGGTGTTGAATCTACAGCTGACACTGAAACCACACAGACCTTATTGCCTACGTTACACTCTCTGGACAGCTCACGGTCCTGACCTCCCACCTCCCACTGCTCACACTCATTAAACAGCCTGTCATCGAGACGGGAGTCTATCGCTGCTCTGACTGTGACGGCTCTGAAACTGTGGGGATGTTCAACAAGGTGCAACACTAGAGGAATGTGCGAGAGAGCAATATAGTGCGGTGAAAAATGGGCCATATAGCCACTTGTCAAGTTCTAAAATACACAAACCTTTACATCAGCGAAAATGTTTCACTTCATGCGGAACTGAGGGTATGAGGTCACAAGGGAGTGGTAGAGAGGGTATGTTAGAAACAAGCTACTGACAGCAAGATAGGCACTAACTGGATAAGGTGAAAGTGGAGTGACTTGACAAACTGTATCGGTGCCGATGCAGACACATTTGAAAACCACAGTTAGGACACCAAAAACATCTTTTCAAAAATACAGATGAATGTGATTTGTTTGGTAAATGCCTGTGCAGAACTCAATATATATTTCAATGTTCTCCTGTTGTTTTGGCATATTAGTGTGGACATTTAGGTTTTAGAAAAGGATCTGGAAAATGCCCATCAGAATTTCAACTTTCAACACATACAGTCCATACAGTAAGTACTTGGACAGTTACACGTTTTTTGTTCTTCAGGCTCTCTGCTACTACATTAAAAGTGTCTCAGCTTTACTTAGAGTAGGGTTTACATAAACATTGAAAGAACTATGTGGGAGATATAACCCTTAAATTTAGTTGTGTCTCAAAATATATATGCCAACTAGCGTGCACATATGAGTCTTAAGTGAAAGTTTAGTTAACATTAGTTAGTTAAAAGCTCTCTAACTAACTCCTATGGCTCCTACAGCCACAGCCAAATGATTTTGATGACATCCAGACAAGTCATCATGTCTCGTCACCGTCTGTGGGAGCACGCAACACGACACAAACCTACAATAGAAAGAGGGCCTCCCACTGAGAGAGGAGTGTGAGAAATACTGTGCATTGATATACTGTCACTACCCGCAGTGGCATGTGGCACTATCTCCACAAACCCTCAATAAAAAACAAAAAAAACGCTTCTATTCATTCAACATTAACGTTACCAAATCCTGCCCAACAAGGATCATAACAACACAGCTCAGGCTTCGAAGCAAACAACCAGTTTTAGCTCATCTCCAGGAAATGACTAAGGCCAGCTGGGCCAGAACTGTGGCTGTGATTCTACCAAGTTCAAAATATTAAAATAATGTTTCCACTCAATGCAATGTGGACTTGCATCAGCCCAGAAGCCAGTGCTATTGACAGTTAGGGATGAAAAGGTTGAAGCCACACCCTATTCAATGTGTTTTCATGGCCTTTGTGTTACCTCTTTCTCTGGGGAGTTGAATTAAAGGGGTCCACGACTACACGCCAAGCTCTAGCACAATGTGTTCTGAGGGGCCAAGAGGGGAGATATACATCAGCCTGTTGAGGGGGTTTCCTGAGGACTTCTACTCACTGGGAATTTTCGATAACCCTTTGGCTCCACATAAGAATTAGGAAGAGAACTATTCACTCACAAGGCACGAGAAAAAAAAAACAAAAACAACCCAATAAACACTGACAGAGAAAGTGTTTGACCTTTTTGGAAACTTTTATTGTACAGATACAGCATGACTGTTTTACCCCTGAGCTCTGGTTTCCCATCAGCCCTTCCTGTGACGCAGGCCTGCACTTTCATATATAGAAACTGACCAGCTGCTTAGAAAATACCCCGTGTTCTCCACACCCTCTTCAAAGGCTGTAATGATCAGCTGTGGCTGATCATCTGAAGAGCCAGAGTGAGAGCCAGACAATGAGAGAAGGAACAGACAGCAGGTTTATGGTCAAAGAGTTAATGTCCAACCGTCGTTACAATCACATGGAAGCAATTTTAAAATTTATTGGTAATATTATTTTATTCCTGAAAGACAGAAAAAATGTCTTTGAAGATCAGAATATCAGAAATACCCCTTTAGCCGCTGAGCTAAAGGGGTGTTTAGGTCATTGTGAAAACGGACCTAACATATAGTGACTGATCAACATTTACAGATCAGTTTTTAAACTGTTCAGAACGCAATCGCTCACAAGCTAACAAGCTAACAAGTCATCTAACCTCAAGGACAGTTGTTTGCTAGTTTGTTCATCAAGCCATGGCATGACTACAGACCACCAACTACAAAATGTGACTGATTTCACAACTATTCCTGCATGATGTGTTCAAGGATGCTTTGACATGTGATACTGAAAAGACTGGTGCCAAAAATCATTGCGTAAACAGGCAATGTTATCAAAAAATCTACTCTGGAAACCAAACATTAGGTAAACATGGACACAGTGAAAACACTGTGGTAGTTTCTTGTGTCACAACAGCTGTTGCACAAATCTCCTATGTTCTATTTCATATAGGCTTCGCCTTCTAAGGCTATCGCTAGTGGGTTTATCCTTCACGCACTCACGCAACACTGACAGATTTTAGTCAACACCCACTTGACGAACCGGAGTCGGATGACTCAGCTTCCCCCATCCACAGATCGTGTGGATCGCCCCTAGCTTCCCTCCTCCCGGCGGAGGAGCCGGAGCTCGGTGGCAGCTCACTCGTTACACACCCAGGGGACCCTGGAGAACTCTTCCTCCGCTTCAACCTCCCTGCCGGCGATAGGTGATCTCCTCCAGGAGCCCCCAGAGATCATTAGGAAGACGCCTAAATCTCCCTGTACTGCCAGCGCAGGAAGCTGCTCCCCTGGATGAGATGAGTGGTCCAGACGGCCAGACAAGATCCCATGTGGCCTCATTTTCCTCCCATGAGGAAGTACCAGGATGGTGTGGCAGCGGAGCCAAGAAGCCTGAAAGCACCTGTTTCCACTTACATCCCCATCACCAAGGTGGAGGGTTTCACGGATCACAGCTTCCCTCCTGTTGCCTCTCTGGAGCCCAATTTCACGGCTTATTGTGGTGTGGGATGGTGTTGTCCAGCCATCATCCTCCAAGGACCAGTTAACTGCCTGCCTGTCAGACCACACTCACCAATGTGCCTGCCAGGCATCGGCCAACAACATCTCCCTGCTGGCTTTCTCGATTATGAAGCTGGCCGCTAAGCCAACTGCGCTGCCTCTGGACAAGGTGTTGGAGATCAACAAGGCTGCCAGCGTTATCTCTACTCTCTGTGCTTCCATCACCGTCTACCAGGCATGGACTGCCGCTTGGCAGACAATGATACAAAAGGAACCTCTGGCTTCAGCAGTCCCCCATCCCCAAGGCATCAAGGAGGGACCTCCTTGAGGCGCCCATCAACCCGACGAGCTGTTTGGGCTATGTTTCCATTCTATGGTGGACGCCATGAAGTCAGCGCCAGAGGAGGCAGAAAACATCAGACGGCATGGTGCATGCCCCCTGCACTCTTCCGGTCAATGCTGGGACAGCCATGACCAACACTGACAGCAGAGACACCCCATAGCAACCACTGGGGCTACGTCTTGCCTCCCTTCTCCCCCTCTCCCTCCACAGCCACCTCAGCCAGCTTTCTCAGCTGCACAGCTGGCACCTCGGAGGGGATTCAAGAACAGCCGCGTGGCCTGCACCTGGTGGTTCCTCCCCAACAGCCTCTAAGGAAGCAGAGCAGGAGGCAATGATGGGTTGGAGGGGATTGTACTGATGATGTTCATGAAAATGTTGGCACTTGTTTTGAAATAAAACAAAACATCATCCCCTAAAGAGTGATATCTCTGGAAAAAAGTCTACCCCTGACTCTTCTGACTCAGCAGTAGCTGTTAAACACATCCTCTACACTGTGTGAGCCGGTGGCCCTTAACCTGTCGGTTAACAGGCAGTACAGACCCGTGTCACAAAAACAGTACACCTACTCTGTCACACACTCAGTTTTTCCCCACATACAAGTTTTCTGACAAAATGTGTGATAATAAGCCTACGAGCGCCGTCACTACACCTCGTGCTGACAGGGCGCACACAGTTCTCTGCATCCAGCGTCTCTCTTCATCCTTCGGTGAATGGGAGCGTAAGCACACCTGAATGTCACGTTCATGGACCCTCTCCCCCTAAACTGCAACTTCATGACATTGCTGTCCCCATACATTATGGGGGGGCAGAGGGGGGGCTGTGAGCCCATATGTAACGCAGCCTCATGGGGCTTCCACTCAGCCCTTTCGAGCCGAGCCCCCTATGGGTTGCACCGGAGAACCCTCCGACTTATGCAACTGCAGCTCTGGACTGGCTTGTTTCCATGGCAACCACAGCACAGCAAATACATGTACGCCCACTTTCAGAGCATTACTCAGAGTGGCGATGCGTATGTTCAATGGACGGCTGGATGAGCAGGCTGATCAGCAAAGGCTACATTCAGCAGTTCACAAAGTAATTTTGCCCCACTGCTGCAGAATCAGCACATGCTGATCCGCAGACAACAAAGCAGCAGCCTACATAAATGGTCAGGGAGGAGTGCGTTCAGCGCAGCTTCTGAACCTAGCAAGATGGCTGATGTGCTGGGCGTACACACACTTACTCTCCATCAAGGCAGTGTATATTCCTGGCGAAATGAACAGAGGAGCGGACATTATGTCGAGAGGGGACCCTCGTCAAGGGGACTGGAGTCTCCATCCCGAACTGGCCTCCCCGTTTTGGAGGAGGTTCAGTAGAGCAGAGGTGGATCTATTTGCCGCACGCGGAAACATGCAGTGCGCTCTCTGGTTCTCCTTGAGCACGCAGGACAATCTTCCACTGTGAGTGGACAAGTTTGCTTATCAACCATGGCCCGATACTTTCCCTTCCCACCAGTCCCAATGATCCCTCCGCCCCTGGAGCGAGTGCAGGAAAAGTGGCTGCCAGCAATCCTGTTAGCCTTGGAGCGCACAGGTGCACCATGGTTTCCATGCCTGCAGTGGCTGTGGGGATGCTCTCTCCCAGGCATAGGTAGTGATCAGGAATTACCTGATGATAGGCCAGCGTTTGTGGGTCTGGTCGCTGAATGCGAACGCTTAGAGAGGCTGGGCCTCTCCGTGGATGTTGTACCCGGGTGTCTAACACCGCCAAATGGAAAGCTTTCCAGTGTTCCCTGCCTTACTTGCTTTCCTTCCTCTAACTATTAGTGGACAGGAATTTGGCCTTCAGCACGGTTAAAACTTATGCTGCTACTATTTCATCCTGTCACAAGGATTTCAGCGAAAGATCTGTGTTCAGCCACCCTCTGATGAAACGCTTCCTGAGAGGTGTACCGAACACCAGCCCGTGTCATGCTCTCTAGCCCCTCAGTGGGATTTAGTGCTGGTTTTACGTACGCTGGTTAAAGCCCCCTTTGAACCTTTGGATCAGGTTTCAGTTAAGTTCTTGTCAGCCAAAACGGCCCCGCTTTTGGCTCTGACATCTGCTCTCTCTGTGGCTCCGTCATTTCTCAGGATCCAGGGAGATGGCAGTTCAGCTATCTTGCGCCCAACACGGCTTTTACGCCTAAGAGCATTACTAGCTCTTTAAGATGGAGGGGATAACCTTGGAGGGTTTCTTCCCTCCTCATCACAAGTCTGAGGAGGAAGCCATGTCTCATCTCCTCTGCCCGGTGCACGCTCTGGCCTGCTACGTTGCACGCACAGCCGCCTTGCACCGTTCAGTGTCTGTTTGTACACAACAGAGAGCAATCTCAGGGGCTTCGTCTGTCTGCACTGCGCCTTTCGCACTGGCTGTGCATGGCTGTTTCACAGGCATATCTGTCCTCTGGGATGGATCCCCCAGAGCACATCAGAGCGCGCACCACCAGATGAATTTGCACAGAGGAATGACAGTGGAAGACATTTAAACTGCGGTTTCTTGGTCTTCCCCGTTCTTTCATTTGTTTTTATATGTAGGATGTCTCCCACTTTTCTATGACTCACTCTGTACTGAGTGCTCTATCAGAGTGATTGATATCGGGGAATTCAGTTGTGCGCTCTTCCTCTTGCTTGTCGGCGCATGGAGAGCTGTCTTTTTCCCTTCCTCTGCTCCTCGCCAGCCCTCATCCCCTCATACTGTGCGTTCGGGGCTCTTTGGGGCTCTGTGATGAACCATTACCCATGGTGCAATGGCTGGGCATGTAGCGCTACTTGTTTCGTTTCTCTTTGAAGTAGGCGTGTGTCTTTGCTTGTGGTACCGGACGGACCGAGTGTGGCATGGACTATATCCTGCTTCACCCTTATCTCACTAGCGATAGCCTTAGAGGGCGAAGCCTATATGACATAGAACGTTAGTTACGTATCGTTACTCCAGATTCTATGAGTACAGGCGCAGACCTCTAATTTCTGGGCCCCACTGGCTCCATGAAGAGCTGAGAAAAAGCTTTTTTGGGAGCCAATTGTCCAGTCTCGATATTTTTTATACTCAAGGTGAGACAGTGAGAGGGCCCATCCCGCAGATGGGTGTGGACTAAAATTTCTCAGCACTGCGTGGGCGCACAAGAGATAAACCCACTAGCCATAGCCTTAGAGGGCAGCGCCTACACTCACAGGATCTGGAGTTACAGTGCGTAACTAACATTTCTCACAAAAAGTTGGACTTATCAACAAGTGAGGTTTTTAAACATTCCCTGTTTGCACTTGCATTACCAAACAATAATAACACAACACATAAATTTGACCAAATATTTACGGTGAGAAGTCCCTATGTTGATTTTCAAAGCAGGTAGGAAATGACTCATCATTTGGTAAATGATGAACAATAATGTTAAGGATAAACAATTTGTAGGTAACGTAGTAAAAACAAAATAAAAATAAAATCCAAAACCACTGATATGATGCTTTAACAATTAGCACACCTACAGCAACTTTCTTCATGAGTCAGTCAGCAGGCTGCTTGGCCTGAGAAGGTCAGTTCCCAACAGGCCGCGGTATTTCACACACAACCCACTGGCATAACAGTGACCCACATGTAGCAGCCAACCAGACAGTTGGTTTGCTGGTTGTGGATGTGTACACCACTGGCTGCTGTCTTCTAACCAGAAACATTAGCCTCAGCGAGAAAGAAACACACAATTAGGAGTGACTCCTTGGCTCTTTAAGAGTGTGGCCTCCACTGCAATAATGGTGGTGCTTTTGTGTCAAAGAGATGCTTGTTTTCTCCTCCTCAGGCATGAAAGCGAATTTGTCTTGCCAGCCAGGTCTATTTATATTCACAAGAGCATTCTTCAGCATTAGCACAGTCACATGGCCTGCCGGGCGGTGGATATAGTCTAGCGATAGATTGGAGGGGCTCTGCATCAGCTCCCACAATCTGACAACACCAAAAAAAAACAAAACACCATTTGATTTCTCTGTTGCCACCGATCATCATTTAGCCTGTGAGGTGTAAATCAGAGCGCACATCAGTCAACATTGTCTGGTGTGTCACAGCCTGGGCCCCTGACTAAATGACTGCAGGCCACAAAAACACTGAGTGGGGAGGTTGCACAATGCAACGTCAGAGAGGCGCATCACTGTTGCTTTCAGCTCAGTTGAGATTACAGGTTGGTCAAGCGGTGAATGGAGGCGGGTGTTGTGCAGTCTGCGAGAAAGGATCTGATATCATAAAATCCCCATTCACTCTTCCCTTATGATGAGTCACAGTTTGCATCACACCTATCAACTCAGTAAACAGCACAGTGAGACAGGAGCCTGAAACAGGTTCTTTTACTTTGTGGTGGATGGATGTGCCCTGGAGAAGAGGACACACCTAATTACAGTGAGTCATGGGTCTACGAGACAGGATACAGGCTTGCCTTGTCTGTAAACATGTCATATGTTTAAACGCTGTTAGTTTAACTTGACATACATAAGTAGGCTTCATATCACATTAGTGGGTGAACGTTAATGTTTAATGTAATGTGAAATTTTATTCCTAGACTGTGGGGAAGTTCTCCATTAACTTGCTTTCCTCCACATGAAGATCAGAACACAGAGTCAGACACCGAATAGCACATTTCAGTGGCGGAGTCCTGCTTAAGGGTACTTCAGAAGAGAGGATGCTTGTTAGCACAGGCACATCAACCACTGTCCTTTATTGTAGTCACTCTACTCACTAAAATATTCCACTATTTCATGGTTTCCATGTGTCATATCAGATTTCCACACCCTAGTAAAACCAAAGTCCTCATATAGGGGCTTGGCAATAATTCAATGATTACATATCAGGTTTCGGTTGATTAATAATGATCATATTGTGGTATCATTTCACAAACCCCTGTTGTCTATTTTATTGATTCCAACAAAACTTTAAAACAGATTGATATATATTGGGGAAAAATATTCTTACTAATATTGTTGATTTCAGCCTAATTGTCCAGTGTTACAGTACCTGACATCACATGTGAGCTCGCTCAACGAGTTGAGCCTCTTCTGCTGTAGAAGACATGTGCAGTTCTTGAGGGCTGATGAGTGGGATGTCAATATATCTCCTAGCACTGAGTCAACAAAGTCAGGTTGTCAGTCTTCTATACATGCCTAAACTTTTACCTGTAGGGCATCTCGAAGTCACGCACACCAACCACACACACACCCACACACACCTCTCTGTGAGGGTGTCATGGTATTTAATGGGAGCATGTGAATAACTCAGCCTAGAGGAGGGAAAGGGACCGCAGCCATCATTAACCGTTCACAGAGACAGTATTATGTCACATACACACATTTGCATGTTCAAACATACTGTATACACACAAACACACATTAAAAAAGACCTGTGCCAAAAGTACCCAACCATCTGCTTGGGCCTAAGGCCTTGGCCCTGAAGCTATGAGGAAGATGATTTGTGGTTTCTGTATTCTGAGCTACACTAATGTAGCGTATACTACCAAAATATCCAAACAGAAAAAAATGGCTTGATATGTTAACACTTTAGATTGCTTAAAGCTCACCCAAATGTGGTAAGAAATTGAAGAGGAAGGTTCCAAATTGCAAGTAGATCATCTCACATTTTGGGTTTCGTGGTTATCTTGTCTGAATGAATAATAATTTTAATTTTACCAAAAGTGTCACAGCATGAGATCTAAAACCATACATTTTTTGAGAAAATTATAGCATTTGGGTTTTAGAAAAACACTCGAAAACCATTTGACTCAACAGGATAAACATGAGTTTGGCTTTTTGACTTGTCATTTTGAACCTTTCTGTAAATAGTGTGACGGGAAATAGTCAAGTACTCTGTAATTGTCGTGTTCCCGGTTCGATTTGGCTTGGGACATTTGCTGCATGTCACTACCCTCTCTATCCCTCCCCTTGTTTCCTGTCTCTCTAGACCGTCAAAAGCAAAAAATACCATATAAATCATCTTTAAGAAGATGCATGATGATTATATAATGCTGTGATTATTGTAGCAACATTAATTTTGACCATATCACTCGTTTTTGCAGGAGAAGTACACTAACATTTGGTAAAGCTGTTAAAGCGTGTAGTATCAGACCTGCAAGAGTTGAAAGCTGTGAAATCATTTGAAGTTTGGTAGAGATTTCTGTCTTACAATCACTGTGAGCGGCCCTTATTCCTCTTTTTTGCAGACCTCCACCTTAAAAGCACAGCTCTTCACCATGTGAGCTTGAGGAAGTGTATCACACGTCTGTAATCCGTCTCAAAATAAGCGCTTTGTCTGACTACTAACAAAAACAACAGCTCACTGCTTATCTCATTCATAAATAATACAGAGACAGAAGAGATATGTCCTCAAGGATACATCAGGCTTTGTCCTGCACGCTGTCACTGATGGCTAGGGTCAGGAGGAGGATGGACGGCTGATACAGACTGGGTCCATATTAGTGCTGTCATGCTCTGCTGAGGGCAGTCTCTTAATATACAAATGAGCCCAGCCTGCTTCTGTTGCATCTGAATGCTAGCTGGCTGGTTAACTGGATGACTGGCCTAGAAAGGAAATAACTGGCAATAATCTGGGCTCTCATGATGGCCACACAATGATCAGAGATGCAAATAGGCTGTAAGACTGTATCAACATACTGTGCAAACAAGCATGAAAACACATGAAAAAGTGTTTAGAAACTTTTGAGTAAGAGGAAATGGTAATCATCTCATGTTGTGTTTTCCTTAGCCTGGACCAGCAGCTACTATTTCACAGACAAAAAACAAAAATTTTGCTTGTGTCAGCAACATTATGCCTCTGTATAACTTGCTTGACGGATGGCGAGGAATGTTTACCAGGTAGGCTAGTTACAGTGGAGAACCGGATGTGACCTTTTACCCCTGGCCCAGCTGAGAGATGGCAGGTTGAGAGGGGGTCAACCACTCCCAGCAGTAGTACACACTACACGTCATCTTCTCAAGTATGACCAATCACCAGCCCCTCCCTTCTCTTCCTATGGAGGCAGCTCATTCCAACGTGCACACAAAGACCGAGTTCAGCTGAATGGCCTAAATGGCAGCAGAGCTCCTGGCCACGGCGGCTCAGACCAGCTGAATGGTCCTCATTGTGTCCCCATGGTCACAGGGGGCTAGCAGAACTGGGTTGTTTTTTAAGAGGCCATTTGGCAGGCCTGTGTTCTTATCCGAGCAACGCAGGAACAGGCATTTCCACTTGCTTCAGAGGAGGGCTGGTATGGACTCAAGAAAAATAGCCTACAAGGTAGTGACATGCCGCATGCAGTCATACAGGGACTAGCTGGCTTTGATGCGCATGAACCTAAAATAGTGCAAACATCCAAATATTTTGCTCTTATGGCTGATTAAGACATTTTTCTATCACACTCAATACTTGAAAGCTGCAATCAAAAAAGCACCGCATTCATAATGTTGTCTGACAACCAGTCAACTGTATTAATTACAGCAAGTTTTGACTTCTGATGTGAAGCAAAATAAATGTCTGATGGGAATGTAAAAAGTGCACTTAATAATGAAAAGGCCTAAGATGGGTGATATCCAGTATCGCTGACTATATATGTAATTTTATATCACAATATATCAATACAGATTGTGATGTAATACAGTCCCTCTACAATCAATCAATAAATCGTAAATGGATGTCAAATTACATATGTGACATATCAAAGTACTTCAACATATTGATGTAAAATCATGTAAGAATGAAATTCAGCCATAAAACAGTCCTAATCATTGATGTGTAACATTGCCCACAATACACCTTGGTAACGAGATTGTTTCCACAGTATGAACAGTGTGGCAAAATCACAATTAGACCTCCGTCTATCCCTGACAATACATATATCGTCATATCAGCCACCCGTTAAATGACTCACGATATAGATGGTCAGCCTGTGATGTCAAAGTACACCCGATGTAATTAATTGGCTAAAACCTTCAGATCCACCAGTATAACTCTTTAATAGACCAGACAAACATACTAAACACTGGTTTACCACCAGAATAACACTTTAACTGTAGAGGTTAGTGAGCTCTTAAAATACCTGCAGATGCACAAATAACATATCAGTTTACTTTCCATGTTGGCTGATGTGATCCGTAAAAGGCATCAGCGGTTTCACTCCAATATACTTACAGCTAACAGTAATAAGCTTGTAAACATACATTTGTATATTTCATGGTAGTATGTCATATAATCGTCAAATACACAACCATAGAGTCAAGGTCTTTTATAGTCCCATATTCCTTTTTAAGACATTTTTACAGGCATGAGTGAGAGGCTTTAACAGCATTTGTACTGAGACTCTTGCAAAAAAATCCCTATCAATACTATCACAGCACCTAAAATAACCAAATGTCAGTCATCATAGTTAGATCGACACAGACCGGTCACTACGCCGGGACAATTGGCTTCAGTCTCCTCAGCTGGAGGAATATGGCCCAGGTGCCATGAAGCAGGGGAAGGGGGGGATACTGTCAGGGATGTGACAGTGTGTGTCAGTGGGTGTAGAGCAGGACAGCTGCTTGGGGGATGGGGTTGATTTGTACTATGTGTCGGATGGATGAATGAATGCTTCACACATGTGTAAAGTACAATAAATAGACAAGTCCATCATCCATGTCTAGGAGCATCCACATTGGCTAAATGCACAAGTCTGACACAGATCTCACACAATTTGTCCATCACTAGACTGAGTGTATTGTAATACAAGGAGAGCGGGGCAGGTAGGCAGGTAAACCTATAATTCCCAGTAATAACAGGTTTAGACAGGTGTATGAGGCTCTGTTCACATCTTGTTGGTCTCTCAAATGAACGCCACTAGTCACACTTTGGTAATCAGTAACAGACATTCACAACAGACTGTATCTTCATATGACATGAGAGCAGATGATGACTGTAGGCCCTTTGACATTAACGTCAACACTTGTCACCATGACTCAGTTTCAATACAATAAAACCCTATTTTTTCCAACTGAAACCAGAGTACAGACACCATGTAAAATGCTTGAATGGTGTCCAACTGGAAGGCCATGTGGTCACAGATGAATCTGAATTCCCACCATGTGAATAAGTATAAGCAAGATGACAGGAAAAAAGGGGTCAAGCCCTGATAGCCAGATGGACCTTGCCTCTGGCCATCCCTGTCTGTCACACACAGCCATGGCTCTGACATTCAGACGCCCAGAAACATGTCTTTACATCGAGGTTTTTCTTTAAAATGAGCCACTGTCTGCTGTGAGATAGATAATAAAGGCAACACGGGGGGAGATGGATGAAAGCCTTTCTCTTGCTGCTTGTCATGCACTGCTAGCTCGTCTGCTCGCATCCTGTGTTAGCACGATATAAGCTAAGTGGCGTGTGCCCACATTCAATTCATTACAAGCGGAGGGTAGAAAAAGGAGGAAAACTACTGGTGTAATCGATTAGCCTACACAAAGCTAGCTTGAAAATCTGCTGTAGCATCACCCCCCTCTTCCCTTCTCCCCTCCTTTACCTTCAGACAGCTCCAGATCCAACTCCGCCAACTGGTCTCTAACCTCTTTTGGCAGGGCGGACAAATCCACGCCGCGGTCTGCCATGACTCCGCCGATAAACACGAGCGCAGTCTAGCTGAAAAAACACCGGGCCGTCGTGGGAGAGTGTAGAAAAAAAATAAAAACAAGACGCCCTCCCTCAAGACACAAAACAAGCATCAGAGTGGGAGAGACGGTCCATCCGCACGGCTGGCCCCTCCGCCATAATGAGGGAGAAAAAAAACTCACCAACGGCGAACCGTGTGGTCACGTGACCGCAGTTACCTCGCCTGTACGGTTAATTCACCGCATCCCGAGAAAACACGCTGAAACCATAAACTGTTGCTCCCCCTGGCGTTTCACACGCAAAAACACATCTCTTCCTCACTATTACTGCAGGGTAGTACTTAACAGGTACACTGTGTTATTACCAGGTTCTCAAAGTGGGGTCCTGGAGGGGGTCCAGGCGGTCCCCAGCAAAAAGGGGAATACGTTATTTTCACTATAATTTCATTCATAAGTAACACAATGACAGAATGTATGACTGTTTTGGTCATGGGTTTAATACACTTTCTGTAATAAAACATCTAAAAGCAAAAATCTTAGCAAATAGGGGTCAGTGGTCTAAATTGTGTCAGTTTAGGGCTCCTTGACATGAAAAAGTTTGAAAACCACTGTACCAAGGTGATGTACTTTCATGTCATCATGTCATTTTTTCAGGAAAACACAAACACACATTAGACTTCCAGAGGATCCCAGTTAGGAAAAAGTTCAATTTCATTATGTGATACACTGAGAGTATTTGTAAGGATTTCACTTTCACCTAAAGCCTTATTTTGTAGATAATAGCCACAGAAAGCCAGAATGTCTTACTTAAAACTAGAGGTGGAAAGTACATTTACTCAAGGCCCTTCAAAGTGGTTCTATTAAGTAGTTCAAAGTAGTTCCACCTCCAGCAGCTACAACAGTAACATGCTGCTTAATCTAATGTCATATAATAATATATCAGTCATGTACTTTACTTGAGTATTTCCATTTGATGCTACTTTATACTTCCACTCCACTAGATTTCATATTGTACTTTCTACTCCACTACATTTATTTGACAGCTTTAGTTACTTTTCAGATGAAGATTTGACACCATCGATAATACAAGCTTTTAAAATACAACACAATGTTAAAGATGAATCCAGTGGTTTCCAACCTTTGTGGCTTTTGACGTCTTACATAAAGCAGTGTGTAGTCGGGGTCACATTTCAGATGTCTATGAATTGTTAACAGCTCCACCAAATAGTGATTTTTCCCTCTAAACTTCTCACATCAAAGATTAGAGAAAAAGTCCACAAACTGAAAACAGATTTGTGTATCAGGACTTTGTTTTTTCTTCTTTTCTCTTCTCTATTAGGAATTTGTTTAACTACACACATCCAAATAATTTTGAGTTCACTTAAGAGACTACAAACAAATTGAAACGCTTTTAAACAGGGACATGGTGATATTCCAGTAATAGGAATGAGCTTACTAGTTGTTTTCTGGAGTTGTGAGCAAAACATAAGATCAATTAATCTGCCAGTTATTTCCTAGAATAATCGATTACTCATTTGGTCGATAGAATGTCAGAAAGTTGTAAAAAATGCCCATCACAAGTCCACAATGACCAAGGTGCTGTCTTCAAATGTCTTATTTTGTCCAAAAAAACCCTACAATTTGGTTGACATTGATATAAAACGGAGAAAACCAGCAAATCCCCACATTTGAGAAGCTGCAACCAGTAAATGTTTGGCATTTCTGCTTAGGACCTAAAGGATCAATCAATTATCAAAATAGTTACAGGATAATTTTCTGTCAACAAATCGTTTAATTGACTAATCGTTTTGGCTCAAGCGAACTGTTACATAACCTGTAACTGATGCAACATGCTGCTACGTACAGTTTAGGATGCACAGTCTTGGATGAATGGGGTGTTACAGCAATAAAGGCTCATTGTTGCCCTATAGTGACAATAGTGAATTAATTGGGCCCTGATCCTACTTTAACTGAAGTACTTGATTTAAATTGTACACAAGTTCATGTAAAACTACTTGTGCTGAAAACTGGTCATGTGCAGCTTCTCTGACTTAGTTCCTAACGGTCACCTTCAAAGAGCAAATGTGGCATCCTGACTTTCACCATTATAAAATAAATATACCCAAACAACCACTCCCTCTGCAATTAAGGGCCACTTCTAAAACATTATGAGCATGTTTTCCTTATAAGAAAAGACTGACACTGTCTTTCAAGGAGAAGGAGATTCAAAGCAAACTCCACATAACAGTATAATTGTAGGCTACTGTGTCATTTTTGTCTTTCTGAAAGTACTTGAGTGCTGTGCAGAAAACATCAACTTCAAAGCAGGGCTGCAGCCAGGATTTTAGAAATACTGAGGTCATGAGTCTAAACCACCCAAACACACCCCTCACCCCGGCAGAAAGTGTGAACAGAAGGTATTTAAATTCTATAATTACTTTGGTTGTTACTTTTTTATGAAGTTTACTGCTCAGTAAAGTACATTTCCCTACATTAAGGCCTCAGTGCTGTTTCAAATTTTCCTTTTTCCTCAGTGTGCTCAATGGTAGCTACAGCCACGCTTTAAGCAACATTTAAAAAAGTTTAGGATGTACTTTTAAAGTACATAAAACAGCTAGAACTGTAACCAGAGTACTTTCTACAAAGTAATTAATAACAATACAATCTTATCAGTGGAGCTGCAGTGAGGAGGGGACATACAGTATATGAACACAGAGGATATACAGTATTATAAGACATCTTTACACACATTCAATCATATTTGATTTCAGGAAACTTGATTGAAAGTTTTATCAAACCACAATTTTAACAAGCTCTTTTTTTAACTCCAATCTCCACTTATGTGAACTTCATAGTCCATGAAGAGAAAACATCTGTTTGTATCAAAGCTGAAAACACGCAAAAAACGGTAAAGTTCATTAAGATGTAGTTTCTTTAATTAAAACTGCAGCACTGTAAGTGTTCATAGTATTCCACTTGGACATGCATGGAAAAGTAAATATATTCATATAGTACAGATATGTACAATACAAGGACAATTTTTGAAATCATCAGTCCAACAATGGGAGTGTGAAAAACCATTCATATACTATGTGCAACTTTCACATTGTTGCATTTTTCATTAAATTGCTTTTACCACAACAATTCTAAGTAATATTAATATGCCAACTCTGTTATGACGATTGTTATTTGACCAATTATAAAAATAAGTTAGACAGGGAAAGTCGAAAGACGTGGCCAAATTCATCTTAGAAGATATGACAAAGGGGACAAAATCTCTTTTTTTGTAAAAGGACTGATCACATTTTTTTTCTGTAGAGAAAACAAACAAAAAATAAATCCACTTGTTAAAGAAATTAGTTTCTATATTCATCAGTACAATCAGAAGCGTTATGACAAAAGTTGTATAGTGCTGAAAATAGCACACAACAAAAGAAAACAAATGACAGAAAAGGTGCCAATGACATGAATTACATGAAAGCTAAATATAGTTTGAATTTTCATTCCATATGAACAATCGTCTATAAGGGACTGCCAGACAAATATAGCGCCAGCTTCAAAGTACAACAAAATGCCGGGGTCGCCATTGAGGACAAGAGGTTCAGTCAGAGGTGAAAGGTATTAAAGTTGCTGAGCAAATTCCCATTCATGTATACAGTACAGATAAGAAAAAAATAATGGTTTTTTTTTTTTTAAAAAAGGATTTAATATCTCCGAAAAAGGCCGAGAGGACATGAGAACCGCAAAAACTTGAAATGAACAAAAAATACAAAGCAACAATAAACTTGCAATATTTTAGTGCATAAAGACATGCCCTTATGATAATGGACAGATATCTTGTTTTTACAATATCACATCTTGCAAATATATGACCATACCAGCCAAAAGAGGGACAGAAATATATGAAGGAAAACAAGAAAAGCAAACTGCTTGTTTAGGTGTTTATGTAAATAATATAATGATAAAATATCTTGGCGGGATTTCTGAAGAACTGGAGCCTTTTAGAAACCGTCACAAGAAGTCTGAACTTTTTCCTCCCTCAAGGCTTTTATCAGTGAAGATGTCTTTGCTGTGTCTCTCCACCAGATGACAGACAAGGATTCATTCATTTTATGTCACTGAAGACAGACTGATGGTTAAATTAACCATGAATTTAAAATGCCTTTTAGTCGACAAGTTATTAAATCTTTTGTTCCTTGTTGGTTTAACTTTTCATTTTGATTAAATGAACAAATCAAGGCAAACACATTTTTCAGAGGATATATTGTTTTTCACAAGCAAATCTGTGTATATTTAAGTGGGGATGTCGGAGGCACCAACGTGATATTAAGGCATAATCATCAGACATTGTGTGTGAAACTGTACGTAAGTGCAAGTAATAAGCAGTGATAATACTGTAGATTGTGTCACTGTGACCTCTGAACCACAAGATAACAGTCAGGCTATTTACTTCCTGCCCGAGGACAAGTACCAGGTGGACTTTGGACATTCAGAGATCTGTTTTTTTTTTTGTTGTTGTCATTGTTGTTGTTGTTGTTATTATGGCTTAGTTTAGGTTTGGTAAAGAGCATAAGGGATTCATCGCACTTCCAACGAGCAGCAAGGATGTGCAACCATCCTGAGAAGTGTGAAATTAACAGTTACAGTAAGTCCAGAGCCCACACAGAGAAACACAGTCACTAGAATAGTTTCATACAAAATGGAAAAAGGTATCCACTTAGAAAACCAATAAACAGCAAAAAAAACTTTTGCTGTGTTTTTGAGGAAACATGAGAAGGAGCAGAGAAGTTGAATTCCCTTCAGATCAGAAAAAATTATTGCTCAAACAAACAGATTTTAGGATGCTATACTGTCTTGGACAATCTAACATATTTTGGTTCTGTGTACTAATCTGGGAGGATGTGCCAATTAACTAAAAAAAAAATATAGCTGCACATACTGTATCAAGGACATAACACCCTAATAGAAAAAAGTCACATGCTAACAATCTAGCTATTAACGTATCAGATCAGGAGTAGGCAATCTGCTATGTTCTGATGTACATAAATACATACACACAGAGCCAATCACACACAGTTTATAAATTTTATCTTAAAGGGGTGTAAATGAGGTAAGGGGTTTTGGGTCCATGTTGAGATCACCTTAAGGTGGAACCGCTTACAAAAGGTTTGAGTGAATATTTGAGATCTGAGTCACTGAAGTCTAGACAACTACTGCATCTTTGGAGCCAAGTATGTATAGGGACGTATGCTGTGATGACGTGTGTGGGCGTGTGCATGGCTAAAAAGTCGAAGGAGCACAAGGCACTATTCCCTGCTGAAAACAGTGTAAAGCCCTGTGTGTTGTTTGGTATCTGATTTGATCGTGAATGTTTATGCAACACCTGTATCTTTGAAACTGTGCGTGTGTGTGTGTGTGTGTGTGTTACATGTCCACGTGGGAAGTTCGTTACGGCAGTACACTCAGAGCGACGCAGCCCTACAGTCCAGTGAAGAGTCATTTTGACTGAGGGTGAGGAGAGATGAGTGGGGAGGCACGGGGTGGAGGGGGTGGGGGTGGGGGGGCAACGAGGGTGGGGAGGTTGGAGTCCAGCCCCTGTAGTCTATGGCAAAGTGAACAGGAAGCTCTCTCAAAAGTCTCAGTCCATTCCCAGAAGGCTGCTGCTGAGCTCCAGGCCACAGCATGATGGCTCCACCGGGGGGGTCAGAGAGAGCAGAGGAGCATAGGGAAGAGGGAAGGAGAAGATAACAAATCTGGACTTCTAGATTGGGGAAGTGGAACAGGGTGGAGGGGCGGTGGGGGTGGGAGGGGGGGGGATTCGCTGCTCTTCTTTACCCCTGGGTGACGAGTGTGAGCCAAGTCTGAGCCGTGGTGGCATCGCTCATCATCTGGCAGCAGATTGAGACTGTGCAGCCATGATAATGTGAGAGGATCCACTCTCAGCCCTCTGCTGCTGGCCCATTCCTGCCAGCACAGACATAGCCATGGCCTCAGCTGCTGCCCTTGAGCTCAGGCCGTTTTGCCCTGTGGAGGGGCTGTGCGCCAAAGAGCTGTGCTGGATCACCGGGGCAGGGGAACCTGTAGGCTCGGAGGTGTCTTTCATGCTCTCTTCTGCAACTACGTGGAAAAAAAGATGACACAAGTACAGATTTATACTTAAACTGGCAACCATGAATATACTCCATGCTTTGCTGAAAAACAACAGACATTATCTTTGTTGTTTAGCAATTCAAATGTAGTGAGTAACATGGCATAATTCTGAAAGGCTCACCTAAGTAGGCATTCTTCTTCTGTAGGGTGGTCACGGGACAGTCCTTATGGGCCAGCAGCAGCTGCTTCAAATGAGCCACCTCATTCCTCAGCAGAGACACTTCATTCTGACGGGAGGGAAAATCAGGCCGATCAATACTTTTAACAATTCATAGAAAATTCATATCATGCAGTTTACCCCAAAAGAAAAATCACAACTAATGCTGGGTCACATAATTCGAAACAGAGAGACCTTCTAAACTTTTTCCCCTCACTGGAATTTTAATGTTTTTCAGCTAAGAAATGCTCTACAGGGGTAAACAGTCTGGTTTTAACTACAGTAATTCCAGCAGTGGAGAACTGGGCAAACAGCGTAAAAATGACCTGAAACCACCAAATAACACAATAAAGATGTGAAAAAAGTTGTAATAGGTTCCAAGGTTACACGTCTTGTAACCTCACACATTAGTAAAAGTGTAAAACATCCCTTAATCTGATTTTGCCCACGCGGAATATACCTCTCAAACTTCCACTACTAGTTGGAAGCTTGTCAGCTGAGCGCAGTCCATGTGACTATGCACACACTAACTTGAGCCACCACAGGCCACATTTCATCCCTGCCCACCAATTTCAAGCCCACTCACCGACAGTGAGACGTTCATGGTGCTGAGCTCCTCAGCCTTCTTCTCTAGGGAGTTGACCCAAAGTTTGCGTTTCTGTCTGCAGCGTGACGCCGCGGCCCGATTCCTCTCGAGGAAGCGCTGCCTTCGCTCATCTGGGTCATCGTCTGCTGTTCGCCGCCGACGCCCACCTGTAGGCTGTGCTGGAGATACCTAGTGGGAGAGCCAGGGCAAAGGGTAAAAAGGAAACAGACAGACAGACAAGGGAGGGGAGCGGAAGAAAGATGAGAAAGAAAAGGGAAGTTTGAGTCATAGTTTCATTATTTTAGTCAGAGCACATCCTAGTCATCTCACTACAAGATGTACAGCCCCAATTTTCTGTAACGAAAACAGGACACATGTCCTTAAAAACAGAGTTAAGTTCAGTTACAATTTCTCAGTTTTTCTCAGACTTGAAAGTCATGTTACTGTCATGTCTCTGCATATAAACAACACAGCGTACCTGAGGTTGTGCAGGTGATGGAGCATCTGGATGTTGGACAAGCAGCTGGCTCTGCTCTGCCTTCTGAGGTACCATGGGGCTGCTGCCCATGGCCATGACACCCATGCTCTGTCCTGGGCTCTGCTGGGACAGCGCAGCCTTCAGACGCTACAGGAGAATAATCAAATGATCAGTATCAATAACAAGCACAGGGATTAGAATACACAGCCAAACCAACAGTATAACCAGTGTGGTTTAAGCATTAAAGAAGCTGTAGACTCAATAGGAACAGCACTTCATTTTTTATGTATTTCCTATCATTTAAACATCACAGGAAGACTTCTAGACACTGTACTAACAAGTTGGCTTATGTTGACATCAACTCATTTACAGTGTCAGCAAAAATAACTTGGCCTGAAGTAAGTTGTTAATCACACTTATGCAGCAGATGTGTTATGTGATGAAAGTAGATTCATTTCTAGTGACAAATGTTTGTGCTGTGGTGTTCTTCTGCAGACAGACATATTTTACGTGCAATAACTGTGTTTGACAACATGTTTGCTTCTTGGTCTCTGAAGTTTTCACGATGAATTGAAATCATTACCAGGTTGTACTACACTTTGCCTCAGGAAAAGCTTAAATTTATTGGATTAGATTTGTTTCATAATAATTGAACCAAGAATCAAACAAAAACATGAATTGGAAGTGAATAAAAATAATTTGAAACCAAAAAATGACCTCAAAGGCAGAATTGACAATAAAACTATTCAAGACATTTGATTATAATATTCTCTACTTTTCTTTCACTGCTGAATTTTTCAGGTCTGACACAAAGCTCTTGTGTTACAGGGCTGCATCCCCATTGGCAGGTAACTTTTAGAAGGTCTCTCTGTTTCAAATTATGTGACAGGTCAGTGGTCTGGACGAGCAACAAGTGGTATGAAACTGAAAAATTCAGCAGTGAAACTGAAACAAGTGACAGCAAAGGGGAAATTCCGATCAATGAAAGAAAAGTGGAGGATATTATAATCAAATGTCTTGTATAGTTTCTTAGTAAGTTTTGCCTTTGTGGATCTTTTTTTTTTTAATTTTCAATTTAATTTATTTTGTTTGATTCTTGGGAGATTTTGTTCAATTATTATCAAACAAATCTAATCCCACACAAATTCTTCTAAGGTATCAATTTAAAAAGGTGTTGCAGAGACCTTTGCTCATGCTGTGTCACACAGTTCTAGCTTGTTGTCAGCAGTGCAATAATGTGCCTGACATCCTGTTCTCTCTTAACCCTTATGTAGTGGGTTGAGCTCTGGAGGCTTTGCAGATGATGTTAAAAAAATTACGTGTTCCTGGAACGATTTTCAGATGATGTTGCTTTGGGGGATTGTGGCCCTAAAGGCACAGAACTGGTAAAAAGCACATTTAAGTAGCCAACAGCATTCTGATGATGACCTTTTAGTACTTAGAGAGCCATGTTTATGCCTGTGCCCAGAAAACATTCCCAAACCAGCAAAACACTCCAAGCCTTTGCTGACAATGATCTTCTACTTCTTACTCAACTAGCAAGCTGTTTGTTTAAATTGACGCACTAAAGTGGACACTTAGTGTATGTTGTACTACTAAAAACAATTACTACACGTACTCGGTTTCATTGGAAATGCAGTTGAAAGGTAGAATCCTTACGTAGAGCTCTGTGCGTTGCAGTATCAAAAATTCAGTTAAGTTTGTGTAGTTGTGTTGAAAGGGTTAAATAAACAACATCAAGTAACTGCAGTAAAAAGTCATATGATGAACAAACTAAGCCAGTGCAGAAGAAGGCTGGAGGGTGAAGATGGAAACAAAAAGAACAGATAAAGAGATAAAAATAGCGAGCTAATCTAGTGCTGACCATCTTGGCCTCTGAGTGGATGCTGTAGCCAGAAGGGGAGTTAGAGCCGCTGCTGCTGCCTCCCAGAGGAGGACCAGGGATCCCAGGAATGTTGGGTACCATGCACATGGGTCGGGCCAGCTGGAGAACAGATGAGATACACAAATATGCATTTACTAACAGCTTAAATCAACTTTGCAGCTATAAAAGTCAAATACAACATATTTAGACTGTTGGTATGCCTTACATTAATGACAGAGGGCATCTGTACGGGACCAGGGAGCACAGGCACCGCCTGGCCAGAGGGAAGCACCATCATGGGGTAGTGGCTGGTTGGCGAACTAGACAGGCAGACACAAAGGAACAGGAGGTTCATTCATGTTTGTATAAATGACAACTTTAGACTGGGTTTCCGTAACAAAGCACCTATCACCATCTAGGAAAACATTATCCACTTCAACCCACAAAGTCCATTATTACATCCATCATTACTAATCCAAGCTGAGCAGACAAAAACTGCTTAAACCGAGAGGAATCTATATCAAATTTAAATCAAGAACACAAGGTTTTTAAAGATAGAAAATATGTCAGTTGAATGACAGTGAAATGTTTAAAAGATGCACAAAACATCTAGCATATTTAAATTTGTGCAGCCACAAAAAACTTAGAGCCAGCAGATACAGAATATATACTGTGAGTGACAAAAATGTGTTTTTTCAAACTCTTGAGAGCTTTAAAGTTACTCAAGGGGAAATGTAAGAGGTCAATCAAGTTGAAAAGGTCAGCAGACGTCAGTAGAGGGATGTTGCCTGAACTTAACTCACCCCAGAGTACGATTGGAAGGCGGTGCCTGTGTGATGACAGAGGTGGGTGACGGCATCGTGGGCTGAAGGGCATCAAATCCCAAGTGTAGTGGGAGGGAACCTGGACGCACAATAGTTGGCGTGGGGGCCGAACTCCTGGGTGGTGTGTCCTAGGAGATAAACGGTGTGGTAAGTTAAGTAAAACACAGATTAAAATGATTCAAAATGAAGACAAACCATCTTTGAGGCAAAAAAAGATATGATTTACTTCCCCTAAATGCTTTTATGTAATACCGTAAAAGTCATGATGACACGTATCGTAAGCCATATCATTTCTACACCATTTAAGGTCCCACCCTTTTCTCTATTCACTAATGTAAACCCCCCCCACACACTTCCTCCCGTTTCTCTCCTACCTTTGCTTTCACCAGAGGCTCTATGTAGCTGTCTGACTGATCAGAGAAGGAGTCAGGGCTGTCTGGTGGTGAGGAGTCCACCTCCACAGGTGCCTCCTTTTTCACCTTCACATCTGATGGCGTCTGCAGGCTCATGTCTAAAGCCACAGAGTTGGGAGCAGGGAGCTGAAAAGGACAGAAGCAGTGAGAGAGAGATAAAAGAGAGTAAGTTTCACAGTCATACTACTTAAGGTATCAAAGATAACATTGTCATTGACTGCAGTACAAAAAAAAAAGGAAGTGAGTATTTATCATGCAAGTATTTATCATGAAACTCTATTTCTAGCACAATAAAACACACTAAACCATTTCAATAAAACCATCTTAAACTGTTGCAATAGTTTCTCTAATGACAGACGGCATGCACAAAGCAGGAGTTTCTGCAAGGAGTAATTTCTGACTACATCAACACTTAAGGCAAGAAAGAAGGAAGTAAAAAAGGTAATTTTTACTTCATGGGAGGCTGCAAAAAATTCCCTTGGTTTCTGTACATAGTAGTTCATGCAGATACACAAACCCACAGATAAAAACACTGACAAAATCAACAACCCCGAACCTGTCTTACAGAGTTCTTTGCTCTCTTGTCATCATCGTCTTGTTCGAAGGAGCTGGCCAGCTCGTTGAACAGACCAACCTCCTCGCAGTTCTTTAGGAAGCGGGTGGGAGTAGGTGTCTGGTCTGGCAAAAGGGAACGAACACAGATAACTATTCAAAGTAACGCTTTCACGCTCTGTTCACACTTAGCATTGAATATAGAAACCCATGTCATAAATGTGTGTTTGGAGCTGCTTTTCATGAGTACTAATAGTGTGGGAGCGTTCTGACGCTGAGGTATGCTAAACAGTCTCCATCATAACACTGGGAGAGGATATTTAATAAAAGAGGTAAAGTAAAGCTGAACATTTGCCTCTTAGACAAACGGTACCTGCAATAATGACAGAATCAGTCCTGGCTGGTCCAAATTTCAGTGTCATCTCATGCTTGTGTTTGTGTACGGCCAAGTGGTCCTCATTTGTAAACCTCTGGAACAAGTGAACAAGAAAAGAGGAAAGATAAGTACATTATATATGAATTTGCCTAGAGGTAAATTGTCTACTTGTCCTGGTGACCTGAAGAAATAGCTTGTAGTACCTTAACCCAGATATCATGTTGCAATAATCAGAGACTGATAATCTTTTGGAGATATGGCTCAACACATGCAGCCTTTGCTGTACCATTATGTGACAAACCACAAGAAAACTGTATCTGTGGTGTACGATTCCTCGTGTCTTAAAAGCCCTGTATGGGCCTATTACAGCTGCAGGGCAAGAGCTCATATGTCTTTACACAACTAGAATTATGTAGAGATTATGAAGCTACTATGGATGAGACCTGAAGTGATTTTTACAGCACAAATATAAAGGGAATGAGAAATGAGAAATTATAAATGTAGCCTAAATAAATTGAAGAAGTGTAAAAACTACTGGCATGGAAAAATACAGAAAGCAAATAAGTTGATAAAACAGATGCAACTGTAAGGTGTTTTTACAGGAGAGAACAAGTTGCCATTTAAAACATGTGGATGTTGGAAACTGTGTCTCAGTAAAAAGCCTACGTTCTTTTACTTCCTATCACATATCCACAATAGAAGCTACGGGAGGTCTGGCAAATCAGACCTTTAGAAGACAGTACCAACAGCCATCCTCCGACACACAGCACTTCGTCTTTGGAGAAGTGGCGAGGTGAATCAGTCAGAGACGTAGGAGGAATAATCTTGGCTGTGGCACCAGCCTATTCACCATTCGCTGGAGCCTATTTTAGGGTGCCGCGTTGCAGTTGCGAGTTCAGTCGTGAGAGAGTGAAGTGGAAACACAGTCAAGTGTCAGGGAGCTTATTTTTAGCCGTACCAGGCAACATCACCAATACAACTACATGTCTCATTTGTCTCTTTCCTCTGAACAAGGCGGCTGGGTCTTGCGGAGGAAACTATCTCCCACTAATCTCCCTGTATGAGATACTAGCAGCTAGGATTACCCCTCCCCACACAGTAAATACTAGGCATCGTATAATGGGGTGCTGCTGCTGTTGTTGTTGTTAACTCGGTAAAAGGAAAACCCTGAGCAAAGCCAGGAGTCAATCATCCTCGTTCTATTATGGGCATGATTCAGACTTTCCTGGTAGACAACTGTTGCTTGTAAAGGGCAGCAGTAAAACGGCATTTGGACATAAAGCAAACTAACATAAAGGATGTTCTGGCCAGCAGAACATAACAATTTGTATGATGTTACAAGCTGGCTTTATATGTAAGACTGGGAATTGAATCTCAATACTTTTATGGTACAAACTTAAATGTGTCCATAGCACAAACTATCGAGGGCCAAAAGTTTGAAAATCAAATGCCCGGTTACTTCTGCAGTTTAATTTGCTTATTCTTTGATCAGATAGTTCCTGGTTCAAATAAAAATATTTAAAATTTCAGACTGTATTTAATCTAAGGAAATTCCTCGTTCAGCTGCTTGTGTTTACGCAACATTTAAAGCTGCACCGGCTGATATTTTTACATTTCCAATGGATCAAATGACTGTGTGTAATGTGAAAGGGCTCGCTCGTAGTGACAAACCTTCAGTGAATTATCTCTTAACTCTGCAGTTCCCCACAGCTCCGTGGAGTGTTTTAGCATCTTTCAACTCATTGTTTTGGATTTTATGGCCCCACAACTCTACTGTCTCACCTCTCTCATCAACCTGATCCCAATCTCCAGCTGCAGGTAGCTGTTTTCAGCAAAAAAAAAAATCTCTGCTAAACCAACAAGTTCACTACCTGCTCAGCACAAATCCAAATTAATGCTAATGTTGCTTCGTGTCTGCTGGCTGTGTAAACAGGTGAGTGTTTGCTAACATTGCTAATGTCAATGTTGTGTTTTAAGCTTGTTTTGCTGTTACCAAGTGTAAAAAATAATAATAATGAACGCTTGCCTTAACATTTAGGACGTCTGGGATTCTTTTGTCAAATTAAACAAGAAAAACATGTCCATATTCCTCAAAGTAAGGTTTTAGCCAATCTTAATAATGTGCAGATAACTCAGATTGTGTTGTTATATCACAAACCTACATCCAAACAACTAGCCCCATCACACCCCACTATGATCTCAGACCTGTTTATACAACAGTTTAACAATCAAACAAAGCTGGTCAGAGTGCCACAGCTGTAGACCCAACGCTGTCATCAACCGTCAACTTTGCCTTAAGAAGCTTTCATGTGATTTTGTTGCTTTAGCTGTCAACTAAATTAATAATGATGTGTACAAATGAAATATGCAGAGTACATATATCACAGAAACATGTCAAATGGGAAGGTTAAATGTTTTTTGTTTTCTATCAGGGAAAGGGGTCCCCTGGTGTCCATAATGTTCTGAGAAGAAAACAAAAAAACAACCAATCATCATTTATTTATCTGACACACACACGTTTAGCTGCTTTTCATGCCTGCTGTTCAAACCGCAAACCCCCGTGTACAACAGATCACTCCTGATCAGAGGATGGAAGTGGGCTTATGAATCACAAATGTTCCTTAACCACATAAACATGTTCTCCCTCCAGACCCCAGGAGACATAATCCAACACTAGCTCTGGGATATCACACCCAACTGAAAGCAGCCTCGTACATGATGTTTCCTGTGTTGAATAATCGTGAGTTCAAGAACGCACTTCTCATAATTTGCTGTGATATCAGGCCAAGCCCCGACAATGCACCACGTTACTGGCATGTGAGCACACTATTGGCACTCAGCTGAGTCACTGCTGTGGCTCAAACCTGTGTCTGCAGGCGCTAGAAGTCAACAGTGACAGGTTGAAACAATAACTGTGCTCTGATTACTCACTGGAGCTTCCAGTGAGTCATTGCTAAAGGAGACAGCATTGTCTCAGGAGACAGCATGTTAGCGAAAATGCTGTTAGTGTGATGATCATTGAGAGAGCTGCATAAATCACAGCAAGTTCGCTTATGCTGGCAATGAGAAGACGTGTGCTGTCAGCCCCAAGTCTTTTTAAGGATTAACAAGTTTGCTCATTGTATATATGAAGCTATACTCCATTTTCTTTTAGAAGGAAACACATTCATTCATAAGTAGTTACAGTTGACTGTTGTACACTACTTACACAAGGGTAAAACTACTCCACACCACACACATGCACACACTTGAAACCCAGGACAAGGAAGGAGGGGACTTACCTGTCCACAGCCAGGAGCATTGCACACAAAAGGTCGGTCGTCCCCCATTTTTGCAAAAAGCATGCAATGTAACTGTGGGAGAGGAGAAGAGGAGAACATTGCTGCAGTTTTTCTGGATTTGTCAGCTGGCGAATCCTGAAAACAACACAACAGGGATGCTGTGGCTTGTAGTCTCTAGTCTGAGCAGGAAGCTGAATGCTATTTAAAAATAACCCTGGCAAGGAGGAAAACACGCACAGAGGCAGCGAGACGAAGTTTCCCTGGTGATACTTCCTTCACACAGGGGGGCTCCTGGTTGGCCAATGAGGAGCCGTTTCCAGAGAGGACAACAGCTACCGTTTACACAAAGATATCTCCCTCTCTCTCTCTCCTTCTGTCTGATTTTCCCTCACTTCCAATCCCTCCTTCTGTCTTTACCACTCCCTCTCCTCACCTCTCCAGCACCTCCCAACCTTTTCCCTTCATGTACCCCACATTCAGTCGCTCCCCCGTTCTGTTCCAACTGTTTCACTGTGCGCAATCTCTGTTTTTGTAATCTCCATCAACGCTCTGAGTGACTCCACAGCACACTTTTAGTGCTAGTTAATTCCAACTAACTTGCTTGCTTTTTCAGTGTGAAGACACACGTGACTGGTGGAGAAATCCAATAGACACCGCTGATTGGAAGTGGGAAATACTGAAATACTAGTTTTTTGCTCAATACCTGAATACCAACAATGTTGTGATACTTTTAGTTTCATATATCATGACATTTTAATGGCAGTAAGTATCTGTAAGTGTTTGCTGGCTGCTTGCTGAGGAGAATTACATGAAAATGCTGCTGATATGTTAGAGCTGGACAATAAGATCTAAAATCAATGCCACAATAAATTGTCACAGTTACCCAAAAATATTATTTTTATAATGGAGTAATACATCAGTATATAATTCGATTCCTTTTTTCATGTTGTCACACTTCTGATATACTTGACCCCAGTAATTACAGTATCACCAATTTCAGATAGTAGAGATTTTCAGTGGAATTTGGGCTAACTGGTTGGTTGTTGTTGTATCCATTCTCAGTTAAAGTTATGGACTTCACACAATCTCTTCACTAAAAAACTGCATCTGCAACTAAATTTAGGTCAGCAGAATATTCATAATTTCAGGAATCAAAAAAACTGAGTTTATCGTCCAGCTCTATGCTGTAATAACATAAAAGGAATCTTATTAAAGTGCTATTAACATAGCATAAATATTTGGTGTTACTGTAAAAATAGAGGGACATTGTTGGGCATTTGTATGCACTGGAAATGCTTCCAAGGCTTTCCTCCGAACTATAAACTAAATACGAGATCCCTCTCTTCCTGAGTACATGCTATTGTCAAGAGTTAAACATGCACATGCTTCTGTTTGGTTTCTCCTCCTGTTGTGCCTGAAGCTACAGTGACATAAGCTAAAGCTGTGGGAGGCTTACTGATTCTGTCAGCTGTCTCCACAGAGGACGGCTGCCCTCCCACCCCAACCCTATCCCCAACTCCACCAAACACCCCACCCTGCACTGCTCTGCACAGCTGGGCAACACTCCACGTTAAGACAAACTGGGAAGTTTAGAAAAAAATAACTTGGTCATTAAATTTAAATTAGGGATTTGGAGGGGTGGCGATGCCGATGGACGAGAGACGGGGGACATAAATGTTTTAGCACTCTCGGCTGGCGCTAAGTGACGTTTGGCAGCAATTACACAATGCTGTCCCACTGACAGTACAGTACAGAAACTACTAACATGCATCAAAGGCCCTTGCTATGTATACAAGTATGTACCGTTCAATAAACAAAAGCAACTACAACCGCAACACTCAATAAGGTTCAGCTAAAATACATGAGGAGGGATGGAGTCTGGCCTTAATGGTTTAGTAGTAGCCTTTCAAAATGTTTGCCTTTGATGTCTTAGCAATCCACTTCCTAAAATTTTACTTTGGCTACGATAATTTGACATGACAACCTTCTTTACTTCTGTGTTGTTTTGACTTGTTTGTAATGCTTGTTTTATCATGTTCATTTCAAAAAGCGGCTGATGGATTAATCCAACATAATATCTACGGCTTTCCCACAAACTGGAAGGTAACATTAGTTAAAAATATTTAGTATTGTAATATTACTGTGTTACTGACCACATTAACCTCTATTGTACCTACTACATGGCTGGAGCATGTAGCCTAACATTATTGAGTGGGACAGATTATTCATTATGTTGGCGAGGCATAAATGTCTGAAAGCTTTCCCAATGTGAAGTCAGTATATTTTCCTCCTTCCTCCCTCCATCTCTCCCTCTGCCGAGGACAGCTGCCTCTGAGCCAACACATGATTACTGAAGCCTTGCGCTGGAATATGACGCTCTCCCATGACGCTGGGCCTGCAACAGGCCTAACCGTTGTGTCTCTCAGCTCCATGTCTTTATGAGGAAAGGGGCCTGCGTCCTGTTTGCAAGCAAAAGCGTCGTCCCTGTCTGCACAGATCAAAAGGACCGATGAAGCAGAGCAGTCTGATTTCTAGCAGACCTCCCGTGCTCTGGAGAAAAGCAACAGGTCAGTGCCAGGGCCCTCACAAAGTGCTTCCAATCCAGTGAGTCTATTTGTGCAGAGATGTGTCTGCAAACGAGATACTCCGACTAGCTCGTTATACCGAGGGTGTGGACTGTGTGGGGAAATGGACACATCTGGCGTGAGGAGTGGGGAACAGATTTCAAGAGTTTACATCTTACTAAAGACATGCTAGACATTAACTTGGCTGGCTGGCACCGACATGAAATGTGGGGATTTGATTTTGTGGGAAGTCCACCATAAATTCCAGATGACAGGGGTGGAAAAATACCATTTGTTTTCATAGCTGCACCAACCAATATCTTAACCACGTTCTGTGGTCCTTTCTTTGGCATCTATTGCGTGGCTTTGTGGTAAGACAATCTATCTGGAAGGGTATCTTCTAAAACTGCAGTCCTATCTGAAATCCTCTGCTAGATTCACATGCCTGTACAGAATGTTTATTACTTTGTCATATGTGTCTCATTGAGAATAAACCCTGAGCATAATTAATGAATCGACAGTGTGAGTTTTACGGCGTCCTGTAAAACGCTCTGCTTCATGCAGCCTCAACTCTGTGTGAGACAATAAATCAATCTGCTAGTTACATTAGTCCTGAGACACATCGCTAATATTCATCACAGGTTTGGATACAAAGTCCACCTATTTTTGCCTCCTTTCATCCAAGGTGACATGTTGGAAGCACTCAAAGTTCCCTAAATCCTGTCCCTCTCATTGAGCTGCTGCCAAAGTCCCACCGTTAACTTGGATTTCTCCGACTCAGCAGGTGTAGGGGAACGAGTCCCAGCTATAATCAGCCACAGCCATCCAGTGTTTGATGCAGCTTGCTAGGAAACTGACTAAACAAACTGTATTAATAGCTCACGCTGCAGCCATGACGCTGGAATCCGAGGCTTGAATTGCCAGAGGGTAGGGGAGACCCCACAAAAAGAAAAAAAGTAAAGGAGGGGGAGGTAATGAGGAAATAGTGAAAGAAAGAAAGAAAAAGAAATAAAGAAAAAGTCAGCGATTGGTTAAGTGAGGGGTCATGGGTATTTACTAGATCACAGGTGAGGTCTTGTAAATGTGAGTTATGCGCTTTAGAGACAGGAGATCCAGGCTGTAACTGGGTGTGTGCAACAGCCAATATGTATTTATGTAAGCAAAGTGAACCCGAGATTTGGTAAATGGAACAAATGAAATCCTATATCCATGTCTGCATAACTAACAAGGTCTAAAAGCTAAATCCATGCCGAGCTAGCACACAGTGCAGGACAATGCAGGATGGACCCCGGGCATTTATCTAAAATTAAATCAGAAACACTGTGACGATTTGATTCAGGAACTTTTATCAGCACTGGCCGTAAGGTTTTAGTTCAGTAACTACAAAGTCAAAATAAAAAGATCATGTCACTTGATGTTTTTTTCTCTCATCAAAATTAGAGCCTGCCCAGCCTCTGGTGCTGAAACAAAGTTGGTAAATAATTTATGCCCTATAGCATTAAGCATAAATAGAGCATTTTGTATCACTGACATCTCAGCCTCAGGCAAAATTGTATCCATAAAAGCATGCATGCTCAACATATAATTTTGAAATATTAGATTTAAACACCAGATGTGTTAATGTGATGATGTTTAAGTTGTATCAAAGAACGTTTATGGTGCACATAATTTCAAAACATATGTCACTACTGAGAGAGGGTCGAGATGTTTGATTGTACAAAAACGGGCTGCAGTATTTTCTGGTGTTAACACTTCTCTATGTGATGGAAGTTGGTACAACTCTGCCAAAAACATGACCTACATTCCCAATGAAGGTGTTGACATGCATGGGGATGTGGATCCTGGGGCGTTTAACAGCTCAGATTGCAATACTATGGATATCATTATTACTTGAGATTTGAGTTCTTTTTAGGCTCTTCTTGCAAACCCAGATAGACACCATAGTCCATCTCCTTGTGTGTGTGTGTGTGTGTGTGTGTGTGTGTGTGTGTACAGGATGGGTCAAATGCGGAGGATCAATTTCCCCACGGGGATCAACAAAGTACTTCATAGCAAAGTCTACCGCCAAAAAAACAGACGGGCGGTTATTTTTTTGTGGAGTTTCGGGCATGAAGGAGAGGTTAATAATAAACCTGAAATCCCACAGTCCTGCACATTTTAGTTCCCTCTTCCAGACAACGCTGACTGGCTTGAAAAGTTTGTCTTTTTTAGCCTCCATTACCTTCTGGCTACGTACGGGCGCACTTAAAGCCCTGCCTTTTCCCGTAACAAGACCGCCTATTCTTTTCAGCAATTGGCTATAAGCACGTCAGTCAACAACATCTAACGCATGCGAAGCTTTGGACGCTGTCAATAACATCGGAGAACAGAATCTTATTGGTTAAAACCCCGAAATTAACGTTTGTGTCCACGATAAAACTAATGGCTAGCTCTGTGTGGCTAGCGTTAACAACAGGCCGAACGCACATTCAAAATGAGTAATAACAGCGCTACAACCAGTTTCCGCGATGACAACAAACAAACATTAACGTTAATTTAATGAAGTCCGAGTTGAAGTTGAACTGGTATATTTTAAAGGCATTACATACAGTCAAAAATTCACAAAAGCAAGAGAGGAGCTAGCAGTTGACTGGTTAGCAGACTTACACTTGAGTTCAAAGCGAGACAGTGAATCCGAATGAAACGTTGTAACTGCCACAACAGTTTGACAATTACACAGACGTGCAGTTTTAATCGTAACAAACAATGAAAACTGTCGCGCTGGACGCTACTTTGTCGTAGTTTAATGTAGAGGACATATCTATGGTGACTTTAAAGGGTAATAAAGTGTTTACAAACTTACCCTTGCGCCCCTCTCTCTGGCTCCCTCTCCTCTCCTCTCTCTTGGAATTTGACACTCCCCTCGACGTCGAGTCATCGCGAGAGTTCACGTCAACTCTCGTAGCCAGACGTTGGTTTAAATATGTACCCGGACGTTGAGGGCAAATGCTTGGCTGGTTTTGGGACCCATTTTTAACAAGTTTCCTGTGGTGATTCATATTTTTTGGACATACAGGCACATACAAGAAAATATTTCCCCTCTCAGCCTAGAAACTGGATGAAAAAAAGGTCATTTGAAGTGTGGTAGACCTGTCAAAAAGACTCCTTTCTCATTCAGTTCAGAAGTTTTTAACCATATCTAACGTTATATCTAATCACTATGGAGGAAGCAATTATTATGTAAACAGCTTTTTAGTCATTCTTAGTAAGAATTTAAGTGATACAGAATGATAAAAACGGTTGGTTTTGACAATTTTCTTTAAATTTACAAACCACTGGCTCAGTCATACTTACATACAAATTATATATATATATATATACACACACACTATATATTCCTATTTTTGGACCATATTATCTACAACATGTGGGCAATACAAGAACTTCAGTACTAAAAAACAAGGGATCCATACACACATAAAAGTACATGAGTGTATGACGGCAAAACTAAAGTGACTCCAATGGACATAACACATACCATAAAAATACAAAATACCAAATTATATGCTTTATTCAATTATGGAATAGCGGTAATGGCCTTCAAGTAGAATGGCTTTTTGTACTTTTTGACTCCTACTCCATCACATTTCAGTAGAACTATTGTACTTTTTATCATACACATTTATTTGACAGTTACTTTTTACTTTTCAGATTAACATTTTACATAAAAACATACAATGCAATATTGAAGATTAAATGGCTGGTTCCCAACTTTTTTTGACTTGAGACCTCTTACAAAAAAGCAATATCTATTTGGGGCCCCTTGTCAAGTTTCAGATGTCACTGCATGAGTTGTTAGCACTTCTCTCTTCAAAGAGAGATTTCCTCTCTAAACCTAGCAGGTGGTATTATTTGAATAACTGTTCAACACCCAAAATAAATGAGTAAAACTTTCCAATATTAGAGATAACAGAAAAGTTTTTTTAAAAAATGACAAATTTTGTAGCAGAACATTTTCCTTATTTTCAAAATTAATCATCTTTTGCAAAGATGTACCAGTATTAAAAAATGAACACAGTAATACATAATATTATAGCAGTCGTTGGGGAATTCGTCCACAGAACCAGGTACTTTTACACTTGAGACATAAAATACATTTTTGTGATAATGCATCTGTATTCTTACTTAAGTAGGATTTTAAATGCAGGATCTTTACTTGTAAATTACTAATTTTACATTGTTGTATTAGTATTTTTATCCTAACTAGATGATCTGAGTACTTCCACCACTGATGAGATTATGGAAATTCAGTATATGTTTAAAAATGCATAAACTATTAAAGATGAGGCCTGCTGATGTAATACACAGAAACTGTTACATTACAATCTTCCTTGAATATACAAATTATATTGAACATCTCATTTGGAGGCTGTTTTATGAGCCAATGATTCAGAGACAAGGCTAGAGAGACCCCCGATGGATAATTTGAGAACTGAATGTGCTAAAGTTAACTTTTGTCTTCCTGTCAAGAGACGGACTGACAGATGCAATCTGCGATTTCTTGGCAGTCTTAATGTTTTGCCTTAGTTCTTCTCTGGAAGATTAGATATTTTTCTCAGTATTAAAATAAATATAAAATTCCCTTTGTATTATGTAAGCTCTTATATCAAAACTTCATTAGGGGCCCACACTACATTTTTGCTCCAGAATTTGACATTGTTTGGATAGAGGTCTGAGTAACAGTCCTAACTGAAAACTTATGATGCTGTTTCTCATATTTTAGCCCCTCCAGCCCTCTCATTGTAATGACTGTGCTTCAGTCTAATGAATCCAGTAAGACTTTAATTACACTAAGAGATCGCAGCTGTATTCAATCCTAATCACTAACCAGAGGGACATTTCACACAGTTAAATGTAATAATGGAGCCTTTTCTTCACTAAATTAACATTCATGCTTTTGTATATATGTTTTGATCCAGGATATAATGTGCTATTACTAAAGGATTTTAAATTCAAGCATGTTTTCAGTGACAGAGCAGTATGTGTTCCTATTATTCTGACACAGACATTGCCATGATGAATCTTACAGCTGTATGTAAGCTTTGAATATCAAATGTGTTGCACCTTGTCAGCTGGTTTGATAATCAAAACAGACTCAGAGAGACTCAATCATAAAGTATTAGAGAACACATATTAGGCCTTTTTTACACAACACATTTTGACATGTCACAGCAGGAAAAGCACAGGTATAAATAATCAAATTAATAATGCCTGAATTCCATTTAGCTGCTTCAGTTTCAGGGTCCTGCTGTTGTGCATGCTGGCTCTCTAGTAGCACCGTCACGGTTTACTGAGACACTTTAACAGAACACAGCCATCGTTAACATTATTAGTAACACGTGTGCTTTTCCTAAAGTCTGAAAGTCAACTTGGTCAATAATATGAATATGACAGTGTTTCAGTAGGATTTCATAGCCTTCAACTAGACTTTTAAAGGAGTAATTGTCTAATTATGATTTGCTGGATGTATTTTAGCTGTCTGGTTAAACAACTTAATGAATTCACCTTTTTTGTGAAGAATGGAGAGAAAACATTGAATGGAATATAAAGGCATTTACTTTCATTACATTGACAAACAAACAAACAAACAAAAAAACACTTGTGCAGGTGTACACAAGACATGATCTAAGAGAGAATTTTTTTTTTTTTACATCTGCAGAACAAGAAAACAAAATCAAGCACAGAAATGGTCAGATTTTTAGACAGATGCCATAAGAAACTTAAATACATTTTGCAAGGTTATTTAGAGAATCTTAAAAAGGACAAAAAACTTAGTAATCATGCTGCTTTATGGTTTCTAACATTTAGACATTCAATTTAAAATATTTTTTAAACATATGCTGCAAAATCTTGGACCAGTAAGCACCCATGATAACCCCAACTTTTGCAAGTTAAGACTGAAGACACCCATTGTAAAAAATAAAAACCTTTTATTCCTCCTTGGCAACTGCAACCTTCATCAAAGTAAAGCCCAAATTAATTCTAAATCACACAGGACAGCAGGCATGTTGACATCACTTTCATCAGTGTTTAACATTTTCAGTGGACTGGATGGTGTTTTTTTTTTTCCTCAGTACTGCAAAAATGGACTGAGGTTCACTGGGACGTCATTGAGAGAAAGACGGCCACTCCAACTATCACACAAACTACATAACACTCGTTCCTGAGCTCTACTTCAGGAATGACATCCTCTGACAGAATTACTGGACAGCCTCCATCATTAGACATTAGCCCTCATTCATAAACCTACAGTACCAGTCAAAAGTTTTCCATTCACTTCAATGAGAAATTGTCGCTAAACTTTTGACCGGTACTGTATCTTACATTAATCTTTTAATGAGGTTAATAATTTTACCACCAAACTTAATATTTGACAAGATTTTCCTCATGCTCTGTGACAAACCATAATAGCATAATGTGTTCACTCTATTCATGTTTTAAAATGTAATAATTAACAGTTATTGTGAATTTTGCATACAAAAAAATTAATATGCTTACTTAAAATCTCAAAGATGCACTGGCTCTTTATGACCATGTTGAGAACAGCTGGATGACATTTTTTTTTTTTTTTTACCCTCATTTATTCAGGGAAGTTTCACTGAGAGGAAGCCTTTCTTTTGCAGGAACACCCTGATCACATTCACACCTGGAAGCTGCCCAGTACAACCACAGTCTGATCTGCTGGCCACTGAGCAGCTCAACTGAGCAGTTGGGGTTAAGAGCTTTGCTCAAGGGCACCTCAGCGGTGGTAATGAGAGAGGGGGAAACGCTGCTTTTTCACTGTCCCCACCCAGAATTATCTTATCCTGCCAACCCTGATAGGTTCTTTCTGTACTGCATGCAGGGTGGGCTGAGTACATGTTGTTGTGTTAAGAGTTCTTTTTACCATGCAGGGAGTTACCAAAAACTGCATAATTTTAAGATGTTTTTATGTAACAATACAAAGATAATGCACTAGTGCAGTTTTGCTCCTACAGCTGAAACTGATCAGATGTACCAATCTGAAATAAAATCACAGCTCATTTAAATGTTGTGTAACCACTAGATAGTTTAAAAAAAGACATCTCTCCCGGTGCATAAGTCTGTATCAACTTGCAAGAAGGTTTGATAAATGAGGGCCACTGTCAGACAATATCCTATAATTCAATGGAGACTTCCTCGCCAATAAATGCTGTGTGGTGAGCCATCTAATGATCAGCCAGTGAGGTCTGAGAGCACCCAATGGTTTCACCACCTCAGTCTCTCAGCAGTAGATAGTCTTTGATAGTCTCTGGTAAAGGAAGCTCTTTAACAGCAGTAGGGAGGAACTGCACTCCGAGACTCTGCCGGACAGCGCAGCGTGCCAGAGAGCGAAGTGTGGGAGCGTGAGCCACCATGTTGGTAAGCCTCGCCAGCAGCTGGGGATCCTTACTAAGCTCCCTGGGAAGGGTGCCGTCAGCTCGTCGGATCTCAAACCGCCCTGCTGCCCGACACAGCAGCTCCAGGCACTCTTCCTCCTGTTCAGTGCCCAGGCCCCGGGCCAACAGGGCCACCAGTCGGGAAATAGGGGTCTGGCCCTTCAGGTTGGTCACATGGACCTGGGCTCCGTAGTCTAATAGCACTTTGACACTCTCCAGGTTGCCCTTCATTGCTGCCCAGCTCAAAGGTGTGTCATTGTTATAGTCCCGGGCATTGGGACAGGCCCCGCTCTCCAGCAGGGCTCTTACACACTCTGGGTTATCTTTGAAGGCAGCCCAGTGAAGTGGAGTGTCCTTGTTGCCATCCAGGGCATTTGGCTGGGCCCCATATTCCAACAGCAGCTCCACGCAGCTCTCATCCTTCTCTGCTGCATAATGCAATGCTGTGCGGTTATATCCATCCAAAGCGTTTACCTGATAAGGAAATTTAATGTAATGAAGAATCTTATATCAAAGGATTTGACTGGCAATTTCCTACATTTTTTTTTTACTCTCAACAAATCTCATGTGCAGACCCAAACCAACAATGAACTTATCCTACTTAGAGGTATTGTGTGTGTATCTGAAGTCTGATATGTTGTAAGTCGTCTGTGCCGTAGACCTCTGTTGTCCAAAAAATTATTAAAAACACATCACTGCACTGGGTGAGAGCGGTTACCATAGCTTGTTTAGAAATGGCTCTAAAGAGTAAAAACAGAGATATTAACCCTCAGGAGTGAGGTTCTGAGCCGTTTCTAAACAAGCCATGGTAACTGCTCTCTTCAGGGACGAAGGAACATGTCACCCAGTGCAGCGGTGTGGCCCATTGACGTGTTTTTAATAGTTTTTGGACAACAACGGAGGTCTACGGCACAGAGGAATAAGATATCAAGCTTTGGATATACACACAATAATATGCACAGTAAGTAGGATGAGTTCATGGTTGGTTTGGCTCTGCACATGAGATTTTCTGACAATAAGGAAAATATAGAAAATTGCCTGTCAAATACTTTAAGAAGTTAACAATACTTAGGCACATGCTTAAATTACACAAGCGCAATGACCACCACAAGTCAAGTGCAAAAGTACTGGGTGAAGTGGAACATCGTGTGAAGGGTGTTGTAATTTGGGTACCAACAGGTAAAGGAAATTTCAAGGTCAAGAAAATACCAAACTGATGTGGAGCTACTTTCTACCAAAGAAATAGTCCCAACGAACACTGTTCACAGTAATTAGACACCACTAAGGTAAAAATCTTTTTTCATAATGAATGAACCAACTGTTCAAGTTACTATACATGCTGGTGGTATACAACGTTTTCATCTAGTAACTGCAAATATCATCATCAAACACTATTAGTATTATTAAGATGAATTCATGCAATTTTCCTACTTATCAAGCAGCCACTGGTTTCTAGGGCTGTAGTCTCCTGGTCGACTAGTTGGTCGATATGCTCTCGTCCGACTAAATTCTCATTGGTTTAATAATCTCTGTGTTACTTTCATAAGGAGAGAAGTGCTTCATCAATAACTTTCCAGGATTAATCCAATATTTCATGCGGCGGGAGGGACAGACTAACAAATCACCTGTGAAAACGGGGGTGTATTCAAAACATTTCACAATTGAACTCGCCCAACCTAATGGAGACTGCTGGGTCGACCTATACTCAACGTTTACTGAGTGTTAACTGAACGTACTGAATGTCTACCGAATCAGCGTTTCTCGTGTAATAATATCAACGAATCCCCGCAAGGCCAAAAGATATTTTTTTAATGCCAAAAATAACGCTAAATATCGGTAGCGTAACTCCGTTTAGGAATAGGGCAGTGCTTAGTATGTTTGCGTAGCGAGTGGGAAAGAGTGGCAGGGAAGTGACGGTGAACGCGAGCGGAGCAGAGGAAAAGGTTAGCGGTAAGTTCTCAGTCTGGCAGTAAATGTACAGTACAGACTAAAGTGTAACAGTTAATAAATGCTAAGAAGTCAGGTCTGTTGTTCCCCCAAGTGCTGGAAAAGTGAATGGGATTAGCTCATTAGCCCAAAGTTAGCAACAATAGGTTAGCCTAAAGGCAAAACAGAGAAATGTGAGGTTCACTGTGCACTCCGTCCCGTTACATCACGCCCCCCCCCCCCGCGACTAATCCATTAGTTGAAGATTATGTACGATTTCAGTCGACCAAGATTTTCTTTGGTTGACTACAGCCCTACTGGTTTCACATCATGTTTGCACAGTATGAAACTCAACATTCAGAGATGGATTCCTTCACTGAAAATCATGCTCAGCTTTACTTTTCTTTTTTCAAAGTTTCACTATCTGCAAATACGTTGTAAGATGCTGTAAATTCTGAGCAAGTTCTGTTTTGAAAACTTATCCGTTGATGTGTTTAAGTGCGCAGTGGAAACTGCAACATCTCACACTAGAGAGTTGGGTGTTAAATGGCAACCTTTTAATGCAAAAAACTATTAAATTCTGAACTCATAGTTTGAGCTAGAGCTGCAACGATTAGTCGATTAATCAATTGGTCGATCAAAAGAAAATCAGCAACTATTTTGATAACTGATTAACTGTTTAGGTAATTTTTTAAGCATAAATGCCAATAATTTGATGGTTCCACATCCTTAAATGTGAGAATTTGCTGCTTTTCTTGGTCTTACATGATAGTAAATTGAATATGTTCGTGTTTTGGACTGTTTATTGGACAAAACAAGAGATTTAATGACACTACTTTGTGCTCTAGGATATTGTGGTTGATATTTGTCACTGTTTTCTGATGTTTTATACAAACGAATGATCAATTAATAGAAAATTATCGGCAGATTAATTGATAATGAAAACAATCTTTAGTCACAGTTCTAATGAGTTCCATGTTTGTTTACTGTACGTCCTCCATATTTGATTTTCTAACAACACAGCTTGTGCATCTATGTTTTTTGTAAAGTCACTATTTGGCTTCAGATGTCAAAGCTTTCTTGAACACACCAACAAAGAAGAATTTTAATCTGTTCCTGCTAACACCTGCATTGCCGCACAAACATGGCGTACTGTTGAGAAAAAATAAAACTAAGCTTGATGTTCAGTGTCATGGATTAACTATCACGAGCAAGGTTAAACCCTCTGCAGGTTGACTTTAATATCATACTGTGGCTTTCTGGAAGGTAGGACATAAATCTAAAATCTTACGTCATGCTATGGGAAACGGTTCCATGTGTAGGAGTCATCTATAACATACCTCTGCCCCCTTCTCCAGCAGCAGCTCCACACAGTCAGCATCAGCGACCATACAGGCACAGTGCAGGGGCTTAAGTGTGCCATGCATCCGGTTCACATCGGCTCCCTTAGACACACAGGAGATAATGATGTCAATAGATGTGATAACACTGAGAGATACTATTCATTTGAAGTGTAACTGGACGACAAACAGACCTACCTTACGAATGAGATCCTCCACATTGTCGTGTGGGAATGAGCGGATGGCTGCGATGGTGCGGATGAGCCGCTCGGACAAGGAGTATTTACTTTGAATGCTTTGCATGATGTACCACATAGTAGAGCTCATGTGTAACAGAGGACCATGGCACCCGAGCTGGGTGACAATACGGCACGCTGAAACGCCGTTTTCAAGAAGTTGGAGTTAAAAGCTGAAAGACACAATGGAGATCCAACAAATTTAAAAGGCCCCTCATGTGTTTTTAGTTATTTTGGGTGATTAGAGCTCTTCTTAGGTAGTGGCAGGGAGTGTATGTCATGTGACTATTTCAATATTACGTACTGTAATGTCTTAACATAGAAATGCATTTATTACGCCACCATTTTACCAGCATGAGTTTGCACAATGTGATGCTGAAATATGTGCTGTAAAGTATTTAAAGGTTTAGATGTGACCAAAAACGCACATAGAAACGTATTGTATATTTTAGTGTAAAATTAACTGATACACTGGTAGTACATACTGTAATCAGGTTTGCTGTGACGCTTTGTATTAAGTATTGGAAGATCAGCGATAGAGTTTATCGTTAATACAACCTCTTTAAAAAAAAATTCACATCATATGAAATAGAAAAGAATCACGATTTCGAGGGTAACTTGTTGATCGTCGGATCAAAATGTCATCCTGAAGATAGTCATGAGGACAATTATGTATGATTACTTATATTGGTTAATTACAAACATGTTTTGCCTCTCAGATTTGGTCCATTCTTTGTTCATAATCACTTTCAGGTCAAAGAAATAATATCAAGCCAACATCGCTCCACCAATGCGATCTAAATAGTAAATGCTTACGCTGTGATGTTTGACGTTATTCTGCTGTTTCTACTTGACAGTAACATATCGGTTATATCAGTAACTACGGTTGTAGTAAATACAATGACTGACAATTAATGTTAACTGAGCTCATTTGACAAGAATGTGCTCCATAACAAAAGAAAAACTGAAGACAGTCTGCTACAATAATGTAAATTTTACACGTAGTGACAGCTTTTGAGAATAACAGATTAGCGTTCATATACAAATCGCAAGAGCCACCTGTGTAGCAAAGCAGAAGCTGACAGGCTGGTTTGGAGTAAAAAAAAAAGATCTCTCTGGCTAAATTTACAGCAGCAGCTAGCAGCAAGTTAGCTAGCTTAGCAAGCTAACGTTAGCGTCAAGATGCGAGGAACAACCGACACAAGAAGATGTTAAAATCAGATGACATACATTTCAAAAGCCTGAGGATGTGTTTTGAAGTGTTCCTCGCAACAACCATCGATGAATTACCGATGCTGATGGGGTAACATACCGTTTACGGTGCACGGTTTGAAGGGCTGACAGGTTACCGTGTTGACTGTTTGCTGCTCATAAACACTGCACGTCACCGCTCGTGGCCACGCCCTCCGCCTCGAGCTCGTGTTTCCCCGTATTTAAACCTGACCGAGCTAACGGTTGCTGCTGTACCCTGCGATAACTTCAATTATCTTGATGTTTTCTTTGATTATCGGTCTTCACTCAGTCTGACTGAGGGCCCCGTCGTTGGCTACTTACTTTCCCAATATAGGCATGTATGTATGGCAGCACCGCAGGCATCCAGCCGCATGCCGCGGATGCCTTCAGCTCATGTCCATGTTAAGAATCGCCGCCGACCAGAGGAGACACTCAACAAGCGGCTTTACAAATCACTGAGTGACGGGTCAGGCAGCCCAACAATCCTCAAGCAGGCCACAAACATTGCTATTTTCAGTGTTTCTAATGGGAAAGTTACTTTCATATCTCGCCCAAGAACTGTGGACACTTATTCTCTTTTTTGACAGCAAAGACTTAGAATTAGACTAGAGCTGCAACTAACGATTATTTTCATGATCAAGTATCATCTTTCGGTTATATTTCTGATTAAATCATGAGTTCCCCGAGAGCCCAATATTGTTGTCAAATTGCTCGTTTTGTCAGCAACACTCCAAAACCCAAACATTCACTTTACAATTATAACATTCAGAGAAAAGCAGCATATCTTCTCATTTGTGAAGCAAAAACTGGAACCACTAAATGATTTTCCTTGATAAATGACCTGAATGCATACTTTTCCAAAAAGTATTTAATTATTAATTAACTTTTTGACTAATTTACAAATTGTTTCAGCACTATATTAGATAAACATCCGGATCCAGACCTTCATTATCCAGCTACATCTTTTGATTTTGGCAAATTTGATTTTTGACAGAAATATTTTTTATAATCAATTAAGCATCTAAGTAATTTTTCAATAAAAAATACCAAACAGTTCCTGCTTCAAGCATCTTCGTTGTGAGGATGAGATGCTTTTCTTTGTCTTATGGGATAATAAACTGAATATCTAAAGGTTTTGGACTGTTGGTCGGACTAAACAAGAAAACTGAAGACATCAGCTTGGCCCTTACGAAATCAGCATGGTAAATTTTATTCTCTGACATTTTACAGATCAATGCATTGATTAACTGAGAAAATATGTAATTGATCATGACAAAAGTAATTATTAGTCGCAGCCCTACATCAATTTATCTATAATTGGATGGTCCACAACTGAGCCCCCAAACAGCCAATGTTGAGGTTAGAGTCCTGCACAGGTCTAAAGCTGAGACCCGAGCCCTGCTGATACTCACATCTTTGAGACCCAGCCTGACTGAATCCAACTGCTTCTGTCAAATCTGAGAACCACAACCCTACCTAAAGCTATATTTTGGCTTCATTTAATCCATTAGTGACCTTATGACCTTTACCTTTCTGCAGGATTCTAGCAGGATTGTTTATAAGACCTGTGTGTCTACATGCGACACATAACGCACGGTTGCAAACAGAGAAATATCATGATAAAAATACATTTAAAAACAACCCAACTTAAAATCTGACCAAAACTTAATCAAAATGGCCCCGACTGGATCCAAACCCCTAAATCTTCATCAGGTGCAGGTCAGGTAGCAGAATTCCAGCGGGGGGAAGGAGAGGTGAGCTGAAGACGCCTATAAATTCAGAAGGGCTTAAAAATTATTCACAGTTTTGTTGATTCTGTGTACAAGCACAAGATAATAGAAAGAAATAGGACACTAGGGAGCCAAATCAAAATAATTTATTTTTGGTGACATTTCATACAGTTCTAGGATTGTGTCTCAAACACTTGGTTGATCAATTACTATATTTCCTTTTTGCCACCCCAACCCAAATTAAACAGAAAATAACCCAAACATATTGGGGGGAGGGGAGGGAAGGGGAGGGGGGGCAATTCCTGTAGGTATTTGCAAGCCTGTCAACATCAACCATATGCTTCTAAAATGATTTCACATTACTCATGAGTAAGATTATTTTTTTAAAAACAAGTTAGTGCATTTCTTTAATTATACTAAATCACTAGCTGCTCATACTCATTAATGAAAAAAAAGAAATAACAGCCCCAGTGATTGGTTACTCATTTTACTGCATTACTAAACCCAAAGTCAATGCATCAAGTATTTTCTCTCAGCTGACATCTCGAACAGTATATAAATGTCATATGCGTAATTTTTTTTATTTTGCCAATGCGATTTCACACAACTTTGGGGAAACCAGCCTACCAAGATTGGGAGAAAAGCGTTGCGCATCAGAATTAAAATAAATAAATTTAAAAAGCAATACATACAGTGAGTCAAACTTCAAATTCTAAGTCAACCTGTTTTGTTTTTCAAATTTAAAAAAAAAAAAAAAAAAAAGGAAAGAAAAGAAAAAAAACAAAGACAAAAAAAAAATAAAACAGCAAACTCACCCTAAAAGCACAAAACAATCTGGTGGATGCCTGCTGTCAAAAGCCTCCCTCTGTAAATTCAGTACTAGAACAATTACATTCTCCCACACACGTTTCTAGTGAAGGGTTATTACGAGATAGCATAGGCAACTACACCTCTACAGTTTCTTCAAAATCCAGTTTCACTGGGCCAAAAGTTTCCCCAAGACTACATTATTTAGCAGACCTCGTCAATAAAAATCAAAACTTTATCCTAGCACACTATGATCGTAGGCAGCTGGCACATAGCACGTGAAAATGTCCCAATTTTCTTTATACCCACGACTTGGCTGCCAATTATTATGTAGCTATCATCCTTAGCTAACAGCACTCTTCAGTCTATTTTTGACACTATGCCATTGTTAAGAACAATTCACAGATATAAGCTTAACCTGGATATCCTGTGATGATGTAGAAAAGCCAAACCTAAAACCATCAGGCGCGCTGAACAGTCAAATCTTACCATTAAACTATTCTTTTTTTTTTTTCTTTTCTTCTCTCCCATGGAAAACGTCACCCTACTACCCAAACAAACATGTAAACAGAGAACCTGACTGATTATCAAACATGACGATGAATCCACTGGAGTTGGGTGGATCCAAAAACGTTTCAGAAAGATAAGAGATAAAACTTAACATGAAAAACTTTGGACCAGGCTAGCAGGTTCACCGTGGCCGACGGGCCAGTGAGCACCCCAAAGTGGATTTTTCGGGCTTCAAACAAAAAAAAAAAAAAAACCACACACCTCGACTGCGGCGTACATCAACAGTTTCTGATATCTGACTGATACAATTTAAGCCAAATGATGAACCAGGATCAAAATACCACCATAGAACACATTTCATTAATATACATTAGAAGACCTCACTGTCCGCGTTTCAGGACAGCGATTCTGAATCTCTGATGTAAAAATCAAAAAAAAAAAATCATCCATTTCATTATGTCAGTGCAACAGCATTACTGGAGCACTTCAATCATTTTGTTTAACAATCAATGCATACACAGACATCAGTCAACCCCTTCAGTCATACTTGCAAACCTAAGCACACAAGGAAAAAAAAAAAAAACTGATCTCATTGCGTGTTAGTGATATCTTTGTATATGTACATGACATATATGCATGTTCTTTTCTTCTTAGTGCATATTGTTCTTGCAGACCAACATCTATTCTTAAATCCAAAAGAAAAAAAAGAAAAAAAAAAGAAAAAAAAAAAAAGGTAGAGGGCCTTTTACGCGGCCCAGGATCCCACCTCTTCCCTAGCAGAGCGTAAATGAGACGGCCTCCAGATAAATTGCACTTAAATTCTTTTAAGCATAACGCCGGAGGCCAAAAACAAGATTTTTGTTTCCTTTTCAAATCACTCGTTAAAAGTTCTTCAGGTGTCATTTTGCCCATTAGTCCTGGATGTCCCGGTCCTATCGTCATTTTAAAAGCTTTTCTGTGGACAAGTCCCAGGAGGGAAGGTGGCTACCATAATGTTGTTGCTTTTATGTTATTCATTTTTATATAATTATATATATCCATGTATATATTCATACATCTTTTTTCTATTCTTATCAAGTTTTTACTTTGGCGATACTGGTGGGATATTCTGCTCTTTGCCAGTGTGCCTGTAGCCTCCCTGCGGGGAGCTGCGTCGGGCCATAGGCGGCCGCCTCTGGTCCCGGAACTTGAGGCCCCCAGTGCCTCTGGGGCCATTGCTGCGGTGGTAGCCTTGAGAGTCACGTTCACGCGGTGGCCGGCTCTCCTTGCATTCCCATCCGCCCTCCCTGTCGTGGCTTTTCTCTTGCTTGTCTCCAGGACCACCGCTGGAGCCCGGCTCCTCGGCCTTGTTGACGCGCAACTCGCGTAACGGCTGGCCTGATGCAGTGCCGGAGGAAGCTGGTGCAGGGGCTGCGGGGGCTGCAGGGGGGGGATCCTTGGGTGGCCGTTGGCATACCTCGGCGTAGCTGAGCTTACGGGGCTCCTGAACCAAGGCAGGGAGAAGGCACAATTTTAAAAGATGCAACACTCACTTCTATGAATTCAAACTCAAACATACATACAATTCATTTTTATTATTCCTCATCAAACCCTCAGATCTCATAATCTTAACGCTCATCGGGGTAGGAGTGAATGTTCTGGACTTTGGTGGGAAAGAGCAGAGAGATAAAAAAAAGACAGAAATACTGAAGGAGAGTGACAGATAGAGGAGGGAGAGAACCAAAGCCAGTCAGTCCACTTCCTCACTTCCCTCTATGCGCAAAAGATCTCATCATCGGGAGGACAAATATGCTCAAGTGCTTGCTTAGTGAAACTACAAAGACCCAGATTCTCACCTGTGCAGGCGTGGGAATAGTGGCTGGAGCAGGGGCCGGCGTGCTAGGTGTCGCTGGCGTGGAGGCAGCAGAGGGCTGAGGCCTGGAGCTAGGCACAGGCTGTGTGGAGGAGGAGGATGAGGAGGAAGAAGAGGAGGAGGGGTTGATGGTAGTTTGAACAGGTGCACGTGGGGTCGCTTTTGGAACTGGGGGCTCTGCCCGTTCAACCCTCTTCTCCTGACGAGTGATACTGCAAAACAAGAGTTCAGACCTTCAAGTTAACATTTTAGCTGTAACACAGATGTTTGAATCTATGCACCAAATATCCCACTTTAACTTATAATCACTGAGAATGTCGTACCCAGGGGCCGAGGGTCCGAGTGGTTGTGTAGCAGGTTTCGGTGCTGCCAGGGCAGGACTTGAGACAGCCACAGCCTCCTCTGTGACCGGGGCTTGGCCTGAAGCTGGACTCACAGTGGCTTCTTTATTGGCTTGTTCTGTCTATAAAAAGCAAAGCGACATGCACATTACACCTCTGAAGTCCCCCTCTCAACAATCCTGTCAGTACAGTTGCAGTATAGATTTCCTCTCACCTTGTCCCTGTACAAACCGCGTACAACATCTGACATTCGGTTTTCTAGCACTGGCTCTCCTTGTGTGCTGACCACGCAGCCGGGAAGAGGGGGGAAATTGGTAGCAGCCAAGTCAAACTTGGGAGGAGAAACCTTGACCTCTGCTAGCGGTACAGGCCTCTGAGAAATTAAATTGAAATGGTGTGAGATGGTTCATGTTTCAAATACAACATATATACGTTTTATGACAACATAAAATTGCCATTTACCGTAATCCGTTCATCTTCTCGCCTCCTCCGTGTTCCTCTGTAAGTTGTGCTCCGCCTGAAATGCAAATAAATCATCGGTGACTCAACCATAAGTCAAGTGTCACTGATCAAGTCTCAGCCCGGGAGCAGCGGCCATTACAGTCAGGCACAAATCTGACAGGAACTAAAACAAGGTTTACCTTCCACGTCCAGCCATGCCGCTGTCATCGCTGGGGTCCAAGGATGAGGAGGAGGAGGAGAGATGTGAGAACGCCGAGTTCAGGTCAGAGGCAGTCTGGACTGAGTTAGTGGTGGTGGCTGCAACAGGAGTGGGGGGCTGCGGGCCACGCAGTCCAGTCAGACTCTCCAAGGGGACAGGAGTTATAGATGCTGAAGTCACCTCGTTTGTCCTCCCCTGGGGCTTCACGTGGTTTCTGTTGCAGTGGGAAAAGGTGAAGATCACCACGGTAAATATTCAGTTAAAAATACTCTGAAGACATACTGGTAACCAGTGTTTCCTGTACAGCTTTTTACTTGTGGGGATGATTTTGACCTCAGGAATAAACTTCAGGAGATTACACAGACCACACTGGTGATTTTTACATGTAAAGCTTGTAACCATTCTTCGAAATTTAAAGGTCCAGTGTGTAGACTTTAGTGGCATCTAGCGGAACGGACTTGTTAGAAATGGAATATAATGTTCATGAGCATGTTTAACCTCTTAAACTCCACAAGGATGCCAGCATCCCCAGCCGCCATCACTGTCTTTCAGAGGCTGTGGCGGGCTCAGTTTTAAAGCTAGAGTGAAGATATGAAACTAGAGGATCTAAGGCATCCATTAGTACCAACAATGTCATGCTAGCTTATTGGAAAGGGCAATAAATGATGCACCAAAGTTAGGTTAAATTTGGCATGGCCATTTTCAAAAGAGGTCCCTTGACCTCTCACTCTTCATAACTGAAGGAAAATGGGTTCTGTGGGTACCCACGAGTCTCCCCTCTACAGACATGCCCATTTTATGCTAATCCCATGCAGTCTGGGGCAAAATGTTAATCCCCACAGAAGCCATTTCATTGTAGTGAGACCATTTTTTGAAACTTGACCTCACTGTATAAAATGACCTATTGTGACCTCTAGGATAATCACAGCCTCATGAAATTTTACAACGCCAAACTAGAGACCTGCGGGGGGGAGGGTTTGAGCAATTTCCAGAACAGAAGTGCTCGCCATCGAATTGCCCCCTAAAAAAGACAAACATGGATCTATGGTAGGGAGGGGGGAGTGGAAGAGATTAGTGTATAATCCCATGAAAATAAGAATCATTGTGTTGTTTTCGTTAGCTTAGAATGAGCCCTTTATATCTACAGAAGGAGCACGTCCCCTTCCACAGAGCCCACCTTGTTGCACCGCCATGTTTCGACAGTAGCCCAAAACAAACAAACAAACAAACCAAAAAGTGGCTCTAGAGAGGGCCTGTTGCGTTTTTTTCGTGAGGTTCGCAGCCACCATAGGTCCTACTACATGCTTGGAAGGGGGGGGGAGGGGAAGTGTATTCAGTTGATTGCAATCTGCAACCTCACCACTAGATGCCACTAAATTTTACACACTGGTCCTTTAAGATTGATTTCCTGCTTTCAGGCAGCTGTTGGTACCATAAGGACATTTGTTCAAGAATACATATATGTGGGTGTAATCTTTCATCTTTATGGCTCAGAAAATGGTCAGCAGCTATGTGCAGCTGCAAATCCAATTTAATTGGCTATAACATGTAAAATCACTGTATCGTCCTATAAGAGGGACTCTTGTTTGGACATTAATGTCATTACACGCAGAAATCTGCTCTGTAATCGCACTGGTTGTTGGTTGGAAGCTGGAACAGACAGCAGTAAGCCTGTATAAAAAAATGTAATTCCTATTTGTTGGGGGGTCCAGAAACAATTTTCAGATGACGGTGGTCATTACACTAAATATGTTTCATGGAAACACTGGTGGTACCAACCAAACTTGATCATTTGCTGGAGGAATAAGACAGCATGCTGTGTCCTCAAGGTAAATGTGGAGACATGCAAGGGGTTTCTGGACTACAACTGTGCTCATGATTGGTTGAAGCAGTGGAGAGTTTTCTATAAACACACACTATGTTTGGCTATCTGCAACCAATCATAAACTCATTGAGAAGAGCTGACAACACCCAGGTAAGGCAACTAATATCTTAATGTACCACAAATAATACTTTCGTATTTCGTATCGTTTCAAGTTTCAAATTGCAGAAACCTAGCAGCACGATTCACAGGTTGATGTTCTCATGAGTCTTTGACCCTCAGATCTCATAATCTGAACGCTCATTGGGACGGGAGTGAAGCTCCTGACTTTGGAAAGGAAGGATAGAAAGAAAAAGAAAAGATAATAAGGAGAAAGAGAGAACCAAAGCCAATTACCCCACACCCCAGCTTCCCTCTATGCGCATTATGATCTCATCATCGGGTCTGACTTGGGAAGAGTCCAGTGAGACATTTCTTTGTGAAGTTGCTGTTTCACCACATAAACCAACATGCAAAGTTGTCATCTCTTTGCAACAAATTTGAAGCTTACAGAATAAAGCTTGACAGCTAGACTACACTCAAAACTGTCAGCATTTCTTTGTTATAGCATATAAAAACACATGGCATATGGTAATGAAATCACTGATGAACAAAGCAGCAGTAAAACAAAGGAAAAAAACTACGGACAAACAAAATGGATGGTTAGTTGGGATGGAGAGAAACTGTTACATGTAATAATGTAAATGCAAAGCGGATATTTTGGAGCCAAGGTGGTAATAACTGGATAATGCCAATTGCTCAAAATCAAATAGCAGCTGCTGCTGTTTAGTAGGCAAGCCTACATTTATCAAATGACATGACAAATCCAGGATATCCATTACTCAGCAACAAACATTTACCACACCGATGACAAGGATTATGGCCATAAAACTCTGACGGGCAGAAGGCATGGGCCCTGTTATGGATTTAGTCATTTGGCTGCAGTATGGTAAGAGATGAGGGTAGCAATGAAGCTTATTGTACAGTGTAATAGTGGTACCTGAAGGCATTTATTACATTCTTTCTTGAATAGAGAGGGACACTGTGGGGACAGTAAGAAGACAGGGAGTGAAGAACAATTCCCTGCAGGGGTTACAGTATCTTTAGACAGTTTAATTATAAATGATCCGATGTTCACCATTTAACATCATGCAAACAATGAGACAAGTGGTAAAACATTCCCATTAGAGTATGTGTATGCAAATATCAGGCTTAAAAACTTACAAATTAACAAACATCGGGGGGGGGGGGGGGATAAAGTCCTTACCGGTTTCTATTGAATGGGCGAGTGATATTAAGAGAACCGGAGCCAGTTTTGTAGTGTCCAGCAGAGCCGAAGCCATTCACAAAGCTGCTGTTGGGAAACGGCGCCTACACAAGGAAAATAAGTCAGTGTTTACGCTACACACATTACATTTCATACAAGAACCTGAAAATAAATTGACTATCATTTGCTGTATGTGTTTGCTATAGGTATAGAACTGCTGCAGAAAAATACAGAATATTTCAACTAACTCTTTAAGTAAAATATTGTGTATTTAAGTCTACTGACAATTGAAATTGACTCATATGAATTCACTTGATGCATTTATTTTCAGGCAAAGACCAAAGATTTTCTGCAGGTTTTTCGAGTGAAGACGGACTTGTGTATCATTCCAACTACTGCTGATGCACAACTTGCATCACATTTTACACACTGAATGTTAAGATGCAGAAAACCAATAGTAGTTGGAAAGGAGGAGTTCGTATTAGTGTGACAAGTACAGCATGTCTCACCAGAGGAGTTTCAAAATACGGTGTGGGCGAAGGCGTCCAGGTGGGAGGTACGATGCCGTAGACTGGGTACTGCTGCTGGGGGTAAACGTGCTGCATGTAGAGTGGGGAACTGTACTGGGACTGGCTCTGGGACTGCTGGGCGTACAGGCTGCTGTCCATGCTACGGTAGCCATTCTTTGCAAAGAATGTGTTGATGGCCTTTATCCTGGCCTGTCAGTGTGGAAAAACCAGGAAAAGAGGAAAGAGTGAAATCATTAAAAACTGCTTCATAAAAAGGCATTTCTGAAATTGACAAAGGGGTTGTAAATTTGTCTCACCATGATGGGTTTTCCCTGAAATGTTTTCACTTCCTCTCTCAAGTATTTGTATGCCTAGAGGAGCAAAAGACACGATTATGATCATGTCACAACATTTCAACTGAAGAAAGTGAAGAAAGTGAAATTCAACTGGAATTACCTGTTGAGCATCCGTGTCTGATTGGAATGTGATGTACCAGTTGTTGTTGTGTGCAAACTCGACACTTATCACCTTTGGACAGTTGTCATTTTTGAACAGTGACTCCACTTCCTGAAAAGATAAACAGCAAGAATTGTGTCACACTTGATCTAAAACATCAGCTTCATTTTACAGTTCTCTCTGCTAAGTTAGCGTTACCTCAACAGGTGTGGTTTCAGGGACCTCTCGCAGGATGATAATGCACCGCTTGTGATTAGGACGCACTTTCTCCCCTTTCTCATCCACTTGTACCATGGGAGAAGCTGAGGGAAGACAGAGGTAAATTCAAGGTATTTCAAATCAAGAGACATCACAGATTTCTATGTTTTCTTAAACTTTCCACTTACATCTCAGCACATCCAGGATGAGGTCCATGTCAGTGGTGAGGACCTTGATGCCCTCCATGCTGGCGATGGTCCAAATGGGGACAAACTGGTCGCTGTCCATCTGAGACATCAGGTACAAATCCTTCGAGAGGTTTTCTCTGAATCACAAAATGAAAAATCCATGAAGATTAGTCTTCTCTTGATCTGGGGAAAACAACAAGTCCACAACAGTTTAAAATAAGGTGTTTTTAAGTGCTTGACTCTCACCTTGAGAAATAAAACTCCAGTTCTTTCTTTAGAGACTCGCGTAGATTCTCAGAAGAGATCGGCTGTTCTTCAGTTTTTGAATCCACTGGGAACCAAAAACACAATCAGTCAGTGATTCTTCTATATCAAGTTCTCCTGCACCACACACACCTTTCAGTGATTAAGGGGGTAAACCCACATTTGCCGTTGGTCGCCATTTTGCATCTCATCAACCCTCTTGCCACCCTTTGATGTGGCTACAGCTTTGACATAAATAAATAAGTATATGATAGGCCCATCACACCATTACTTTACAATTATTGATGGATTACTCTGCAGTGACTTCCAGACATTTTAAAGGTGCAGTGTGTAGAATTTAGCGGCATCTAGCGGACTCGGCAGAAATGGAATATAATATTCATTAGTATGTTTTAATTAGTGTATAATCACCTGACAATAAGAGTTGTTGTGTTCTCATTACCTTAGAATGAGCCCTTTATATCTACATAGGGAGCGGGTCCTCTTCCACAGAGTCCACCATGTTGCACCACCATGTTTCTACAGTAGCCCACAATGGACAAACCAAACATGCAACCATAGCTTCTCTTACACGCTTGAAGGGTGAGGGGAGGGGTCGCCGGTAGTTTACAATCTGCAAGCTCACGGCCAGATGCCACTAAAGTCTAAACACTGGACCTTTAACCATCTCAGAGATACTTGAGCAGGACCGAGTGTAGATCATGTGAGTAATATTTAATAACGAGGAGTACAACTGAACCTGTGAAAACACTTTTTAATCATATTTTCTGTGGCTCTATAGTGGTTGTGGTTCTAAAGTCTAAAAAATAACCCTATTTGATTGTGTCATCAGGGTTGTAAAAGCGCCGGATTTGGAGACTTTAAACTTTTAATTTAAAGCCTGTGTTTCAAACTAGGCATGCAGAGTTTGAAAGACATGGGTCTTTATAAAATATGCTATCTTGCATTGTGGGTGCTGTGTGTTTTACAGTGTTTTTTTGACTTTACCCCTTCAAGGAACAGGTCTTCTGTGAAACGTGACTACCAGTCTAAACAGGTCTAACCACGCTTGAATGTGTGTTCATTATCCCCAGTTAAACACAGGGTTTGCTTGTGAAAGTGGTACATGAAGTACAAACAAATGTACAGGTCAGATTTGGGTAAACAGTCTGTGTGTGCTCTCTTTCACCTTGCTGCTAGACAGATTTCAAAGTTGAACCATGTGCCACGGAGAGCCAGCAAGTCTGCACATTTTCATTCCAACCAGCACAGACTCTACCCACTGATTAGCACATCATCATCATCATCAGTGAAATCACCTGCTGATCTGATCAGCTGGGAGAATGAAAACCTGCAGGCTCGTATAGGTCAATGTGCTGCTATGGAAAACAAATTTGTGAGGCAATACTCGCAGGGTATTATTGTATTTCAGCTGTGGAAGCCATCAGCGTCTGATATATGTTAATACAGTTTATTGACTCGGCACATGTGAAGTTTTAGATCCCATCCAAACTTTATTGTTTAGATGAACTATTAAAACAAATAAATGTATTGAAAACTGAGTTGCAGCAGCAGTTGGTGTGTGGAGACGGCTCCATGTGATGTGACTGACCTGAGGTCCCTGTGGTGGACTCAGCGGGGGAAAAGCCCAACTCTGGAGGGTCCATTCCATTTACTGCTATCTCAGCTGTTGCTGTGGAGCTGCTGTCATCCAGGGCCGTGAATCCCACAGTGTACTGCTTGCACCCAGCAGACGACGGCTCAGAATAACCTGTGAACAAGGTAAAGAGTTTCAGTCAGGGATGATTCGCCTTGTCTATTTGTAAAGTCCATAAATCCCCTTGTCCCCCTTGTTTGGTTTGGTACTGTGTGTTTGTGTATATATTAATAGTGTTCATATGTGTATAAATACAGTCAAAAAATGTAGTTGCTGTAGCCGGTGCTGACAGAAATATTAATAGACATATATGGGAGCTAATGCTGCACCAAATCCTTCTCATAATGTCCACTTTTCCAGAGAAATATTGTGTTTTCCCACATTTTAAAGATCTAACTGTAATAAAATCATACATCAATTATTAATATTCTGATGGATATCTAATTGGGCTGATAGAAGTGTGTCTCACCCTCGCTGATGTCTGAGGGGGGCCAATGAGGACTGTTGGTAACAGCCTCGCTGGGGGCCACGGGCATCTCCTGCCACACCTTGGCATTTGGGTTCAAACCGGCGCCCTTAGAGGTGACCTTCAAAGCAGAAACAGCAGGTTTAAACAAGTTCAATCGATCGAGGTCAATCAAACATTTCAGAAGATACACAAGGACTAAAAAAACAATGTAGAAAATATCTGTCATGTAAAGCTGTTATCTGCTGCAATTAACAGTTGATTTATATTTGAATAGATCTGAATGAGACTGATGTGCTGCATCTACAAATGAGACCCGCACAACACTGAGCATCAAGTATTTAATATTCTCACTGCTTCACCTCTGATTTGCCATCTCATCTCTGGATGGCATCATACTTGTTCACGTCAGAATTAATTAATATTTTGAAGAATTGAGCAAGGATAAAACACTACCAGTACACCGACAGTATGATCTGTACCTTCCCAACTCAGCTCATTAACATTAATTCATAGAGTAGTAAGCACCGAACATCTTCACTGCATTAAATAAACCTAATAGCTATTGAGTGTAAGCCCCTATGGCCTTTAAAGAGCACGGGAAATCTATGATCATCAAGGTGGAAATCTGATGACAACATGATAACTTGATCTAATTATGGCAATGGATTTGGAAAATATGAAGCAACGAACAATTTAAGATCTAGTTGTCCAATGGAAAGTATTTTGATCTCACTATCATGCTTCCACAGGCCAAAAAGAAAAAAAACACACTCTAAAGACAACAAACTCATCTAACTAGAAGAATTTTAACTAACAAATGTGTAACCAGTTATTTTTGCAGTCTGGTGCACTCAAATACTGTTTGTCAGAAACTGGGATCAAATTTTACCCAGTGTTGTTAAGGTAAACATTACACTGTACTGCATGAGTGAAAAAGCACATCCGCAGTCACAAAAGTGTAAACATATCAACAAAAACCAGGCAGCAATGACACACAAAAACCAGAAGATTTAACGAGACGTTACACACTGTGATCTCCAATGATTTACCACGGAGGACAGATCATGCAGGTTACAGCGACCCAATCACTACACCTGCTGATTTCACTCACTACTTCAACCTTAAATTGGGGGGCACTAAGTGAAATCACCTGGTGCAATCTTTGGATGGACTCAGACCTGCATACCATTGGGCCTCCATGGCATATAATTGGAAACCAGAGAAGTACAGTGAAGTGTGCCCACAGGGCCCCATGATCCCCTGTTGACAAAAGAGGCTATTAGCCTGTTAACCTCAAGGAGGAGAATGACTGTAAAACATTTGCATGACCAAAATTTTACGCAGTAATAAAGCTGTTGGTAAAACTACGTAAAAACAACTAACAATGTTAAGACTACTACTGCTATTACTTTGAGTTACTTTCACCAATTTTATTTTTAAACGCACATTATTCAAGGGTAGCATCTGCATATCAGAGGAGCTGTGGGCTGCAGGAGAAATCCTGACCCTGCAGAGATCTGTGGCCAGGAATAGACCACATACTGTACATATAAAGGCACACAGGTGCTGATGTGATGCTGGTATAAGCCAACTGAGTGTTGTGATTGTATGCGATCGAGTGGATGGCAGCTGTACATTGAATCGCCAGTAACTGGTCAAGTTTACCAGCTTCTTTTGACACTGGCACCTGCAAATAGATCCACGTCCTTTTCTTGCAGAAGCACTCGGCCTGACAAGAACAGCTGCTGGTCACAATGTTCCTCAAGATACCAGTTACAGAAGACTGCATGAGCCACACAACGAGGCCTCGGTGCCATTCAAGAGAGTAATCTATCAATCAGTCAATCAAACTTTGTTTGTATAGCACCTTTCGTACAGGTTAGTGCACTTTAAAGTGCTTCACAGATGACTGACAAGCTGATAATGAGACAGAACAAGTGTAGACTGTAAAAACAAAAAAAGACAACAAAAACAAAAGAATTTGATAAAAATGCGCACAAGAATATAAAATGATGTAAGTGTAATTAAATAGATTTAAAATCTCTTAACAGTAATAGTAGTAAAACAAACATATATATAAAGTAGTAGAGTGAAATAAAAACTAGATCAAAACACTATAAAATAGATTAAAAAGACAAAAGAAGTAAAATCAATAAGAGAGATAAAATATGTAATAATATTAATGATAATAATAACAACAGGATAAAATGAAATATTTTTTACAACAAATACGATAAAATAAGTGATTGAAATAAAGTAAATAATGTCTATAAACTATCCTTAATCTGAAGCCGGGCTGAGGAGGCAGGTTTTAAGTTTACGTTTAAAGATTTCAAAACTTCAGCTGCGCTCAGACCTTCAGGAATAAAAGTTAAAAGCTGCTTCACCAAATCTTTCAGTCCTGCACTTCGAAACAACCAACAGACGCCTGCAACAGTGTGAGGACTTTAAAACAGGTGTAGTGTGTTGTCTCCTTCTGGTCCTGGTCTGCACCTGGACTGCAGAGTTCTGAATCAGCTGTAGCTTATTTATACAGTTTTTGTGTAAACCAGGTAGGAGGGCACTACAGTAGTCCAGCATGCTGGATATAAAAGTGTGCATTAGTCTCTGTCATTCTGAGACAGAAATGGTCACTTCAGCAATATTTCTGAGGTAATAAAAATCAGATTTTGTGACAAACCACACATGAACATTATGGTTCAGATCTGAGTCAAAGACCACACCATGTTTCTTTGCTTGTTGGCTCAGGGTGAGTCCAAGGGAATTTAATTTTACAATCAGTCTCTCTCTCTATGGTTTATAACCTGTGACTAAAATTTCAGTTTTATCCTGTTGAGCTGTAATAAGTTGTGTGACATCCAGACATTAATACCTAAAATAAACTGTGCATACAGCATGAACATTTATGTGCTGCCGTGCAACTTGACACATGGTTACAATGCATGCTTCTGTGTTACAGGCCGTCGCAAGCCAAGTAATGTCAGCTGACTGCGCTGCGCAGCACAGGCCGGGTGTTTGCAACGCATGCCACTGCGCTAGCAGGGTTAGCTAGCAGCTGCGATTAGCTAACAGAAACGTTTGACTGAATGAACGTCTGTCCGCCAATAATCGAAGCATCGATCATCTACAGTTTAAAAACAACTCAATCACTGCTTCTCCGCTTCACGTAGCACCGCCGTAATTGCACAGCTGTGTCATAAGTTAACTTACAGGCTAATGATTACTCAGCAAACTCGTTACTTAATGAGCTCGCTTGTTCCAGTGGAGAGCTAAGCTAACGTTAGCTAGCTGTGTGTCAGGAGCTGCAGTGCAGATCTGGATCCTCATAAGTCAATAATTTCTTGTCTGTGCTGGTTACAAGGTAACTTAGCAGTCCTACAAGTGCTGTTGTGTGCTGTGTCTGAGGCTGTTTTCGCTTGGTGATCAATAAAACCTCACAGTTAAATAACTTCCAATCATTAAGTGATTACTCGACTGGTCTCAAAGTCAAAGCGAAGCTGAAACTTGTCGGTTTAAATGCGTCTTGTGTGTGTTAAAAGTGTCTGTTGTCTAATAAACACCGCAGAGGAGGCGTACAGGTCTCCACTGAGCAGCAGCTTATCTCTCCAGCGGCTGCAGGCCTCACTCACCATGCCGCCGGACCCTCCCTCGTTCCCCGGCGGAGTCTCGTCCTTCCCGCCGGTCCTCGGTCCCGGCTCGGCCTCCTCCTCCTGCAGCAGCGGCGGCTCTCCGCTCTGGTCTGAACTCATCAGCCGCTCCTGACTCACTTCCACCCCGTCGTGTTGTCCCGGCCCCCGCCTGCCACCACCTCCTCTGTCCGGCGCACCGGCCGGGCTCAGCAGTCAGTCCGGCTCTCCTGTCGGATCTCGAACTAGCTTCCTAGCAGCTAACTTAGCAGGTGTGCTGCAGACTGAAGCTATCGACCTGAGCGTGCTGTGGAGCACCGTCAGCTCAGCGGATCAAACCTGCTACGATACTAGCAGTGTAAACAAAGCCAAACCATGACTCTTCTCAGACTTCACTCCCCGCTGGCGTCTCATCAAACATTACACCGCACAGCGGCTTCGTGAGGCGCATTCCTGACCGGGCGACCGGAGCGGACACTGGGGACACGCAGCTCTCCTCAGGCAGGCTCACAGTCCGCCGACGTCCCGGCTGCCACCGCGAGGTCCCGGTGACCTCTGCACAAAACATTTCCTCTTCCTTTTCCGGATTCACGCTGTAGTTTTTTTTCTACCAGCATGTTTTCTGCTGTAGTAGAGTCTGTTTATCTGCTTGGGAGTACACCAAGTTATATTAACTACAAGGGCTAATTTATTTGTATTTAGAATTATAAAATATATTTTTTCTACTTTTATTCTAAAAATGATTATACATAGATTAATTCAAGCCAGTCTGTGAACTGGTGTTGCACCATGGTGTTAAAGGTCCCTGCAGACATGTTTTAAGATGTATATAAAATACTCTATTTTGAATAATAATCAGTTTCTAATATGTTTTTTCAGTTAAAAGTTAAATTACCTTGTTGATTACCTTAAAATGACATCTCCTTCTCCCTCATTAATAATTCCAGATTCTATAAATATGCAAATATATTTCATTTCAGAAGTCTAACTACTACAAGATGTCTCCTACTTCACTGTAAATTAAAAGTAAATTCTCAGTGTTTGTGCACTGGAGGCTTTAAGTTTCCACATCAGACTTGTGTAAATTGAATATTGGACCAGGATTGGCCTCCAAACTAGTTGTGATGTCACAGATATTACTCGTACGCTCACTCCTTAAAATCAGACTTTCTGTAAGCGCAGAAACTTCCCACTTTCAGCAGATAAATGTGAAAACAGCTTCAAGCGTTAAACTCTGCACAAACATTCTGCACAGTGAAGCTCAAACATCCAGCTGTAGGAACAAGAAGAAAAACACATTTTTGAATGGAGGGGGACTTTAACATCTTGGTGCAATACAAGTTCATAGACTGACTTGAATGAATCTTTTTATAATCAATTTTAGAATAAAAGTAGAAAAAATATATTTTATAATTATAAATACAATAACAAAATGCATGGAATGAGTCTGAATAAATGAGCTCTTATAATTAAAGTCCCCCTATATAAAGCAGGGGGACTTTAATTATAAACGCTAATTTATGCAAACTCATTCCATGTATTTTATTATTATGCTTCTGAAATGAAAAATATTTGCATATTTATAGATTCTGGGTTGGGTTTTTTTGTGGAAAAACCACATCAGACGCAGATTATTATTAATTAAAGCAGTTTTTTATATGCACCTTAAAACATGTCTAGAGGGGTCTTTCAGGATTTGTTTCGAGCTGATGACACCCAAACAGGGTTTGTGAGAAAACAAAAAAGTGCTTTTGCTTACTTTCCTGTTTTAAAACCATATTTGTACAATATACATTGTAAGAAACGAATTGAATAAAATATACAACTCTTACACAAACACTGAGTTATTTCCCTGTAGGCCTGAACATCCTTTAAGTCAGTTTTGATAATTAAGATACTTCTGCACTTGTAGTAGGTTGTGTAATACATGTATGTATGTACACATTCCAGTGTAATATTTCTTCATCATTTGCGCATGTCTACGTGACATTTTTTCTTCTATTCTGCAATTATCTCTAGTTTGAGTAAATACACTGCTATCATGTTAATATGCATACGTAGATGGTGTTCCAGTCACTATCAGCAGGGTGAATAAATGACCTTTTGTGTGGTATAAAAAGACAAAGAGAGTCAAAGAAAGAAAAGTGATGTAATCACTTTTTTGAGATGTAATCAGCCACTGAAAACGCTTTAATTAACCTAAAAAGGTTGTTCAAAGACAGGTCACATAGTGTTAAATTAGGGAATAACTGTATTTTATTGGATTATCTGTGCAGTAGATTAAAATGGCTCCACTGTTAAGGTTCCCGTCAATGAAGAAAACATGTTATAAAATGGTGAATATTATGATTCAGTGATCAAGGTATTCAGCTTTAACCACAAGCACCATGACATGTTACATCTGCTGATTCACAGCAAATCCAGCTAGATATCCTCTGACCCGAATGATCGAAAACCTTCCCAGACATTGTTTGATATGTAATTCAGAGGCAGGTTTTGCAGGCTCTAAACTAAACAACATAAACTAGGTGTTAGTCAGATTAATCAAATAAATACCTGCAAGTTGCAATGTAACCTCTATTTTTGACTCACAAGCAATCTTCTTTTTACTTGCAGGCAGTTTAGAGGTACAGACGTGGCTGAAATTATTGGTACCCTTGCATTTTATTAAAATAATGCACCATTCACCCTGAACAGTGTTGAAATTAAGATATTTTATTATCAATGCATGTCTATGTGTGGTTTGCAGAGGAACAAAACACAAAAGCTGTAAAAATAACTAAATTCATGTTTATTCTACAAAGACTTATTGGTACCTTTTTAGAAGTTGTAAGAAATAATTGATTTGTAATGATACTTTACGCAGACTATTGTGTTTTAATTAGTATTACAGGTGTTTTCAATCTTATAATCATTCATGCAGCCAGTTTAAAAGGATATAATTACTCACTCTGCTGTTTTGTGCCACAGTGTGCGTCACATTGAACATGAAAAACAGAAGGACCTAGAGAGTGGTATGAAGACATTAGAAAAAAGGTAATAGCCAAGTATGGTCAACGTAAAGGTTACAAGACCATCTCCAAAGAGCTTGATGTTCCTTTGACCACTGTTGCCAGTATTATTAAGAAGTTTAAGGTCCATGAAACTGTAGCCAACATCTCTGGATGTGGTTGCAAGAGGAAAATTGGCCCGAGATTGAACAGAAGGATTGCTCGAATAGTCGCAAAAGAATCAAGGAAAACTTCAATACAGATCCAAGCTGTTCAAGGTACACTAGTGTCAATTTGCACCATCTGTCGCTGCCTGAATGAAAATGGGCTCCATGGTAGAAAACCCAGGAAGACTCTGATTCTAAGAGGTAGACAAAGAAAAGCTTGACTGGACTTGCCAAAATGCATGTCAGCAAGTCACAGTCCTTCTGGGCGAATATGCTTTGGACAGATTAAACAAAATTAGAGCTTTCTGGTAAATCACACCAACCCTATGTTTACAGAAGAAAAAGATGAAGCCTTCAAAGAAAAGTACACCATGCCTACCATGAAACATGGAGGAGGCTCAGTGATGTTTTGGGGTTGATTTGCTGCCTCAGGCACTGAGTGCCTTGAATCTGAGCAGGGCACAATGACATCAGAAGACTATCGAGGCATTTTGAAGTGAATCATACAGCCAAGTGTCAGAAAGCTGTGTCTTAGTCATCGGTCATCATACATCAAAATGCACCCAAGAGTGGATGAGAAGAAAACATTGGACCATTCTGAAGTAGCCTGCTATGAGTCCTGACCTGAATCCCATTGAACATCTGCGGAAAGAGCTGAAACTTGCAGTTGGGAGATGACACCCATCAAACCTGTGAGAACTGGAGCAGTTTGCTCAAGACGAGGCTGAACTACTAGTGGAGAAGTGTAGAAACCTTATTCAGAGTTACAGAAAGGACTTGACTGCAGTTATTGCCTCAAAGGCTGTGCTACAAAATATTAAGTTAAGGGTACCAGTATTTTTGGCCATTTTCACTTGTTTTATTGTATTAAATAATATGTTAAGTTGTAAATCAAAAGCAAAGTTTCAGTTTCATTCAATGTGAAATAAAAAAATGGTGGACACTATAGTTCAGTCGGTTTCAACTTAATACAGAGAAATTTTTTATTTTTTTTTTTAAAGGTGGAAGAGTACCAATATTTTCAGCCACATCTGTATGTTTCTCGCCAATAATGGTTGATATTTTGAAGGAGATCAGTGCAACAGAGATGACACATAGATCACAGTGAGTCTCTGTGTGTCTCTATCTTTACCTGCTTACAGCTGCTGGTGCCTCCATGAACAGGAACAAGAGGATACAGAAAGATGGAAGAAGGGATGAACACTCCCCGTATGCAGCTGCTTTTTGTGGCTGTTTTTCACACGCACAACTGGGTCCTATTTGTCCTGAATCACAGCTGCTTGGGGAAAAAAACAGGTTATACAGCTCCCACACCTTTTATTTACTGTGTGTACTGTGTATGTTTTAATGTGGGGTCATTGTTTCCAGGATATTGTATGCAAACTGAGAATAAGAGTCTCCTGACTACATTCATTTCTCAGGACAAATCACATTCTGCTAACTGAACACAAATCACCAACAATGCAACTTTTGGTTTGAAATATATCTTTATTCTGTGTCTTGTATCTTCTGCAAAACATATACACAGATACACTGATTGTTTTGAGAGTTAGAGGTGCTACATAACACTGGATTCGATAAGAGAGCACACAATAAAGATAAGAAAGGGTAGGTAGTTGGACAAAAAGAAAAATACGTTGTAATGGAACAGAAAAATTGCCCCTATCTGTGTGCTCCTCGGGAACAAACTGAGTCTACATTGCGAGAGCAGTCCTCTTCTTGATCACGTGCTCAATGTCGGCGTGCTCAGACGTGTCTAGTTTGATGTCGTATTTGGCCAGGATCTTCATGATGGGCCTGATCTTCAGCCACCACTGTGTCCTTGGGATGCGGTGACTGCAGCAGACAGAGGAGGTATCATTACAGACGTTCAACCATTAAACTTGTTAGTTGTAGTGCAGTATGTCATATGAAAAAATATGCATCTTACTCAAAATCTGTGTCTCCCTTCAGATCAGCAAGAGGCTGGAAGGTGAGCGCCCTCTTCCTCATGCCCAGTACGCAGGCAGAGTCTGGTGTGTTGGCGAAGATACGACCTAAAGAAGAAGTGAAACAGTTCAGTTAACACGTCATGTACGTAATGCTCTTTACTATCAACTTATAGATAGAGTACTATATTTATCCCCAAAGGGAAATTTCAGTGTTACAGCAGCTATCGCAGCAATAACAAAAAACACAGACAGGACCCAAGCTTCCTCAAGAAATAGAGTCTGCTCTGTCACTTCCTGTAGACAGCCTAAGTGTTACATTTCCAGTCCGGTCTGTTGACAAGGTGAACATCCAGGTATCTGTAGCCCTCCACCACCTCCACCTCTTCTCCCAGGATGGAAATAGTGTTTAGTGTAGTCCTGGTCCTTCTAAAATCCACAACCATCTCTTTCATCTTGGTCACATTTAAAAGGCCACAAAGATGTCCACCAGTTCCCTGTACTCAGTCTCCTGTCCACCACTGACACACCCGACAACTGCAGAGTAAGAGAGTAAGAGTGCAAAATTTCTGCAGATGACAGGACTCTGAGTTGTATTGGAAGTCTGAGGTATACACGGAGAAGAGAAAAGGCTAGAGAGTACAGGTTCCTGTAGTGCTCCTGTGTTGCTAACCACCTGCTCAGACATGCATCCCCTCAGCTCAACAAACTGTGGTCTGTCCATCAGGTAGTCAATAATCCAGGAAATTGTGGAGGCGTCTACCTGCATCTTTTGGAGCTTTTCACACAGCGGTGTAGGCTGGAACCTGTTAAAGGCACCAGGGATCTTCACAGTGCTTCCTGCTTTGTTCAGGTGAGAGTGGGCTCACTGAAGCAGGCAGATGATGGCGTCTTCAACTCTGACCCTGAGGCAGCAGGCAAACTGCAGTGGGTCTGGAGAGGTGCTCACCTGAGGTCTCAGATGGGCCAATATCCGTCTCTCGAGGATGTTTATGATGTGTGATTTTAGGGCAACAGGTCTATAGTCATTGTGGGCAGATGGAGAAGACTTCTTACCAGGCAGGATGTCTTCCAAAGCACTGGAACCTTCTCCTGGCTCAGGCTAAGGTTGAAGAGGTGCTGTAGAATCCTACATAGCTGGTCCGCGCAGACCTTCAGGACCCTGGGGCTGATACCGTCCTTGTTGTGCTGCAGTCTCTCCGGCTGCCTCTTCACCTGACTGCTGGAAACAGACAGGCGGGTGGGGGAGGCAGAGGGGGGCTCAGTGTTTCTTGATGTAGGGGGAGGTGTTGATGGGGCTTTGTTGAAGTCCATGGTGGGGGTTGGGTGGTGAGGGAAGGCACAAGTGTTATTAGTCCGTGGTCTTGATCACCTGGGAGATGGGAGGTGTGAGAGGGAAGGAGCTGTGGGGGCAGGGAGGGTGTAGGGTCTGTGTGGCTAGGAACAGGGGAGGGGGAGGAAGAGGAGGAGGAGGAGGAGGAGGGTCCTGTGCTGAACCTGTTGAAGAACAGGTTCAACTTATTGGCTTTGTCCAAACTTCCCTCAGCCTGATCCCCCTTCACCTTGAAGCCCATAATATTTTTAATTCCTGAACAAACATCCTGCATGTTGTTTTGCTGGAGGTTGCTCTGCAGCTTTTTCCTGTATGCCTCCTTTCTCTCCCTCAGCCTCACCTTCATCTCCCTCTGCACACTCCTCAGTAGTTCCCTGCCCCCATCCCCGAAGGCTCCCTTCTTCTTATTCAGCAGCTTCTTCAGGTCAATGGTCATCCAGGGCTTATTACTGGGGAAGCACCACACTGTCCTGGTGGGGATGGTGTTATCCAGACAGAAGCTGTTATACAGTCAGTCACTGAGTTCATGTCATCTCCATGCGGCTCACAGAGTTCATTCTAGGTTGCAGCTTAACAATGAGTGTGTAGGTAGAGGTGGGGGTGGGTGGTTGGTTGGTTGGTTGGGGGGTCAGTGGATCTGTATGCATCACTCATAAATCGTATAATTTATCATATAATTCTTGTTGGAAGTGGTGGAAGAAATACTCAGATCCTTTACTTACTAAGTAAAAGTAGCCATATAATAACGTAAAAATATAATATTACAAGTAAAAATGTTGTATTGAGACTTTTACTTAAGTTAAAGTACAAAAGTGTGATAAGCTCAAAGGTATCAAATATAAAAGTACTTGTTATTCAGATAAATGTTCCCTGAAGTGTTACATTATTATATTATTAGGTACCTCAAAATTGCTACTTGAGTAAATACATTTTTGCAAGGATTTATTTTGTAGTATATATAGTATTACTTATACTATATAATAATGCGGGATGATTTACATAATTCAATTAATTATAGTAATTACATATGCTTTATTTTAAATGTGTCTTTATGTTTGTGTAGATTAGGAGCTGCAGTGTTAGCAACTGTTTAGATTGGTGGAGTGATGTGCCATAAAACTTGAGCAGATGTATCACGGTCGTTGTCGGCGTGCTGTTGTCTTACTGTTGCAGTGGACATTAAAGTAGACAAGTTCGACTGAAGAAATTGTCCCTATGGTCTTACTTTACCTACGACCTCAAAGTAGTTTTAATGCAGTAACTGTGAAGTTAATACTTAACGCTAAGAATAAACAGTGTTACAGTTGCAGTCCACCTCTGGCTGTTGGTTTTCTTAAAATGTGCAGAATGAACATTTGATTTTAGGTCAACGTACCATGCCTATAGCACTCCTTGAGCTTCTCCGTCAGCCACAGAACAGACTTGGCTCCCATCTTTGTGCCAAAGTTTCTGTCAAAGGGTGTTGGAGTACCACCCTGTAGTCGATAGAGGACAGACAAGTGTAACATCAGTTACGTTGTAATGTAGAACGACAAGGACATAATCTGTTCCTTTATACTTGGAGTGGATTCTAACTTATATATTATGGTTCATATTAACACTTCAGCACACAAACAGACCTGTTGCATGTGTCCCAGAACATTCTTGCGGCAGTCAAAGATGCCTTTGCCCTCCTCTGAGTACAAGTTGAAGATGAAGTCAGTGGTGTAGTTGGCGTTAGAGTTCTCATTCCTGTTGTAGAAGGAACAGTGACAGATCATTGTACCGTTATCTGGAAGGATTTTTGTTTTGTTTAATAGGTGCAGAATGTGTTAAAAAACAGAGTGGATTATTTATAAATCATGGTCACTTTCCTAAAAAAACACTCACTTATGTTAATTAAACATTTTGAATTCTTGATTAAAAGTTTATACCTAAGCTTGTTAACTATACATTTCTAAATCAACTTTGTGTCCACCATCTGAATTTAGAGCTGTGATTAAATGTGAGCGACAACATGTGTGTTAAGTGGTATTCATCAAGACTACTAGTACTTAAACACTATACTTCAATTAAATCTGCTGCACTTCTGGGTCACACTTGAACAAAACCTACCTGAGAATCAAACCTCTCTTCACTGTTGTCTTCATCTTCTGCACAAGATGCTCGACGTTTGTCTGTAGAACAAGTGGACTGATCACACACTCAGAATACATCAGCACTCAGGGTGCAGAGACTAAAACAAACAAATGGGTAAACAGGTGCTGTTCTTCCATGATCTTCAGCTCACCTCCAGGTCTTTAATGCTGAATTTGTCCTCATAGATGTAGGCAGCATCGGCCCCAGCAGCCAGACCAGCCATGGTGGCCAAGTAGCCGCAGTATCCACCCATGGTTTCAACGATGAACACGCGACGCTTGGTTCCTGCTGCAGACTGCTTGATTCTGTCACAGGTCTGCAGAAGAAAACATAACAGGAATGTGTTTAGCTCCAGATTGTTACGTATACTGTATATGTGTGTGTATCTGCTGTGAAGGCACTGACAGAGGTGATGGTGTTGAGGGCAGTGTCAGCACCAATGCTGAAGTCGGAGCCGGGGACGTTGTTGGAGACAGTGGCGGGGATAACCACGATGGGAATGCACATCTCCTCGTATTTCTCTCTGGCCTGAACCAGCTCCAGACCTCCAACGTAGGCCTGCAGGAGATGAAGATTCATTTGTTTGTGTGCTTCTAAAAGAGGGCAATAACTGTCAAGCTTTCAATCTTAATGGTGAATTTATCATTGAGACTGACACATGACTTCTGGATTTAAAGAAGAAGAACAGCTGTCACATCTTACCTCAAATCCACCAATAATCACCAAAGCATGGATGTTGAACTTGGCAATGTTCTGGCTGATTTCCTCCAGTATTTTACCGGGCAGAGTTCTTTGGAGAACAGAGACAAATATCACAAAGTTATAATGAAATCCAAGTTTTCTTATAACAAAGCTGTACCACTGAAAAAAAAGAACAATAACTAACTCTTTACCTCTTGGTGCCCAACATTGACCCTCCTTTTCCAGTCCAGCCACTCACTGAGGTCCAGGTGATGGGCTCAACCTGCAACAAGAGAAAATGATCGATTGAAAATGTAATATATCAAATACTACAACATGTAAAACAATTGGGAAACAGTGACGAATAACACAAAGTTTGGTTTACAGTATATATTTAGAAATAAGTTCCCTTTGTGTGTCATTTTCCATTCAGTCCCAAACTGAAGGAGAGAAAGTGTCACCTGTGGGATTTGGATGAGGTTGGGAATGAAATACATTCAATATTGTACTGTCCATTTGATCATGATCTTTGGATGTCTCAAAAACTACAAAACACTACTTCAGATTTCAGTGGAAGTTTGTGGAAAGTTGGCCAAAAGATAAATGATTAGTTTTTGCAGCTACAGACTATGTGGCCATTTATAAAGCACGAAGCATCTTGAACTAAGAGATGTAAACACAAGTTTATTTTTTCCTGGATCCCTCGGTTTACAATGCCAGTTACCTGTCCATGAGCCAGACCGTCGAAGCCGTCGTGGACAGCCAACATGTTGTGACCCTGGATGAGACCCATCCTGACCGCTGAACGGACGGCTGCATTCATACCAGCACAGGGAGCACCGATGTTCATGATGGCCACATTGATGTTGCTCTGGCAAGACAGAGAGAGAAGGAGATAGTTGAAGGGTTACTTAACAAAGACATTCATTCATTTTTTTTTTATTAGGAATAATCTTTACTAATGTCTTTAGAGTCTTTTTTTAGAAAATGGATGGTTCTCACCTTAACATCTGGGGGGTTGATGTGAGCCAGCAGCTTGTATGTGTTCCAGTTGTTCTCAAAACTCCTGCACATCATAAATAAGGTTGTGTAAGTGTTGGTAATTTTTTCTTACTTTCAAAATGTTATTATGCCAATATTTCTCTAAGATATTTTATACTATGCGAGGGGCTGCTCTTCTCTCATTCTTCTTTTCATTATTTACTTTGTGCTGTATGTTTTTCTGTGTTTTATGTTCTTTTTTGTTCTGTTTTTAGTTTATCATGTATATTTTCTTTGTTCAATTCATTCAGACTATAATCTTGCACTCAGAAATGACTCAAAAAGCCAAAACTTAAAAAGTTTGATGGAATAATTAAGTTGTTTGTGGTGTCATTGTGATTACACTCCAGTACATTTAAGAGGACATTTTTCTTACTTTCCTCTGAGCTTGATAGCATCATCAAATCTGCCCTCAGCCATGGCAGCAGTCACATCTTTGGTCTGTGAAGCAAGAAGGGGGACAGAGAGTTTGAGAAGGAGAAAGACGGAGAAATCTCAGAGTTTAATATGAGCGTATATATCCTCTTAAACAAGTAGAGCAACATCCTATGAAAGTAACTAAAACCTGGTGGATTCTTGCTGGAATGAAAATATTTTGACGTACCACTTGCACACACTCCATGAGCGGCAGTCTGACTGCCTGGTTCCCGGACAGGCTGACCACACAGGCAGGAGTGTCGGGAGTGGCCTCCAGCAGCGCCATCACAGCCTCCACACCCATCCTGCTGCCCTGAACAACACACACACACACACACACACAGTCAGATCATCAAGTGTGCATGTGAGGTGAGCGACAGCTATATTTTGTGTTTTACTGAGATAGTTACCAGGATTCTGTCGAAGGCGGAAGGTGTGCCTCCTCTCTGTACATGTCCGAGGACAGTGGCGCGAGTATCAAAGCCGAGTCTGTCAGTCACCAACTGGGGACGAAGAAATCCAGCTGTTAGTTTGTTATATTGTCAGTGCAACCTGCAGTAGCACTTTACTCAACTGACACAAGAGAGCAGGACTCACCTTTTTAATGTCGTCAGATGTAATCGCTTTGCCATCTCTGGTCATTGCGCCCTCAGCTACGATGATCACATTCAGACGAGAACCTCTGGCCCTTTGCTGAAAGAAATAATGAGAAGATGTAACGTTGTGCATTCTGAATTAAACACGTCGTAGTGTTCAGAACATCTGCAAATACAGGGACGCATACGTTTGTCAGCCTCCTGCACAAGTGGTCCTCCCAGCCCTCATCTGGTGGCATCTCTGGAATGAACACCCAGTCCGCACCACAGGCCAGAGCTGTCACCAGGGCCAGGTACCTGCAGCCCGACGCACACACACACACACACACACACACACACAATTCAGGCACAAGTATACAGGTACATTTGAAACCTTTTCAGCAAATGTGTAAAACACATGTAATATTCAACCCTTTTTCTTTAATAATGTCAATAATTCATCCTTAATTTGATGTACTGTGTTTACACTATTGAAACAGCTTGTTCAGGTATGAAAAACTCATAGCAGAATCATATTAATTTGTGGTTAAGTAAGATATCATTGAGAAATAGTTCTTTTCTTGCTGTTATATAAGTCGAAAGCAGAGATGTGACAGGAAAATGAAAGAAGAGACGAGGGATGACAAGCAACAAAGATCCTCAGCTGGACTCGAACTGGCGTCATTGCAAATACATAGTCAGCATCTTAAACTGCTTCATCACAAAAAACAACAATTATGTTTATTTGATACATGTCGAGCTAAGCACTAAAGACACACTGTTGTTAAATTGGTTCACTAAAAAAAAACAAATTGAATTGAGAAAAAGTTAAAAAGATTTCCTTCATTTTGACAAAATATCAGCAGTAGGTAAATGTCATGCTACAATAGGTTATATGTTTATGTCATACACTCACATGTGTGCTTGTCAATATACAACATACACACAAATAGATATATGCAAGCTACTGACCCACAGTGTCGGCCCATTACTTCCAGGATGAACGTCCTCTGGTGGCTGTGGAGGAAAATATTTCACAAATAAGAAAGGAGGAAACTATAATGAATAAAACGGCAAAATATCCAACTACACACATTTACACATCTGAAAATTCTCTGTTTTCACTCACACAGTGGACTATATTAGCTTGTAAAACCATGAAGCAAGCATCTTCATTTTTCTTTAATTTGTCAGTGAGTCAACATCTATTTTGTCTCATAATTGCTTCATACTTCACTGCCGCTGCGACAGTATGATCTAATTTCACCCTCATGGATGAATTAAATGTATCTTAGGGAGAGTTACAGTGATGTCTGACCTCTGTGCGGTTGTGGTGATGGCGTCCACCACCTCAATGATGCGGTGTAGAGCGGAGTCGGTGCCAATGGTCATGTCAGTGCCACAGAAGTCATTGTCGATGGAGCCGACCATGCCGACGATGTTCAGATGGGAGGATTTTTTTGCCTCTTCTTCTGTAATCTTACCTGCAGAAAATGCAAAAAAACCAGTCGGTAACAACAAGAAACATATAAAGCCTATAGTAAGATTTAAAGTTGTAAAAAGTTTTGTTGATTCATGTAATTCTTTTCTTAGGTTTTTATCTCAGATGTTGACACAGGTGTTGACACAACTGTCATCATTTCATCTGAATGTCTGGATTAGTAATGCAGATTCTCCCCAAAATCAAATTTACACAACTAACTCAACATAATGAATATGGAGTATCGGGGCTCCTGAGCATCTGCTACTCTGGGACGGTTTCCTTCTTTGCCTGGTTGGTTATTCAGCCTGGTTTGGAGGAACTGTATTAGATCAGCGGTGTGTTTTATTCACCCACATATGAGTGACAACATCTCATTTTGGCTTCTTTGGAAAGTAATTGTATCTTTGTGTGCATGGTTTCTTGATTTGTTGATGTAAAAAAAATCATTTTTGTAAAACAATAATGAATACTTTACAAAATACTGTATTCTAAATCAATTACAGGATTTCAGTGAAGGATAAGAAAAGAATCTCTGAATGAAGAGAGTACAAACTGAGCTGAGGGAGATACTCAGGACTCATTGACACTCTAATCAAGTTCATCTCTTTACCATCTCGGACCAGGTCAACCAGCAGTTCGCTCCACTCAGTCCTGAATGCGTTGGCTCCAGTCAGACTGCCATCGCCTCCGATCACACACAGGTTAGTGATGCCAAGTTTCACCAAGTTGTGAGCTGCCTTCATACGACCCTCTCTGGCCCTGAAGTCCTTGCAGCGAGCGCTGCCGATGACAGTTCCTCCCTTACATGTGAAGAAAGAGGAGAAGCTGTTTTCAACACAGTTACTGACACGCCAACATATTTCTGGCTTTAAGGAAGAAGACTTTCTTAGTGCAGTGATCACTGACATTTAAACTGACATGTTTTTTCCATTACAAACATCCAGAATTACCCCTTAAATATTAATCTCTGTGGTGGGATGTGCGTCAGGGCGGCTTTACAACACTGTGGAATTAGACTCGTTAAGATGCCTTGAAGTCACATCAGGTGAAGTTGCATCATGCTGGATAAATGCGGCAGACACTTTAGAAGTGATATCCTAGAAATTTGCTGCAGCCTGTGAGTGGCCACTTAGTCGCTCACTGTCACACACTTCATGAATCTTCACGTGTCATGCCGTCTGCACTGCCAGGTCTCTTTATTTAAACAGAGATGATGGGGAGAAATGTGAGTCACGAGTTTCACAGTATTACTGCACCTCCAGTCCTTCAGTCACAGGGCAGCAGCAGCCTTTTAATATCATCACTCAAAAATCAGTTTCTCATGTTATCAGAGCTCAGGAGACGTGGAGGAAGCTGTTGACTCCAAGTGAAGAAGGATTGCTGAAGGGCGGGTTCACAATTTTTCAAGTCTGTCTTAAAACAATAGTCAGGAGCCCAAATAAACATTGAAACATGTTTGTCTTCCTGTAATTATTCCTCCTGTTCGTACTGACCATCAGAAGATCCCTTCAAATGTGCTTACAATGTAAGTGATGGAGGCCACAATCCACAGTCCTCGTCTTGAGCAAAATGTATTAAAATGTTTATCTGAAGATAATATTAGGCTCCAGCTGCCTGAATCAAATAAAATGGATATCTTTCACAGTTATAGTCTTTTTAGGTTAAAATTCCCTCTTTGTGTCTCGATGGACAGTGTTTTCCTGTTCAGCTGCAGTGGAAGTACAGTAACAAGAAGAGGGACTTTGGCACTAAAAAGAAGAATTATGAAGGCATCTTCTAATGGTCAGTGTGAACAGGAGGGATGATTATAGCAAGAAAAACATGTGTCAATGTTCATTTAAACATCTGAATATTGTTTTAGGACACACTTGAACAATTGTGAACCTATCCTTTAAAGTTTAAAGGATTTGCTCATCCAAATTACAAAAAATATGTCTTCTCAGGCAGATAATTCATCTTCTATGTGGACAGGTTTGTAGACATCCGTCTTTGAGATTTCTGCTGTGGTGAGATGAATGGAATTGTTTGTGCTGCTCACAGCAATAAAAAAAAAAAAAAGACATTTCCAAAGTTCAACAAAAAGGTGTCCCCCCATCACAAGACCAAGAGTCCACATCCACACTGAGCAGCTGCTCCATGAGTCATATTTAGGCATAATGGTGACTGAAAAGTGTCCCTGTTACTTTAGATGATCCACAGACCTTTCTGTCAAATGCCAAAATGCCAAAGAAATAGTCCCCATGAAAATAGTTGACAGTGTTGTTGTTGACCTTTTAAACTGTAATCTTTCAATGTTGTGACAACCATAAACAAAATTCCTCTCACCTCCGCTTGTTTATCTCAAAACCTGAACAAATCACAGCAACACCAAACTTTATATGGCTAGACGCAAAACTAAATGAAAAAGTAGGGTGAACCGACCCTTTAATGGCACAAATAAACAACTCTATTCTGTCCCATGTGAACATTCATGCATATTTTAGCAAAAAGTGTCTCTTGCTGGTGGATTTAATTATGTGTATCTGCGTGTGTGTTTATTTGGCAGCACGACACTCACCAGCTGCAGCATCATGGAGACACTCTCCCATGTGGCGGGTTGGATGTTTGCTCCTCCATCCACCAGGCCCTGGTAGCCCTGCAGCACACAGTAACATTATTAATACTGCTGCTACTACAAATAACTGCACTGCAACAAAATACAATTTATTTTCTTTCAAGACTTTCATAATGTATTAATGTCTTATAGTCTTGTGAGTCTCTGTTTTGTATTTATTTGTAATATCATGGACGTGTGCAGCTCATACCTCATGAACAAAGTAGACTTTGGCTCCGGTGTAGAGACCAACTCTGACTGTGGCTCTCACAGCAGCGTTCATACCTGAGACACACACACACATATTTATTATGATTGAGGTCTGATTTACTCACATCATAAGACAATGTCAGGTGTTATTTTAATTTACCTGTCAGAAACCAGCTAAGGATTTATTTGATCCATTTGACCTTTAAATGACTTGACCTTCTTGTACATTGGCAACAGATGAGACAAAAATAGGCACAGGGAAAGCTGAGTTTATGGTTCTGTATGTCTTGAGTACAGTCTCTCCCTTGGATGTGCGGTACACTAAAGCCCACAGTGTGAGGCTGTGTTGTGGCAGGCTGGCATGCTGCAGCTCTTGTTTCACCAAACAGCAGCTGTGAATGGGGGCGTTTCTCTCCTCCATACCAGAAAAAGGTCACAGCCGCTAAAATTAGCTCCAAAGACGTGAAATAAGGGAACGCACGAGGAAGGACAAGAGGGTACATAAAGCTGCCACACAAAGGGTTAGAGTCAGATTTGGACTCAGTGAATAAAGATTGCACAGAAATAGGAGATGAATATGAGACATCATCCAGTTGAACTTCAACTGGAGTTGAAGCTTAATGCTTAAATTTGAGGTTTAATTAAGGAAAAGGCAATCTGTATGGATGATAGCTTAAAAAACTCATAAAACATAAAATTTGATTTTAAATCTAAATCTGCTACACAATTATAGCCAACAGTGATAGTTTATAGGCTTTATAATTTGTAAAGACATGCAAAGACTTTGTGGATACATAAACATTAGTGGTACTGTAAGTCCAAGATGTAATCTTACTCTCCTTATTACACTGACATCAAGTACGACTTACAGCCAAACATCCATCAATCTGAGACAGCTGGCCTTCACCCGAGCCACCATGACATCTTGGAAAAATGCCTTTCAGTGCTGTGGTTCTTTAACTTACTAAAGATGTCATGCAATCACAGCTTTAATATGATACTTTATTGGCCTCCGTAAAATAGAGGCTGCATCTGTTGGGATTCGGTGTTTTGCTCAGAGGCACATCAGCGGGGAAGATGCTGTCCGACAGATTGTCCCCTCGTTGTTCTTTTTTTTTAAAAAAGTTGAAAATAAATCTGTGATTGAAATAGCCGCCTCCCTCCGGATATCATCCCCCGCTTACCTTGGGCGTCTCCACCTGACGTCAGCACGGCGATGGAGCGTCCCAGCCCCATCTTTGTGGGGTCCCTGGTTGGGTGGAGATCCTTGGACATGTTTCCAGAGGAGCGGGGCAGACAGGTGTCTACAACAAAGGGGGGGAAAAAAGGAGAAAAAAAACGGAGCAAGGCTGCTCTTTCCTCACTCTCTGCTTCTCAGGGGAGGGACGAGCAGAGGCGCAGGCTTTATAGACTACTGTCCCTAACCCGGTCCCGAGCCCCCTCCCACCGACACCCTCCACCACTCTCTCACTCACATAAGTCTACTAAATATACATCAGGGCCTGTAACCACCTGCAGTGGACAGTTACAAACACAATGAGAATGATCAGAAACATTTATACTCATCAACATTTTCTAATTAACACATAAAAAACAACAAAATAATGAAAAGGATTTTGAAGGAAAATTAACACATTTTAGTGGATTTTGTCACCTTTACACATGAAATGAGACCTAAAGGGAACAGCTGTAACTCAAATGCTCCTAAAATTAAGAATCCTGTTCAAACAATGTGCCAATGAACAAATTTGAAAATGTATTAATTAATATGTGACATAAAAACACAGTCACAGCTTGATTTGAATGTTTTTTCTTCCTTTCATATTGTAAATTTAATACCTTTAGTGTTCTTTAGTTTGTCACTCAACAGATTTGTTTTTTGGGAACTTGTCGTTATGTTTGACATTTAACAGTGTAAATGTTAACTGTTTTTTCAGAGTCGAGCTGACTCAGCAGCAGGGTATATTTCACATGTGTAGTATCAGTACTGTCTTCTCGCTGAACAGGATACAGTGTCACATGATCGAACACGACGCAGCTTGTTACATGTTTCCAGAAAAAGGCTTGAACTCTACATCTGGCCCAAAGCCAACCTAGGGAATGTAAAGCAGTATGGCATATCTTGTATCATGCCATGAAGATGATCGTCTCCAAGTCTTACTCCTGAAGAGTAAGCGGAGAAGGCATCACATAAGACTTCAGCGAAAAGAAAAGCCTGAAGGTCTGATAAGACGCTCTGGTAGCCCAATTAAAACATTGTTATAGTGATAAAAGTTAAAGGGGAACTCAAGGGACATAGAATAATGCTCCAAATCAAAGCAGCAGAGGTTCAGAGATCCTGACTAATGCTGTGACTAATATTTTACTATTCAATTTACGTTAACACTCACCAAAAAATATTTTGTATTTTTAAATAAAGATTAACAATTAGTCACTTAATTGTTTCAGAAAACACTGGATTTCCAATAATGTAATGAATATAACGTCTTTGTGCCTGGTCACATCTTTCAATCTCCTCACCCCCAGTTTGAAACTCAGGCTTTTTGTTATAAATTAATTGTCTTCGAGTCCAAAACCGAGATAAGCTGTTATTTCCTCAGACTTTAGAAAACATCACACAACTGTTTTCACAGACATGAAGCGTAAACTGACCGTTATGTGTAAAATGTTTGTAGTGCCTCTAAACAATTTGATGAGCTGAAAGAAGAATCACATGTGGTCGGACAATAACATATATAAATTTATTATAAACACTGTACAGGAAGAACGTGAAACATCGTTTTGAATCTACAGTTACAAACTTTACACATAAATGTTCTGCAATTATTTAGCGTTTTTATCAAAGCTCTACAATTTTTCTTCTCATTCACACACCGATGGCAGCAGTTCAAGGCCCAAGGACACTTTGACACGTGGACAGGAGGAACTGGGAATCAAATCACCAACCAGCTTCACCTCTTTAGCCACAGCCGCAGATAAAAATGATCCAAACCACCTTAATCTATATATATACTATGGCTATAACACTGATCAAGTCTTCATTGACCTTTTAAAACATTTTCCTCACATTTAGTTTTCTATTCATGTTAAACATTGTTTCTAATAGTTATTCATCTACATTATTGACAAACATGGGTGTCCACAGTATGAAAGCTGCATTATTCAACAGAAAAAAACTTTATTTTTTTAGAAAGCATCTACTGAGAGTCAGTCTGAAACATCTATAAGACAAAAACGTTGATGAGTTTATAACAAAAATGATACCAGTAGTGCTCTTTGGATCTATATTAAGACTAGCATCAACAGTGTTGGACAAACATCATTAGTTTTATTAAAAAAAAGATATCAGAAGCTTAAAAAGAAATAACTGTACTCGTAGTGCATTTCATCTCTCCTGCAGTGGAGAGCTGTGTGGAGAAGAAGAGCCGAGATCGAAGCCAATTGGAACAAATGTCTGGAAAACAAAAGGAAAATATACATTTATATCAAATGTGAGTGTATAAATAAACAGAAAATATGTACGTACCTGTTCTATGTTTTAGTGCTATGTATAGTATTGGATTTCATCATCATCATATTATTATAGTATCAGCTGTTATGATCGTTTGTAGGGCTGTAACACTGTGTTGTATTTAATCATATTATGAGACGTAAAAACATCAATCTTCTCATGTAAATCTCAGTAAGAAAGCTGGTAAGCATATTTCCCAAAATGCCAAACTATTCATCATAATCTCTGTTCAACACCTGCTGTGATGATACGTCATTACTGTCACAACATCCGTTTGTTTTCTTCCCCTCGGTGGCTGCAGGGTTTAAAGATGGTGATAATCTGTCTGTTCAACACTTTAACACTTTATCTTTACTACTATCAGCCAAACTACCATGAAATGTGGTATGAATATTATGAATATTATGAATATTATGAATATTATCCTCATCCTTACTGCTCATCTCTGGTCAACTTTACCAAAAATGTGCTTTAAAGTAACAGTTTGTCATTCTGGGAAGCATACTTTGTATTTTTGCTTTAAATGATCACATGACATTTCTTCTAGTGCCTCCCTCATCTTACTGAACGTTAACAGCCCCTCTGGTTGTTGAACTGGAGGATCGTCACGATGTTATTACTCATGTTCAACACTTTTCTGTCATGTGGTGACATGAAAATTGCAGCTTTTAGGGCAAACAAGGCTTCAGATATTTGTTCTTATTTCTAGTTTTTTTTGTAATGTACGCTGTGTTGTATTTCACTTCACATAGATATGGATTATTTTGACAGATGGTCAAAAAAAAGAAGCAGTAATTTGCTAAAATTTGTCACAAATTATTTGATATCAAATAACAGATTTAAAAAAAAAACAGTTTTGTCTTGTTTTTATTATTATTATTTTCTCTGTTTCATTTGGACCCTCAGTTTGTTTTACTTCATATCATTCGTGTATTAAATGTTTGATTCTTTTGGAACAACCAGGACTGACGGCATAACATGAGGAATATTATGGATTATTGATTACTTCACTATTTTGAAAGTATGTCCACGATTCTGAATGATGAAATTACACGAACCTCGTGGACTGTTAGGGGGCTTGGAAATAAGGTTTTATTCTCTATTTGAATTCACTGATGTTTTATTTCTACAACAGACTCACAGTGTTAAAACCACTGAATACATATTAAAACCCAGCTGGATCTCTCAGGTGTACGACGCACCTTTTACATCTCGAGTGAGGGCCGTAGTGCTCCTGTTTCATAATATTATTCCATTTATACTCAAGTCCAAGATTATAGATCCTAATGGGAGATTTATTTTGATTTCCGGCTCTATTCATTAATTTCCGATCACCATGTTGAACATATATGGCCCAAATTCTGACGAAACTACATTTTTTCATAAAGTTTTGATCCTCCGATATCTTTATTGGTGGAGATTTTAATTGGTATTTGGATTCATCTTTAGACAGATCGTCCTCTAAATCTCCTCCAACAATTAATGCAAACACTAAATAATCTGATTAAATCTAGAAATATGACCCCAACAAAAAGGAACATTCATTTTACTGACATGTGCACCAGTCATATACTAGAACTGGAGGTTCAGTCTCACACATTATCACAGTATATTGATCTCTGATCATCGTCCCGTTACTCTGCAGCTACAGTCCTGCTTTTCCAAACCAAAATATAACAGAGATTTAATGACCTTCTACTATCATCTTCAGGCTTTAAGGAGAATTTTTAGAGATGAATGACAACGGAGAAGTTTCAGACTCTCTGAGAAAAACTTAAAGTTATTGTGAGAATTTATTATTTCTTTTGAGACCTCAGGAAAAAAGCAAAATTTAAAAGACTGAAAGAAACTGAACAAGAAATTATTTATATAGAACAAATATATAAGACATCTTTACTACAGTCTGACTATATACTAGTACTACATACTATAACAAGATTCTGAAATTAAAATCTGAATATAACTGCGTCCTTGGACGGAAAATAGTCTTTTACTAAAGATGAGACTAAACATTTTGAATTGAGCGATAAACCTCAAAAAGTACTATCAAGACAACTTAAGGTGAGCTGATGAAGACTCATATCTATAAAATACAGCCCGAAACCAAACAAATACTTACAGATCAACAAGATATTAACAATCATTTTAAAGAATTTTACTCTCGTCTCTACGTCTCTACTTCCACAGCAGCAGAGACAGATTACTCTCAGTTCTTTAGTTCGTTATCTTTGTCCCACAAGTAAATGATCTACCAAGCGTTTCATGAGATTTTAACACCTTTCTTAATGATTCAATTGCAAGACAAACACTTCCACCTTTTCTTAACAAGGCAAATGTATTTCTGTTATTGAAAAATGGAAAAGATCACATGGATCCTGCTAATTATCGGCCAATATCTTTGTTCAATTTTGATCACAAAATTTTAACAAAAGTATTGGCCACTGGATTAAATTAGCATATAGCAACCATTATCCACCCGGATCAAGCTGGCTTTATCCCAGACAAGTTTTCCTTTTTTAATGTGCATCACTTGTTGAATTTATTGTATTCTGACTGCGTTAAAAACACTCAAGCAGCCGTCACGACTCTGGACGCCCAGAAAGCTTTCTATCAAAATATTTATTTGAGATTCTGAGGAGGTTTGAATTTAGGAAGACTTTTGTGGACTCGATTGAAATGATTCATCGCTCTCCTAAATCTTCTGTCATAACAAATAATATCTCATCAGAGCCAGTTAGTCTGTATCGGGGATGTGAGAGATAGAGAGACAACTTGTCTCCGTTGTTACGGCACTAGAACCTTCAGCACTTGAGATAAGAGGTCATCCTCACATCGAGGGTGATCCAGCTGCTACATCAGGATATCTTGTTACGCTGTGCACAGATTATCGACTCGTTACCTTAATCCTGAGGTGGGTAATCATTATATATAATATATTAAATCATTCAGTAAAATGTCTGGTTACACTATAAATTGGGCTAAAAGTGAACTTATGTTTATTGGAGAAAATACAGTTTTACAGGATTATATCACATATTTAGGGCTTAAAATCTCAAAAATTCCTAAACTTACTAAACTTCCTAAACATACTGGAGGATTTTGCCTCCATCTATGATTGAGTAAATGCCATTAAGATGGTATCTCTATTCAAAATTTGCCGGTATTGATCTTGGCTGATTTTTTAAGAGGCTAGAGTCGATCTTTTAGAATTTATTTGGGGTTATTAAAAAAAAAACAAAAAAAAACACAGATTATCTAAAAACACCCTTATATTCAGGCCCAGTCTGGACGGAGGTCTGGGTCTTCCAGTATTTGAAGATTACTACTGGGCAGCTAATGCTAGGCACTGGTATACTGGTAATGTGGTTCTACAGACCATGAACCACTCAATTCTGCCCCCCAGTGGCTAAAATTAGAGTTTATGTCCTTAATAAAACCACTTGCCTCACTGTCTGTTTACTTTCCACATATCCTGTATCTGCTATTAAATCAGTAAGTCACAGTTTTGTGCCTTACTGAATTTTTATGAGATTCACTGAAGATTTTTTATCAAAAACATATTGACAAAGTCCTTAGTATTTCAATATAAACATACCACACCTTTACTCCAGTACTGTTGGGTCACAGCATTCGCTACATGTGTGCTTAAGTGCATAACGGACTTCTATTTAGACAACAAGGTTACGTCCTTTGGTTGATTAAGCTTAAAGTACAATCTACCTCACTACAATTTTTTTCATCATATGAAGATAAAGATTCTGTATCTGTAAACTGTATCAAGAGGACATGAGAGAGGAAAATCAATGCTGTGCTGCCTGATAAAATATGAAGGACTGCACTTTCCTGTATTCATAGTTGTTCAATAAACAGCAGACACACATAAATTCAGTTCAAAGTGATTCCCCACTTTCATTATTCAAAGGTCATGTTACATAAAACTTTACCCCTCTGTGTCTTCAATCTGTGATAAATAAGTAAATAATTTTTTCTTTTTTACCATCAGACCCTCTGTCCTGACAGGGACTTGGCTCTCTTTCTCAGAGGACTCTTTAAATCTCCCTTCACCACACATTCAATCAGTTTTATTGATGGGGGACGGTACAAGCAAAAAAAACAAAACAAACATGTTCTCAAAGACTGAAATATATATATATATATATATATATATATATAATGTTGAACTTTTAAATTATTAAATCATGTGGATAATCAAAACAGGTTCATGCAACCAGTTTTTGAAGCATGGTAGAGTTGGTGTCAGGGTTTTTTCTTCCTCTGTTTTGTTTTTTTATACTCCTATTTTTGATGGGCTGTAATTAACAGTCAAATATGGATGATATGAACTTGTATCCCTCTCCCCTGGTGTGTGTATGTGTTTAAACTGGGTTTTGGGTATTGATTTTTCTGTGGTTTATAATCTGACAGCAATTTAATTTCAAAATGCCACAAACAGAACTATTAATTCTTCTTTTCTGTATGTTCACTTTCAGCGTTGTACTCACAGTTGACTCTTCAAAGTGCAGGTAGGAGGCCACCGGGTTTCCACATCGGGGCCGAGTAGGGAGGAACACGTTAGCAGTCGGGCCCGACACTGAGGTGAAGGTGGCCACCTCCTCATCCATGAGCAGCTCCTCCAGGGGAGGAAGGCGCTTGCGCAGTATCGCCACAGCAGGACTTAGAGCACAAGTCTTCTGAACAGTGAGGTCTGTAATAAAAAAAACAAACTTTAAAAAAAGATCACAGCTGCAATCCAGGAAAACGTTGACGAGAGACCCAACAGTACGAGGACTGTAAGAGATGTCAGTGTTACCTCTGTGCAGACTCTTGATCTGACAGGTTGGTTCTGATGATTTTCCTTCATGTACTTGAAGCACTTTTCGCTGTTCTGATGAAACCGGACCATGTTGCTCCTCATGGGCTGAGCTCTCCTGCTTCTCAAAACGTGGAGCTCGTAACAGAGTTTTGCCTGTCGAGAAAAAAATGACCGACTCTCTTTGAGGTGCTTGGAAGAACGGCTGCCCTCCTGTAATCTGTTTGTTCTCCTCATCCTCCTCACTCTTGGTCCTGATGGTCTCTAAGTTTTCTTCATAACTGGATTTAATCTAGAGGAGTGAATCGAGAGGAAACAAAACATATGTGAACAAATTCACTGAATATGGATCTCTGTTTGGTGGTAAGTAGTGAATTTCATTTCTTACAGTTGAGGCTTGAACTGGGAGCTGATCTGCTCGTGTCCCTGGATCTTTCTCTGCCACATTTGTGCTCTGCTCGTCCTCTTGATCATCAAATAACCTCTGGACAACCTCCTGCAAACAAACAAGTAAATCATATGAGTTGTAATTCTTACTTAGCACCGTATCTTCATTACAACCAAGGCTAGAAATAGATGTAGTGATGATAGCTTTGGATCAAACTCCTGCATAATGTTACACATTCCTCATATGAACTAAGGACACTTCCTAAAGACATCATCACCACCAACTTTTAAAACTTGAAACCAGCCCATTAACTGCCGACCTTAATAGTAAATTCATTTGTTTATTGATCTTCAGCACCCAAAATCTTGGCACGATCTCTGATAACAGGAGGTTGTTATAACGTTTAGAGTCTTGCACAAAAGTCCTTATTTGATATCTTAATCATTGATCCTCCAGTGTAAAATCTCACATCCAAAATCTTGTAATTCTTAAGAAGGCGGACAAAGGACAAAGAATGAAATTGCTTAAAGCTACAGTGACCACTTTTTGGTATTTTTCTGACCTACAAAGAGGTATATATGCTTTTATTTCCTCGTGTTACACAAATATTTCTCAAACCTTTCTCTCCCATCAAGTTGGTACAGAACGCTGCAGCAGATATGCCAAAAAATATCCAAAATAAATATCTAAAATGTTGCTTTAGTTCATTGAGCCTCCTCTATACATTTCTGATATGTTGTATCAATTTATTATATCTAAGTTAAAAATCAAAACGTGGGCAAGTCTTTGTTGTAGCTGCCTTTAGTTGCCTTTTTAGTAAAACCTTTAAGACTCTCTGGAACAACTATCACCTGAATGTTGCACATAGTGATTATGTTTCTCTACAGTGTTTTTGTAAAGCTCTTTGGAACAGATTTGTGTAAAATCTCTCTACACATCTTATGAAATGGACAAGACTTCCTGCTCTCACCTCTTGGCGCGGCTGAAGGTTGGTGTTGCAGCGTCTCAGCCCGGGAGTGTACGGCGTCGTCAGATTCCATTTCTAAAAACAGCAGCATCATGAGATGAAGACATGACAGCGAGACAACACACCGTGGCAAACAGGCAGAATGTGAACATACAGCTCATATTGTCTATACTGACCATGGAAGACATGGGCTGATGCTTGGTGTCGCGGACTCTCTGTGGTGTCCATTTCTTTGACGGAGTGTCTTTGAGTGCTACCGCTGAGAATAAAACAGCTGCGTTACATTGCAGTAAAAGGACGAGGAGATAAGGATGCATTAAGGTTCACTGAGATAACAAGAACAATGATGTCACATCTTACCAACTGGTCCTCTGGTTGCCTCCGCACCATTTTTTCTAACTGGCACCCTCTGGGCCTGAAACAGTCAACAAAACTGTGTTTTTGATTCAAAAAAATATAATAAGCTGACGAAAACATATTAAACTAGAAAGAAGCAGAGTACACATGAGAATAAATTCAACATGAACATACTGTGTAGATTGAAGTCCCTCTGCCTGAAGGACAGACTGAGTTTCGGGGTGTAGCACCCACGGGCCCTCCAGCCTTCACCCCCTCGTTCAGGAGGATACTTCTCAGTGCGGCGGGGTCTGGAGAGAACTGAACCGACCTCACTGGTCCTGAAACACCTGTGCACAAAGAAATCACAGACATAGTTATGAGGATCAAGGGGAAAATTAATAGAAGTGTAGAATAAAATAAATAAAAATGGGATTTAAATCCTAAAAACACAACTGCATGCACAGAGAACAAATAATTAATAGAGAAATAAATAAATAAATAATAAAACCAGAATGTGACCATTCATGTTTTCATGATGACTAGGGTCTTAAGACGGGTTTTCAAAATATCAGTTGAGGGAGAGGATGTAATAAAGAGAGGCAAACCGTTTAGGGCCAACAATGGAAAACGCCCGTTCAAATCCCAAAGTCTGTTTGTATCACTGTAACTGGAATGTTATAGTAGTTTGTTCATAAGAGGTCTAACAGGGTTAAACCTCTTTGTGGTCTGACTGACCCCAAAATGTCACTCAAACATCACTACACATTTCTTTGTCTGTGAATGACAAGACGTTACATCCTTATCTGGTGTAATAACAAAGCTTTATGGTCATTTCTGTATTTTGTCACTTTTATCAAATGTTCATGCCCAATTTGTGGCAAAGTGAAGGTTCAAAACTTCAGTATTTCTCGACATATCATGTTTCAGGTTAGAAGAAAAACAACTTGTACATCTACTGTGATCACACACTGTATATTTAACCACACACGTTGCATGTTAGATAATACTCGCCTGTAGTGAGTTCAGCTTTCTGACGACTCTTCATGACAGACACTCGCTGGGGCTGCGAAAAGATAATAAACAGATGTTTATTAAATTAATCTCAACATCTATAGGAAAAAAAAACGACTATTATCACACCAACTCAACAGATATTTATAAGGTTTGGACTGTGCTGTTGCAGATTCCTCATTCTGGACACTGAGCAGAGCAGCAAGGTCAGACTAGAATTTCAATGTTTTAAATAAATGGTGATAAATTCAACATGAACATACTGTGTAGATTGAAGTCCCTCTGCCAGGACAGACTGAGTTTCTGGGTGTAGCACCCACCGGCCCTGCAGCCTTCACCCCCTCGTTCAGGAGGATACTTCTCAGTGCGGCGGGGTCTGGAGAGAACTGCACCGACTTCACTGATCCTGAAACAGCTGTGACATGAAAAGGCCAATTCATTTACATCACACTGATTGTTAACAGTGTACAACAAATTAATAATACTTTTCAGTTTTACTAAAACCACATTTAATAAATTCACATCATTCATAAAAACGATTACTTTAGGTTCTTTCATTGGTGGTAAAACTAAATAAGATGTCTTAAAACATTCACTTGGGGATCTTTTGACTTGTGATGGGCGTCTGTATTTAACCCTGATGTGCTGCCATCTTTAACAGCTCAAAAACATACTTGTTTGATCAGCTTGACACTTGATGAACTTTCCTAATTTTACGAGAATTGCTCATAAAAACAACTTTGAACTGACAACATGTTTCAGTAGTCCGCTTCTGTAAAACATGATTACATATGATGGATTTTTACCATGTTCTGTATTTGGTGTTGACAATACTTTTTACACAGCAACGCCCCTCCCAAATCCCAAAGTCTGTTTAGATTGCTGTTATTGGAATTTGTTCATGAGAGGTCTAACAGGGTTGAACCTCTTTGTGGTCTGATTGACCCCAAAACGTTAGTAACGTCGCTTACTGCACATTTCTTTGTCTGTGTCTGTGAAGACATTAAATATATCCTTATTTGGTGTAATAACAATGCACCCAATCATTGTGAATGAGTTTAAAAACAACTTGTATATCTTCTCTGAACACACACCGTATATTTAACCACACACGTTGCATGTTATGTTATGTTATGCTCACCTGTAGTGGGTTCAGCCTTCTGACAACTCTTCATGGCAGACACACGCTGGGGCTGCGAAAAGATTACAAACAGATGTTTATTAAAATAATCTCAACATCTATAGGAAAAATGCAGCTAATGACTATTGTATTATTATGGACAGTGAAGTTGCAGATCCCAGGTCTGTGGCACTTACTCCTTCATTCTGGAGGACACTGAGCAGAGCAGCATGGTCAGGCTGGAATTTCTCCCCTTTGTCTGAAATACATAAGAAATCAGAAACACTGTGGTCTACTATTTACATCAGCAAATACATGAGCAATGTAGTCAACGAAGAAAATCATGAAAATCCTAATAATACTAGCTATATAGTTCATAATAAGTTACAATTGTGTTGTTGTTACAGTTTTAAGAATGGATAAAGTCCAGGTAGTGTAGGTAAAAAACTATGAAAACAAATAAGTTAAAACCCACTCTGCAAGGTAAAAGGGATATTGTACACTAATGGAAGTATTCTGTGTTATGACAAAACAACAAGTTAACTTACCAGATGGACCTTTTGAAATGTTCTGGCTAACATGGGATGTCTTGGATGGATCTTTGAGACTGAGCAGGTTCAAATTATCCAAACAGGTCTCTGCACTAACAGCAGCCTGCGTAGACGGAGCAGCACTGTTCTGATGCAAAGTGTTATTAGTCTTACATGTGTTGGAAGGCCCAGACTGTCCTGACAGGTGGGGTTTTTCTGTCGCCTTTCCATGAAACTTTCCTGCCCCTTTAGTTGAGCCCCCCTTGTTGTTTAAAAGAGCTGGATGTTTAGAGGGTTTTGCATTAATGTTTTGGGTTTTTAGACGAGCATTGCATGCATTGTTTTCAGCTTGGACAGCATGAGTGCCAAGCCTTGACTGTGAAGCCGTTTGAGGCTGTGCAGTTTCAGTGTGCATTCTTGAGCTCTTGGGCTGAGTCATGTTGAAAGGTACAGGCCTGGTGCATGTCTTTTTCTTCTTAGCTTTCCCCTGTTGTAAAATGATAAAGTGTTAAGGACACAGGAGTCATCAGATTAAATACAAAACATGTAAATCGACAGGATGGGAAGGAGACACTCACAGCCAAGGGTTTGTCCTCCCACCCGCAGTGGGACTGAGTGAAGTCGGAAGGAGTCTGAAGACGAAGGGATTTTGCTAGCACCGGAAGCCTGCTTACACCCGGTCGCACAGGTGCCCTCTTACCTACTTCTGAGCTTCCTGGATCTTGGTTCTCAATATCTTTGTTGGGAAGGTGTGTGGCAGACACATGTTTGAAAGGTTTTGGGTCTGCTGGCATTTTGTTATGTTCATTCTTCATTCTGTGTAGAGAAAACCAGTCAGGTGAAAAATCATAGATGCAACTAGAGTAAAGTTTTGGTTTAAATGTTTCCGATACAGGTGCTGACACCTGAACTTCTGCAACAAGATGTTTTAACAACACAAGCAGCTGCATGAGACCTTTCCCTCAGTGAACTAAACTATTTTTTTAAAAATCTAAATCAGGAACTTTTTGTCAGAAAGGAAGTCAACAAGATTACCAATCTAACAGGAAATTCAAGGTACTACATAAACATTTCTGTCCATATCAACAAAGTACTAAGGTTCAATACACAGGCAGCCCTAAAGGCAAGCAGAAAGTAAAAAGTATGTCTGGTTCTTCATAAACTGTCTTACCTCTGAAAGTCACTGCGGATTTTGTTGTGACTTTGCTGACGCAGGACAGGAGAGGAGTCCATAATGATGACAAGGGGAGGGAGAAGGTGATGAAGATGTGAAGAACAACTAGAGGAGCAACAAATGGCACAAATTACATGTCAGCAACCAAGCATGAAAAACTAAAAGTTACAGGCTAATCACAAGAGGGGTATAAAGACAGACACAATACATTCAACATGCACAAGCAGGAACAATAACATCAGACTAACTGCGTCCAAAACTTTAGCAATTGCTCGAAAGTTAAAAAACAAAAACAAGCAAGTCAATTAAGCTGACGTTAGCTTTGTGCAGCCAAATGTCAGCATTAATGGCACTGTAAAAAAAAAAAAAACAACTAACAACGCGATAAATAATTACATTTATTAGCCTAATCAATAGAGCACATTCTTGAGCAGCTCAAACCAACGTGTTGACTGTCAAACATTACTAAGAGAAGTTAGCTTTAATCTGAGCAGAAAGGCTCAATTTAAAGTTAGCACATGCTACGTAACGTTACGCACATAGAGACGTTTATTACACATTTTACATACTTTCAAAACAGAAAAGGGCCTCTGGTACTTTCTTCCGAGCATCCAATAAAGTCTGAAGTCTTTCTCATACGGTTTATTCCAAATGTTTTTTTGGTTTCCGGGCGTTTTGTGCAAATTTAAAGTTCCCTTATTATGTCCCTTCAAACACTGCAGTGGACAGTCAACTTCCTGCACTCGCAGCAGTTAAAAAAAGCGCGCTTCGCCATTGGTCACAACAGGAAGCCGTATCAGCCAATGACTGCGCACACTTTGGTCATGACAATATCGTTGACCAATGAGCGACGGATTTTAATAAACAGCTCCATGGTAACGACGCGAAAGTTGTTTTACCACGTGACTGTGTGCGGCATCCCCCTCCGGCAAGTAGAGACTGAAATAATCAATCAATCAATCAAACTTTATCTATATAGCACATTTCAAACAAATGAAATGTGCTTCCTTCCTTGTTTCTTGTTCCTTATGTTTGACACTAGAAGGCTGTTTTCACATTCATCCGCTGAAAGTGAAAAGTTTCTCTGTGCTCACTGAAAATCAGATTTTTAGGCGTAAGCCTACGAGCACAAATTGTTTGAAGGCGGTTGTGGTCAAATATATAAGTTATAAAAGTGTGATGTGGAAACTTGAATCCTCCAGAGCACAAACACTGAGAACAAACTTTATGGTGACATCTTGTGTCCAGCAGTTAAACTTTTGAAATGAAGTATATTTGCATATTCATAGAATCTGTTTTTAAGGATTTTAAAGTGGTAATTATACTTTTTTGGTGGAAAACCCTATCAGGCACACATTATTGTTCCAAGCATTATTTTTAGATGTCTTAAATAAAGTCAAGTCAAGTCAATTTTATTTGTATAGCCCAATATCACAAATCACAGGAGGCTTTGCAGTCTGTACAACAATACAACATCCCCTGACCTTAGTCTATTCGAAAAACTCCTTAAAAAACCCCTTTAACAGGGGAAAAAAGGAAAAAAACCTAAGGAAGAGCAACAGAGGAGGGATCCCTCTCCCAGGACGGACAGATGTGCAATAGATGTTGTGTGTACAGAACAGAGCACAAATTACAGAATACAGCATTGAACAGGATAACAAAATTATAACAGATTTATAATATATATGAAGAATGTGACATGGAGACCTGGCAAGAGGACAGACTACATATACACACAGCGGAGACTCACATCACATCATTCACATACACAGGAGAAGAGATGAGAAAATACATTATTCACACAGGAGATAGAGAAGAATGAAGACATTATTCAGAGAGAGACACATGAGGTGAGGCTGAACTCCTACAGGAAGGGAGGTCAGATCCAAAACCACAGGAAATGGCACTGACAGCCAGGGAAACAGAGCGGTTCCAGGATGGGTGCTGGTCCAAGAGATGCCCGAGAGACAAGAGAGGACAGGATGAGAAAATAGGGAGAGAGAGAGGGAGAGAAGAGATAGGGACACACAGCTTTGATGCTTGTGGAACAAACAAACAGAAGGTTAGAGAGATGCAATGGTTATCGGACTCAATAATCTCATCAGCAGGACAGCGCTTATAAAAAATGTAATTTATTGCGACAGAAACCGACCTGCCGTGCAATACAAGGTCATGAAGTACTCAATTAAAGGCAAGTAATTGAAGGTTAAGGCAAAAAGAAGTTTAGATTTAAAGGACCCAATAGACTTGGATTGTCTGATGTCAGCAGGGAGATTATTCCATAAGAACCAGGCCTGACAGGAAAAGGCCCTGCCGCCTGCTGACTTCATTTTAACTTTAGGTACACACAAGAGCCCTGCATTTTGAGAGTGGAGAGCTTGAGATGGAATATGATGTTTAAAGAGATCAGACAGGTATGATGAGGCCCATTTAGGATTTTATAAGTCAGCAGAAGCACCTTAAAGTCTGATCTAACATGGATAGGAAGCCAATGAAGGGAGGCTAGAAATGGTGTAATATGGTCACATTTTCTTGTTTTAGTTAAGATTCTAGCTGCATTTATTTTGAACTATCTGGAGACTTTTAGTACCAGCATGTGGCAGGCCTGAAAACTGGACATCACAGTAATTAAGTCTGAATGAAACAAATGTATTAGGGTCTCTGCGTCAGCCATGGACAGGGAAGACTGAATTTTAGCTATGTTGCATAGGTGGAAAAAGGCTTGGTGATTTCTTTGATGTGCTTATCAAAAGAGAGGCTGGGATCAAACGTAACACCAAGATTCTTGACTGCTACTTTGTGAAATCAAACAGATGTCGAACGTTACTGTTACTTGCTCAAAGTGGTGTCTGTGTCTAGTAGGGCCAACGACCAGCATCTCAGTTTTATCTGGGTTTAGAAGCAGGAAATTTAGTGACATCCAATTTTTCACAGCAGCCAAGCAGGCCTCTAATTTAATAATTTCAGTATGATCATATAGGCACATACAGCTGAGTATCATCCACGTAGAAATGGAAATTTATTCCATGACTACGTATAATTTGGCCAAGAGGCAAAATATAAAGAGAGAAAAGCAGAGGCCCAAGAACTGAGCCCTGAGGTACTCCATATTTAACATCAGAGAATTTAGATATAATATTATTATAGCAGACACACTGTGTTCTTTCAGATAAGCAGGGCTAATGCCAAGAGAGGGCAAGGCCAGAGACACCAAAATTACAAATTAGTCTAATAGTATACAATGATTAATGGGGTCAAAGGCTGCACTGAGATCCAGTAAAAGAAGCACAAATGTGGAATCTGAATCCATAGTGAGTAGAAGATCATTTACAGAGCAGTTTCAGTGGAGTATACGTCAGGATCAGAACAGTGCAGCAGTCAGACCCTCCCTCTCTGCTTGGTGACTGTGGACGTCCAGCAGGTGTCACTGCTAGCAGCCTGGTAAATGCCTGCCTGACAGCAGCAACACAGAGTGGGTGTCTGCCTGTCACCCAAGGGCCCGGTGTCAACAGCAGAGGGAAGAAGAAGAAGAGACGTAGAGGAGGAAACCAGAAAGTTACACTGCTGCAGACATGGACCTGCGGTCTGAGCTGCTCAAGTCCATCTGGTACGGTTTCACAGCCCTGGATCTGGAGAAGAGCGGTAAGGTGTCCAAGTCTCAGCTCAAGGTGAGTGGAGGGTCCTCTACTGGGAAGATGAGACTTTTAAGATTCACTCTTTTTCTCACTCTACTGCCTCATTTCCTACCTCAATTCATACTCCATCACGTGGGTTTGCTCTGTGGAAGACGAGGTGAAAATATTTGAAGCATTCAGCAAACAAAAATGTCACAAATGAGTTTGTTGTTGAGTCTGTGTAATGTATGATTCAGTGCTTGAGGAAATAAGGGTGTGCTCAAAGCTGATATCATTCTCAATATTTCCTGTGTGAAACTATTTCTTTTTTAACAATATGCTGTTCAAAAAGGAACAAATTTGTTCCCCATATTTCGAGTAGTGAAAGAGGGCACAATATGCACCTCTGTCTGGCAACAGCACAGGAGTCACAGTTTGCTCTCAGTGTGTATATGAATGGGAGCCCTCATCTCCAAGCTGTGATTAGACTGGGCCTCGATGTACCAGCTTGTAGTGCAAAGGGTCCTCTGGCACTGGACCTGACCAGAGAGCAGCCTGTTGAATAGAGTATGTTCACAACATGAGCCTGTGTATGTCAAAAGAACATTGTTACAGTGAGAGCGAGGACAAAGTGGAAACATGTTGGGGATTGTTGTCTCTTGCCACAGGGCTTCAATGAAGGCCACTGTATTTTTGTTGATCTCATCGTTATGTCACTTGGTCTTGGTGTGGATCAGACTCCATTCCAGCCACCTCCACGTTCCTGCGATATGCTGCCCGCCACTCCTGGCTCATGTCGAGTCAGCCTCATGACCAGGCTTATCCCCCTCATGCATGCAGCCTGTGTACAGGCACCACATTTCTTTAGAAGCAAGCAGTTTGCATGCCGTGGCCTCAAAAACTGACAGATGTTTCAGTTCGCTGGAGACTAGAGACAGGATGTGGTTATGGCTCAACACTCAGAGACTGGTCTGATAACATGCATCAGATATCTTAAGACGCTGCACGCTCTCAGTTGAAGAAATCTATAGTGATAAAAGTAAAAGCCTGGTTTTCTTAAATAAATCCCTCTTTGACAGCAGTAGCACTGCTAGTTGTAGCACTAGGCACTGATTACATAGAACAGTGGTTCTCAAACTTTTTCACGTTAAGGACCCCTAAACTGACGCAAATTAGACCTCAAACCAGAATTGAAGAAGATTTTGGCTTTTAGATGTTTTATTACAGAAAGTGTATGAAACCCATGATCAACATAGTCAAACATTCTGTCATTTTGTTACTTTTTGATGGAGTTATAGTGAAAACAAATTATTCCCCTTTTTGCTGGGGACCTCCTGGAACCTCCTCAAGGACCCCTGGGGGTACACGGACCCCACTTTGAGAACCACTGACACAGAATATGTTAAGAGGGGTGGATTTAATGATTTTGGGGCCCCAGGCAAACGCCATCTTACTTTACTTTTTACTTTCTCTCTAACTAGGAATGTTGATATTAGCAGTGGAGGAAGAAGTACTCAAAACTGTTTTTCTGAAGTAAAACTGTTTACTATTAATAGTAAAACTATGAATACCACACAGTAAAAGTTCTGCATTCAAATGTTAACTTAAAGTGAAGTGTGAAAGAGAGGAATTATCAGCATGTTGTACTTAAATGAACTTAACTTGTGTTCACGGTAAAGCTTTTAATTCTAACTAGTTTATATAATGCTGGATAGTTTAATGAATAAGAATGCATCATACTTTATTTGTTATATTTTATTTTTATATTTCTTTTAAAAGTTATTTTGGGTACAATGAGTTAGAATAGTAACATAATTCAGAATTTTTCATATCTAAACATCATAATAAATCTACAGCTGTCTGTTTGGGGCCCTTTAAATTGGGGGTCGTCTACCTTGCCTAATGGTAAAATCCACCCCTGTATGTTACTAATAGTTTAGTAATATCATCTGCTGACTTTTTAACATGTCTTATGAATATTATATCCTTTTTATTTATGTTGTTTCACTTTTATCACATTTATTTCAAACACACAGTGTCTCTCTCTATTTCTCATCTCCCCAAGTCTTCCATTATTTTACTTTTTATCTTTATATTGTCTTATTTATTATGTCTTATTAGCTTGTCAGTCACCTGTAAAGCTCTTTAAGCTGCACTAACTGTACAAATGAAGTTACACTGATTGATTAACTTGAATTTTCTTTTTTAGTTTAAAATTTGAAAATGTCAATGTCATTGTCATTGTGTTGTGTCATGCAGTTTTTCTAACGGTATTTTGCCTCCAGCTGCCCAGTGTCGCACTACTGTATGTGCGAATAAAATTATTTTTAGAAACAGTACAGCAGAAATTCAAATTTTCAGTTCCGCAAACGTAAACTTTTTTCTCAATTTATTTGGCCCACGTTTTCTGGCAGAAACTGAACATTATCCTTGCAAACAAACTAAACTATCCACTAGATACATCAGCAATGTAGCTTTAGCAATAATGTATCATCCACATTCATGCAACTTGATTTTTTTGTGTCCTAAATATTTACTTTTACGTTTATTTACGTTTTCCTCTTTAAAAAAATATTTCTGTCCTGTACATTGTGATTTTTCAGGTATTGTCCCACAACCTGTGCACAGTCTTGAGTATCCCACATGACCCAGTGGCTTTGGAGGAGCACTTCAGGGATGATGATGATGGCCCAGTCTCCAGTCAGGGTTATATGCCTTACCTCAACAAATATATCCTGGATAAGGTGATAAAACCATAAATGTGCTCATTTTGCTTCACTAAATGTTACATAATCAAAGATGCTGTCATATTTTCTTTAGTTTCAATTCCTGCATTTTGTTGTTGCAGGTTGTGGAGGGTTCTTTCATTAAGGAACACGTAGACGAGCTCTGCTGGACTCTTACAGCAAAGAAAAACTACCAGACAGACAAAAACAGCAGCACTGTTCTGCCTGAGAAAGATGCTTTTCGGCTTTGGTGCCTTTTTAATTTTCTGTCTGAGGACAAGTACCCTTTGGTTATGGTCCCTGACGAGGTAAGTCTAACTATAGTATATGTTTAATCTCTTCAGTCACTCATTATAGTTTCAATCTCAAAACAGAGCTAATGTCTGGCACTTAAAAAAATGCCTTTACTTCTGATATGAGGTATTGCTTGTTATTCAAAGCATTAAATATTGTAGGATTATATAAGCAAAAAATTTTTCACATCTTGAAACCATAGTTAGCCGTGGCTGCGTGTGATGATAGTGACACTTGTTGCTAAATTTAGACACATGGATGTAAGTTATTCTGTGCTTGTTGTTGAGCACAATTCTAAGACTGTAGTCAGCAATCTTTGAACTAAAAAAGGTGCTGGATCATTTACAACCACTAAACACAACCTCGCTGAAACCTTGTTTCTTGCCATCATGGAACACGGTGCTCTCTTCATGCTGCAGTGTGGGCTTGTTTCTCACTTGCAAACCCTCGTTTTGGTTTCCTGTCGTGTTTTTTACACAGCCGCTGGCAAGAGAAAGCCCTAAATTTCAAGGGCTAAGTAGTTTCTACCATGCTGAGTTTAAGAAAACATTATCCAGTTTTATTTCGGTTTGCACTTCACGCACTGACCTCTGTTCAAAGAAATCTGTTGTGTAATGAGCACATGGTGTCGTAAATACTATTACTAAAGCATGTTTAATTAAGAAAGAACATAAATAAAAGTTACAATATTTACTAGGGGGGGGTTAAATGGAAAAAAACTGGAAGCTACAACATGAAGTGCACATTTAAAGTAAAAACAAACTCCTGATCTTGTCTGACAAATAACCGTTTACTGTGAAAAGTGAAGAAAACAAAATCTCAGAGGAAAGTTAGTTAGTTAAGATTAAAGTAACATTTAGTTGAAAATACTTGTACTTGATTTAAGTAAAATAAGTAATTACTGTATTTTAGTTGCATACAGATTATTCAGACGAATCATGTTAATTCTCACTCTCAAGACCTTTGGTTTCTGTTCCTCTTTTAGGTGGAGTACCTTCTCAAGAAGATATGTATGGCTATGAGTATTGAGTTCAACTGTGTAGAATTAGAGGATTTCTTCTCCCAAGACTTGGTGCAGCAGAGCGGAATTACTGTTTGGGTTTTTCTGGGGATGATGAACTCAGGGAAGATAACCAGAGGAATTGATAAGAGCATAATCAGCATGGCTATAGAGGAAGTATACAGGGAGATAGTTGGTGATGTCCTCAAAGAGGTAGGAGGCCGATTTACCGCCAGAAATTTGTGTTTTGGTGTCTGACAAGCTGTGCTTTGTGTCGGTGACAGTATTTGTGTGTGTGTGTGTGTGTGTGTGTGTGTGTGTGTGTGTGTGTGTTGGTTGGGGTGCATGCAGGGTTATCTGTGGAAAAAAGGCCAGCTGAGGAGAAACTGGAAGGAACGCTGGTTCACTTTAAGGCCGAGCAACTTGTCCTACTACACCGGGGAGGACCGTAAGGATTGCCAGGGCAACATAGTTCTGGATGGGAACTGCTGTGTGGAGGTAAGCAGCTGGAGGTGATCGTCTTTCAAAGCTAAACATTTAACACTGTGGCTCTGATTTTTGATAACAATGTACTTTTTATCAGTTTGTCCAGAAAAGAAAAGAAAACACACTGGATGTTCATAGTAGTTAAAATAAATCATTTGCTTTCTTTTGTACACTTGAGTAAAAATTTTTTTTTTTTAAGCCAGCAGCTCCCAACCTGGAGGGTGGGGACTTCCCCCAAGGTGTTGCAATATAAATATGAAAGGGGCATAAGATCAGCAGCAGATATAGATTTTTTTTTTAGACTTTCGTCATCTTTTGTTCTTCTTGTGAATTACAGGATAATTTTACCTCTTCAGGACATTCAAATATAACAGTTTGAGACAAAAAAAAATCAATTTTAAAGGGAAACTTTGGTACTTATCAACCTGGACTCTGTTTTCCCATCTTTTTGTGTCTAGGTGACTAATAGGGAAAACTAGTTTTGAAGTTGGTCCAGTATTGAGCGAGAGCGCTTCAGCAGGCAGCCGTGAAACAGGCTGTAATGTATTCCTTTGGGGCAATAGCGCCCCATTAATGTACATCCACTAAAAGTGCTTGTTTTTGCTACTGACAGGCTCAGATTGTTCTTATAAGTGTTTGACAACATTATGGAAAGGACCATACACAGAAATAAAACATTTTATTTTACCTTTCACTTGATCCAATCTGTTTGTTATTGTGTCTAACCAAGTCTCGCTCAAGGAGAAGTCTTGTCATGAAATCTCGCGAGAGTTGTTGTTAGAGTTGTTACATCAATATCAAATATCGAAATCAGCTAAATATTCAGCCATGACATTGAAAGTCTTTTAGGTAACACTAAGCTACGCTGTCTGTTCTCCAACACAACAAACTCCTCCCAGCACTCCTCTCCACCTCTGTCATGGCTGAATATGTAACTGATTTTGACAACAACTCTCATGGCTGCTAGCTGCAGCACTCTTGCTCAATACTGGACCAATCTGTTGTCCCCATTAGTCACTTAGACACAAAAAGATGGGAAAATAGGGTCCACATTGAAAAATACCAAAGTTTCCCTTTAAGTTGCTCACAATCTGTAGATATGTGCAACCAGTTAGAAGGAGTCACAAGGGACTGTAAGAAAATTATTGGTTTGGGGAGGAGGGTGTAATGTTAAGTTTAACATTTTAATGTAATTTAACACAATTGAATTGGTACAATTAATTTTTCCATTAATAACTATAAGTGCACAAAGAATTTAAGATGATATACTCCATTTTAGACCCTAATAGGACAATGAGATGATGGCAGACATAGCAAAATGTTTTTTACTGAATACACCAGTCAGTCTTTATTTTTGAACCGATAGCTGTGTCTGTGTCTTTATATGACACATTCACATTTTACTTTAATGTTGTTCTACTTTATGTTGAGATGCAGAATTAAGTGAAGGTGGGAGCTGCAATAAAACAAGATAACATTCAATCACTAAAGACACCCCAAAAATCTTTATACAATCCCCAAGTAGTCATAGCATCATATTCATGTGTCAATCCAAAAAGGGTAGAAAAGAAAAAATTTAAATTAAACAAAAAGCACAACATGAAATCTGAAAGTTGCCTTGTTTCACATTCACAATCAGATTTCCTGACAAATCTTACAGAACGCAACTGACCTGAACTCAAGATAAAAATATGAACTCTTAAAAGACCATTTCTGAAGCATCAGTAGAGTTAGACTAAAGTTAGAGTAGAGTGATTGGTTCCTGGGCTGTTTTGGTGGCTTTTGACATGAGCACGAGTCAATTATTAGCCCATCAATGCCACACAGAACTGACAAACAGCAATGTGGTCAAGTTATGTTTTTTCAGCAAGAACACTACAGACTGAACCATGTGTTACCTCAAAGGAAAACAAGCAATCATTCTAAAATCATGCTTTATTATAGGAAGTAGGCGATGATCAGATATTGTTTGGTCGTACAAAATGGATCAAAAACGTCCTATTTCCAGTGAGTTGACCGATCTTTTTCTATTTTTCTATTTTTTTTTTTTATTCTCCTCACCACTGTTTATTTTTAAACAACAAATGTAAAAAAAAAGAGAAAAAAATTATGCATGGTGGGATATTTATTTATTCAAGTGTTTCTCTTGTTGGAAAGGTGCTGCCAGACCGAGATGGGAAGAGGTGCATGTTTTGTCTGAAAACCCTCACCAAGACTTATGAGATGAGTGCCTCAGACACCAAACAGAGACAAGAATGGACTACAGGTCAGAGGAGGGTCACATTCACTGGTATTGATCATAGATTAAAAGCTTAATGAAGACATAAAACATCATCGTTCCTCTCTCCACAGCCATCCAGACAGCTATCAGGCTGCACGTGGAGGGGAAAACGTCTCTCCACAAAGATCTGAAGCTGAAGCGACGTGAACAGCGGGAGCAGCGGGAGAAGAGACAACAGTCCAAGGAGGAGGAGCTACAAAGGCTGCGGGCCCTGCAGGAGGAACGGGAGCGTAAACTGGCGGAGCTGGAGCTCCTGAAGGAGGCGCAGAAGCAGGCTCAGGCCCTCCTGGAGCAGGACGAGCAGAGGAGGCGCCAGCAGCACGAGCAACTCCAGCAGGCCCTGGAGGTCCAGCTTCGTGAGGCTGAGGAGGTGAGGATGGAGGCAAAGCAGAAAGAAAAAAAAGAAGCAGAAAGATGTGAGTGTTCATTCGTTTGCTTGTTGCCGTGTGTATCAAGGCTCGGGTCAGCATGCAGGCAGAGATGGCTCTGAAAGAGGAGGAGGCAGAGAAGCAGAGGAAGAGGATCCATGAGCTGGAGGAGATGCAGAAGCGTTTGGAGGAGGCACTGCAGCAGGAGATCAAAGCCAGGCTGGATGAGGAGGCCTTCCGCTACGATCAAGCAAGGTAAAATGATATATGTTAACACATGTTTAGAGACTTAGAGACACTTTCACGGTACGATAAGGAGGTTCAGAGCGTGCAAGCAGTGTTAGATGAGCTGTAATTTAGGAGGTGCCTCTCTGTGCTGACAGCAGATATTAAGCTCAGCTGTTGAAAGGCGTTCATGTTGCGTTATGTTCCCGAGGAAGTTGAGCTGCCAACAGAGGAAGTTGTTAAACGCTGCTGCCATCAGTCAGATCTAATATGTCGCTCTTTGTGTGCTTCCTCAGCCTCAGTCAGTCAAGTTAAAACTTCTGATGAACTGATCGCACAAATCTACAAACACCTTGCATCAAGCACCTTGCATCTTTGCTTTCTCTGGAATATGATGCAGCTGTCTGATATTTTTGAAAAGCTTTGTGTACATTTCTTTAGAAAAATGTTATTTTTATCTTCTCTGTTGTGTCCAGGTTACTGGCAGAGGAGGAGGAGAAAATGAAGGCCCTGATGGCCCTGCAGGAGGAACAGGAGGAGTACATCCTCAAGACAGAAAGGGAGAAGCAGGAGCTGAAACAGGAAATGGAGTCCAAGTCCCGGTCCCTGGATGAGGCGCAGAGGCAGCTGGAGGAGGTCCGCGCCAACCGGCACAGGGTTGACCAGGATGTCGTGGTAAGAACCAAAACACAAAAGTCTCACTGATTTTACTGTTACAGAAGAAAACAATAATTAATGTCACTGAATCCTAGTTATCGGCCTCTTGTGTCTTTATTGTATTTATTGAATAAAACATGAAGCTGCCAGCATCAGCTGCTCTTTTGGTGTAAGGTTCATGGTGTTAAGTCTGTTTTCAAGCCTATACTAGTGTTGGTTATTTAATCAATTTTATTTATTCATTGTTGTTAACCTTTATTTAAACAGGTAACATCCAACTGAGCGTCCTGTTCTGCTAAACTCTCTTAAACTTACTTAAAAATGTAATTCACCGTCCTTTAAAGGTTATGATTCATTCCATGCATTTAACACTATAATTATAGTATCACTATTAGGAAAGGGGGCTTTTTATTTTCTACTCTGCTACTTTAGCCTTAAAAGAGTCAGTAGTGTACATGTACTTGTATTATAACTGTCAATATGTGTTTTGTCTTTGAAGTGACAGAACTTTGTAACTTTTACTTAAAAAGTATTCCTACCATTAAAATGAATTGTACTCGTTTACAATGCTTACAGTAGTTTATTTCTTCATTGCTTGAAGTTTTAATGAATTTTTCTGTGACAGGCTGCCCAGAGGAAACTCCGCCAAGCGAGCACCAACGTCAAACACTGGAACGTCCAGATGAACAGACTGATGCGACCAATCGGACCTGGCGGTATGTGTTGCATCTGCACGATGAGCTGGTACAATAAATGATGTCAGCCATTGTTAGTGTCATTTAGTAACACCTGTACTTTTCCAGTTATAACAAGTCTAGATGACTGCGTGGGAAAAGGCCTACTGCCTGACACTTAAACATACTACTGTGTTTAAATTACAAAGAAGTTACCTCATACTATGAATGTGAGAGGTGTTAAGAAATTCCACCGTTGAATGTTGTCACTGTGGTGAGACATTGACATTTAACAAGTAAAGACTTCATGATGACTTCATGCTCTTAGATCAGAGGTTGTTTGTGAATATTCAGCAGACTCTCTCTTTCTCACTAAGGACATAAAATAGATGGTACTTGTAATTCATATCCTGTTCTGTAAATATACTTCCTGAAATTTGATATATATATTTTTTTACCACTGGATTTCTTCTCTATTTCAGCATCCGCATGTCCAAACCACTGTGTTATGGACCCAAATCAGATTTAATTTGCCTTATGTAAACTTTCACTTCATTTTCTGAGGTATTTTGTTGTTACCATCCCCCGTTTCTAGAGAAAAGACCATCGTTGGGAAGCTCCTTCTCATCTTTCCAGATCCCGACGCAGAGAGACCCCGGTCTGCGCCTCAGGAGGAGATCAGGATCAGAGGATCAGGACGAGGAGAGCAAAGAAAATGTTGAGAGCAGAGCTGGATGTGATTTAGAGAAACGTCACTCTCATGCCTCAAACGGAGACATGGACATCCCCTAAAAATACAAATCACGGAGGCTCCTGGTCCCTCTCTTAGGTGTTGACAGGAAGGGCAAGAGACGACTGTGACAACTGAAAGGTGTGAACAGTATGAAACAACAGTGGGACATCTACAGCTAAAACTGAATTTACAGTACTACCATGTTCATTAAATGTTGGATTTACTGACCTCATTTCACTGAGAACAACAGTTTTAAAACATTTTAATGAGAAGCTGCATTTGCAGTATTAACTGTTCAACTAATGCTTTGACTGCTGTCTGTGTGAGGCCTGTTCTGGACTTAAATGATACCTCAGTGTATAGAAAATGAGCTGTAAGTAACATCCTGCAAGTATAAAGGTAGTTGTAATGTTTAAAAGCTAATACATACACACGTGAGGGAAGCTCATGTGTCATATAGACTTATAATAGTTAATTTTTATATATGTATTTTTCGGTGGGGTGGGGGGTGTTTTGACTTTTTGATGTAAAAAGTTGGTTCAGTATTAAGAGTTTACCGCAAAGTCAGTCAAAGAGTTTCTCCTGACAACAACAGGAAAGAGAGACAGAGAGGCGGAGAGAAAGAAACTCTCATACACTTCCTGTTTCTACCGTCAGTTAACGTAATTGTAAATAAAAAGAGTGAGTTGATGCCTTAACCAGAATTTTACCTGCATTTTTATTGTGTTAGATTATGTGGAACATGCAATTCATTGAGATTGTAATCTTCACTTTCAATAAAATGTCAATTACACAACGAAGAGCTAAAATAAATACATGAAATTAGTTATAAAACAACTGTGACATGTTGATTACGGGGGCCACGCAATGGAACAAACTGAAGCCCACACGGCTGATTTTACAAGCAGCACATCCTCCTTAGTTTGAATTTGAGTCTACCTCATTTGCTCAGTGTTAAAATGTGTCATCACTGACTAAATCGACGCCTCTCACTGATGAAGCTTCATACAAGTGAACAGAGACATCACCTGACAAATGGAGCGAACTACATGTCGGCTGGGTTGATTTTTTTTTATCATCCAGAGCTGTTTTGTTAAAAAAAAGTCTTATGTCATTACTAAGCATTACTTCCTTGGTTTGGTCTTTTAATCATTTTAAGGGAAAAGAACATGACTCTCTCCTTTACAATAATTAATATTAAGCAGATTTCAAAGTTATAATAACAAGCAGTTGCACGGATCAATCAGTCAATCAATAAATACATTTTTAAAAATGTATAGTATTAACAGACTTTTATTAATCAACAGGAGACAGTTTCATGTAGTTTACATACAAATGGGTCATTTTAACCACAAAAAAGAGCCTATTTGTTTCCTGCTGCTTGCTCTCGTGACTCTGTTTTGTGATGTCTGTTTGTTTTTCAGTCCACCATTTTGGTTCAGACAGAAATATCTCAACAACTATTTGATGGATTGCTGTGAAATTTTGTACATTCATTCATTGTCCCCAGATGATGAATCCAACTGACTTTGGTGATCGTCTGACTTTCCTCGAGTGACATCATGAGGTTAACATTTGTGGTTCAGAGAGAAATATCTTGACAGCTTTTTGATGGACTGCCATGAAATGTGTGACAGATTTTCAAGTGCTCTAGAGGATAAATTCTAACAACTCTGGTCCAGCAGGTCAAAGGTTTTTACTCTACTACTGATACTACCTGATGGATTGGCACCATATTTTGAACAGATATTCATGGCTATTCATGGTATTTTAACAGAATTACAAAACTTATATACTGGAATATTACATGGCCCAGATGTATGATATCTATCCATCCATCAATCTATTCAACTCAATTCAATTTAATTCAAAGAGGTTTTACTGGTATGGGAAACAGATGTTTACATTGCAAAAGCAAATGTGAAATAAAAACAACAAAAAATGTACATAAACAGAGGAATTGTGATTTTGCTGTTAGAAATATACAGATAAGTAGGAATAACTTCAAATAATAATAAAACGTGTAAACTTGCAGTTGAAAAATATAAATACAAATAAGTACTGCAACATTTTTTCTTCTTTTAAATGAATGTATTTAAAGATATTTTTTCTGCATGTATGTATGTATGTCTACGTACAGAGATCAGCACAGTAAACGGTTGGTGCAGGAGGACACAGGTGACTGACAGTCTTCATGGTGGTTGTTTTCCATTACACGCCCTTTTATGATCACAACAGCCCACAAATCTTGCTGCTGTGTTTGCACATGGCTGTATTTCGCCTAGATTGTGTGGTTGTTATCTGTGGGTAATATATGTCCTGGTGCAGTTGGCAAGTGGTTAAAACGTGCAGCTGGGCTTCCGCCGGCTTCCTGTCGTGTGCAGTCTGTCTTTTCTAGAGAGAATGATTGCTAACATAGAGTCTGGACTAGTTTAAGTTTTGGATCGGTCACAGTGGTCAGGTAATATACTGAGTATTTTCTGTTTAGGGCAAAACAGAAATCCAGTCTGCTCTGGTTTTTAGTTACTTTTTTTCCAATGTGTCAAATAGTTTTGCTCTTGTTTTCTAATAATTTGGTTTAGTCTGGTGAGGTTTGTGTCTGGGGGCTCTGCTTGTGTTTGTGGACAGAGTCCCAGAACCAGCTGGCTGAGGGGGCTTATCTCTAGGGTCTCTCTGCAGGTGAGGCTTTGTTACGGAGCGTGTCAGGGTCACTTTCTCTTAGATGATTATAAAATTTAAATGCTCTCTTTTGAATTGAATTGAATCTTTTTAGTTTTCCGTTGGCTGCCGAGAGTGGATTTGCAGAATTCTGCGTGCAGAGTCTCAGTTTGGTGTTTGTCCCATTTTGTAAAATCTTGGTTGGCAAGTGGACCCAAGACCTCGCAGCAATAGAGGGAAATATGTTTTATATGGATGCCAATATTTTAAGCCAGATTTGAATTGAGGTGTCCAACTTGATGTTCTTTTTGATGGCATATATAGTCCTTCTTGCCGGGTCTCTCAGGTTGTTCACAGCTATGTTGAAGTTACGTGTGGCACTGATGTTTAGGTTGAGGTAGGTATAGTTAGTTAGTTATAGTTATAGGTGGACCGGAGTGGGAGTACAGGGGTCTGGTGGATCACTTTGTTGCATGGTACCAGCCAAACCAGCTGCAGTTGAATATATTCAAGACCAAGGAGATGGTGGTGGACTTTCGTAGGTCTGGGGTCTTCTTGCAACTAGTCTCCATTGAGGGGGCTGATGTGGAGGAGGTCAGGACCTGTAAGTATCTTGAGCTGAAGCTGGGTGACAAACTCGACTGGTCAGAGTACACAGACATTCTTTACAGGAAAGGGCAGAGCCGGCTCTGTTTCCTGAGGAGGCTGGAGTCCTTTAACATCTGTAAGAAACTCCTGCAGATGTTTACCAGTCCGTGGCTGCCAGTCTTCTCTTCTATGCTGTGGTGTTCTGGGGAGGCAGCATTAAGAAGAGAGACACTGTGCGGCTGGACAAGCTGGTCAAGTGACTCGGCTCTGTGGTTGGTATGGAGCTGGACTCTCTGGTGACGGTCGTAGAGAGAAGGACCCTCTGCAAACTGACGTCTATCATAGACAATGACAGTGACACTGAATTAAACCACGAAGAAGCAGAGGAGTAGGTTCAGTGGCAGGTTGCTGTCACAGATTTGCTCAACAGACAGACTTAGGAGACCCTTTGTCTCCCAGAGCCTTCAGGCTCCTCAACTCCTCCCAATGGGGGAGGGGAGATGTTCAGTACTGGGCCTGATGCTCTGCTCCTCTGTTTGTGCTTACTATGATAATCACCCTGAATAATGTCATAGTCACGTCATGCACTGTCAGTCACTTTATTTACTGTCAGTCACTTTATTTACAGTTTAGTCACTTTACTTACGGTCATTGCACTTTTTTCTTTTTGCAGTGTGAAATTATTAATCTACTGTATCAACAGTCTCCATGTATACAGGACTTTTTAGTTCAAGTCTTTAGTTCATGAATATAGTGCAGTCACATTTTCAAGCTAATTTTTATTGTTACAGGCTAACTTTTACTGTGTATTATTGTGTGTATTTATTGTATTGAGTGACTGGATGCTTAAATTTCCTTTGGGATCAATAAAGTTTCTATCTATCTATCTATCTGTCTGTCTGTCTGTCTGTCTGTCTATCTATCTATCTATCTATCTATCTAGTTTTGATCTGGAGCAATGGTATCTAGAAAGAATTTATATTTGTAGTTTTGGAAGCTGGGTCTTTTTTGGAATATCTTTTTAAATTTTTAAAAAAATCTTGGTTAGATTCACTGTCTAGGCCGAGGTCTGGGAGAACTGGTGCAGAAGATCAAGGTGCTGTTGTAGCACCAGATTATCTGTAGGCAGTAGGCATTTGACTTCTGTGTCTGCTAGACTGGTGCCAGGCGCTGCATAGGCCACTGTTCTAATATATATATAAATATATGTATGTATGTATGTATGTATGTATGTATGTATGTATGTATAGGCAGTCAGGTTAACTTTATTTACATAACTGAAAAGCACAGATTTGTGTCAAAGGGCTTTAAACCCCATGTGGGCTATCTATCTATCCCTGCAGACATGGTCAATGCCACATTTCCTGATGTCCTCTAAAGCCTTTTAGTATCAGTGCAGCTCCACAGAGAAATATAACTACACACAGTTACAGATTACAGAAACAACAGCATATTTTAGTGATCCTCGGAAGGCTGTTGTGTGTGGGGGGGGGGGCGGGGAGGTGAGGGGGTGAGGAGGGGGGGCTGTGTCCTGGCATGTGACGAGAGAGAGAGAGAGAGAGAGAGAGAGAGAGCGAGAGAGAGAGAGAGAGAGAGAGGCAAAGCAAAGCAAAGCAAAGCAAAGCTAGGAACAACAAGGAGACAGTCGGGGAGGGATTATCTGTTGACTATGCTTATCTGCATGTGATATGGCAGCCAACAAAAGTGTCCAAACTGTTTTTCTTGCCTCTTGAGCTCAGCGGTGTGTCAGCTCGGCTGCTACATGAAGGCCTGGATCAATCTAAGTTTATGTTAGCAGTCTGACGTTAGCAGCTCCTGCTGGTGACTTCAAACTACTTGTCAGCGGCAGCCGATCGCTCCTGGACTGGACTCGGGGACTGCTGTTTATTTCAGCCTGTGCACAATTTCTCGTAGCGTTAAAAAAAGTCTCCTGGACCAGCAGCACTATTGGGAGAGGTAAGCTAACTTGGCAAGAGCCTGCTAACGTTATTTAAAGGCACACACGGGAATGTGGGTCAGCCGCGCTAACAGCTAGTGGTAGTCAACATTCAAGGTTAGTAGCTAACTAGCTAAGTTAGCTCGCCGTGCCGACTCTCTCCGGCGGCCTGCTGACAGTTTAACGTCTCATATTGTTCCCACTTCAGCTTAAAAAAGGAAAAAAAAGTTTAATGGTGTCTATAAGTTAGTCGTCCTTTCCTTTCTCTAATGCTTGTATCCAGTTACAGTCCTGTCATTGACTCAAACAATTCACAGTAACGTTAGCAGATATTTCCGAGAACCAGTGTGACAGGTTGTCTGCTGGACAAGTCCTAACACTCCTCATCTCTGGCGGGGTTTTTGTCGGAAATGTCACGAAAACAAACAGAGTTTAGACTTTGTACCGCTTTTAGTAGTCATTTAATAGCAGTATGCACTGTAAGCAGGTTATTAATCTCACATAAGTAGACACTGTGGCTGTGTCAGGTCACAGCTACACACACACGGACGGATTAATCCACTAGGGGGCCGCGGGGCAAAAATGTAACCCCCATCCCCAAAGCCTACTCCCCCACCCCCCCCCCCCCCTCCCCAGGCCCCCACCACCACCTTCCCCACCGCCCCCACCAACGATCAACACTGCTCAGTGTGTACACAGTGCATGCACCCTGTCCCCTTAAAACACCCTCCAAGTACACTGTGCACCCTACCATGAAACTGGGGCAAACAATAATACAGATGTCTCCAAGCTGCAGAAGAGACAAAGTTTACTTTTTAAGATAGCAGAGAACAGACTGAAATGTTCATTAATGAAAACTGTGGTCGCCTCAGGGATCTGGTGCTTTGGGCCCAGTATGTTAATAGAGATTGGGGCCCTTATTTGTGTCCAGGCTTGTGGTTTTTAATTTGGATTTTTAGCCTTTTAGACACGTCTTCTGATAGGACATTAGGAAGAAAGAGTAGTCAAAAAGGCAATGTACTGTATTCCCTGAGATGCTAAAAAAAATGTCTTGACCGTCAGAGAATTAGCAGCACTGTTTATTCTGTGGTAACTGTCCCTTTAACATCTTTGAGTTTACAAATAGGCCAGATTGGACATTGTTCAAAATCAATTAGCAGGACTGCTTTATGTCAATATTGCAATTTTATATGAGTTTTGAATCAATGTGTGTGTGCCTTGATCTGCCAGGTATTAAATTTGCTGTATTAGCCGAAAACTGACATTCCTGACTAGTTATTTTTATCAGTTAACAGTTTTTCAATTAATTTACATGATACATATTGATATCAGGATATTAAATGACATATACTGTGACTAAGGGTTTTATCCAAATCATCTACCCTTATTAGTAAGATGTTGGAAGTTTGTCTTCAAAAGTGGGGAGTTGAGGGCTCTTAATGGTCTGAGGACCCTGCTTGTCTGTTCTGCTTGGTAATCCATGCATGGCCACACACACAGTGTATGTAAATCATGTTATAAGCCTATTACTATCAAGGACATTCTGTGGCCGCTCAGGGCCTTTCAACACCTGAAAGTTCAAACCAAGGTTCCTGTTTTTGTTCCACTGTATATATTTGATCTGATTAGTTTTGGTTTCACATTGCAATTATGCGCGCGCTCTGAAGAACTTTGCATGACGTAGATATGTCCAATCATCATCATCTACGTGGGCTGCGTCTCCTTATACTTGACATTTATTGGTTTGTGGACGGCCGTGCGTCTGACGTTGGTGTGTTGTCAGTTCTGCAGATAGCCTTCTATCCCTGTTTGAATTAATGGAGAAAAATGAATGAAAAAATCATTTTGTTTCTCTATGATAATATTATTATGGCATTACTGTATCTTCAGGTAGCATCGCTCTCCTGTCCTCTCATATCCTCCCTCTCTCATCCTCTCGGAAAATACCTGGAAAGTGTCGGCATTTTTATGAGTTTTTTCCAGTTGACTTTTTATAACGTCATTGGACCATATTTCAATTAAACACTTGTTCTCCTCCTCTCCCCATGTGCTACCAGAGCTCATTTTTCCTTTTTCCAGTTCTGACGATACCCTGCCTGAGCTTCCTGTTATTGGTCCGAAAGTCCAAACCATTTAAAAAAAAAAAAAAAGTTTTTACACTAGAAACAAACCGAACCATGGTGCAGTTTGATCTGGACCGAGACCACCTCTTTTCGTTGGACCAAGGTTTGGCTGTGTGGTCCAGGGGAGGTTTCACACCTGTAATTTTGGTTCGGATCAAACTGAAAAGTCCAAAAGTCCAGACCAAGTGAGGCAGATGTGAAAGGGCTCTTAAATAAACAGGACACCTAAATAAATACACTTCAGTTGATAGAAGCCTATCAAGACCTGAACCTGCTACATGCTCGGACAAGCTTTACATGCAGCATGGCTGGAGACTGGTAACCAGCATTGAGGAGGGCATTTTATGGTCTAATAGCGAGGTAGTAGATTAAATGTGGGCTTTAGAGGCCAGTTAACGGTGATCTAGTGTTCATTCTTGCTCTGTGTATTAAGTATACATTGTTAATTTAATATTGCTTATTTAAAACAAATGATTTCATTCTTAACTAGTGGAGCTATGACGGCAACGTGACAAGAGGGGAGCCGCTGAGTCAGCTTCAACAGGAACCATGGAAGGGTTTCAGAAAACTGCTAAAGAGCAGCACGACAGGGTCAACGGCTACTGCGAGCCCAAGTCCCCCCAGGACACGGCCGATGTTAGGTGGACGGCGCCGGAGGGAGAGTCTGGAGGTTCAGACAGTTGCGGGGGGACAAGTGTGTCAGAGCTAACAGACGTGCAAGACCTTAAAGCCAGGGAAAGTGAGGATGAAGAGGACAAGGAGGAGAAGGAGGTAGTGCCTGCCTCTAAAGGCCTGAAAGGGGACCAGAAGAAAAGAGAGAAAGAGAGTCAGGATCAGGAGGAAAACGATCACAGCAGGCAGAACAGCAGTGCAGCATCCAGCTACACAGGTGAGACTTTTATTTCAACATCCCATCACATGCTTTCTGGAAAATGGACGTGTATTTAGATGATAGATAATTCCTGAACCTTACTCTTCTTGCATTTCTTTATGCAGACCTGTCCCATACCTCGTCTCCCTCGCTGTCAGAGCAGCTGCGTCTTGGCCGAGAAGACAGCGCAGCGTCTGGGATCAGCGTGGAGTGTAAGGTCTGCGGGGACAAGGCCTCTGGCTTCCACTATGGTGTTCATGCCTGCGAGGGTTGTAAGGTAATGCAATTTGTGTAACACAGCAGAATAGCTGCCTTAAATTACATCGTTTGTTAGCAACAGTTTATCAAAGCCGCTGAACCAGTTGTTTCTCACTCAGGGCTTTTTCCGGCGAACTGTGCGGATGAAACTGGAATATGAGCGCTGTGAGCGTTCCTGCAAGATTCAGAAGAAGAATCGTAACAAGTGCCAATATTGTCGCTTCCAGAAGTGCCTGTCTTTGGGAATGTCCCATGATGGTGAGTGGGAAAATATTTTAGCAAATGAACTTTGTAAATAATTTAAAACAGTAAACATGCAAAATAATTCTTTTTACAAGTCCAAGACTTGAATGAAAAGGTATTTTACTGACAAGGGGGGATGAAATTTTATTGAATCTGACGTGAATAAAAAGAAAAACTACTCATTTATTTCAAATCCTTTCTAATCTCCTTTGGAACTTTTATCCATAATGTGGTGTTGGGGGGTAAAGAAAAATTAATTTTCAAGCAGAGCGCACAGTCACTTGTAATTTCTCAGTTCTTCAGGTTCACTGAGGTGATGGGTATTTCAGTGCAAGCATTTGATTAACTTTTGGGTATTTTTCTAACTTGGAATTTGCTCTAAAAACAAAACCAGGTATCAGAACCCAACTGTGGTACTGACAAAGTGATTCACTCTTGGAATAACCACTCAAAATAAAAAACCAGCATGTATGTGTTTGCTCAGCGATCCGATATGGACGTATGCCTGAGGCGGAGCGGAAGAAGCTGGTGGCAGGGTTGCTTGCAGAGGAGCTGAACCACGGTAAACCAGGTGGTTCAGACCTGAAGACCTTGGCCAAACAAGTCAACACAGCCTACCAGAAGAACCTCAGCATGACCAAGAAGAGGGCTCGCAGCATCCTGACGGGCAAAACCAGCAGCACCTCGGTATGTTCCAGTTTTAGGACAGCTCATCTGAGCTTGACTGCCTGGTTTTACAGATACATGAATACATAATATGTCGTTACATCTGTTGTCTGACCCTTGAAATGTTTAGAAATTAAAGCATATTGTACAGTCTGACTTGAAAAGATGCAAGTGAACCACAAAGTGCAGAGTTTTAATCTAGCACTCAATACCTTACCCCTCAAAAATGTCATACCAGGTATATTCTAGTCTTTAAAGTGTCAGTTGGATTCTTGTCATCCGTTTAGCCCTTTGTGATCTACGATGTAGACACACTCTGGAAGGCAGAAAGTGGTTTGGTATGGAGCCAGTTACTTCCAGGTGCACCCCTGACCAAGGAGATTGGGGTCCATGTGTTCTACCGCTGCCAGTGCACTACGGTGGAGACTGTGCGAGAGCTCACCGAGTTCGCCAAGTGCATTCCAGGGTTTGTGGACCTCTTCCTTAATGACCAGGTTAGTCACTGTCTCCTCTGTGTGCTGCACGGTGAGATAATTTGTATATGTCTATGTAGGAAATAACTTGCGTACAACTGTCTTGTTTGCTTCCTGCAGGTGACTTTGCTGAAGTACGGCGTGCATGAGGCTATTTTTGCCATGCTGCCCTCTCTCATGAACAAAGATGGACTTTTGGTGGCCAATGGTAAAGGCTTTGTGACCAGGGAGTTCCTGCGTAGTTTAAGAAAGCCTTTCAGTGAGATCATGGAGCCCAAGTTTGAGTTTGCTGTCAAGTTCAACGCTCTGGAGCTGGATGACAGTGACCTGGCCCTGTTTGTTGCTGCCATTATTCTCTGTGGAGGTGAGACTGAAGGGTTTTTTGGTTTTTTTTGCTAGATGTTATCTTTGCTCAGTGTAAACTATGACTGATAATAACCCGTCCCGTGGTGCCTTCTCGTTCTCTCAGATCGTCCTGGGCTAATGAACGTGAAGCAGGTGGAGCAGAGTCAAGACAGCATCCTCCAGGCGCTGGACCTCCACCTCCAAGCAAACCACTCTGACTCTGTCTACCTCTTCCCCAAGCTGCTGCAGAAGATGGCTGACCTCCGTCAGCTGGTTACTGAGAACGCTCAGCTTGTCCAAAAGATCAAAAAGACTGAGTCGGAGACCTCGCTCCACCCTCTACTACAGGAGATCTACAAAGACATGTATTAGTAGTCTCCAGCACAGACTGCTTCTAGCAATACTGTTACAGACTGAATATACGTTTCTAATAATACACTGCATTCAGTACAAGCACTGTTCCACGTACGGGCATGGATTTTTAACATGTGCAGATGAAGCAAAGTCACATTGTAGGGCTAACACAATCAGCAAAGTCTTCTCAACGTCAGCATTACCTTCAGCACAGCAATGTGTGTCTGTGTGTGTGTGTGTATGATGAGCATCTGGAATCATTTGCTGTAAGTCCTAGTTTCCCACAACGGTCACCTAACAGTGAGAATGATCTGTTTTCTTACCGAGGCTGCTCCGATTTCATCCTAATAGCAAAGCTGACCCCAGAGCAGCGTCTAGAGAGAGCTTCTCCTCACTCGCCTCGGCTCTGTGTTTTGCTGTAAAGGGAAAGCATTTCATGTTCTTAACACCAATGGCATAGTTCAAACAGAAAAAGAGCCGTCAGTTTGTACTGTACAAGAATTTCTTAAAATTTGCCAATGTCTTTGGTAGAGTGATTGTTCTCAGACTTTCGGTAAAGCTGAAGATGCACAAATTGGTTTTTGTTTACATCATTATTATAATCATTATCATCATCATCATCATCATCATCATCAGTGACCTCTATCTTTGCCATTTGGTTTATAGAACACAAACTGGGCTGGCTCCAGCAGTGTAGAGCTCTCTCTCAATGCAGCTGTCTGTGCAATACCATTTCCATTTGTCAATAAATGTGGAGATCCAAGTTATATAGGTTTTGTCTTAAAGCCATCTACCTGAGTGGTAACTAATGGACTATGCTGCACAGATTTTGTTTCTGAAGCTGACACTATAAACACCTGACCCACTGAAGTACAAGGGACAGCATGTTTTTCCTTTTTTTTTTTCTTCTTCTTCTTCTTCTTCTTTTGACATGCAAATGATCATGAACTTGCCATTTTAAGGTTTTTTCTTAGTTTACTCTTTGTAATTATGTCACTAATTATTTGTAATTGTTGATCATATTTGTAAGGGCAAAACATGAATTATCACCGTGTTTTATGTATTAAGTATATGTTTTCTTTCTTATTACATGCCTGCCTATTTAGTTTAGGTTGTACCAAATATATCGTCAAGCCTAACGACAAACTTTTCCTTGATGAGGAATTTGGATTTTCACGCCTTAGCAGGTTTCTACCTAAAACCAGCATACCATGATATCATTATTGGGAGATGATTAGAGTTCAACATCTAGAATCTGATAAAAAATAAGTCTTTTCTGTGCTAACCCATGATTTTACCACAGTCTTAGCCTTTTTTGTGTACATTCTGATTTGTCTTGTTAGGAGACCCACAACTGTAATAGCCTTACTATGGCCTTCTTTCGGGCCAGGCTTCTTCCTGGAAATCCTCCTCTTGTGCTCTTATTCTGTCTTGATCCCTATCTACCTCTAATGTATGATCTGTGACAATATTCCACTGTCTCATCTAATCTCTTGACATTTTTTTTTGCCTTAATTCCTGCTATTGGTACAAATTGCAAATTTGATATCATTGGCTAATGTGCAGTGTGTGCCAAGCAAGTAAAGGGGTGTGGATAAAAACGAGAAAGTGCACCAAAAAGTTGATGTAAGCTACCTCTATGCCTGTGTAAGTGATGGATTGACATATTTGTTCACAAAAAAATGTGTTATGACTTGAAAGAATTTCGTCCTTATAGTCACATGTAACCATCTGCAGCTCTAGTTAAGATACATCTCGCTTATAAACTTTATTAGAAATATTAACACTGATTTTTCTCAATTTTTTAATATGGGACAGATATATGTTTCTAATACACATGTCTGCAGTTCATCAAGGTTTTATTTACTTGTTAAAGTACTCCTTGATATGTCACTATCATTAATTAAACTTCAGATAAGTGGAATTATGGATAAATTAGAATACGTAACGTACAAACGTCAACGTCACGCTTCTATTGGTTCGTTGCTAGGTTAATTGCTGAAAGGGAACGGCTGTCAACTATTTAGATAACTAGAGGGATGGAGGGTGACTGGCGGCATGGTCAAAACACACGGAGGAGGATGGGCTCGGAAATGGAGCGCTTCTCTGCTGCCCGTAGTGGAGGTGTCTGTAGGTAAGTTGAGTCACACTTGGGAAGGTGTCGGGAACTTTAGGGAAGTAGGAGGTCTGACACAGAGAAACATTACTCATGTTATCGATAGCTTGTGCTACTTTCAAATGCTGCTGTGGTGCGTTCGAATGCGGACGTTACGGCGAAAAAGTGCGATTTGATAATTTTAGTTGTAACTAAAATAATATAAAGTTGCTCTTTAGTGGATGTTTTACCTTTGTAGAAAGAGGATGGCAACGTGGGGAGCCATGTCATTAATTGGATCTATCTAGAAAGGACAATAGCTGAAAATATTAGCCAAACTGTCAGCTTCAATTATCCCATTCAACATATCTGGACCCAGCTAACTAAGCTAAGAGGCTAACGCTAGCCAAGTTAGTGACTTTTTGCAGCACGGATTTCCGACAGCGCGTAAACAAGCTATTGAGGAAACCTCGTCTGTGTGGGAGAAGTGACAACAGTTAATTAGCATTTATGACTTTATAACTTACAGCCAAACATCACTCTAACTTGGCGATATGGGAAGTTAACAATTTTGACATTGTTTCTATGCTGTTTGAGTAATAACGGCCGGCTGGCTGTGATGGTGTTTCTAGAGAAGCTACCGTTGTTTTTCAAACGGTCACTAACAGCTAGTTCTGTCCTTTGATGTCATACCGCATACGTGGTCACATTATAGGAACTCTTCTGACCGTTTACTGAGGGAACTGCACTACATGCATGTTTGTTTGTTTGTTTTTTGTTTTGTTTTGTTTTGTTTTTATAGCCCTTAGTTCAACTCTTGTTGCTGCCTCCTGAAGTTTGGGTATCTACTTACTCGAGACTCGAGCTTTTGACCCAAGTCAGACTTTTGAAAAAGTCACAAGAAATAGGACTTGAGCTTTGACTTGGACTTGACTGATGAATGTACTGATTTCACATTTAAACCCTAAAAGTTGAAATTTAGTAAGTACAAAAGAGTACTTGCATGACCTCACTCTTTGATTATTTAATTGGGCCTGCGCATTGTATGGACCAGGCTGCAATTATGTATTACAAAAAAAACCCTAAAATGTCTTTGAAGAAATGTTCAAATGCTGTCCTTTTTTTTTTTTTTTTTTTTTTTTTTTTTTTTAAATGGCCTCAGCGACCTGAAAGACTTGCATCCTGCAATTTGCTTATAAAGACCTGTAACTTGACTTGGACTTGCTTTGACAGACTTGAGACTTGACCTGTTCTTGCCCCAAAAGACTTAAAATAAAAATACAGTATAACTCAACAATTGATGCAACATAATAGAAATGAACCCTTTTCCCTTGCAGACGGTTCATAAATGGCTCTTGCAGATTGGGACCAAGGTGTAATTATCGACATGAATGGCCAGTTATATCGTCATCCCAAATATGTAGATACTATCAGAAAGGCGGATGCTGGTATGGTGATCGCTGCAGGTAAGTTATTTACACTTTTTTTTTTTTTTTTTCCCCCCCTCAGTTGTCTGCAACAAAATAAAAGATGATGACATGCATACACATTTCCTGAGCACATTCAATATTTTCCACTTCTAGGTATCTCCATATCCTTCAGCCTGAAGGTGATGCAGCTGTTGCTGGCAGAAGAGCTTCAATGCCTTCAGTTTCCTCTTCCAGGGTGGCCACTGCTCCACCAGGCAGAAGAGGGTCAGTGCCTGGTCTCATGCAGGTTGATGTGACATCCAGGCGAGAGCGCAGCATGCAACACAGTCACTCTGTGGTTAATGTCTCAAATCCTCAGCACAACACCGGGCGCCTGGCAGCAGATATTGCGGAGGACCATTCACGAGGTACTGGATGTTTTCATGGGTGAAACTGACTTTGGTCAGCGTTTCATTCATTTCATTTCACTTAAGTTACCTTTTTTTTTTTTTTTTTTTTTTTTTTTTTTTTTAAGCAGACACTGACTCTCATCTAGCTGCTTCTTGGGAGTCGGTCCAGAGCTCAGGAGCAGCTCATGCAGGTGCATGTGATGGAAGAAATGATCAGGTTTGCATCTAATTTGGCTAATTTTAAGTGTGATAATTCTACAGCGCATAATAGTTGATTAAACTAGATTGAACTTAGGAGGTTTTTGCTGATTGCAAAGTTTTTGGGCCCAGGAGAACTCTTCCAAAGAGACGGAGGATGTTGGTGCTGCTGCAGCCTCTACCTCTCAGGGGAAAGTGGAGGAAATGGAGGCCTTCCTCCAGAGTAAAAATGTGACCTGTGGCATATGCATGGACAAGGTGTATGAAAAGGCAGACCCAAGAAATCAAATTTTTGGAATCTTGCCGAACTGCAATCACTCCTTCTGTTTACACTGCATCAGGACCTGGAGGAAAACAAAAGACCTCGGGCTGGATGCCATAAAGTAGGTTTCAGTAATCAAATTTCAAACAGCTTCTGACCTCACCTCATAAAGAATCTGACTTGGCATCACTGTTTAATGTTTATTCCTCAGGAGCTGCCCACAGTGCCGAGTCAGGTCTGCCTTTTATGTGCCTAACAAGTATTGGGTCGAAGGACAAGCAAAAGAAAGCCTAATTGCTGCCTTCAAAGAGAAATTCAGGTATGGTGTCAGATTCAGTCTTGATAGCAGAAGTAATCATTACAGCGGGGGCGTAAAAGTATCTAGGCAGGATTTTCCTAAAAAAAAAAAAACCAATGTATAGACTCAGTCATCACTTATGACCCACTAGAGGTGTGGGGTGGTGTATTTATCTACAGAGACTCTGCCCACTGCCTGTATTTTTCTCATTATTTTTGCTGAGTTTGGGATGTTTCTGGGTGTCAACCTTTGGGCAGTGTGTGTGTTGCCCCCAGCCAATAACAGCACGCAGGGTGTGAGGTCAGGACTTGTCATATAGCGACCAGGTTTTGTCACTGTCTCCGTCTCTCTGCTCTCTGTGTCATGGATGTATAAATAGCTGCAGGTCTGTGTGTCTGCTTGACTGAGGGTGGAACTGAGCTACACACACGCAGAGCTTCACACACGCAGAGCAGAGAGGCTACAGCAGACAGGATGAAAATCTGCATTCACACATAATCCAACAATGTGGCGCCTTCCCACAGGGTTGTGTGGAGGTGTGTGGGGTGTGTTTATTTGTGCTTTAGAACGTAACTGCTGTGAAACTATCAGAAAATAGCATTTTTATTTATCTGATTCACGGCTTTGTTCTTGCCAGCGCTGCTCGCTCTCTTCATTCACTCTCTCTCACTCGACCATGGCTGCACTCTCTCTGTCTCGCTTCCTCTGAGCCGGGGAGGAGGGGTCAACTTTGAATGCTATGTGCTTACAAACACCAACTGACAAATCCTGAATTTAAGGTTTTACAGGGCTGAGCTTTTTAAAAATCTTTAATGTCCACACCAGTGCATACCTTGCTGGGTAGTTACCATCTCCAGGCTTCAGTCATTCGTTTTTTGTTTTTTTTTTTTTTTTTTTTCATCGTAGAAAGACGTCACTGCAGCTTCTCAGCTCTTGCTCTTCCACCTCTTGCATGTTTACTGATATTTAACTCTTGTGCTTGAAATGGTAGGAGTGATTCTTTTGCCTGATATGCTTTAGGGTTATATTCAACTTGCAATTTTTAAAACCTCAAAGGCATTAAAATATGTTGTATTCAGAGTTTCTGTACAACACATCTGCCATCAAAATCATAGATTCTTCAGGGGCAACATATACAATGTTGAAGTCATTGATGTATATGTTTGGCTGTAATATGTACTGGATACATGTCAAAGGATTGCAAACTCAGAACTTTGTGTCTGTTAAATGCAAAATTCCATGAATCTCAAGTCGGAGGCAGCTGTGGCTCAGGAGGTAAAGCAGGTTTCCCACTAATCAGAAGATCAGCAGTTTGATCCCCGGCTTCCAGTCCACATGTCAGGACAGTGTCCTTTGGGCAAGATACTGAGCCCCAAATTGCTCCCGAAGGCTGTGCCGTGCGTGAATAAGATTGAGCATTAGACCTCCCGATGAGCAGGTTGGCACATTGCACGGCAGCCTCTGCCATCAGTGTATGAGTGATTGAGTGTGAATGTCGGCATGTAGTGTAAAGTGCTGTGAGTGGTCGGAAGACTAGAAATGCACCATATAAATGCATCCCGTTTACCAGTTAATGCTGAATTCTTGTGATTGGTTTGAGTAATGCACGCACATAACTAAACACCCTCTCCTGTTCTGTCTCATCTCTTTATGAATCTAGTAAGAAAAGCTGCAGTTACTATACACGATACGGATGCTGTCCCTTCAAAACAGAGTGCCTTTACCGGCATGATAAAACCGCACGTTACAGGTCATTTCCTGTGAGTATTGCCATAAGTTCTCAACGCCATATTTGTGAGATAATGCGTTTGTATGTATATATTTTTTCCCCTTACATCTGTCTCTTGCTCAATAGTATGTTCCAGAAGATGAAGATGACGACGATGGTGTAGATCTGCTCAATTTTTTCATAGCCATGACCCTTCTCAGCAGTGGGGACGATGACGACAACGATGATGACTTTGACTTTCCTTTTTACCTCACTGAGGAGTACGATTTCTAAGCTTTTTCATTCGTTTTGGCAGGGCCTGAAACCTCTTTAAGGGGCGTTTCATTAAAATCATCAGCCCCAGAAGAACACGTGGCTGTGATTTGATGTGCCTGTCCTCCTCGGATCAGTATTGAAACAACTTTTTTTTTTGAGTAGCCATGCTCAAGATCAGGGATATCAACCATGCGCCGTGGAGGGCCCAGTGTGAGGTGTTCATTAGTCAGACGACAGCAGGTAATTTTACTAACAGCACTCCTTCAACCAGAGAGCAACTAATCTGTGAAATCACCTGCTCGTTGGAAATGAGAACACGTACACCTGGCTCTCCACAGCACATGGTTTGTTGGCCCTGCTCTAGATTAAGAACCCCTGATATGACAAACCTTCAATTTCTACCTCCTAATTATCTTGTACTTAATCTGTGGTGGTCTTGTTGGGGTGTATTTCCCACATCCACAGTGCTTCAAACATGTTGCAGATTGGTAATTTCCCCGTAACCTTTCCCCTGTTTACTGCTGAACTTCTTGTGTAGTAGCAATTTGCACCATTTTGATATTTTAAAGTGTTGTGTGGATGGTATTTTTAATTGTCTGAAGATTAAAAAAAAAAAGTGTACTGTACCCCTTCCTGCTGATGTCCACTACTGAAGATGCCTGCCTTAAGTGATAGTCATGACACCCTTTTCCTGTTGACATGCACAGAAAACGTTTTTTATTTCTTTTAAAACAAGTTGTACTCGTACACAGAAAATAAAACATTGCTTCTCACTGAAAAGGCGTGTGTCTTGTGCTTTTCATTGACACTGCTACAGTTGACTTTCACCACTAGGTGGAGGTGTGAAGCACAGATTCAGTGAAATTACACTCACGAAGAAGAAACGTAACAAACATTGGCGGGTCTCTTTTTAATACATCTATGGGTAGCAGCAGTTCAGTCAGCCGGGAATGGACGTCGGTATGTTTGTGAATTGGTTCGATGGACAGTCGAGGCTGCTGGTCCGGTCGCTGCTGTCCGGAGCCTCCGGTGTCCACAGAGCGCTGGGTGTCTTCCACAGGCAGCAGCGTGCAAACCCCGGAGTGTCCCTGTCTAACCTGATGGAAACACTGTGCCGGGACGAAATAACCTGCCCACAGACTGATGCCCAGCCTCTAACTGTGTAAGTAAGAAGTTTACGGCGTTAGGTTTCCGTGACAAGCCGGTAACTTGGTGGTACATGTCGCTGGAGAGGGGACAACGGTGATTTTCATCAGGGATAGTGACGTTACCCTAGCAACATAACCGCTTTAACATTTATGTTGCTATAGAAACCGCGTGTAAAGGTAGCATTTCTCTTTCGCAGTTATATCTCAAAATTATGTGTACAAATACAGTTTTGCTGATGTCCACAAACCTATTAAAAATTACTCTGACTTAGTTGCTGCCAAAGATTCTTTGTATTCAAAGGAAAGTTAGTCTGACAGTGACAACTGGTTCAGACCTGTGAGGGTTTCAGTACTGGGTTTATCCTGTACATGTGGATCACTGATGGTGCTTTTAAATTTAAACACACCATCCCGCTGATGTCTGCTTAATACTCTTTCAACTATCACGCTGAAATCATCTTCAGCTCTGCACCAGAGAAGTGCTAAACTAAATCCATGTGTAGGGCAACTATATTAATCGACTAATTGCATGGTCTATAAATCATCCAAAGACAGTGAAAAATGCCCATTACAATATGCTAGATCACAAGGTGACATCATTAAATGTCTTGTTTTCCCTGATCAACAGTCCAAACCCCCAAATTATTCCATTTACAATCATGTAAGACCAAAAAAACAGCAAATTATGACATTTGAGAGCTCAAAACCATCAATTTTTGCTTGAAAAATTATTCAAATGATTAATAGATTATCAAAATAGTTGGTGATTAATTTTCTTTCATTTGACCAATTGATAAATCGACTAATTGTTGCAGCTCTACGTAAGTGCTTAACTAACTGTTGACATCTACAATATTATGTCACACATATCCGTGCTTATGCCTCACTCCCATGTTTTCTTCCTTATCTATTCTAGTAAACCCTTGGTGTGCCTGTTTCCAGCATTATTCAAACAAAACCTGCTGTCCTTCATGTATCTGGTCCACTCAGTTCTTCCTCAGACTACTGTGCTCCGTGTGCTCGAATGCCTCAGCCAGGACCCTCATCCGAGCCCCTGGATCACCGCTCTGGTTAGACAGCTGGAGAGAAATCTGAAGGCCCACAATAAGGAGCCTCTGTTCACTCCAGTGTGCAGCCACAGACTCAGAGAGCTGTCACAGCGCTGCGCTGGTTTTAGTGAGACCGGCGGGTGGGCCAGGTGTTTCAGCTCTCAAACAGTACAACCTGAATCTCAGAGTGCATCTAGTTTATCAGAACTGGGGACACAAAGGAAAAGGAAAAGCAGCTTTGTCACTCTGGATTCAGATGGTGAAGAAACAGGACAGCAGAGTAAACGGATAAAGATGGATGTCTGTGGCAGTGAGCGTGTCGATGGAGAAGAACAGAGCACATATGAGGAGATATCAGAAGGATTAGAGGATGATGCTGCAGCAGAGGCACCTGCTAAAGAACTGCAACCAGCACCATGTGATGCACTTCCTGAACATATAAAGGTAAAGAAACTCAAAACCAAATATTTTCACAATTTTACCAGTTTGCTTTCTTTCCATAAAGGGACAGAATGATTTAATTCCCTTCTGATAGTAATTTTACACACTGTTCATACTGCTTCCACTTAAACTAACAGTATTGGTCTATTTTTATGTTTCCTCAGGTTTCTGTTCTTCAAATAAAGGAATTACTGGAAAGTCAGACTGAGGTAAAAAAGAAATGTGTTCTTTTTGTTGTATCTGGTACAGACTTTTCAGTCACGTTTGGTATTACTGTAACTGTTATGGTCTGTTTACAGTGGGACCAGAACTCCATGGATGTGTTCAAAGTGCTGAATGACTGTGACCCCACTCAAGTATGTCCTTGGATCCCATAGTTGACATTTTTACAATGTTTTACCCTTTGATTCATACTTGTATATATAACATGTATATGTTCAGTGCATTATATTTAAAGGTGGTTTTGTCCACCTCATTCATGTACATGGAGAACCAACATTGTTAGAAACATCTTTGAATGCACTGCAACACAACACAAGTCAGGAATCTTTTCTAAACCACTCATACTGTTCATTTGCTCGCTGAGGCACTGTGAAAGGACTAATCCCACATCTTTGTGTCTCCTGTTAAGGTGGAGGTGTTATGTAACATGCTGAGTTTGCCTGATTTACCGGAGCAGACTTTGCCTAAACTGTGCAGCAGCGTTCTGGCTCTCTCTCCTGACCTCAGCTACAGTACGGCAGCGACAATCATCAAGAGCCTCCTGCTACAGAAGGTACATCATTGACAACACAGATACGGCTGCAGCTAACAAATATTTTCATTAATCAATTGATTGTTGTTAAGTCTATAAAATGCCAGAAAATGGTGAAAAAAAAATTTCAAAGTCCAAGATGGCGTCCTCAAATGTCTTGTTTTGTCCCGACCAACAGTTCACAACCTAAAGAAATTCAGTTTGCTGTCATAGACGACTAAAGAAACAAGAAAATATTCACATTTGAGAAGCTGGAATCGGAGAATTTGGACATTTTTTTCTAAAATTGACACCAAACAATTATCAAAATAGTTGGTGACTAATTTAATAGTTGACAACTAATCGATTAATCAACTAATCGTCGCAGCTCTAATTGCGAAGAAATGTGTTGCAGTTTGATGCTGACAGTATATCCTGTTGCTACATGTACTACAGGTCCTGTCCCTGTCAGAGCCAGCCTCCAGATGTCTGGTCACCACAGTGACATCATTCTGTAGCCGCTACACCAGACCAATGTGCCACGCTCTGATCGGACCAGTTCTAGAGGAGAAGAACATAGGTGAGGAAAAGGTTGAGCCATCACTGAGAACAGTAATAATTTATTAACTTACATTACAAGCATTGAGTCAGAGATGCTTGTGCTGTGGTGGGTAGCAGAGTTACAGAGCAGGACAGTCCTGCGCCTGGCATGGATTCAATGTCCTGGTTCAAGTCCAGACAAACACAACAGATGCTTTGATGTTATGGAGGGCTGAGCCAGGACCTTGTTATTTATCTCTTGGCCCAAACATGAACTGATCCTCTATTTTGAACTCTGTTATTTTGTTTTCAGGGAACACGCAGGCTGAGCTGCTGAACAGATTAATTGAAGGCTGCCTGGATTCCCACTACAGACTACTGGTGCTCCAGTAAGATAAAGCATGTTTATTCTCTATTTATTTGTAACTACAGTAATAAGTTAGATAAGCACAAAATAATAATGAACTCATATGGTTATTGTTTGATTGTTGATGCTGTTTTTTTTCTTCCAGGATGACATTCAAAATCACGTGGAGCGAGGCAGTGCTCTCCATTATCCACAGCTTGCTAGACTCCAAGGTAAGGCGAGGCCATGTTTATTCATGGGAAAAGTGCTGCAAGACCATGTAGTCATAATATCAAACGTCACTGAGTTGCCTGTTTGTTTTATTTCTCAGCCTGACTTGAATGAAGAACTGTTCACACAGTTCACTGAACAGCTTGTTAACCAGAGTCCTCAATTCACAAAATCTGTCAAGTTTGCAAAAATGATGCTAACAGTCCTCACCAAATATAGCAGTCATGTAAGTTTTTTAAATTCATATCAAGCATAATGGCTGAACAGTCATTAAAATGTTATTTTTAATCATTCTGCTTATGTATTGATCTGTTTTTCCAGGTGACAGCTGCGCACAAACACTCCCTGTCTGCTTGCCTGATGTTAAATGAGACCTTCCTGAAAAAGTCTCTCCAAGCTGCTTTGAAAAGAATCACACACACATAAAATATCATCTGACATTGTTTATGTAAATAAAGTTATAAGTTATAATATATAATAAGTTCTTGGCTTCTCCTGGAAAATGTTCTGACCTAAAACTGAAGTACCTCATTTCACCAGTTTGACACTGAATAATATCCTTTCTCACTATAAAATATTCCCCTGAGTCTTAAAGAAAATATTCCAAAATGCTGACCTTTGCATTCCTGACTTTTGTTAACTTAAAATTTTGGTGTAGCAGTTCAAATTTATCCTGCTTTTATATTCATCATGTGTTGTTCTGGATAGTTGCCATTAAAATTACTGAAATGTTAACAGAATGATCATGTGTTTTAGTTTTACTGAGTAAAGGTTTTTATTTGTTTTTGTCTTTTTAGTTTGCTCATTCGTCTGTGTATCTGTGTTTGAAAGGAGTCTTTATTTACCCAGAATTAATTCACCCCACTGAAGATAATCAAGAACTGTACAGCTCTGTGCTACTAAAGAATGTAGATACTTAAAATATTATCAGGCTCAGGGTGAATGTGATATTACAAATGTAGACACTGAGATCTGCAGCTTTGTCATCTGCACTTTTCCTTAATCATCAATGATTCTATTTCATCAGTTTATAGTTTTTCATGCTATATGCCCCTTATGAACTTTTGATCTATACTTTTAAATCCCTTACATAGCCGTCGTCTACCTACACAGGTGTTTTCACTTATTTTGCCTGATGGGACCTTTCTTCATGACTGTGTGGGAGTTTACAGATTGTGCTTGACAGGCATGTTAATGGTAAATGGAGTTTAGTGACATCATAATTCCGAGCAACTTTAAAAATATACAGTGGTGGAATGTAAGTACAATTACTATAAGTACTGTAGACTACTTATTAGTACAATTCTGAGGTACTTGAATATTTCTATTTCGTGCTACTTTATACTAGTAGTTCACTACATTTCAGAGGGAAATATTGTACTTTCTACTCTACTACATTTATTTGACAGCTTGAGTTACTTTTCAGATGAAGATTTGACACAATGGATAATATAACAAGTTTTTAAAATACAACACATTGTTAAAGATGAAATCAGTGGTTTCCAACCTTTTTGGCTTTTGACGTCTTACAAAAAGCAGTGTGTAGTCGGGGTCACATTTCAGATGTCTATGAGTTGTTAACAGCTCTACTAAATAGTGATTTTTCCCTCTAAAATTCTCACATGGTTTCATTTCAATAAATGTCCAAATAATCCAATATTTCACCAAAATCAAAGATTAGAGGAAAAGTCCAAAAACTGAAAACAAAACTGTGTATCAGAACTTTGTTTTTTCTTCTTTCCTCTCCCATTAATCATCTCACAACCCCTCAGATTTATCTGGTGACCCTTTGGAGGGGCCCGACCCCTAGGTTGGGAACCACTGGACTAAACTAGCTAACTGTATATAAAGTAGTTGAAACCAGCTTCACCTCCAGCAGCTACAACAGTAACATGCTGCTTACACACTGATGCTTCAGTATTAATAATCTAATGATGTCATATATTATATCAGTCAGAGGGACCAAACCACTACTTTTACTGCAATTCTTTAACCACATCAAACTCATAATACTTATGTAGTTTTACTTAAATAGGATTTTTCGGTGCTGTTGTGACACTTAGATTTCCCTCGGGATTAATTAAGTATTTCTTATTCTTTTTCATGCAGGACTTTTACTTGTAATGGAGTATTTTTACATTGCTGTATTGGTACTTTTACTTAAGTGAAGGATCTGAATACTTCTTCCACCACTGCTATTTGGTCTTTATATAGGACCGCTGTCTTGTATACCGTAATTTAAGAACAAAGACATGAGTAGTATATATTGACAGATTTATTGTTTTATGAACAACTCCGCAGTGCTATAGTGTCATGAAATTCTATTCAAATAGCGAATATGAATGTAAATATGTATTATTTACAGGAGAATAACAAATATTAATTAAGTAACAGGGTTATATTATATTATACAAGTTCATTTCATATTTATATTTATAGAGAAAAGTAAACACTATGTTGGATTCATGGATGTATTCAGAGAGTTGGATCAGCCGGGGGGGATGGACTCTCGCGAGATTAGGGTTAAGGTTTGGGTTATGGATACAATCCATGATACAATCTCGCGAGAAAGAGAATCACGCGTCGGTCACGCTGTTTGATGACGTAGGCACCAGGCCGCCTTTATTTTGCGTAACTTCCCACAGCACTTCCTTTTCAGCGTAGCAAGAAGAGAGGGACGAGCTGCGAAAATGAGGTTAGCTACAATTTCACAAATAAATGTCACAGAAAAAGCCAGTCTATACATATTTAGCGACCGTATTACTCGCCCAACACTGAAGTGTTAATATGTTGAGCGACAGTTTGAGTTTTTCAGTCCAGTTTTACAGACTTATGTGAAGCTAAATGTCACGTAGCGGACCGGTTTATCTGCCGGTGTAGGACACCGCGTTAAGTTTCACATGTAATCCATCGTCATCCACAGATTTTAAACGTGTCTTAATAAACAGTCCAACATCAGATGGTTATATTAGTAGCTGTATATCATATTTTTTGAAATCTTTACGCACTTTTTTGCTATTTTCCAACATTTACTGGCGGCTACATTGCAAGCTAATCTGGGCTAATTGACGTCTCACTGATCGGCTGCTTATACATGTTTTCTGTTATTTTCTGTATTATAGTAAGGTGTCCAGGGATACGTTGTACGAAGCCGTGAAGGAGGTCCTGCAGAACTCTGCGGCCAAGCCCAGGAAGTAAGTTTATCTGAGGAGAGCTGGTTAACCTGTAACATTTCTGCCTACATATGTCAGATATCATGTGTAACTTGTTTTCCACTTGTAGGTTTGTGGAGACTGTGGAGCTGCAGATCAGCTTGAAAAACTATGATCCCCAGAAGGACAAGCGTTTCTCCGGCACTGTCAGGTTCGACCTTTTACTGTCTCACCCAACCTTTTCCCTGTGTGCTGCCAGCCCTGTCTGAGTATTAAGAAAACAGCCTTTTTATAAGACAAGTAGCTGAAAACTCATTAATTAAATTAAAAGAAAGAAAGAGAAAAAAGTCCAGACAGGCCAGGGAGCGGACATGGAGAAGTACTCTGGGTAGTCTGACTGAGCTGACCCAGTCTTGGCTGGTGAATGCGAAGCAGACGGACCCCTACCCTGGGTCTTAAAACATGAGGGGAGGCTTTGAGTGGTTGAGCTTATAGCTCACGTCCTCTAGCCGACCATTATACATTGTGTTACCAATGAGGTCACCTGGACACCGACCACGGTGGCGGTATGGGTAAGACTTTTTCTATTAAACTGCAAAATCAGGAGTGAAACGGGGGTGTCACTTGGTTAGGGCGGAGCTGTTGTTTCTGTATGTAAATCAAAAGTTATGGATATTCTAGTTAATTTTTCCTTTAAATTAAAACCAAGCGGTGTATTTTTCCTATTTGAGCTACATATTGAGAGTTTAGCAAATAATTAGTTGATATATTGTTTTTAATGGTCTGATAATTAGCTTAAGCACATCCCAGGTGTCATTTCGACCACAATGACACAGCTAAAACTGATATTTCATGACTATCTCAGTCATGTCCTGCCTCTTCTACCAGCTGACACCCCTGCGTTTGAAGTGGATCGTGAGTAATGTTGCTGATCGCTTTGTTAATGTGCAGGCTGAAGACTCTCCCCAGGCCCAAGTTCTCTGTGTGCCTTCTGGGAGACCAGCAGCACTGTGACGAGGCCAAAGCCGCTGACCTGCCCCACATGGACATTGAGGCTCTCAAAAAGCTCAACAAGAACAAGAAGCTGGTCAAGAAGCTCGGTATGAAGTTAACACGACCCGCAAGACATCTGACTAGCAGTGATTGAAGTTTGACCAGCTTTTAACTTTGATCTTTTTGATATGTTCTCTTCTAGCCAAGAAGTACGATGCCTTCCTGGCTTCAGAGTCTCTGATCAAGCAGATCCCTCGTATCCTGGGCCCCGGGCTGAACAAGGCTGGCAAGTTCCCCTCCCTGCTCACCCACAACGAGAACCTGTCCACCAAGGTGGATGAGGTCAAATCCACCATCAAATTCCAGATGAAGAAGGTACGTTCAGCAGCAGTCGTATCAGAAAAATCTGTGCTGTTTGATTTCTGTTGTAAGCGCTAATATTAAATGTTTTATCTGTAAACAATGTTGAAGAAATTGATTTTATTAACCGGTTTTCTGCTGTGTTGTAGGTGCTGTGTCTGGCTGTGGCTGTAGGACACGTGAAGATGACAGAGGACGAGCTTGTGTACAACATCCACCTGGCTGTTAACTTCTTGGTGTCGCTGCTGAAGAAGAACTGGCAGAACGTGCGCGCCCTCTACGTCAAGAGCACCATGGGCAAACCCCAACGCCTCTACTAAATCACAGCTTTTCTATTAATAAAATGTGGAGATGCTCCAAAATTGACGGTTTTTGGGTGTTTTGTTTGTTTGTTTTTGTTACTTCTGGGTAGCTTTGTGTTCATCTGTGGAGTTTGAAACTTGGTTTTGAAAACTTTGGGTTTAATGGTCTCAGACATTTCATTAGTCAGTGTTGGATGTTTGTAATGAATTTCAATTTGAACCTAAGACTCTTCCCATTAGTGTAATTATCTTGGTTCATAATTTATCTTTTTACAGGGATCACTGAACATTGATGTCATGTATACAGGCCAAAATCACAAAGGCTTTACAATCTCTGCTCCATTTTTAGATCCATGTTTAGATCTGAAAGTCTGTTTAAAATATTCCATCTGCAACATTTTACATGTACAATGCTGTACAAAAGTTTTTGGTACTTTAGTAGTTTAGATCCTTAATCCATTATGCAACATAATCCGAGTGGCCTCTGATCAATCCCACATTCTGCTACACGACAATGACCCCAAACATACAACTAGAGTCTAATTGTGGGGGAAAAGACTTGATCTGTGTGTGCTTGTATATGTTTACACATATACAACTGTCAGTTCATATATGTAGGACTGGGTACGTTTGTTTACTTTTATGCATTTTTTCGCTCCTATTATTTTTGAAAGAAAGGAGTCCTGCAACAGATGGTATGTCCCCCCACAGAGCCCTGATCTTAATATAATCGAGTCAGTCTGGGATTACGGGAAGAGAATGAATCAACTGAGACGCCTAAATCCACACGAGAACTGTTCTCCAAGATTCTTGGAACAACCGACCTGCCAAATACCTTGAAAACTGTAGGCGTACCGAGGAGAACTGCTGCTGTTTTAAAGGCAAAGCTCACACTAAACATTAATGTGATTAAAGTCATCAAATCATCCTCGCTTTACTTTTAGTGCCTAAAACTTTTGCACAGTACGTTTTCTTAAGAAGATTTAATATTTTCTAGTGTTTATGAGAAACTACATTTTTAAAAAATGGACACTCATAGGAACAAAACCCTCGAAGGAGAGAAATAGAAATTAAACAAATATATCTCAACGTTCTATGGAGAACAAAATAATGAAAATATCCACTGGTTTATTTCCTAGTTCTGACACTTTAAATCCTAATACTTGCTGATTCATGACATGTCATAGACATTTTAATATCATCCATATGGAGCTCCTGTATTATCTTAATACAAAAATACATTTCTCATGACAATATCGCCAGATTTAAGAGTTCTGGAGACGTTTTTGTAAGGAACCAAACCTGTAACAGACAAGTCTGCTCTTATGGTCTGTGGGGGCCTGAATCAAGTCTAATGGACTCAAAATGTTTAATTTAAATGGAAATCTTTAGGAAAACAAGTAATGAAGTGCTGATGATAAGTGGATCCTGATCTGTTTGTGTCAGTAAATGTTTAAACCCTCTTTTATATGATTTCACCAGTCAATTAAAATATTCTCTTTGCCTTCATCTGTAGTGGTTCAAATGACAGCGAGCATGATGGGAACTGCAGTAGTGGCACATTTGACTCATCACCTGCAACAGTATTTATTTGCTACAGATAAAAACACAGCAGCAGGTAGATCCGTGGCTACCCATGAGCCTCTTGGGGCGGTCGCCCTGCTCGGGTTTGACTGTGGATCTCTTAATAGGATTATCTATTCTCAGTACAGGAGAAAGGCAGCCGGAGAAAATGGACCAAACACGGACAGGGACTTACAAGAATACATTTGTCTCTCCAGCAACAATAAAAAACTCATTGTTGATTGTGAAGAGAATTTAAAATATTTAATCTGGTTTTACTTGAGTAAAACATTTGGATTATTCTTGTAGTGATGAACGCTCAGGTGAGTCAAATAATCTACAGCTGTCTCTGAACCAGGCTGTTAATTCTTAGTGTTAATACAACATTTTATATTTAATTAGTGTGTCGTTCAGTGTCAGATAATATTTCTGAACTTCTTTCAGCCTGAAGCAGCGACAAACACTTATAATCTGCCCACCATGGCGGACAGTGACGACAGTGAAGACGGTAACAGCTGTAACATTTTTATAGAGAGACCACAAACCACTGTTTGGCACGGCAACAAATATAAACTGGATTGTCTCTTTATAACAGAAACCGGTCAAGAGGAGCCGCCAATCACGAGCTGGAATGAGCTGTCCATAATAGAGCGTGTTGGCCTCAACAGGTAACAGATCATGATGTATTTACTGTAAATAAAACCCAATTTAACTCAATCCTGCATTAAGTTTTGGATCTTCTTGTTTTCTGACAGTGTAGAGATGTCAGAGAAGGATTTGGAGGTAAGGCCACAAACAGATTACATGATGATTTTTCCTCTTTTTGTTGCCCTAAATGTGCATTTTTATGTTCTTGGTGTGTGACATGTGTGCATTATTTGCTCATTGTGCCTGTTGTTTGTGCTTTTAATGTTTTAATTGTAATGTTTTGTCTTTATGTAGGTTTAAAGGAGCGTAGTTCTTGATTTTGTGCTGAATATCTAAAATATCTATTAGGCATCAAATGCAAATTAGGCTTAATTTAATTTGTTTAAATGTTTACATCACAGAAAAGTTCAATTTTATTTTATTTTATTTCAATTTTAGTTTTATTGTCATTTCAACAATTAAAATACAGCTGAAGGAAGTTTCTCTGCAGCACCAGATTATAAACCGGAGAAACATCAGACAAAACAAAAATATAATTATATATATATATATATATATATATTATATATGTGCAAAACCTGAGTGAAATAAATGATGTTGGTTTGTTTCTCCTCACAGACGGCCTTCTCTCAGATTGCGCTGGCTTTCCGCTGCGACCAGTACACTCTGAAGCAGAGGCTGCAGGCGGAGGAGCACGCCCGCAACCTGGCCGAGGAGAACATCCAGCTGGAGCTGACCAGAGGCAGAGAGACCCTGGAGGTACAGTCTGCAAGTCTGAAGTAAGACTTGATGACCAGACCAGAGGTTCAGGGACATGTGTGTGTGTGTTTGTGTGGTGTGACTTAGCCTACTTTCAGGCACTTTCAGACTCAAGACCAGTTAATTGGGGACGGCTTGTCCAACTAGGGAAAAAAGCCGTGTCCCCAATTGGGAAAAAGTTGATTTTTGGGTCAGTGGTTACGGTTAAGGTTAGGCAAAGTCTCCAGGAAATTAATGTAAGTCTATGTAATGTTCCCAAAAATGACCATGATCTGTGTGTGTGTTTCCAGACCCTGAAGGGCCTGTGTCTGGACAGTAAGCGCAGTACGATCCTGCAGAGGCTGGAGCTGTCTCTGGACATCCTCGGTGGGACGGTGGAACGAATCTCTAACACAGCCGAGGTGCTCGGCGCCGTGCACCAGGTACACTGAGGTTCCTTTGCTTCTGTCGTGTGTGTGGATGCTCAGCGCCATGTAAGACACTCTCATCTCATTTCATTTCATTTCATAGCAGAAAATTGAAAAACATTACAAGCTGTCGACTGTTGGATCCTCACACAGTGAGAACAAAGAGCAATAAAACTGAATGAAGGTGACAAACAAATACAAACAGGGAACAATAAAAGTAATAAGAAGCATTCTTCACACATAAGGCCTAAACAACAAACCTAATTTGCAAAAACAGCATTTAACAGAAAACACCAAAACAATGTATGCAGAGGCAGAAACTGAAGAGATTTAGATTTTGATCCAGAGGGAAATATCTGTTTAAATGTTAAAATTGTAAAAAAGAGGAAATGTTTGTGTTGTGATATGAGGTTTGATTTCATATTACTTGGAATAAAATCCCATATTATGTAACTCATAAATGTCATCAACTGTTTATAAGTTGTTAATGATGACTTACTTTATTATTGGTTAATTAATTAATTGGCAGTGTTCAAAAAGACAAAATAATAATAAGCCAGAATATTAAAATGTTGGTACATCATGAACAAATGACTCTGAGTCCAGATGTTTTGCAGACTTATTCCAGATAAAAAGCAGTCTGAGGAGAGATCTCCCTTCATGGTCTCGCTGTCAGAGGATATAAACCATGTCAGTCTACATTTTAAACAATATCTCAAACTATTTTTCATATTTTGGGCTCAGCACCTGAAAAAAACAGATGTGCCTGAGAGTTTCTACACTCGACGATGTGGCCTCACAACCCAAAATATCTATTTCCATTGCTTCAATTATTAAACTGTAGCACATTATAAATTATACTATACATTTGTAAATCTATTATTAACAACTTAGATCTTTTGTTAGTGCCCCTTATTGCGCTGTAGTCTTACTTATGAAGTCCATGCAGTGAGTTTACGTCATTATATTTTCCGTCTTTGGTAGGAGGCTCGAGTGAGTCGGGCAGTCGAGCTCATGGTGGCTCACGTGGAGAATCTGAGGAGGCGACATGACAGAAACATGGCGGAGCTGGAGGAGCTCAAGAAGATGAACCCCTTCAAGAACGCCATCGACAGCAGAGCTTCACCAGGTTTCTCATCACGTGTCTCGTGGTATGTGTCTTGTTCTGCTTGTAATGTGCAACATCGTGACTGACATTTGGATCTCTTCTTCTAGAGCCAGAGGATGGTGAGAGCAGAATGAGAAGCTCTCAGGTATGCAGATATTTGGCTTGTTGTACAGTTTAATATGCTGTATGTGCTGTTACCTTTCTGTCACATCAGTCTGTCTACATTTAGATTCTCCTCTCACTTTTTCTTTTAGCCCTGCATTCGTCGAAGGGTCAGTATATCATTGATTCCAATGCAATTCCAGGTAAGAAGGTTTCTTTAGTGAGCTCTCTCAGTTTCTTTACTAAAGTTATCATCCAAAAAGCCAAACTTCCTCTTTGTCTCGACAGGAGAAGACAAAGCGAGACTTGACGAAGCTGGCAGCAGGTTCCAGCAAGACGTCCTCCCCCCCATGCCCGTCTCCAACACCGAGCCCCGAGTCCAGCGTCTGCGCCATCACCAAGGATGAGAGCCACACAGCGGAGGAAAGGTCAACTACAGACTCAGAGTTTATGTCTCATATCCGGACCACGTGGTTATGGAGTACATCACCTGATTTCTGTTTTCTGTGGTTTTTACAGGCCATTTAATCCAGTTGAAGCCCCACCAGAAGCTCCAGCTGCTCAGCTTCCTCCAGACCCCCCTCCCGTCCCCGAGCCAGAGTGCCCTCCACCAAAGCAAGTGGCCACCAGGAAGATACAGAACAAAAAGTATGGTTCGGACTCACATAACAGAAACACAGCACAACACACGATCCTAAAGTAAATAACAATTATCTGAAGCTCATTATGTTGTTTTTTCCTTCCTGTGTTTGTTTGACAGTGAAATATTTCTGTTTGGTGTATGTTGTCATTTTATTCTTCCACATTACTTACTTACAGTGTTTGCCCACAATAGTGATTCAGAAATCAACTACTATAAATAACAATAGACCTTTTTTAGATGTTATTATGTCTCATGGCAGGAAAAGCACATGTGTAACTAATAACATTAATTAGTTATTAACAGCCATCATTAATGTCATTAGTTACATGATTACAGATTACAAAGGCAGCAGTATAAGTTTCATCAGTAACACTTTAAGTCCCCCTATTTAACGTTCCTAAGCAGTACATAAACACTTAATAAACGGTTTATAACACATTATAATGTAGTTAGAAGCAGATATAAGGACATTTTAAGTGCTTATTAATGAACAGTTTTTGTCAGCAGTTTCAGCTTCTCCTGTACAGATGTATTCATATTATTGCAGCTGTGTTTTACTATATTGTTGTTCATTATCTGTGGTGATGCTTTATTTTACAGGTCCTTTGATTTTATACTGATTTCCTGGACATTTATTTATTTATTTTCCATTATTCCTGGATATTTTACAGAGAATGCAATTTTGGTACAGATGAGAAGAAACAACTTTAAAAAGTGTTTTGTGTACAGTTGGTTTTGTTGGTAAATTTTTCTTTGACAGAAAATACTTTGTTTTCAGTGTGTAGTTTTGTGTGTCAAACTACATATTAGCATATTAGGTTGTTTCTTAAAAACTCTATAACAAACACATTTCCAGTATACTACCAAATTATCAGATATATTCCAACAGTTTTTCGAAGAATTGTCTAATTTATTAAGAAATTTTGAAAAATAACCCAAATAGCCTATAATGAGTGGGTACTTACCAACTAAATCAAACTTAATACGTTTTCCTTTTTTTTCTTATAATTTGTACTAAATGTCCTACAAATTAATCATTAAATATCTGCAAATTACTCAAAAATTTTTCAGGAAATAAGTGTAAAATTAGAGGACCTGTAAAATATGTTTATATTATATATATATATATATTATATATTATTATATATATTATATACCAGAATCCACACATGGATGTCCACAGGAGGAATTATAGTTGTTGACAAATACATTAATAAACGCTTAAATCTGCTTACAACTACATTATACTCTGTTATTAACCAGTTATCAAATGTTCTATACTAATTATAAATGCTAAATAGATCATTTCATATTTAACTAAATGTGTTCTTTCCGATAGAGGTCAAACCATCATTGAATCATAATATTAAGTAGAGTTCGGTTAAGTTTTTAAGGCGTCATCCAAAGATGCCAGATAGTTGTTGTTGCTGTTTGTTGGTGCTTCAGTTAGAAACATGAAGGATTGTGACGAGACCAGATCTCAAAACATCAAAAATCATCACAGACTCTCATACATACTCTCAGGAATCGTAGTTGTCAGAGTTTATTTGTCCATTTTGAGAATAGTGATGCTATTTTTAATGTTATTGTAATGTAAGTGTAAATATCGTATTTATAATCTTTTTTAAAAAATGTTGATTTGCAATAGAAAATAAAGCAAATTGTGACCTAACAGGACATTTACCACTAACACCAGTACAAACCGCAGCCTCAAAAGTGACCAGTAGTATGAACAAAATCATTATAGGCCTCAATAGATTGATATTTACTAAATGGCTCTCTGTAATTGTGTCCACGTTTTGTTACTTTGCATGTAGTGGAATAATTTAATAGTGAAAATGGAAACGTGTGTCTTTATTTCAGTTCCCCTCTGGACACTTTGCGACAGAGACACAAAGGCAAAGCTGTGTTATCAAAGAAAAAGGCAGACAAAGATAAAAAGAGTACAAATATCTACCGGCGGATCTCTCCCGGCACGTAAGTCAACATATTTTTCAGGTGTTCATTGTGATGATTATTTCCTGCGGACAAACATTGACTGACCTTCTCTCGTCAGGTGTGGATCTCTGTGGAGACAACGACCTCTGGTTCACTGGCTGTATCGCTGTCGCTGGGCGCTGCTCTGCACGTACCTCTTTGTGCTTCTCTCTGTCATAACGCTGACTTACTTCTTGTGGAAGCTTCAAGATGGCACATTTGAGGAATGATCTCTTCTTTGGGAATATACTGTTTTTCAAATTTTGTGTACTGTACTGTACTGTAAAAATCAAGGTCAAGGTAAACTTTATTATCCCAGATAGGGATATTCAGGCGGTCAAGGTGCTTGTCTACAAGTGTATAGACAAGCTGAAACACTGTGTCATTCCAGAAAGCACTTTGTATGTGAATATTAAACATTTTGATGTAACACTTTTGGTTGTTCTTGCATATGTTTTGAAATAATTTATGTATTTTACTTAAGAAAACGCCTCCACCCTCTAGATTAACACCACAAACCTTTTTCAGTCATATTTTTTATTATAAATATACAAAAAAATATCAAAACTGATACAATCACTTGGTTAGTAACAAAACACCATACTGCAGTGAGAACATGTATCAAACCACTGTTAAAGGCACCAGTGATTAATTATTAAGAGTTAATAGGAAACAATAAGAGTCAGCTTACTTCACATCGTGTCTAGACAGATGTTAAACTTTAACTGTGTATATAAAAAGAGCAACGCATTTCCAAAGGTACATATATCAAATTTTTAGTAGGGAAAAACTTTAAATTATAGATAAATATAAAATTATATTAGGAACGGGAAAACTTATTTGAAAACTACTTGTAGGTGAATTTTATGTGCAAAAATGTGTGCCAGCCACAAAGAAATTCTTGAAACCACAGCAAGTTTGTTCTAAATCCTAAGATCCATTTGACACACTTATGAAATCGTATGAATCTCAATTCACCTCAGAAACTTTAGAAACATCTATTAGAAAACAATTTGAAATAAATAAAACTGGCTTACACCTTACAATAAGTTTTAAGTTATAAAAGAGAGAGAAATGTGCTCATCGGGGTACCGATAGGTCCACGTTTTCTGCATCAACAAACAATCTCACAGAGAGTCCAAAGACTTAATAAATACAGAGATAAATAGAGAGGAAGAGCGAACATCCTACTAAACATCCTGCAGAGGAGGAAATGTCTCAGCTACACCTGGCTCACAATTTCAGCATCCTCCGCTACAAACCACTGGACAGGAGTCCCGTCTGCAGCTCTCTGGAGAATCACATTACCCAAACCCTGCAAAACATAAACATAAACATAAATATATTGTACATATGCTGTATTTTAACATTACTGTGAGTTTCACTATTGGATCATTAAGTACCAACCTGTTTAAATGACGGCAGGTGAGGTGAAGTGGGGCTCTTGATACTCTGTTCCACATAACTTGGCCGTAACTTCTGGAGCTGGTTCCTGTGGTGCCAGGACTTCAGCTCCTCCGACACGATCTCCCGGGGCATCAGCCGGATGGCGTGGTTCGGGTACTCCTTCAGCGAGGGTGTTCGCACCAGCCTGGTGTAAGGCGGAGGGGGTTTCAACACTCTCCTCGGGGACGATGCTCCCTCCTGCCACTGTCTTTGCTGAGGGCTGCATGCCACAGGAGGGGCGGACAGGTAGCACTTTCCCTGGTCTGGATCCTGAGGGGAAAGGGGGCCGTCCTCCGCTGTGGCCCTGATGTAGCCGGGACTGGGCTGCAGCCGGTTGGTGTTCTTCTGTGAGCTGGGGAAGTTGGGGACCCCTTTCTTCTGCGCTCCTAAGTGGAATCCATAAGGTGGAGGGCAGAGCTTCGGGATGTCAGTGGGTCCATCCCTGCCAGGCGAGCTCATGTAGGAGGAGGTCGAGTGCTCCGAGCTGCTGTCCTCAGAGCTGGACTGGTATGGGCGCAGGGGAGAGTACTCTGGAGAACGCACCATGAAGTCAGTCGCACAGTGCCGCTGCGGCAGCCTGGCTCGCCCTCGATTCTTCTCTGAGCTGAGACACTCCACGTCGGTAGATGGCTTACTTTTGGGAAGTCTGAGGAGACAAATCATGTACAGTTGTAAAACAATCATACACATGCTGCTATGCTCTTAGTGCATTACACGCTTGATGTGTCTGATATGAGTTCTCAGTGTACCTGAAGGACTGGGAGTACTGTCGGCGTACATGCAGCTCGGGGGTGGAGGGGGCGCTGGTGGAGTGGTTGTGACGCAGCGCCGAGTTCTTGATGAACTGAGAGAGAGGAATCCTGCAGCTTTCTGCAGACACCTGGGTTCCCACTGGACTACTGCACACAACAAAAACAGAAAGGATGACATGAGATATGTAACACATAGAAGGTGAGACAGATACAAGTAAATCTGGACTATCAAGTCCTGCTAAACTAAAACACAAACATAGATTTCATCTGTAAACAGTCAAACTAAAAACTGTTCTCTCAAAGGAAGCTGAGAAATGTAAAGATTTTTTCTTTTCTGATTTTGTTTTCTCTCTGTTGGTCATGTTGACGGTCTAATATCACACTTTAGACTCATACCTGGACCTGCTGCTGCAAGCAGATTGAGGTTTAGTAGCCTTGTGGTACGGCTGGTCCAGACTAGACTCTTTCCACGGAGAGTTCTGGATGGGAGAGCGCTCATACTCCACACTGAGCTGACTCGCTGACTGCTGGGATGACTGCAGGGTCTTGGCTGACAGCTGGAGGGGGTCCAAGTAGGACGTGCCCATCACTGGGGGAGAGAGAGGGCCGGGCGAGTCCACATCTATGGATGGTCGGAGAGAACATCAAACAATCAGTATGAGGCAGGAATGCAACAATAATTTTAAAGAAAAGCCTTTAATGTCACAGTAGCTTGAATTCAAGCTGAAGAACAGTCAAACTACCCACAAGATGAAAGAGAAAACCGGCACATTGCCTCGGTTTTCTAAAATGTGCACATTGTATACATAAAAATAAGAATAAAATCACAATTAGGAACAAAAAAACAGAGCGGGGTTCACTTTTGTATTTTAATATAAATTTAAAGTTAAATGATTACATTTTGAGACATTCATTTAATTTCTGTGCCATCATACCACTCCAGAATATTTCTATCTGACCCACATATCTACTAAATCTAAATCAAAGCATGTTTGTAAGACAGTCCTCACTCACCATCATCCAGGGCCACCACATCAGACAGGGAGCTGTCATCAGACATGCTCAGATCTGCACAGAGAAAAGAAACATTTTTTAAAGTGTCCATTAAACCCACTGCGAGCGTTCATGAGTGCAGTGCACAGTTTGGCCTGAAGGGGGCAGCAGTGTCACTCACCTTTGTTCTGGCTGGTTGAGATGCTGATACACGGTGAGTTGCACTCGCTCTTGATCCTGTGCTGCAACACGGCCTCCTGCAGATCCTTCACTTTCTTCTCCTCCCTCTTGCACTGCTGCAGACGGCTCTTCTTCTGGGGTTTGCTGAGGTTCTCCTCCAGGGAGAGTTTGCGGGCCGCCTGATAAATCTGCATCTGAAGAGCCAAGCCGGTCTCCAGCTCCTGCAACTCTGGATCCTACAATAAGACAAGTTTTAACATTTAGTTTGATCTGATGAATTGTAGTCTCTTTTGCTCACTCCCTTTCTCTCGCCAAGAATAGTTAACACTGTACCTCTTTATCCAGATGGATCAGACCTTCGTCCAGCTTGAAGGAGGCTCCGATCCTCCTCCTGACGCGAGGCAGCTTCTCATCGGGCATCAGAGGATAGTCTGAGGGCAGTTTACCAGTCAGCTCCTGTGAAGACAAAATAAAAGTGTTGATTATAAAAAAAAAGCAACCGCTCATTTAGAGCTATCATAATGTTCCTCTTATTCTTGCTAGTGCGTATTTGTCGTCATTTAGAAGCTACTCACTGCCTCCCTGATGCAGAGCTTCCTGAGCTCCAGCAGGCAGAGCTCCAGACGCTCCTCCAGAGACTGGTGCTTCAGTTTCAGGGCTCTGGTGTGGGTGGTCAGGTCCTTCACTGGGGATGTGGGGCTGTCTGGACCTGCAGTGCACATACACAGAGGATCACATCAGGCTTTGCTCATCAGCATCAGTATCAGCCTTAGAATTAAATATAAAATTGACTATTTCTACTGTATATAGTGCACTTTTATATCAAGAATAGCTGCCTAAACATACTTAATAGGATGCATCATTTTCTTATGGATGAGTGAGGAATTCTTGGCTCATCCACACATCACTTCTTATATGTGATCCTTATATCAGGTTGGTGCTGCAGAGAACTGAAGCTGTGGTATCAGATGGTTTTTGGTCTGTCATATGTGGACTACTGCATGTCTGTGACTTATTGTTTGTTGTTTGTGTATGTTCTTTTTTTGAGCCTACACTGTGAATCAATTTCCCTTTTGGATAATAAAGTTAAAAAACATCATCTGCAAAATCTGTAAACAAATTTACTGCAATTTGTGGCCAATTAGACCATTTTTATTTTGTCTCGATTATGGATGTGACTGAGGAATTTGTCAAAAAGTAGGATTTTTTCCCCCAAAATAAGTAAATATAATAATGTGGCACCATTTTCTTTGCTTACTATTTTCAGATCAGTAGCATTAGAGCTGCAACGATAAGTCGATTACTTGATCGACAGAAAATTAAGCAGCAACTATTATGATAATGGAATAATCATTTTAAGGAAAAAATGCCCAAATTCTCTTATTCCAGCTTCTTAAATGTGAATATTTTCTGATGTCTTTAGCCCTCTGTGACAGTAACCTGAATATCTTTGGGTTGTGGCCTGTTGGGTAGGAAAAAACAAGACATTTGACGTTGTATCTTGGGCTTTGGGAAACGGTGATTGACATTTTTTGCTGTTTTGTGACATTTTATTGACCAAATGATTGTGTTTTATATTGATTACGCCGCCCTAATCTGTCTGTGATGTACAATGAGATCAGATGCTGTATTGTTGTATTTTGTTGTGATGTTCTTACCAGAGTGCAAGATAATCCCACTGTCAGTGTCACTGATCTCCTCTTTGCTCTCGATGGCTGTCATCTTGACTGTCTGCTCTCAAGTTTTTTTTTTAGAAATACCTGTTGAAATAAGATTAGTGAAAGTTAGATTGATCACTTTTAGGAATCTATATCTTCCTGTTGTTTTCCTACCACATGGCTTCATTCATGCTCGCTCCTGCTGCTTCACTTAACAAAAGTGAATGAGTGGCGAGTGTCCTTTCACACACTTATCCATGCAGCTCTCCATCTCCCTCCTCCTCCTCCTCCTCCTCCTCCACCTCTTTCTCCCCCCCATGCTCAATCACAAAAGAGGCAGACCCCCACGCTTGACTCGGCACATGTGCGGGGGTTAATCCGAATCGTGGTGCCATGGTGACGGGGCATGGCGCGGCTGGCTGGGGGAGCGTGTCTCCATGAGGCGTGTCAGAGGGCGTTTAAAGAGCCCGGACCCCGAAAAAGAAAGCAGATGGCAGCGGGAATTACCCCACTCGTGGACTGCACCTGTTCCCCCCACGCAACCCCTCCCTCAGCTCCCCATTCAACCAGTGTCCAGAAAACCCTCTGGGGGCTTTGAAGTAGAAGAATGTCTCAATGCTGGGCTTGTCCACGCAGCATCAGATCACAAGGGTCCTGCTGACTCCTGTGCAACGCCGCCGCATTCACAAACAGGCGAGCACAATTCATGTTTATGGCCTGCTCTGTCCCATTGTTGTTTTCCATTGAACATCTGACTGATAATAAACAAAAAACATGATGCAAAGAGGAACGACAGCCAGAACAGGAAAACAATGACAACAAATTGGAAATAACATCTGGGGATAAGTCGAGGCTTTTAAAACCAGGCCAGGAGGTCTGTGGCTGATTTGGTGAAATCGCCTTAGGGCAGGAGAGAACTTCCCAGAAAATGCTGCCTTTATTTTCTCCTTTTTTTAGGTCAATTAATTTATTCTGGGTCTCACATGTCCACCACCACCCTAGACTTCTCCTAAAAAAGGCCGGCAGATCATAAGAGACAACGTTACGGCCACTAACATGATTAAAGGATGTTGTTAGCTCGCCTTGTCTCAATGCCACACATTCATAAATGTTCATAAACTGGGTGACTCCTGGAGCAGCCTCTGAGTTTATATCATGTAAGCAAAACTCATATGAGAAGTAAATCGCCTGGACGTGAAAACAGGCGCAGGGATGAACGTGTGTGTTGCTAAGGCAGCAGTGTATAATCCTCAGCTCCTGTCTCATCCTCTGTGTTTGGAGATTGATATCAAGTCTTTTTCCTGTAGGGACCAGGAAGACACAGAGCCTGAGCCTCCTCTAACAGGATATTATTGTGTATCCCATAGGCCTGACCCTTTCACCACAGCAACTCATGTGAACTGATGCAGCTTAGAGCAGCCGGTAGCACAATGAAGCACAGGCAGCTCGACTCAGTAAAACAACACTGCAACAAAGGCCCTGTATCCACCAACCGGCCTCAATAATCTGCTGTGGGCGCAATATCTGCTGACAACTCCGCTTCTGGCCGAGCGGCGTTGTCGGGCCAAATATTGAGACAAGGCTGCAGTGAGAGGTGGGGGAGAGGAACAGTGCTGAGTTTTTACTGTGCAAACGACGGGGGCTTGAAAGCAGTCTAAAGACGTCAACAGGATTCCGGCCTGGTAATCAGAGACAGGCAGGGTAATGTGGGATTTTACCCACTTACACCCCATAACTCTCTGAAGACTTTCACAACGTCTGTGGTCGGAGGTCTCGGCTGAGTGAGTGGGTGGGTCGGCGGTTGGGTTGGGGTAAAACAGCAGATTTCATTAGATGTTGCAGCTTATTGCTAAGACATTGATCCCATTCGTCATTGCTTGGAGACGTGGGAGTGTTGAAATTACAAAGTTAGGGAGAGCCAAGAAACAATACTTTTCTCGGCGGAGCATAGCAGGAATCCATTTCCTGGAGGGGTAGCCGCTGATAGCACAGTCTCCACCCGGCAGACTTGATTGATGTAACCATAACATCTTAATTGCAGCGTGTATGATCATCACTAATGAGGACTATCTAGGAACGTGTCGGAGATGGGAGCTGACCGTCCCACCCATCCTCGACGCTCACCGGACCATGACGATGTAACATCTACGGAAGTGGGTGTTTATGGTGAGGGATAATGATGTGGATTCACTGTCTCCCAGACTTCCCCCCACCCCTCCACCCCCACCCTTTCCCATGAGCCTTTGGAGCTGTGATGTCCTGGAACGCCGTGCTCATTACCACTGTGGTCGGCCCTGGAATTACCAACAGGGACCAGCCTCAGCGAGGAAACAGCGAGGGATGCCTGAAACCAGACCGAGGCCTGTTTGAAACCCTGTAATTAAGATTCTCCACTGAGTGCTGATACTATGGAAGAAATCAAATGACTTTACAGCATGCCTTATTTCAGAGTCTGATGAAAAGCCAAAATCCATTCAGCAGAATGGATCATTCTGTACACAACATGAGCTGCTGGAGAAAAAAAAAAAGGGGGCATCAATGTGGGGGAGCGGCAGGAGGAAAAAAAAAAAGAAGTGTTGTGTTACAAAGCGCGCCACTGGAGTCAGCCTTAAGAAGCAGTGCTGATTTTGGAAACTCCACAGACTGTAGCAAAATGCAGACAGCAGGCTGCAATAACATGAAGTTCAAAAGTCACGGTTATGAGGAGGATGTATCAAAGACTCAGACACTGACAGCTTATTTCCTTTGTCAACTGTTTGTCAATGCAGGCATCTTGTTTTCCAGCAGAGACAATGCAGGGGTAATAAGCATTATACAAGCCTGCTCTCAGTCACTGGAGGCCATATGTTGAGCAGACACACCAGCTCTGTCGCAGCCCAGCGACAGCGTAAATAAAGAGGGCAAGAAAAGATGCTCCATTGTTCCCCGGAGGCTGAAGGGCTGGCCGTGGATCGTGACACCTTGTCCCTCTGAGTCATCGTCTCTGAGGCCTCTGAATGGACACTGATGGTTATCCCAGGGCATTGTCAGGATGTGGTTACAGCTTTTCACCCACAAGTGCCCACCGTTGACAAAAGAACCAGGGCATAACAACACAGAGGTGTTGTCTTTAGCACCACTGTAGCACTGAATGTCTGTCAACACGTGGGCTGTAGGAGACTGTGTTTATTCTGCTGCTGTGAGCACAAATAACTGCCGCTGACCGGCATGTTGCCTCAAATAATAGTCCTACAGTGTTGTTTATCTGTGAAAGCAACCTGTTCACATTCATGGTACACAGCAAGTGATTAAATTGCTGAGACTCCCACACAGTCATCCACCACAGCTGTTAAGTATTCATTACTCATAATTGCTTAGTCTGATGGTTGCAATACTGTGGGATTTTAACTCTTCTTATGCATTCCATTATTTCACAGGGTTTGTACAAGTATTCTTGTAAAAAAAAAGTGTTGATACACAGTAAAAATGGCAGAACTACACTAAAAAAATATCCTATTACAAGTAAAAGTCCTGCTTTTAAGTTTTTACTTAACTAAAAGTGCAACAAAATGTACTTTAAGTATCAAAAGTAAGAGTTCTCATTATACAGACTATATATGATATCATTATAATGAATCATCATTATTGGTGCATTAAAATGTACATTTAAGCAGCATTTTAATGTTTTAGTTGTCGATGTTGAGCCCATTTTATTAACATTACAAACTACTGAGTGCCTTAATAAAGCAATGATATTAGCTGATCATATATTTTGTATGTGAAATCTTTTAATCATAGAAAAAGTGACTATATCTGTCTAATAAATTAGTATGAAAAGTACATTTTCTCTCTGAGATGTGGTGGAGTAAAAGTAAAGATTAGCAAAAAATGGAAATACTCAGTAAAGTCATACTTATAGGTACAGAACATGTGTAAATATACTTATTTTGACCACTGAAGGAGAATGAACACTTAAAATAATATGTACTATCAAGGAGTGTTTAAAGATGTATAATATGTTAAAGCACTCAGTTTGATTACACAATTAACTCACATGCATAAAAGTTTAAGGACTTATAACAGTATCCACCGCCTCACACACTGACTCCTGGCTGTACTAGTGTTGCTGCTTCTTACCTGTCCGGTGTTTTCTCTCTGTATCATGTTGCTGACCTAATGAAAACCATGTGTACTCACCCTGTAGTGTGTTATCTTCTCTTTTACAGCATCGTCCCGACAGCAGCGGCAGCAGTAGTTCAGACTTTCTCTGGTCAGAAGTGAGAGCAGCGCTTGGGACATCTGTTCCAGTCAACTCCACTTTCTCTTTGAAGGGGGGAGAGCTGTGTTGATTTTTGCTGAAGTATTTATTTACTCGCTAATTTCCTCTTATATTTACTTCATAGCCCGTATTGTTCATTACTATAATCTCTCAAAAAATATTGTATTGAAAAATGTAAGTTTTAAACGGGGAAGGTAACTTATTTGATGCCAGTGACCCCCGGACTGTTTTTAAATGGTTTGTTCCGACGCTGCTGACTTTCCAGACACGCTCTGCGTATCGACACAGCACGCGACTCACCGAGGTGCTGTTGGTATAAAAGGAGACACAAAAGAGGAACAACCGCAGGGAGAAGAGACAAGTTTTGGTTAAAATAAATGTACCCAGGACAGCTGGCAAGTAACGTGGTGGTGAACAAAATTACACCTCCCTCTTCTCTCCGCCATGATGATGGAAAACAAAATATGTGGGTCAAAAATCATCCTTTCATCCATTCTCAAAGATCCAAAAATACGTTAAAACATTTTATATTGTGGAGACAGATGTACTTTTCATAGCTGATTATCTTTCAAATTAAACTACATATCTGACCTACTTGTGCTGAATAGAATATTTTGTCTAATTGATGGCATTTCATTTGATCATTTGGATTTTTAAAACTACTTTTGCTTACTTTATTCATTATTGCATTATGCGCAGTGATGAAAAGCACAATTGCCCAAACACTGCACTTAAGTACAAATTTGAAGTACTTAATTACGTATTTCCATTTGATGCTTCTTTATTCTTCTACTTAACTACATTTCAGGAGGAGTATACTTTACCTTTTACTCTACTACGTCTATTTTGTAGTTATTGTTACTATAGTTTCTTTGCAGATTAAGATTTAAAAGATCTATTATTAGCATATAAGATAAAACTACCCAGTAATAGTACATGAAGTAGTTAGAATCAGCTCCATCTCCAACACCTACAACATTAAAATACTGCTTGCAAGTTTTAATATGGATACAGTAAATTTAGCTGATAATACTTCCGTATTTGTATGTAAAAATTTAAATGCAGGACTATTACTTGTATCATACTTTGCAATGTGATCATTTTAAGCAGAAGATCTGAATACTTCTCTCACCACTGATTATGTGAAGCACTTTGGGTTTCTCTGTGTTCGTGGTCCGTTACTAAAAATAACCTAAATGTAATTCTGAAACAGCAAACAGGCTCCTTGTATTTGCTTTCAGCTGGTTGCTTCCCTGACCATCCCAAATGTCTCCAGTGCCTTTTAACCAGGCCCCTGGGTATTCCTATAGCCTATATATCCTGAAAAGCCTCCTCCAGATGGCCTGCTCTCTCCTCTCGTCCCGTGATGGAATGAAAAGATCAGCCAATTAAACAAAGTCCCATATCCATGTGAAAGAACTGTGAGAGTCCTCAGGGAGAAGAGCTGCATGCAAATCAATCCCCAGCGCTTTAAACTGTGTCCAACAAAACAGTGCATCTCTGCAAACCATAAGCAAAACCATTTATTTCCACAGCACACGGACACACTAAAAATCAAGTCACGACATAAACAGATAAACAAACATGCAAATGTGTAACACTGAGGGGATGTACAATGTTTCGTTCTGATTTCTGTTGATACAAAACAGTTCTCTGTTAGCAATCGCATAGATAGTAGTCTTATAGAAAGTAAATAATTAGGCTTGCGTGACTGATGTGGCCCTTCCGCCAAACAAACAATAAAACAGCCTCATGCTGCTTTAATGTAGGAAGAAGTATAAGAAATTGATTTTGAAAAAATAAATAGTATAATGACCATAAAAAACATAAAAAATATCAAGCCTCTCAACAGCAGTACCTCTCTCCCTGAACCAGTAGTTCTCCACATAGTTATGAATAAAAAGGAGCACTCCCTCATCTGAAACAAAACAAAGTTTTAAGAAGACATTTCTAAATATGGATCATGTGTTTCCTGGTGTGCATGATTCCTTATACAGTATCTGAAGAGACAGTGAACTCAATACAGGGCCACCATGGTGAGATGCTGCAGGGGCTGATGGGAGCCTCGGGGCCTCACTGCTCAGACATCTGTGTGCGTCTCAGGTTGTCCTTCACACGAACAAACTCTGGGATCTTCTGCTGGTTCTCCCTCCGCCTGATCTCCTCCTGCTCATACTGGACAAACAGAGGACGAGTCAGCGTGTCAGCCAGTCAGTGTCATTGTGACCATCTTTAGTCCACAGAAAGTAATAATATAGCATTACTACCTAATGACATTTACATCACTAAGGTTTAAATGGAGAGTGTTAATGTGCTATATGGCCTAAATGCTGTTTCAACAAGACTTGAGCTGGAAAACATATTGAGGCGATTTGGTCATAAACATGATCGGATGTAAAGCTGATTAGTATTGATACTGACACCTTTAATATGGAAATGTTTGTATTGGCAGTGGTGAAAGAAGTTCTCAGATCCTTCCATTAAGTAAAAGTAGCAGCACAATAATGTAAAAGTACTCCTATTATAATACTAAATCCTACTCAAGAAAAGATATAGAAGTGTTAACAAGTTGTACTAAAGTTTCCAAACTAAAAGTACTTATTCTGCAGAAAAATGGCCTCTGTGACTCATATATTATTATATATTAATTATCAGATCATTAGTAATCAAGCATTAGTGTGTAAGCAGCATGTTACTGTTGTAGCTTGTTGAGGTGGAGCTGGTTTTAACTACTTATAGTTTGGTAGTTTAGTCAAGGGGTTCTCTACATAGGGGCCAGGCCCCTCCAAACGGCCACAAGATAAATTTGGGGTGTTTTGAGTTGATTAATGACAGAAGAAAGAAGAAAAAAACTCTGTTGCACAAATTTGTATTCAGTATTGGACTACTCTCTAATCTTTTCTCTTTTTTTTGGTGAAATATTGGAAATGTTTACCCCTTTGGGCCTTGAACGATTATTTAAATAAAACCATCTGAGAAGTTTAAAGGGAAATCTCTCTTTTGTGGAACTGCAGAGGACATCTGAAACATGACAAAGGGCCCCAAATAGACAGTTTTTAATGAGTCACAAGCCAAAAAGGCTGGGAGCCACTGCTTTAATTTTTAACAGTGCATTGTGTCTTAAAAACTTATCATGTTTTTTTTTTAATGTAAAATCTTAACCTGAAAAGTAACTAGTTAGTATAGCTGTCAAGTAAATGTAGTGGACTAAAAAGTACAATATTTATCTCTAAAATGTTGTAGAGTAGAAGTGTAAGTACCACTTGAATAAATATATTTAGTTACTTTCCACTCTGAGTACAGTTTTTGGCCCTTAAAGCCTTGTGGTAACACTAACAACAACCTCTGTATGTTTGGTCTGAGGTGAATTTATTTATATCCTCTAATTACGTCATGAAGTGTCTCTCAGCTGTGTGTTTATGTGTCTCTGACCTCTTGCAGCTTCTGCTGCCTCTTGCGGAGCTCCATCTCCAGATCTGAGGGCTGCCGCTGTGCCATCTCCGCCTCCTTGTGCAGCTCCAGTCTGCGCTGCTCCAACACTCGTTTCAGCTCCGGCTTCTCCTCCAGCAGCAGGCCCCTGCACCCTCAGTCAGAGAGTAGTTAGTTATTGAGAACATTAATTAGTGCATTAAGAACAGAGAGTAGAGCTGTTTACCGTTTATGGCTGAGCAGCAGCTCCCGGTGCAGGTTCTGGTGGCTCGGTATCTCCAGTGAGGAGCCGTTGAGTTTTCTGGGCAGAATGTCGTCACTGCTGCAGTCTGCTGTGGACTGATGGGTCAGTGGCGGATGGCCAACAGAGATCTCTGAGGAACACAAAGCAGCTCATATATATCTGTCTGTCTATTGACTTTTAACCCCTCACATTTAATAAATTCTACTAAAATAACTCTAAATAAATAGTTAAACGTTGGATCCAGCAGTTATTAATTGACCTCAGAGTATTTTGTATATTGTTGATGTATGATTTCTGTCACAGAGTAACAGGTAAATTAATTAAAGGGAGACAAACACAATGATAATTTGAATAATAATTTGGTGATATTATTTTCAAAACAATATAAATCCATTTTGGGAGGAAAAATCACAACCTAAAAATCTGTGATTACTGAATTATAATGGAGCCAGTTTGTATTTACTCTATCAGCTAAGTGCTTCTAAAGACAATTATATCCATCAAATTCTAATCTATCAAACAAACATTTGATTGATAGGCCAATCTATCATTCAGATAGATAGATTGATTGATCTATTTGATAGGTAAAATGATTGGTAACACTTGACTGATAACTCCATCAAATCTTCTAATCTACAGTATCATCAAATGTGTTTTTTTTTTCATTTTTACTCAGCATTTGTGCATCAAGATACCTTTTCTGTGATGTCCGTATCCTGGTTTCTGTGAATATTTAGAATTAGAAAATGTAAAAGAGGGAAAAAAAGAGGAAAAACTTTGTTAGTCGCTTGACCAGTAAATTATGTCACACTCACTAGCCGAACCAAATATATGAACTCCTCTTTATTTTGATCTTCTCCTGACTGGACAGATGGTATAATTAGATAAGAGCTAAAAGGGACAGAGCCCGCTGTGCTGCTGGTTAAGCAGGTGAGCTGTGTTTTCTCGGAGCACAAAGGTGACGTAACAGCTCTGTCGCACTGTCAAAAACAGAAGGGCAAGTTTGGCCAGACAGTGATTGTCTTTGGCATAACATGAGCAGGTTGCATGACATCCTACTGAAGCCCAGTCACACAGATAACCGCCACACCCACTGAAACCAGATAACCAGCAGAAAGGATCATAATAAGCAGATGTTCGACTGCTGCTCACTCAAACAAAGTTGAATATACCAGCTGATAACAGCAAATTTCTGTTGTAAACTTCCTTACAGGCAACCATAATGATCCTCAAGCTCTGTATTTTGGATTATGTCTTTTACTGTTCCTACATACATAAGCCTCCTCGGACCCCCGCAGAGAGGCTGAGCTGGGAGATAACCTGATGAGTGCCTGACCTGATGGAAACCATTTTGCCAGTCCTGCAGAGCTGGGATGGATTCCAGCAAAATCAATCCACCTGATCTCGACTTGTCAACAACTTACCCTTCACTCTAACACAGGCGCTCTGAACTGTCATAGGATAAATATAGTTTCTCTTTGGCCTCATAGTTCATGAATCAATGTGTTGTTGCTACATTACTTCCAAAATCATCCAGGTTTAGAAGGAGTTTTATAAACCCAAGTGACCCAAGATTTTGAATTATGTTAAAACATGAAAACTGCTAAAATGGGAACAGCAATGTTTTCCCATGACAGAAGTGATGTGTCACATGTTTACCGGTGGCTTCATCAATTTTTCTGAAGTGTCCTGAAATATTTGAGAATCCAGAGAGAATTCAAGTATGCATAAAAAGCAGCGTGACACTCATGAGGATAAAACTTCCTCAGCAAATAAATCTTAGAGTGTTTGATTGGTCTCACTCACTGAACCAAAGCAGTTTCATGAGGCCACTTCTTTGGATTCAATCATTTTTATCATCCTAATCTAAAAGATTGTCTAGATTGTCCCAACAACAGTGTCTTTATATTATCTGTCCATGTTTTGCATAATGTGAAGAGGGATTTAAAGTCTATCGGCCATATAGAAATCAAAATAAATCAGGACTGTAAACTCACTGAGGCTAAATTTGACTTGACCAAAGTCAACTAAACCTCTGACAGATGGCCACCAGACCAGACGTTGACCTTTCAGTCACCAGACAGGAGTAAAGCTGTAAGAGAACTCACTTTTTTTGCATTTGACCCCTCCATGGCAGGATGGCGGAGGTCCACTCTTTCTGTCCCCCTTTTTTTTTTAGTCCATTGTGAAAAGAGTCCCACCTCCTCACAGCAACAGTCTTTCTGTTGTCTGTTTCTTCGCAGCATCCAACTCCAACATATTGTTGTTGACACGGAGGATCCTCAGACTCAATGCGCCACCTCGCAGTTGTCAGTAGTGGTATTACAGCATTCAAGATTACCTCACAACCCCCACAGGGCACAGGACACTAGATTAGTTAATTGCCGTAGACACAAATGCAGCTTAAAACCAACCTTGCACGGCACTATACCAGTCGACTCCTCCACTGTTAACACTGACTGAGGCCCCAACAACAGGCAAACCAACATATATAATGTGTGGCAGTCAGATTTTTCACTTCATGTTTATTGGTTCTTATTGCGTATAACAATTAGGCAGGGTGGACTTTACCATGAGGCAAGGTAGACGACTGCCTGGGGCCCCCAACTAAAAAGGCCCCAAACAGCTGTAGATTTATTATGATGTTTACATATGAAAAATATTATATTATGTTACTATTCTAACTCATTGTACCCAGAAATACCCAAAAAGCCCCTAAAGCACTTAAAAAATATGCAACTGTATACTTCAGCGGAAAACATTTACATGACAGATAAATGTTACTTGTTACGTTGCAGATTCAGATTTTACTCACAAAATATGACAAATAAAATACGATGCTTTATTATTAATTAAGCTATCCAGTTTTATACCGGAATTAAAAGCTCCACCTTAAACACAAGTTAAATGCAATTACGTACATTGTGCTGATAATGCCTCTCTTAAGTAAAAATTTGAATGCAGGACTTTAATAACAGTATTTTTTATTGTGTGGTATTAATAGTTTTACTTAAAGAAAAGGTTTTGAGTACTTCTTCTACCACTGCCAATACCGACATTCCCAGTTAGAGAGAAGGTGAAAATAAAGCCAGACAGAGTTTGCCTTGCCTCTCAAATCACTGAATCCGCCCCTGCAATTAGGCTTCAGCATCTGTGTTATGGTTGCTGCATTTGAACATATTTAGTAATTCTTTACATAGAGATGGAAGTTATCTAAACTTTGCATAATCAACATGTTAAAATCTGTGTATCTCACAGGTCTCTCTGCCTTTGCAGCAGACGATCTGGCAGTTAGTCTTTGTACAACTGCTAGAGCCAAAACTAGCTTTATTTATTTGTTTGTTTATTTAATGGGACAATACAGATATGCATTGTTACTTAAGAAAAAAAGGCAACAGATGTAAATTGTATAGGGTGTTCAGCTGTCCTGTGTCCTTTTGTATGGTGTATTTGAGTTTTTGCCCTCTGCTGCAAGTTAAATTTCCCCTTGAGGAACAATAAAGATCTGAACTGAACTGAACTGAACTAATTTGCAGCCCCTGCCCCCTCCCGGGGCTTTTAAAGTTCAAACAACTAAATAAACAAACAAATGGATGAAACAGATTCAGGATAAAAACTACAGAAAAGACGTAATAGTGTGTGTGTACGTGTCTGTATCTGCATGTGTCTGTGTGTGTATTTATTGTACATGACTGTGTATGTGATGACTTACAAGTACAAATATGTGTACAGTGGATTCAGAAAGCAGCTTCAATTTTTACACCCTTATTATGTTGTAGATTTTAAATGGATGAAACTGCCATTTTTGCCCATCAATAACCCATAATGACAAAGTGAAAACATGTTTTTTAGAATGTTTTGCAAATGTATTAAAAATCAAAAATGGAAATCTCTCATACATATATGAGTGAGGTGATATATGATATGATATGTATATATATGTATGTGTGTGTGTATATATATATATATGTATATGTATATATGTATATATATGTATATGTGTGTGTATACATATATGTATATGTGTATATGTGTGTGTGTGTGTGTGTGTGTGTGTATATATATATATATATATATATAAAATATGTATGTATATGCATGTACATGTGTGTGGTCGATTCATTCATAAATCATTCAGTGTTCACATCTTTGTCAACTACTACTGTCTCAACAGTACATTGAAAACTTCTGGTTTTGTTTTACACTAATTCATGTAATAAGTGGTTCCACATTTCTGAGTCTTTTACTGAATTCCTTTTGGGGAATAATATCAGGTGTAATATCATGAATGTATAATATCAGGTATTGTCGACAATCACTATATATTTTCCAGCCATTCAAAATGCAGTTTTGCCCATGACTCTAGATCTGCAAGATCATTGCAACTGAAAATTACTGAAACTGAAAATAACTAAAACGTAATTTAATTTGTGACATTTAACATTGGACTTAGTGTAAATTAAATACAAGTGTTAGAATTAGGTTGATTGTATATTGTTAAAGCTGTAGCTACATGTCTGCATTTAATGCTGTAATTTACCATATTTATTAGAATCTAATTCACTTAAACATAAATGAAAGAGTAAACAAACCCACTATATACCCACAAATATCCTTTAATTGTAACATCATGTTTTCAATCACTACATTTGCACATCATTCATTTATTTATTTATATTACTGTAAATACTTATATTATATATTATGACTTAATGTTATGCTTCTGCTTTCTTATGCACTTTTAAAACTATATTTCCTACGTTTAAAGAAATTTCAGGCAAAAAAAGAAAAAGAAATTACGTTTATGGCCACGTGAGGGCGACATAGTTTCTACTTTAATGTCCCATGATGCAACGCGGCTGTTGGCTATAAGTTAAACCCGGATGTTCCGCTTCTTCAGAGTGTGAATGGCGGGTGAGTGGGTTGTGATCATGTATGTTTGGTGAGTGAGTGTGAGTGTGTTTGTGAGTGTGTTTGTGTTTGTTTGAGTGTGTGTGAGTGTGTGTATTTCTGTTAAAAACCTACACAGTGATCTTATTTGATCCGGTTTGAGTCTGGCTCTGCTCGAACCGGAGATGATAGGAAAAAACGCTCTCGAGCCTCTTTGGCGCTGAGTAGCAGGCACTATTTCACCTCCAGGGCCTCCACGCTGCACAGTGTGGTTTAGACGTGATGAATTGATCAGATATACTAGTTCGGGATGAGTTTGGGGTTCATACTCCAAACTTCACGACGGACACTGAGTAAAGAGGCGATTCTGATCTAACCACAGGAAGAGCAGCTGGGAGCCCTGCGGCCGGTTAAACACCGGATTCAGCTAAAGACGCACAAAGGAGCCGCCGTCAGCTTCTCTCTGTGGCTACAGTTCAGCAAACATTTACCTCAACGTTACAGCGGTGATTGTTTCAGATTGTTAGTATATTGTATGGATTCACAAGACAAACATTATGTAGCTCCCTCTGCGGGAACTTAATGACTGTAAACAGAAAAGTTGTTCTGTCTGTTAATCACAGTAACCGTTTACTGATCCAAGTCTGCCTTAAAACCCAAATGAACACTGAGACGTGTTTTTCTTTTAATCATTCCTCCTGTTCATACTGGCCATTAGGCCACAAGATCCCTTCATAATGCACTTACAATTTAAGTGATGGCGGATAAAATCCACAGTCCTTCTGTGCAAAAATGTATTAAAGTTTATCTGAAGCTGATATGAAGCTCCGACTGTCCAAATCAAGAAGATAACTTTCAACGCTAGTGTTTCTGGTGCCAAAGTCCCTCTTTTTGTCACTATACTTTCACTGCAGCTCAACGGGGAAACACAAAGAGGGAATTTGATGCTAAAAAGACTGTAAATGTGTCCGATATCCACTTGATATGAATAACTCAGACTGCTGAAGCCTCATATTCAGATAAACTTTAAATGCATTTTTACCCAAAATGACTAGACACACTGGATTTTGGCCCCTATCATTTACATTGAAAGCACATTTGAAGGGTATCTTTTAATAGCCAGTATGAACAGGAGGAATGATTACAGCAAGGAAAACCTCTTTCAGGGTTCGTTTGGGCATCTGACTGTTGTTTTAAAGTAGACTAAAATTGTGAACCTTTTACAGTTTTCCTTAAAACACTTGGCACTGAGAATACAACTAGTGGCTAGTTGTTCTCACAGTGTAGCTTATGAATTAATAATATTAATAATCTATTCCAAGAGCAGATCCAACAGGATCATATCACTGGCTATTTCTAACACCTCTTCATCCAGTAGAAGCAACCCACCCTGGCCACTATCGCTACATAATAAACCTGATAAAACATAAATACATAAAATAAATAAAACAACAGAATAGTTAAATAAAGACATTAAAACAATACACTCATCAACAGTGTTTACAGCCTTCTTAGCGCAAGATTAAATAGTGCTGCTCACATCTTTATGGACAACTGAAGAGTGTTTTTTTGTTGGCAAACCTATACCTATGAATATGAAAGTTAGCTAAGATAATTATAAGATTGAAAATGTGAGCTTGTTTCCCATTTTACAACTTTCTGTTGTAACTTAAAAACCCCAACAGTGCATGTTTATTCAATAAAGCAAAATAAGCCATAAATGCAACATTAATAAACTCAGAGACCACTTGCCACAGTCTTTGAGTATAGTAACAGTGCCAAAATAAATGAGGCACAGTTTCAGGATGTGAAAAATGAACACAATGCAGTAATACAATTCTTAAATCTTTTAAGAAAATGTTGTACAGGGTAGAACTTGTATGTAAGCTTAAAGTACACTTCCTGAATCTGTCATCACGATAAGAAGATCAGAGCTCTTTTTCACTGTGATACTGTTACAGTTCCTGCTGTAGTCTCATACTGGGATGGTGTTGTGGAAAATATTCCTTGGAAGAAAGTTTGAAAACTACTTTATCTGCCTGTACCATAGGCTGTGTGTCATTTCATTATGATTATATTATGATTAATTATTATTGTAATTAATGAAGCATAATATTGATAATATATTGAATCACTCATAATAATAATAGTGATTACATAGTAGATTATTATAATCCCTTGAATTGTGACACAGCTATGGACAAAAAAAATGTACGTGAAAGCCATGGATCTCGCGATAATTCACGTTGGAATATGTGATGACGTCAGTCTTTGTGTACACATGTGACCCCGGCTTGTCCAACCAGCTTCCAGCAGCGGAAGAAGAAGAAGAAGTTCTCAGTAACGACCAGGCGAAGCGCGCGAGGGCGAACGAGTGTACCTGTTTTTGTTCGCCATGGCGGAGCATAGGAAGAGACAGCGGATCAGTCATGACAGCATCGCCACACAGACTTCCAGTTGCCGCGAAGCGAAGGCAGGCAGTCTGCCGGACGGAGCCGGAGCAGAGGGCCGTTTTGTGGAGGGGTCCATTCTCCGCATCACCATGAAAAACTTCCTGTAAGTTTACTGCTCGACGGCTGTCAGTCAACTGCTCAAACAACGTCTATAAACAGACATTAACTGCCGCCGACCTGAGACACATATGATAGAGACCGATGAGACATACACGGTGAAGCTGGCAGACTTATGCTAACATATCAGTGCTATTAGGAAGCTTGAAATAAACATCACCATGTATCCACTGAGCCTGCTGGAAACAAGCTAAAACAGGACAGTTTCAGTGGTTCCACGAAAACACATGTTCACATAACATGGTCACAATATCAGATATGAGCCCCCCTCCACTTCTTCTTTTTCTTCAGTTTGATATTTGAGCTTCACTGTGCTGAATGATGTATGTGCAGAGTTTGACACTAGAAGGCTATTTTCATATTCATCTCCTGAAAGTGTAATGTTTCTTTGTGTTCACTGAAAATGCTGGAACATGACATCCCAACTAGTTTGAAGCCAGTTGTGGTTTAAATATATAAGTTATAAAAGCGTGATTTGAAAAACTTGAAGTCTTCACACAGACACTACCAACAAACTTTATTGTGACTTAATTGTGTCCAGCAGTTAAACTTTTAACTAGTAAATGTAATTTTAAAGATTTTAAAGTGCTGATTATACTTTTTTGTGGAAAAAACATACCAGCATAGTATTTTACATCTTAATTCATGTTTTTCATGTAAGCCTCAAGATCTTGAAGGAGTCCTTACAACTCAAGTCGAATGGTTCATAATAGCTATCTACAAATTACAGTTTATTTAACCCATAAAGGACGGGTTCACAATTTTTCAAGTGTGTCTTAAAACAATAGCCAGGTGCCCAAATGGACATAGTGTTTTCTTGCCATAATCATTTCCTCCTGTTCATACCGGCCGTTAGAAGATCCCTTCATAATGCACTTGTAATGTAAGTGATGGAGGCCAAAATACACAAGCCTCCTTCTGTGCAAAAATGTATGTGAAAGTTTACTTGAAACAAATATGAAGCTTCAGCTGTCCAAATTAGTCAAACCAAGAAGATATTTTTCAATGTTACAGTCTTTTTAATGCCAAAGTCCCTCTTTTTGGCTGGACTGACTGAGTGATGAATTTATACCATTGGTCAGTTTATTTCAGGCAAGGTGTCCCATCTCTGCTACAAAACACTGCAGGAAATCCTGAAATATCTACTTTGTACTCTGACAGGACCTATGACTACTCTGTGGTGTATCCTGGACCGAATCTGAACATGATTGTCGGAGCCAACGGAACTGGCAAGTCCAGTATTGTGTGTGCCATCTGTCTGGGTCTGGCTGGCAAGACTGCTATCCTGGGCAGAGGGGACAAGGTAAACAGCAGAGCAACATTGATAGATGTACTCTGACATTGTCTACTTAGGCTTCGATTCAACACTTTCCAAAAGACCAATGAGTAAGTATGGCCAGTTGATATCAAGGCTGATAGCAACAGCCCAAATTAGGGGACATTTCATACTGTGTTATTTTGTCTTTCATCGTCCTCTTGCACTGAATTTTTGTCTCACATCACTGCACTGTTGTCAACCAGTTAAATGATTATACAGCTGACAAATAAATCAATTACAATTCTGATGATGATTGATATTTATTTTTCTTCTGTAGGTTGGGCTGTATGTGAAACGCGGACGCAATAAAGGATTTATTGAGATTGAACTGTAAGTCGTGTTAAGCAGTTTGCAGATACACAAGCTGTTAGACACGTGAAAATAATTTGTGTTGTATTTGTTTAAGAAGTTCTTGATGAACCCATTTAGAAATCATGAAATATGGATCCTGTTAACCTGTTTTACCATCAAGTGTAATATCAACCATATGAGGATTTTAGGTTGACTTTTTTTCTGAATGTATCTAACCGTAGATTCAAACTGCTTGTTCCTATTCCAGGTACAAGAGTGGTGGTAACGTAGTGATTAACAGAGAGATCCATGTGGAGAACAATCAGTCTCTGTGGATGCTGAATGGAAAACACTGTAACCAGAAAGCAGTGGAAGAGGAAGTCAAGGCTCTTTGTATCCAAGTCAGCAACCTGTGTCAGTTTCTGCCTCAGGTATGTTTTTGTCACTACAAAGACTCTACAGGTGCAGCTAATTAGAGTAATAGCTTAGTCTGCTTAATTAGTACTGTGACATTGTAGGATAGTTGTACAATGCAGGTGTTGTTTGTGCAGGTTTGTGAATGTTTTATTGAATATCTCATTTATGTCTCATTGTTTCTGGGTTTTCTTAACATAACATTCAATATTTAAGCAGTGTGACAGCATGTGGGTGTGGAGGACATGTTTTTTTTTTTTGATCATACAAATTCTTTCTTGATGAGTCAAAATTCTAACATATCATAAATATTAGCTGTAATGATTCATGCCTCACTGTTTTCCTGTTTTCCTTCCTGTTAATGTGGTTGGTTTGTCCCTACAGGAAAAAGTGGGAGAGTTTGCCAAGATGTCCAAAATTGAGTTGCTGGAGGCGACTGAGAAGTCAGTTGGGCCACCGGAGATGTACGATTACCACTGTGAGCTCAAAAACTTCCGCAAAAAAGAGCGAGAACTGGAGGTAAACATGCGGCTTATGTGGACATGAACAGCAGGTCATTAGCTTGTGCCAGTGTGTTTATGTTGACAGTCCCATTTAGGCATGACTGACAGTTTGATTGGGAAAAATAGTTGAATACACGTTAAAGAATTAATGCATATTAAAAAAAAAAGTCTTTTCAGTGAACACCCAAGCAGAATTATCCTTGCATCTTTTTGTCTGTCACCACTCAAGTATTAAACAAAACAAAGTCACAGCTACACCATAGATTGACAGTTTAATCAAATAATTAATTAAAAATGTAAAAGCATTGCAGGTCTCAGGCTGTTCTGGATTTTTCAGTGTTGCTGGTGGTTTTTGTTTCCCTGGTAGAACGTTGTGAAGGAGAAGGCCAGCTTCCTAGAGAAAGCTAAGCAGAGGAACGAGAGGAACAAACATGATGTGAACCGTTACTACGAAAAGAAGAGGCACCTGGACGTGATCGAGCTACTTGAGAAGAAGAAACCGTGGGTGGTGAGTGGCTGAAATGAAACACTGTGTACGAGAGAGAGAGACAAATACTGTGTTAACTCTGTCTGTGTTTCCCTCTGGTTATAGGAGTACGAGACCACCCGTAAGGAGCTTGAGGGTGTGAAGAAGGAGCGAGACGAGGCCAAAAGGCAGCTCTCTGCACTGAAGCAGGCCCAGGCGCCCATGCTGAGGAAGATCCAGCAAATTGAAAACCAGCTGAAGCCCACTGAGGCACAAATTAAGGCTAAGGTGCGAATTCAGCAAAAGCAAATATTGGTACCTTCTGACAGGTCTGTAGTATGACACCTGGGTCTAAAAGAAGAAGTACAGACAATGATTTGGCCCCTACAGCACAGCCCTGTGTTTCTTTTCATCATCTATTCAGTTGCACCCCTTAAAGTAAGAAAAGTCAGACCAACAGAGAAACCAAAGGCCTCATAGAAAAAGATATACACAACTTCACTAAAAAGAAACTTAAAAAAGACTGAATGAAAATGGAGGGAAACAAAATTAGAGGAGCACCTCAACGTTCTTGAGGAAAATCTTTACAACTGTGGGATCAAACTTACAGACATATGTCTCAGTTTTGGTTTTAAAATAACATGAATAATCCTCATGTCCCCTACTGAATCCTCACCGCTCTTATAGATCCTGACCTTTTGACATTGTATAAAAATGGGATTTTGGTTATCGGGGAATAGGCCAAAAGAGAGAACCTCATTTCACATCTCAGTGCACATTCTCGTAACACTACATCTGTGGCTAAAAATATGGGGTAATTTAAATTTTGAGAAGTGGCATCACTTAAAGAACGAAGCTCACGCCATTTCTTTCACAGGACAGCTGTGAAAAACATACTCATATTTGTTGTTTACAGTCGTCTCCATTACTGTAAATCTCTTCACAGGCTTCCCTAAGAGCGTCATCAAACATCTACAACTGACTGCACTTATCACCCACACATTAAAATCTCTCCACTTGCTGCCTATAAGCTATAAAATTTATTTTAAATTGCTTCTCGTCTTTTTTAAATCACCTTGCGGCCTCGCTCTGGGCTACATCAGTGACTTCCTCACAGTTAATGTTCCTCACAGATCACTCTCACATTAACTGTTCCTCGGTCCAGGACTAAAGTCTGTGGTGATGCTGCGTTTAGTTCATACAGCCGACAGCCAACATAACTTAAAACTCACTTTTTCAAAACGTTTACTGTATTTTAAACTCACCTACAGTATTTATTGTCATTGTTTTTAATGGTCCCTGCATCTGTCTTTTTATTGTGTTTTATTGTTTAGTGAAGCACATTGTATTGCATGTTTTTGTATGTCAATTTTATTATTAATATGATGGTAAAATTATCTTGTTGTTTTTCAGACTGTTGCCATCAAAGAAGCGTCTCTGATGTGCAAACAGAAACAAGATCAGTTGGATCGAAAACACAAAGAGGTGAGACTTTGCACTTTTCTTTTAACACAGAGCAGCAGGTGCAGCTGTCAGCACTCATAATATGTCATCTATGTTTTTGTCATCTTTGAAAACCCCTCTGGTAGATTTGGCAAGGTATGGAAGTTTTTTTCTTGGAAAAAACATCACAAGAATGAGTAGAAAAGTGCGATTGAACAGGGGCTTCATATTTGTGAGTGAACAAACATTAAAGCTTGACATCAAATCCCTTTGAGTGCTTTACAGTAAATTATGTTTTGAAAATGTCAAATAATTTCAGTTAAACAATAATGTATTCATAGCTTTGTATCAAGTAAAGAGGAGATGATAACAGAAATTGCCATTTAAATGATATAATCAATGTTTTTGTATTTATGAATGAAGCCTTACTTCATATCATTTATATTGCTTACTTTCTCTGTCCAATTTGCCTTTATCGCAGTATCAAACAGACTTCATCTGTAGCTGTGTGACATTCATAATGAATGACAACTCTGCCTGTTCTTATCTACAGATTGAAGATATTAAACAAAGGCTGAGACTGAAGCAGATGGAGGAGGAAGAAAACCAGAAGCGAATCAACAACACCAGACGGACCATAGAGGACTTGAAGGCAGAGCTCGGCAAAGTCGGCGACCAACCAGACGTGACGCCGAGGATCAATGCTGTTTATGTCGAGCTGAGGCGCGTCCAGGAGGAGAAGGCCAAGATCGAAGGAGAGAAGGCCGACCTACGCAGGGAGAGGGACAACCTCTGCGCTGAGTCCAAAAGTGAGTCCAGTGTCCTCTGAACCAGTTTACATAAATAAAGATCTGCTTGTTAAGCATGTTTAACATATGATACTGCTCACTCTGGTAATTAAACTCTGCCAGCGTCAGTTAAAGAGCACATAATGGAACAAATATTTATAGCTGTTTATTTATTTTTATTGCCAGTGTTGGAGAGAAAGCTCAGTGACATGAACAACATGATGAACGCCAAAGAGGAGAAGCTGCGGGGACGTCACAGAGACACACACACTGCCCTTCAGTGGCTCAGGAAGAACAGAGATCACTTCGAGGGAAACGTCCATGAGCCCATGATGCTTGTAGTGAGTCTGAACAACGTGTTTATATTCATGTAGTAGGATGACAGAATGAGACGGGTGTGATTATATTCTTTTTGTAATTGGGGAAAGTTGTTATCTTGGATTTTTCAGATATTACCAGAAAGAAAATAGGTCTCATGTTCTTCATTCCTCAGATCAATGTAAAAGATCATCGCTTTGCCAAGTATGTTGAGAACCACATCTCGTTCCATGACCTGCGGGCGTTTGTCTTCCAGAGGAAAGAGGACATGGAGAAGTTCATGGTGGAGGTCAGTGTGCTGCAGATTGTCCTGTTGACTCTGGGTGAAGTGCAAATTGTTGATAAACTTAATGTTGAGAGTTGAGATTTTACCCTCCTAAATAAAAAATTTAGTTTGATCATTCTTGACCCTCAGGTCCGAGACAAAATGAACTTGAAGGTGAACTCCATTTCTGCTCCGGAGGAGTCGTGTTCTAGGCGGTCTCCATCCCGAAATATCGAGTCCTTGAAGTGAGATTTATTTTGCTTGAGGCGTGACGACCTCTAAAATCACCATAACCTATATTTATTTGTGTAACTGTGTCTTTGCCTGTGACTGTTTCAGTTGAGATGTTTTTATACGTTCTTTTAAAAACGTCTCTTAACTTTTTATTTGCAGGCGTTTCGGGTTTTTCACCTACCTCCGTGAAATGTTTGACGCTCCTGAGGAGGTGATGAGTTACCTCTGTCACCAGTACAGGGTGCATGATGTCCCTGTGGGCAATGAGAAAACCAAATCCATGATTAAAACGGTATGTTCCTCGTCCCACACCATACAAGTTCCCAGAGCAAAGCAACAGAGAATTAAGGACATGAATATCATTCAAAAACTCACAAACAGGTGATTGAGGAGCCCTACCTCAAGGTGTTCTACACAACAGAGGAGAGGTACACGTTGAAGAGGTCCTTCTACTCCAACAAGATCAGCACCAGTAACTCTGCAGTGCACTCTTCCCAGTACCTCACCATCACTGTGGACGCTGTACAGAAACAGCAGCTGGAGCAGCAGATGAAGGTGAGGGACAGTTCTGAGACATTGAAACCTGTTAAATTTTAAAATATATAGAACGTCACACTTCAACCATGACTTTACACCCAACAAAAAGAGAAATACAGAAGGATATAATCTTTAAATATATTTTAATTGTGAGTTTAACCGTAACTTCCATTGCGAGCAGGCCTGTGAGTCGAAGTTACGGGACATCGATGAACGGCTGAAGGCCCTGCAGAAGGAAGCCACTGCGCTGGATCGCCGTGACAATGAACTGTTGGCAGAGAAGAAGCAGCTCCTTGAGCTAAAGGGCAAAAAAAGACAACTGGAGCAGAAAATCAGTACCAAGCAGGACAGGTAAATCTTGTCTTACGCTTGACACAAACATGACTTGATTATTAAATTATCTCTGAACATGGTTTATTAGGTCTTGTGACCGCAGATGTATTAGAGTTGGTCTGACTCCCTCTTTCCATGTGTTTAGTCTGAGGCAGATGGAGCAGAGCGGCATTGACCTGAAGAAAATTGAGGAGGAGACTAAAGAGAAAATTGCAGCTGTTAACTCCCAAAAGGTGTCCATAGTCGCTGCGTTCATGGCCCAAATGAAGGTATGAATAAATTAATTGTATATGATTGAATCATATTGGATTTCTGTGGTTGGAAAACATAAAAATGAAATATTATTTAATAGCCTGTTGTTCCTTCTTTTTTTTTTCTTGGTTGCCACCCAATGAATCAGAAAACTGTGATTTACAGTCTTAATTTGAACTCTAGCAGACACTTTAATTGTAAACAGTGAGAAAGACCATTTCTAATGTGGTTACAGATTTTTAAATTACAAAATTTTCTCCTCTCTTATTATAAAAGTATCCTGTCTTCATAATCATTCTCTGCCTTATTTCTCTCTTTAGTTGTCTGACTCTCTTTGTGTCCTCCATTGTCCTTGTTTCTCTCTTGCTGTAGCTGAGAGCCAAGCTGACTATGGAGAAGGTCTACCTGGCTTTGGAGACGGTGGGGCTGACAGCTGAGAAGACCAAGCTGGAGAACGATTGTAGAGAAGGCGCTTCTGAACTCAAAACCACTGATGTAAGTATTTCACATACATGCACACTAATGCCATTATGGAGGCGTTTGGTAGCCTGTTCTTCATTGAGAGGACCAGGACTCAAAGCCCTCATGTGAGCAAGCATCCACCCTGCTCGAGTGCCCACGACATAAATTCTTAATTCTGTATCACTGATTTATACAAAATGTCCATTTGTTGTTGCAGCAAAAATGCAGCCGTCTGGAGCAGAGGAAGGTCCAGCTGACAGAACAATGTAAAGGCCTGTTGAAGACGGCAAAGTCGATTTGTAGGATGCAATCTGATGAGACGTTACCTGAAGACCTGCGTAACGTTAGTGTTCATCACAGTTTATTATGCTGAATGAGACAAGTTTCTTCTTCTGTATCACTTTGTATAAAATATTATCAGTGGAGACCACAAAATATGAATATTAGTGTTCAAATTATTGGTGGTTCTTGTTTTTTTTGTTATTGCAGGCTTTCAGTAAGCTGCCTGACACGCTGGACGAGCTCGATGCCATGCTGAATGAGGAGCGCGCCAGAGCCGAGTGCTTCACTGGCCTCAGTGAAAGTGTAAGGCCACATGAGAATCTGCTGAGGCTTTCATTTGTTTATGCTTCATTGATTTTTTTATATATATAGCTATGATGACTTTATTCTCAGAAAGCAGAGTATCTACAGAAATTATATCAAATTTGAGCTGGGAAATCATGAAAAATCAGTTTAAAATAAATAGATATAAATTATAAATTGGCTTATAATGTTGAAGTCATGAAAATGTGTAAATTGTACATTGTAGTGATTCGGAAACATTAGAACTCCATTAGATCATACAAGCTGTTTTAGTATTATTTATTTATTTATTTATTGTTTCTCTCCCCGATTCTCTCTGCGTCGAAGGTTGTTGACGAGTACAACAGAAGAGAACAGGAGATCAAACATCTGGAGAAAGAGCTGGAAGACAAGAACAACGCCCTCAACGCCTACAGGCAGAACATATCAGAGGTAAACGACTCTGTCGCTGCAGTGACTCTTCTGGGATTGTTTACTTCTTTTACTAAGAACTCAATGTGTGTGTGTGTATGTATGTGTGTGTCGCAGGCTAAGGAACGGTGGCTAAACCCTCTGAAGCAGCTGGTTGAACAGATCAATGACAAGTTCAGTGATTTCTTCCGCTCTATGCAGTGTGCAGGAGAGGTTGATCTGCACTCAGAGAATGAGGTAAACAAACAACAACAGAAACACTTGATCTGACATCACAGGGTCAAAGGCTGACTTCATCATCTGCTTCTTTTTATTCATGTAAGATGTTGTTGGTATTTGTAACTGTTTTTTCACAGTCAACCAACTGAATTAAGCACAAGTTAATTTAATCCCATCAACCTCTGATAGAGTTTAATATAACGGTTTGATTATTACTCCATTAACCGACTGCCGTCTGTCTGCAGGAGGAGTATGACAAGTACGGGATCCGCATTCGAGTAAAGTTTCACAGCAGCACTCAACTCCACGAGCTGACGGCCTACCATCAGAGTGGAGGAGAGCGTAGCGTCTCCACAATGCTCTACCTCATGGCCCTGCAGGAACTCAACCGCTGCCCCTTCAGAGTGGTGGACGAGATCAACCAGGTAGTTTCTCTCTCACACACAAACACACTGAACAGTAAACCAGGCATGTGGTTTTTGTGTATCAAGGTAATAGTTGCTTTAGTCTCTGTCAGTGTCTTATACTCAGTTTTAGTTCAGTTTCTAAATAAGTTTTTGTTTTCAGGTTTCAACATAATTCTTTTAAATTAAAATTGTCGCGCAATCCCAATGTGCAATCGTGAAAAAGTATGAAAAACTGGGAGACGAACGAGAATGGGGGGGGGGGAAACATTTTTTGTGATGAGTTTTTTGCTCACAAAAACACATAATTAGTGACACCACCAAGCTAAGTATGAAACTAAAAAGCAATCAGAGATGCGTCAGCCTTTCATATCCGTTTTGAAAAAAAGTCCAAATGGAACCAACAAACATGGTCTAATCTGAATCCACTATGTGTGATGAGCACATCAACATCAGTCCCTGTTTCTGTAGCTTGTGGCCTAACTATTCACAAAATGTAGGTAACAATAAGGAAATAATGTAGCACATCTGCAGATGATAAAACAAACTAATACATGCAGGAAAATTCACAAATCATGTTTCCTTTTCAGTTTGTTCTCTAAAGATCTTAATATTTTTTTTTTAAGGTTTAACAGATTGAGTTTTCACTTCAGTAAAATAATTTGTTTGCAAAGCAGCTAAATCTCACAAAATACTCTACATCAGCAGGAACCAGTTTATATCCTCCTGAGTGTGATTTCTCTTCAAGTCTACAAGCAGTAATGCAACAGTTAGTTGTCTCCTGCTTTTCTGTATGTGGACTTGACTGAGACGGTTTGTGTCTCTGTGTAGGGAATGGATCCTGTAAACGAAAGAAGAGTTTTTGACATCGTGGTCCGCACGGCCTGCAAAGAGACAACATCCCAGTACTTCTTCATAACTCCCAAAGTGAGTGTTTATACCTGCTAATGAGTGAATGTCTTGTGTGTGTGTGTGTGTGTACATCTACTGTATGTTGTGTTTAGTTTTAATATTTATGTGCTCAAACTGTGTATCTGCTGTATTGTCGATTTTCCTGACCTTTCTGCTGCTGCTGCTGTTTGTCTTCAGCTGCTGCAGAACCTTCAGTACGCCGATGAGATGACCATTCTTTGCGTCCACAACGGCGCCCACATGCTTCCCCCCAACAAATGGGACGAGAAGGCTTTCATCAGACGGTGCCTCCAAAGAAAAGCCAGGGCCTGAATCCACCGGGCCGACTCCACCTGCCTGAGCTCAGTTAGTTTCCGGTTCAATGGATTCAAAATAAACACCAAGTGAAACTGACATTTATCAATTATGGGAAAGAATATTTTCTGGAAAAATATGCCGTATGAACCTTTTGTTTATAACTCTCCAACAGATCTTTCCTTGTTTACACTCATCTCTATGCAGCACTTTTTATACAGTGACATTTTAAATCTTTTGTTAACAGTCTCATTTATTCCAACAGTTGTATGTGTTTTTAATAAAATATTCTGCAGTTTCTCTTGTAAATGGGTTTGTTAAAATTTACTTAAATACTGCCTCAGTATGCAATGCAGTATGATGTTTCTACATGCAAAATACAACCCTGTTATTTCAATCAAGCACAGTAGAGAAGGAGTCTGGGGGAAAAAAAGATAAATGCTGTTGTGCTTGAATGTAAATGAAATTTGAAAAATTGGTTTTCTAAGAAACCCCTGAAGCCAGGAGCAATCTGTACAGAAGTGAAATCAAAACTAAGAAACATTCAGTATTATTTAAAAGCCAAATTATGTGCAAATATACCTTAATGTTGTGCTGTTACTTCATTAAATATCCATTTGGCTGTCAAAATATGTGACCGGTGAATCAGGTGAGTATTTGTGTTCCTATTACATTGTGCATTTTATTAAGGAGAGTTTTTAAGGTTAAAGTGATTTAGAAATCAGGCTCATTTTCTGTGTGTGTCGTATTTAGAATAACACCAGCAGGACAAACACACATTGAGAGAACTCCTTTATTTACAGGTCTCTGAAGTGAGCAGTAGTCAGAGATGATGATACCAGAAACTGCCATCAGTCTCCCTGCAGTGGCTCTTGTGTGAAAAGGCCTGTGGAGGTAAAAAAAAAAAAAAAAAAAAAGGCTCTTTATTTGAGACACTCCTCTTCCCACACTGAGAGAGTTTATGTAAGCTTCACACATATTATGTATTGTGTTGATTGGGGATCATAATATAACTGAACTTCACCTGTGCTTCACTTAATACAGTAGATTGAGCGTTTCTGTGGGTCGACCCAAACCCTGATGTCCTTTTCGCATTCATTTTCCAGCACCTCCTGCTCCTCTAAGCTTCGCTGTGTCCTCCTGTAAAATTGGCGAGACAAATGATTTATTAAATTCAATCAGACATCCTGAAATGTCACTGCCAGTCCGTGACCTTAACATCACAGATGCGTACCTGTTGTCCTCAGAGACGGTCTCCTTCTGGTATAAAACCTGATTCTTGCTCCACAAGAAGTCCTTGTGTTGATCGTAGACGGCCTTCAGCTTTAAGTCCAGGCTGTCGTGTGGAGCCTGAAGTGGAGAAAAGAGTGTTAAAAGTGCTGAAGGTGCATTTGCCTTGAAAAGTTGCTTCAGAAGTGACACACACACACACACACACAGTTTAAGATTGTGCTCCCTGACTTTACCCGATGCTCATAATACTGAACACTCCGCCGGCTGCTGGACACAGTGGCTGCATCATGCAGGCGACTCCAGGGCTCCTCAGTCTGGGCCATGTGGCTCGGCTTATCATAGGTTTTCCTCTGTGCAGAAGGAAAGGAGAAAAAATGATCTCCAAATTTATAAAGAAATTGTGTCTATTTGATAAAGAATTATAGAGGAAAGTAATTATTGGAGCAAAAGTAAATCATAAGGTTCATATTAAGTCCTGGTCTGATGATTTTCAGACGAGTTTCACAAGTGAATGTTTTAGAATGAAATGCTACAAATGCAGTAAACTACATGAAGCGTAATAATGGCTGTTAGTTTAGCTAAATTACTTTAATCCTTTCATTTTATGCATCAAAGATGTTGGTTTTGTTTAAGTCCACAAAATGATTGAACACACACTTAAGTCACACAAACACAATTTAAGACTTGAGAGAAAACACACAATGCTGGTAGAAAGAGTATGAATGATTTCCTGCTGACTGTAGAGGATAAAAGTCATTTTACATAAGACAGAACTTTACTCAGAGGACATTTTTGTTCCAAAGATGCTGAGTATACATGTTATAATCACTTCATACAAAGTATAAATATAGTATATACATTAATAGTGTGTATACTGTATACGTATAAAACTTGGGGGAAAAACCCTTTTCACTGAAGTAATAATGAATAATTATCATGATTAAATGTACATTTTTAAATAAATATCTGAACACGAGGCAGCTCATGTTTTGTTTTGGTAACATGGATCTCTGACAAACCTCAACTAGTTAATTATCAGTAATAAGTTGACTGACCTGCTGCGGCCTGAAGCCGCTGAGAGTGAAGCCGTCTTCAAACCTCGGGGAGGGGAAAGGATCCCTGCTCGACATATTAATGACAACAAGAAGCTCGACAGACAAATAACATCATGTGTACAGACTTTGTGTTGCTGTAACGTTTGCTTTACTCTTGCTAACTTAGCTACTTGTTTACAACCTGGTTCCTAAGCAACCAAGAACTTCCGGTATCAAACGTGTCTATCCTCCCTCCTCCCTATGTGAAACACTGGAGACAAGAAACTCAGAGCAATAGTAGATTAGTATGCTGTCTGGTCCTAAAAAGAGATCATGAATTGTCAGAGATAGAAAGCAGAGACAGATCCTAACCAGTTACAGACTCAGTGACCACACAAAAAATGAATGAAAACAGAATATGTGGTCACCAGGTGAGGCTGAGACAGAGATAACGTCCTCCTACACTGTAAAACATTTAGTGAAATAAGGAACATTTACTTTACGAGTTAAAGTATACAATTTCAGATTCAAAAGAGCTTCATGAGCTCTAAAAAATTAAAAAATACTCCCAGGAGAAGGAGACAGGACATATCTTACTGCCCAATATCAACACGCCACAACCTGAGACACACAAATACTGTGTATCAATCTTAATGTTGTGTTATTGTGTTCTGGCGTTCTGTCCAAATATTTAGACAAACTGGACTTTGATACCTTGGCAACGTTGTTCTTGAAACCTTCATGTCAATAAAACCTTTTGAATTGTAATTGAATTGATAATTTGAGTTGGAAGCTGTTATATTAAACCAAAGGTGTTTCCAAAAGTTATTTTCCCACATCTAACTGCTATTTTGACCAGTGAAAATCTCGAAATTTCACTATCTTGAAAAACAAACTGTTTTTCAAACCACCACTTTATTAGCCATCAGTTGCTGAAGTGTGATTGGTGCGAGTGTGATTATTTCCTGTGGACGATAGCTGATAACAGCTCACTGCTGCACAGAATTTCCACATAATATCAGCAGCAGGCTGCTGTGTTGTTGTTTAATACTGAGACGTTAAGTGATGATTCATAGTGAAAACAGGGACCAGAGCCAATCACCTGCCAGTATTTGCTCACCGTCCAGAGGCAAGCCGCGCCTCTCGCCTCACCTGAGGGCGCAGGTCAACCTGCGCTCCTAGATCCGCATCACTTCAGCACTGACAGGACACGACGATGCAGCGAGGCCCGGTAAACCCGAGCCACCTTCTACTGTGGCTGCTTTTAGCACAGACATCTGCGGATCTGCCGATGTGCAAAGAGGTGAGACAATTCGTCATTTTTAGCGACATTATGAGTAACAACCCATTCAGAGCTAAAATTACTCATAAGTGTCAACTGTTCCTGTAATAAAAATTGCATTCACGTGCATTTAACTTAAATGTATGTAGTCTAATAGGAAATTATAGATGAGAAATCCTGCAAAATATCAAAATTGCAGCTCTGAAATGCAAAGAGATGTGGACTTTATGTACCTGAACACCAAAATATTGATTATTGGATGCAACATTTCTGAAAGTTTTTAAAGTTAGTTGACCTATAAAACAGCTTCACCCAACTACACATATGTCTGATAATAAAGGGCCATGTTCTAAATCTGTATTTTTGCTGGATCAGCTTTAAAATTAATACAAATATTGAAATAAACTGTTGGGAGTTTTTAATTGGCACAATACAATACAACAGCATTTGTTTTAGCAGGGCTGTTGACACCCTGTGGCCTCCTTCACATATTGTGTTTGAGAAATGAACATATGTTTCCTTGCCAGTGTTTTCTTACATTAGTCACTCAGTCCTGCTCATTTCCCTGTTGTTGTGGTTGTTGTACACTTGTTTTACCAGAACTTCCATATGTTACGTCGTCTGCTCTCCTCGTCTTTCTGTTTTCAATTTTGCATAACAACAGTGTCGTTTGATAATAGTCAAAATACGTCTTTTTTATCAGCATACTTTGCACATCAGCGCAGTGTGTGTGGAATTAAGATATGTAAAGGAAAGTTAGGACCAGAGACCTGTAGGCTTAGTGAGATTATACATTTGTGGAAGGAGCTCTGGTAGCAGCTACCTTCACCAGGTGAGTTTGTACATCGACCATGAGGCACCATGGTCATGATGTCCCGTTGCCTTGGTTTCCTCATGTTTGTTTAAAAAAGCCATTAGGCTGCAGCGCATCCTCCAGTTTGATGCATTTTTACATCAGATCCTCCCACCCAAACCCATCATCTGATATCCTAAACCACAGCTAATGTAGCAGCTGTAATGGAAAACACAGACTCAGAGGAACACTCGCAGCTGCTGCTGCTGGTGTGTTTCTGTTAACTATTAATCCCATGAGGCTGTGTGTGGGCTTGAATTAGTCTGTTGAGTGACCTTCCCCGGAATATTAGAGCCTTCTGTTGACCAATTACCAAATCTCCAGATTAAACTGTCTGCTTGCTCAGTATTCATGACTTGTTTCAGGAAGAGTAAAATCAACAAGATGACCATTAACTTTGTGTCACATCCCAAATAACATCATTAAGGGCGGGATGGTGTTTGTCAGTCACCTGCTGTAAGTGTCTGGAAAAAGGCGTCAAAGCCTGACAGACAATAACAGCCAAAGCTGAGCACCTGAGCTCCTGCTGTCTCTGCATAATTGTAAAATCCTGCGACAACACTGTTTACAAAAGGGTTGGACGAATCAGCATTTCTCCCCTCGGCTAAATAAATAAACCCTCAAGGCGCAGAGCTGCAGCACATCCTTGATGAACGAGATTAAAACAACAGGAGTGACGACTTGCTGGGCAAATATTAGCCTTAGCTTTTATTTGATAAAGAGGCTGGTCTGGTTTTGGGAAAAATTCCAGAAGTATAAAACAATTTCTTTTTTAATAGCAGCCTGATTTCCTTTTTCACACGCATGCTGACTTGCATCTTTATATACCAATATCATTTAATTCAGAGAGCATATTGTGTGTATAAAGTGTGTTTCAGCTGTGTGAAACTCACACCTGTGTTTTGTCCCTGCAGTCAGATTATCACTTTGAGTACACAGCGTGTGACGTACTCGGGTCTCGATGGAGGGTGGCGGTTCCCAACAAACCTGAAACGTGCACTGGCCTCCCAGATCCAGTCAAAGGCACTCGATGCAGTGAGTCTCTTATATCTCATTATATACATCTTCTGCAAGCCCTCAGTCTGTATTGCAGCTTTATTGTATAAATAATAGAATCTGTCTCTTCACTGCCATGTTCTCCATGATGCCTCTCTAATGTGCGCACTTTGCCTGTTCTTGTTCTTTTCCTCTTGTAGCGTTCTCCTGCAGTGAAGGGGAGTTCCTCAACATGCAGTCGCAGCAGTGCCAGAAGTGCGCTGCAGGCACCTACTCTCTGGGCACCGGCGTGGCCTTTGATGAGTGGGACAACCTGCCGATAGGTTTTGTCACCCACGGGGTGAACACTAATGATGGTGACGCCCACACAGACTGCTCCAAGTTAGTATAAGCCTCACTCGCTTTATTTTGAAATTTATTTCATGTGTTTTGGCTTCATTGATTGATCAAATATCTGCTGATGTTTTTCTAGCTCCACCTGGACACCAAAGGGTGATTACGTAGCCTCAAATACAGATGAGTGCACTGCTACGCTGTCCTACGCCGTGAACCTGAAGGAGCCTGGAACTGTCTCCTTTGAATATTTCTACCCTGACTACAGCATCTACTTTGAGTTTTATGTAAGTAGTATTTTCTATATATTTTCTCGGCATTGTATATCCTCATTAGAGATGACAAGAAATGAGGGGGAATGAAAGGCAACAAAGGTCCCTGGTTGGACTTGAATTGGCAACGTTGTGGTTCATGGTTAGTGTCTTAATCCCAAGGCTCCCGGTTGTTAGTGTTTTTAAGTGACTGTTGCTGACAAATAGGCTGTTTTAGGGGGAATATTTGGTAACCTGTGGTTTGTTTTTCACCCTCCTTTAGGTACAGAATGACCAGTGCCAATCTACCGACACTGAAAGCCGAGGGATGAAGATCTCTGAGAGCAAGTGGAGCCAATACAGGGTTTGTCCATGTGTAGCTGTAGCGATTCATGACACCAGACTGGTATCTGATTGTCATTTGCTGGAAGATTTTCATTTTGTCTGTGCTCCTCTCTTATCTCTTTTGCTTTTTTCTCATTTTCACATCAATCCTGCGCAGGTTAAGTTGAACAGCGGCAACAACGTGCTGTATTGGAGAACTACTGCGTACGTTCTACAGGGCAGTGCTGTCAAACCTGTGCTGTTAAGAAACATCGCCATCTCAGGTAGATTATAGCCTCAAGTGTCTTTGACGACAGTAGCTTGTTCCCTCCTCAGCTGCTTTTTCTCTGTTAATGATTACAAGTTGATTGATGGTTTTCCTCCAGGGGTGGCCTACACATCAGAGTGTTTCCATTGTAAACCCGGCACCTACAGTGCAAATCCAGGATCTGCCCGCTGTGCCCCCTGCCCTGTTGATTCCTATTCCAACAAGGGTGCCACTGTTTGCCATCAGTGTGATCCAGACAAATATGCAGGTATGCATGTTTACATTTCTAACGCTCTGTCCACAAAGGACGGTCATATCGCTGATCTTTAACCTGATGTAATTGTAGTAGATATTTCTAAACTTACAACTACGTATTTGCATGTCTCCACACACACACACACACACACACACACACAGGCAAAGTAATCTGCATGCAAATACTGCGTTTACTGCTTAAGTGGTTACACAGTGTGTGAGGTTTGTCTTATCACTGGATCTTAATGTGAGCTGTGTGTTCTCCCTCGTCCCCGCCGGCTGTTTCCTCTCGCTTGGTCTCTATTTTTTGCAGAGGCTGGTTCAGGGAGCTGCAAAGCGAGACCTGCGTGTACAAACAGTGACTACTTCTACACCCACACTCCATGTGACTCTGAGAGAAAGGTACCGTAGAAAAAAGTGGAGCAGGTTTAGTAGAGGTGAACGCAGCATCGAAGCAGCAACCATCTGCTGCAACTATTAGGTTTCCTTACATATAAATTGTCTGGGGTTGATTGTGTTTGTCACACAGCCGTCGGTGGCCTCTTTCATGTATTCATGTCTGTGTGTCTCAGACCCAGCTCATGTACAAGTGGATCGAGCCCAAGATCTGCAGCGAGGCCGTTAAAGGAGCGGTAAAGCTGCCAGCATCAGGAGAGAAGCAAACTTGTCCGCCATGTAACCCGGGATTCTTTGTCACCAACTCCTCCACTTGTGAACCCTGCGCCGTCGGTTCCTACTCAAATGGAACAGGTGCAGAATCAGTACACTGTTTATTTTTGCAGTGACGTACACACTGTATGTACTTACCAAAGATGTTGATTATTTGATGCTCAACAGATTTTATTAAAAGCTAAACTTTGTTCTAAAAGGATCCAGCAGCAGTTTCCACAGTAACTTTGTGGCAGTAAAGTTGTTGTTGTTGTTGTAAAAAGCAAAAGTGATCAGATTTCTTGACTGCAGATTTATAAAAGTATATGAAACTTTGGTCCAGTCCAGACATAAATTATAGAAACTTACTGTACAGTGACTAATATTCAGCAAAGCCATGTAAATCTGGTAAAAACTGTAAACTGACACTAGTGCAAAGAAATCACATTGCAATCATAAACTGATGTTACATTGACAGGTAAGGGTTTACACCTTACTGCGCCATCACACTGACATAATGACGCATTATTTTCTCACAGCTTGTTCCAAGTGCCCTGTTGGCACAGAACCGGTGGTGGGTTTTGAGTACAAATGGTGGAACACGATGCCGAGCAACATGAAGAGCTCCGTCTTCCGCCGAGAGTTTGGCGACACCGACCACGGCACGGGTGAGTGTTTTCATCACAATGTTAGTCAGCACAGTGAAGGATAAAGAAGATGTGAAAGCAATTTATTATAATAAACTCAGATAAGAAATGATAATCATCACAGTCAAAATAATTAGCCAAAAGAGATCGAAGGATAGCACAAATAGCATTACAATGACTCTGTCCATGGTCAAGAATGAACTTAAACAGCCTCAGCATTAGTTATAATAGTTTTACTAACTTATACTTTTAATCTTTATTTTTGATGCATGTATGCTTGAAAGATTGTATATGTGTCTGTAATGGTGGTAATAATAGCATGTAGAGGAGTATAATACTGTGTTTTTCTCATTTGTAACGACAGCTTGGGAGGTGGCTGGAGAGTACACCTACACCACCCCCGGGGATCAGGACACAGACTATCTGATGCTGACGCTCAATGTCCCTGGATACAGGTGAAGTCAAACATTTACACATAAACATCTCTTTATATATTTACACTATGTCCTAAATTTGGGTTCTAATGTGATGTTATTTATGTGGTTTGATGAAATATCATGTGTCTCCACAGGCTGCCTCAGTCGATGGCAAAAGACAGCGAAAGGAGCGAACAGTCTCGCATCACCTTCGTCTTTGAGACCACGTGTTCAGCTGACTGCAAGTTTTTCTTCCTGGCGGTGAGGGAAAATATTTCAACTGTCGTTGTCACGTGTATGTTTCAGGATGAAAACATATAAAAACGTGAAGCTTGATATCAGTGTGAGTGCATGAGGTGAATGTATTTCTCTGCAGGGTTATAATGAGTGGAATAACGAGGTGGTGGAGCAGTGGAAAGGCAGCAGCAGGAAACAGTCGTACTCCTACTTGATTCAGAACAACAGCACCGTCAGCTTCACCTGGACATTTCAACGAACCGAAGAGTTTTCTATGGTGAGAAACACAACAACTCAGTTATCACTCTTCATCTGCAACCTCCCAACAAATCGCCCCTTCAGCCTTTGAATATCTTTATTATTTATCTTTATTACAAGTCATGCATTACATTGTTTTAAAGTCATTCATTCTTTTCTTCATACTTGACTTACATATCCAGGATGCAGCTTGACGGTTCAGTGGAATTAACGTGGAATGAATCATTATTCAAATACAGCCAAAGCAAAGTCGACAGCAGTCAAACATAGTGAAGTTCTCTTGATCTTATAGCTTTATATTTATTGATTTGTACACTTTTTTTTATACATATATACTCTTATATTCTTGTCTCTCACATTGTTTCTTCTTTTTCTTTTCTCTTTTCTGTAAAGCACTTTGTAATTACTGCCTTTAACATTTTTTTTAAGTTTTAATGTACAATGTGATTTCTTAATTCCCTCTTTATGTCTCAGTGTTTTGTGCTGCACCTCATCAGGGTGAAAACCTGCTGATAATCGCTGATAGTAAATGTAAAAACAACATTTTAAGAACCAAAATCAGATTTTAGAGGAAGCCAGAAATGTTAACCATAGAAACAAAATGGCAAATTCACATTATCTGTGGTCTTTTACAGGTTTTTATGATCATTTATATTATAAATGAGGAATTGCAAATGAAACGCCTAATTTAGCGGTTAACACTTGCAGATAATGGCTGTAAATATTTAAAATCATCACTAGAATTTGTTATGACAGACTAATCATGTTTGCTTTGGCTGACTGGTTGAGTGTTTTCACACTGACAGAGGATGATGTGTTTGACCCCCAGTTATTGCTCTGAACTCCAGAGGGCAGTCTGGAGCTGTGTGTCCACTATGAGGAAAAACAGGATGATTTATAAAAGAACACTACTTTTGTACTACATGAGAAATTAGTAGGAAATAAAAGAAGGACTTCAAAAGCTCTTTCAAGCTTCACTGCATGTGGAGCGACACAGATGGTGAATGATAACTAATGTCTCTCTTCCGTCAGGAGAGGAAATACAGTGCTGATGCTGCAAAAATCTACTCCATCCACATCACCAATGTGATCGGAGGTGTGGCCTCTCAGTGTCGCCACTGCGCCCTGAGGTCAGCCACAGCCAGCTCCGCCTGTGTTCCCTGCCCACCGGGACACTACATGGTCAGCGAGACAGGAGTGTGTAAGAGCTGCCCGCCAAACACCTTCATCAGAGCTGAGCTGCCTGTCGGAGAGGCCGCTTGTGTTCAGTGCGGCCCGAACACAAAGAGAAACAAGGTACGGAGAGCGAAATCCTGCCCACTGAAAAACTGTTGATGCACAATAAATCTATCTAAATCTATCAATGCATAAATGTAAACAGGACACCAAGTTCATGTCCTCAGTGTTTTGGGCGTTGACCTGAAAGTTTATTATCTACAAAATCTCACAAATAACACACTGTGGGGTTTTTAAGGGCAGATTTTCATAATTTTAGACTCTATCTCTCTACATTTAACTGTTAAAGTGGAAAAAATTAAATGAAATTAAATTCCTGGCAATGTGCAGAGGGCTTTAAAAAACATGCGGGAGAAAACTGTTACAGAAAATATGGTTGTGTAGTTAAACAAATAAAGAAAGTGTGACAAAACTAAATCAGAAAGTTGAAAATTTATCACATGGTTTGGGTTGGCTCGAGGAATTTGGACTTGTACAATCTACTGCACCCCAGCACAAAACATCTCTGTCATAAATTCTACTTTTAAGAAGCTCATACATTTTTAGTCTTTGTTGACACAATAAGAAAGGTGTTAATTCCACTTTGTATTTACTGTTGAAGTCATAGTGGGTGGTGATGTTGTCGTCTGCGCTATATTGAGAGATGTGTCAAATGTTTTGCCACCCTGACACGTCTCCATCCTCCAGGCCTACACGACTTGTCTCAGTGACTGTACGGTGGATGTGCACACCAGCGGAGGAGCTCTGCTGCACTATGACTTCTCTCCTCTGGCCAACGTCACGGGCTTCCACAGCAGCCCCCGCTTCACAAACAAAGGCCTGCGATATTTCCATCGCTTTAACGTGGGTCTGTGTGGGAAAGAGGTGAGAAGCTGTGATCTTGATGACTTCTCTTTTTGTAAAAAATTTAGCTTGAGTGTGCATTTTAACCCCTGCTGTGTTTCTCTTGCAGGGTCGAGTGCCGGCTACCTGTGTGGACAATGTCACGGAGAGCGGGAGAGAGGTCAGAGGTTACGTCTGCCAGTCCACTGTGGTTCCCTCTGACATCAGGAGTCAGAGCATGGTGTCCTCACAGCCTTTCCTGATTGGTGACCAACTCATTGGTATGAACCGATTACTGAGGCATCCAGTGCTGTAAATGGAGGATACTCTTTTATTCTATTAGAGGATACGTTGCATGTTTTATATCAGATAAATATGCTGCATGTCTTCTCGTTCTGAAGGTGTAACCACTGACACGACCCTGAGTGGCATCACCTCTCCAAAATGGCTGTTCCCCGCTGCGTCCAGCCTGCCAGACGTCATATTCTATTATAAGTAAGTAAGATCACACACTTTCATTTCATTTGTTTGTTTCATTCAGCCATTGTGGTGCTTTTGACTACATATTTTAATTGTAAATATGTGATGCTGGAAGTTTGATCACTTGTTTATTTATGAAATGTAAAAGAGAATCAACACTAGTCTTAAAGTGTATCACATGTTGGACCTGAAGATCTTTATTCTCCTCGTGTCTGTGATGTTTCCAGGTCTAGAGAGACAACTCAGGCTTGTAAACGAGGCAGGTCAGGCACCATCAGACTGAGATGTAATCCCACAGTGACTGTTAAAGACCACATCACACTGCCAAGGTATCTTCACCCTAACCCTACACTGTGACCAAGCTCAACTTCTGATCATTCAGACAACATTTCAATGTACACATGCTGTATTACAACAGCCATATTTGGCTCTCTGAAGCCGAACTGTGGAGATTTTTTTTTTTTATCACATACAGCTTGAAATCATCTCTCTTATCTGGTTTTCCTCCACAGTAATTGTTCAGAGGGGACATGTGATGGTTGTACTTTCCACTTTCTGTGGCAGAGCCAGCATGCATGTCCACTCTGCACCAAAAACCACTACAGGGAGATTGTCAGTGCTTGCATCCAGGGAATACAGGTAACGCTGCACAGGCAAAAAACATTTTACCTCCTCAACCCTGCAGATCCATCACAGGTCCTTCAGAGACTTGTGTTGTGAGGACAAAAAAAATCTTAACATTTCCGAAAATACCAATTATGATGGTTTATTTCCAGATAACAGGAAAATATGTATAAGATGATGTACAAGAAGTTGTGAATTTTCCATTTCTGTGTTAATTTAGTCACAAAAACTGGCTTCTTGCATTTGAATATTTCACTTAAGGTGCTGGAAGCATAGATACAGTGAAGCAACAAGCAGATACATGATGTTCTATCTAACTTTTATGGAGACATTTAAGGGAAATACTGAACACCTTAGGTTTCATGTTAACAAGGCAAATATAACTATTTGTGTGTTTCAGAGAACCACCTACGTGTGGCAGCAGCCGTTGCAGTGTTTCGGAGGAGAGTCTCTACCAGCTCAAAAAGTCAGTGCTTGTGTGACTCTGGATTTCTGGCTCAAGTTTGGTGTTTCTACAGGAGCGATCGCTGCTGTGCTGCTCGTCAGTATCAGCTGCTATTTCTGGAAGAAGACGCGCAAGTGAGACTACTGAGCTTCACGTTACCTTTAGTGTTTCCTTAAGCACTGATATATCACACTAGTAACCGAGATTAAAGCTAAAACTTAAGCTTATAGTATGAAAATTCCCAAACCAAAAGAAACAGAGACCTTCATTGACAACATCTCATTCCTACCATCCTTCATCTGCAGGTTGCAATATAAATACTCCAAACTGATGATGAGCTCGGGGGGTAAAGAGTGTGAGCTGCCCACTGCGGACAGCTGTGCAATAATGGAGGGAGAAGATGCAGAGGACGACATCATGGACCTCACCAAGAAATCCTTCTTCACCAAAATGAAGTCCTTCTCACGAGAGGTCAGTGACTCTTCCGTCTGGACGCACACACAGCTATAAGGCAACTTTTCATGCTTCATGTCGTTATCGATGTGTTTTCAGAGGACATCGGATGGATTTGACTCAGTTCCACTTAAGTCGTCATCTTCACGCCAGCAGAGAGAGGAGGAAGACTCAGATGATGCTTAAATATCAGAATGAACAGACCCTCCTATCAGAGTGCAGCAGGAAGTGTTAAATTAGATAAACAGTTTGACATCATTGCAGCAGGATGTCTCCATGCAGTCACAGGAAACAGAGACAGGCTGTACTGAAGATGAGGCTCACTAAGGGAGCTTTAAGATCATGTAAAGACTGATGTTTTTATTCTATATTATTTGTCATATTTTAGGTTGCCAAACCTAATAATTAAATACAAAGTCTCCATATTGGGGATATGCTGTATTTTCAGAGCGCAGGGTGTCTTTCAAAAATGATCTACAAACCAAACTGGATAAAGTTACACTTTTTATAGATGTTTAAAACTTTATACATCAGTAGAAACTGTGAGTGTGTATTTCAGTTTTTTCTTTTGTCCTTTTTTGTTTTTATTATGCTGTTATGTTTTTGTATTAGACCTAAATCATCTGTTCAGTCCTATAATGTTATTTGGTAATATGTGAATATGTGAGCTTTTGATTATCTTTTCGGCTGCACCCAACATTATGATATAATCTCGCTTTGATGTAAAGACGTTTTCTACAATAAAAAAAAGCAACAAATGTATTAATTGGACTTGGCCTCCAAAGCTTTTCTTCAGTTTTTACAAGGAAGAAGTAAATTATTTTGTCCACAACACACATCTTAAATATCACATCTTGGTAAAACAAACTACATACATTTATTCCATACTGTGCAGTTTTGGTGTCCTTGTACAAGTATCTCAACACTTTCTCGAGTACTTATTTTTTTCTGCTACTTCAGTATTGTACCCGACTACAGTTCAGCATAAAATAGTACATTGTACTTCACTAGTCATCTGACAGCTGTAAGCACATGTTACTTAGAGGTTTTAGATTTTACATATAAAACACATGATCAGGTTATAAAACATGTTATAATATGATACCATAGATTAACTACTTAATAATATATGAAGCATATGAAGTATGTAGTATATGTATATTTAGTATATGAAGTAGTTATAATGCCGCAGAATATCAGTTTTATTTTAAATTGTATGTTATTGGATTGTTAGCACTGATGCATTAATCTGTAAGCAACATTATACTGTTGTAGTTGGTAAAAGTGGTTCATTTCTTTTTAACTTTTTGTTGCGTACTTCTGCATTTTTTCATTTCATTTTCATTTTTTGTCTCAAGACCATGATTACGCTGATATGGAGCATAAACAGAACATACAATAATAACAAAACAACATCACACTGCATGGCTAAAGTACAACAAATGTTACTTAAACTATAGAAGTATATTTTTCAAAAAGCACCTAATTTACAAATAACTTTTGGCTTATCTGATTGCCATAAAATTAATTTAAACATAGATGGGCGGTTTAAATGATACTGTGGTAAATGCTTTTCTCTATGATTCTCTATCATTCATCATGTTTACATTCTTATATTCAATCAAATATATAGATTTTATGTTATTGGTCGTTAAACTCCACGAGTTTGACTCCCGAGTTGAGGAGTTGTCTCATTTCCTACTTTTTGTTTAGCACCTGAAAGCAGCGCGAGTTTCAGTTTCTATCCTCGGCCGTCTGTCCCATTTCTACTTTTTTGTTCTCGCGAGACTTTGAGACGTGTTGCAAGTAAGCGGGGTGAAATCTCGGGAGCTGTCTGAACGCAAGCGGAGCGAGGGACAAACACCGTGAAGGTTTTTAAAAGCGTGCATGCAGTAGACGGGGGATTTCTGCAACATTTCGCAATAAGGCAGGGCCGTAACTTCACATCATATAAAGTTGTCCAACGACGAGAAACATTTCATCTAGCTTATCCTTTTATTTGTGTGTAACTCGGGGAAAGTTGAACTCCGACTGCACGGCTCGGAGAACCACCTCAGAGCAGAAAGTCAGGTCGGTGGTCGGCTGTCGGTTCTGCAGGAATGTCGCAGAAAGAAAGACCCAAGTTTTACCGGCAGGAGGTCAACAAGACGATATGGGAAGTCCCAGAACAGTACCAAAACCTGTCTCCGGTCGGCTCTGGTGCCTACGGATCCGTCTGGTAAACCACCTTTTGTGTTATTATGTTGTGTATGTTAGTGTGTGTTAGTGTGTGTGTGTGTGTGTGTGTGTGTGCAGCCTTGTCACCTAACTTAACTCCCATTCATTTAGACGAGGCCTGCGCTGCAGATGCTAAAGTTAGGTTAGCTTGTCCAGACTGCTGGCTAGCAAGGTGGAGCCACGATGTTCACTTTAACAACAATAAACCCTGTTAACTTGTCGTCTATCTCCTCTTATCCACTTATAAAACCTGTAATTAGCCTACTCAGCTTCTTATATGTTCACTTCAGCTCTGCTGCAAGAAACTGCACAGTAACGCTGAACTACTGAACAAGTAGCGAAGAGTTTGGGACTCTTTTTTATCTGCTCTAAGTGGGCTTGTTACGGTCACATAAATGACTCATTATTACCGGTTCTCATCAATCTGAAGTGACATATTCTGCTGCCAGAGGTTTATTCTTAAGAAGTAGAGATTTAACTCACATTATTAGTGTGAACTCCACCAACGCTGTGGTGTAATTAGAATAAATGAGGATGAGATAATCCGATACTGTTGCATGTTGCTGCTGCTGCTGTTGTTGTTGTTGTTATTGTTGTTGTTGTTTTGGAAAGATCTGAAGAACAAATATTACAAATATTTGACTCTTAACTTGCTTTCGATGATATTTATGCCACTGGTGGTTTGATATGAGTAGTTCATTTAGTTTTTTCTACTCATCTAAGAGAAGCTGTATAAATCTAGATGTGTGCTGAATCAATTTGCCAAGCAAAATCATAATTTTTTAAGGAAAATTACTCGGTTTCAGCTTGTCTAGTCAAGATTTGTGGTTTTCCATCTTATGGTAAAAGGAATATCTTACAGTTTCTGATTGGTTTTCTCACAGTTTATAGACTAAACAAACCATCTATTAATTGTAAAAAATAATTGACTTAACTGCAATATAACCAATAAGATCACAAAAGGACAACTTTTCAACTTTTATTATCAACACATAGATATTATCAATGTATTTTCCATTTCCAGTCCCGAGGAAAACATAGTGTTAAACTCTATAACTACACATCTTTTAGGCGGTGCCTCAGTAATAAACAAATCAGTAGCACAGTTGAATTCACATTTCGAGTGCAGATGATTTGTTTCGTGTGTCTTTTTAGAGGATCTTAATGGTGAGGTGGATTTCCTTGATGCTGCTTGGTGGCAAAAGGGTAAACTTTCACTGGAGGGACGCTGGTGATTTAACAGGTTGTGCTGATGCTATCTAGGACACAACATTGTCAGCGGTGCACTTGGTTTAGTGGGCAGATGTTTGTTTTGCAAATGGAAGCGGACAGCTGTGCTGTTGCTGGGCAATAAGATAATCTGTTGCTGGTCAGATTACCGGCAGCTCACCAGACTGTAATTGTTTTTTTTCCAAACCAACACACTGTCTTATATTATCAGTGTTTACATGATGGACTCAGCTTGAAGTTTACTGTGAATCTCTGATCAGTTTATTTATACTTTAACTGCACAGTCTGAAAATCCAGTATATCAAAAACACTAATGATCACATTTAGTTTTATTAATCACAAATTGACTCATATTTGATATCAGCTAATATTATTAAAGGCAGCAACTAAAGATTATTTTTATGATCGATTGATCTGTTGATTATTTTCTCGATTAGTCATATAAAATGTCAGAAAATGGTTAAAAAATGTCAATCCTTGTTTCCTAAAGCCGAAGGTGACGTCTTCAAATCTCTTGTTTTATCCACAACCCAAAGATATTCAGTTTATTATCACAGAAGACTAAAGAAACCAGAAAATACTCACATGTGAGAAGCTGGAATCAGAGAATTGGGAAATTTTCTCCTTTAAAAAATTACTCAAAACAATTATTTGTTTATCAAAATAGTTGCAGATTAATCTGATAGTTGGCAGCTAATCGATTAATCAGCTAATTGTTGCAGCTCTAATATTATCCATACTGAAATATCAAAGTAGTAACAGGTTTGACGCCATCAAAGCAGTCGATCTGTGCAGCTTCATAGTTTATTAAAATGTCGTCACTGACGTAAATCAGCCAGAGGCCTTGATGCCTCTTTTTCTACTTCCATACTTTAGTTCCTCTCTCTGGAATGCATGTTTGTTGTCTTTTCTTTAGATTTTCCATTCAGTTTTATAGCCAATAATTAGGAACCGCCATTCCTGTGGATATTTTATCGACAGATATGCATGTTAGCTTGGCGCATGTGCATCATGTTTTGTATTCAGACTCTGACAAAAATAGACGTTAGTTCTGGCCGCTATGGATGGAAAATATTTGATATTTTGGCTTCAACAGCTTGTGATATCGCTGCCCGGTCACAGCGCGCTCTAGTCTCTGAGTCCCAGCAGTAGTCACAGGTGGCTGTCGAGCGGCCGTGATGATGTTTAGGTGAGCTGAGCAGGAGGAAGAGATGTGTTTGGATTGGAGACATTGAGCCTTCAGAGTGCCTAACAAACTGCAGGCGAGGCTGCTCCCAATCTGCTGAGAGATGACATTTTCTGCTGATGTCGCTCTTTCCTCGGCCTTCAGCAGCTCTTACTGCACCTAATTTGGTTTTGAGAGCAAACTCAGCCCATTCTCAGCATTGTGAAACAGTTTCCCTCATCTGCCTAAAAATGACATGCCTGCCTCTCTGAAGTTCATTCACTAGATCACTTTTTGTTCAGTAGGCGCTAAAAAAATGTTGGGTGTAGATTAGTAATGATTACAAATGTATTGTTTATTATTGAAGAGTTTTATGCTTAAATTTTTTCCCCACTTTTTTTTTTTTGAACAGTTCTGCATTTGATATGAAGACTGGCTTGAAGATTGCTGTGAAGAAGCTTTCTCGGCCGTTTCAGTCCATCATTCATGCCAAGAGAACATACAGAGAGCTGCGGTTGCTTAAGCACATGAAACATGAAAATGTGAGTCCACTTGTTTCTCTTCCCCTGTCTCGTGGTAAATGGACATTAAAAAAAACAAAAACAAGTTTGTTTGCGTATCCAAGGCCTCTGAATGTTTGCTCTTTTAAATATTTAAATTAAAGTCTTTACATGTCTCTTTGTTCTTTGTGTTGCTAATTTGATTGTGATGTTTTTTGCAGGTGATCGGCCTCCTAGATGTCTTTAGTCCTGCTACATCTCTGAAGGAATTCACTGATGTGTAAGTTGAATGTGTTTGTTTTAGAATAATTATGTTTACTCCCCAAGTTTTCCTCTACAATACCTTTTGGCTCGGGGTCAGGGTGTGACCTCAGCAACACTTGCGCATAATTAAACAACAGTGCTCAACAAACTGCTGCCTGTTAGTTTCTCAGCAGAAGGCACTGGTGTCTGGGAAACACCTGGAGGAGGGCCAACAGACTACATTCACTGGAACATTTCTTAGACTGTCCAGTCTGTTAGTTATTCACTCTCCGGCTGCAGAGAATTATTTCACCACCAGCTTCCTCCTCTTTTGTTTCCTGATTTCTGGCTTTGTGAAACCTAGTCAAGCTGCTCGCAAAGATGTAGTTATTGTTTGTTGATGTTGAAAGTTATCAGAAATGGGAAGCGGACAGCGAGACAGTGACGTGTCTGCTGCCTCCCCCGTCGTGTGTGGAATGTCAGACTCTTTCTCTTCTCTACACACTGAGCGACTTGTATCGAATCACAACGAATTTCAGTCGACACCCGACATAAGAATGTGTCTCAACTGAATACTTGAAATCACATTTCTCTCGTTTTTGATGTCGTACTTTAATCATTGTTGTATTGAAAACGATTCTCCTATATTCGACTCGTGCCAAATGTTTTGGAGCGGTGGGGAGTGGGCAGTGCGGCACCCAAGGGACCCACTTCATATCTGAGGCCTTGGTCAACAGTATTGGCAGGATTATTCTCATACCTAACATGCATGTAATTCAGTGTGGGAGGAAACCCACATGAATACGTTAACTCCCAGGACTCCCATTTTAGGCGAGGCGACAGTGCTCTCTGATTTATTTATTTATTTTTAACTATTAAAAACTGGAATAAGAGGTAAAACAGAAAACGATGCACATTTGAGCTCAGTCATCCAGCCTGAGAGAAGGACTTGCAGTAGCTGTTTGTGTTGTCATCTTAAGTGAGGATTTCAAAACCTTGTTCAAGTAGTTTGGCAATTGTGGATCATTTATGTGTGCCGGGAAGTTTTTTTTTTACCACATATACACCATTTACACTTTGCAGTATATAATCTGTATGTGGATGTGTTACATTAACAGTGCGTTATGAAGGGGTCATCTACTGGTCAGTATGAATAGAAGAGATGTTTACAGCAAGAAAAACATGTCAATGTTCATTTGGGCACCTGACTCTTATTTTGGGACAGACACAAAATTGTGAACCTGTCCTGTAAGCAGAAGTGAATCCACAGCATTACTGCTCTTGCTCTGGGTCGTGTCGTGTTTGTTGACAAGTCCGCCAGCCTCACTTAGCTAATTTGCATGTTGAGATCTGCTCACAATGTAGGTAAAATCTAGATGATAAGAGCACCTCTTCATACCAGGTGTACGTGGATCAGATGTCATCATCCAGGTACAGATCACAAGTTAATACAAAGTGTAAACGGGGCCATAAATAGTACAGAGTTAAATATTACTAGGGAGTGATTCAGGGAAGTGCCTGCATTCCATGAATTTCCCTGAGGAAATTGTTTAGGCGTTTAGGTATTTGCCCTGTGAAGGAGTACCTGCGGTCTTTTCCAACTAAAGATTAATGTTCTTTCATGTTTCCTGGTTGTCAGAGATGGTTCACATGATGGAAATCCAGGCATTACATATCAAATCTGGCAGTCATCCAGGGTTTTATTATGCCTCCGTGCCGGCGACAGCCGTGGCTGGAGGTATTGTGTTTTTGGGTTGTCTGTCTGTCCGTCTGTCTCATTCTTGTGAACTCCTATATCTCAGGAATGCCTGGAGGGAATTTCTTCAAATTTAGCACAAAAGTCCACTTGGACTGAAGGACAAACTGATAAGATTTTGGTGGTCAAAGGTCGACATCACTGTGACCTCACAAAACATGTTTTTGGCCATAACTCAAGAATTCATTCTCTAAATGGAAATTATTCACTGGAATCATACAGTTATCATTTCCATTTCTGCAAAAATACACTTGAAAGCTTTTATTAAATTCCTTCAAACTCTTCACTACAAATATTATGAGTCTGGACAGACATGCGTGTAAACTGCAACTTGATTGATTGGCGGAGGGATGCAACTGCAAGGCGGTATGTCTAGTTTCATATAAGTATAATAATTTATGATGTTAGCAGAGGTGGTGTTTGTTTCAGAAAACCCTGCATCCAAGCTGCATTACATAAATGCTGTCAAGGCTTCCTGACTGCTCCGGTTGGTTTTCAGGTCCTTTCATGCCAGTATTGAGAGCTGTCCACTGTCAAATCACACAAGAGGCATTTTAATGCACAGAGTGGAAAAAATCTTCAGACATTGACAGCTGGAGCTGATGCAGAAGGCTGTAATGTGCTGAATGTTGCCTCTCTTCCTCCCTGAATACCCTCTCTGCCATACAGTGTGCAGCGCTGCTCTGCTGTGTGACCTTTTCACATTTGACATGAAATTGAGCTGTAGCGAGGGTTGATATCTTTTCCATTTTGCAGAAAGGCATTAAATATCCCAGATCTGAGCATTACTTTGCAGAGAAGTGTGCTTTAACTCTCTCACACTTTGAGCAGCGGTGGCTCTGCTTGCTGTTGAAATGGAGAGCTGCCGTCCTGCTAAGGTGCCCCTCCCTCCTCCCAGATTAGCATAATGTCATGGAGGACTGAAGGCAATACAAGGTCATTCATAGGCGGTGCGCGAGACTGAGCTCGTGACTGAAAGGAAAAGAGGGAGCGTGTAGGTGGACGGTGTGCAAACAGAAATGCATTCTGTGAAGTTTTTCTTGCACTATATGACTGCTGAGTCACAGGTTGTATATTGTTAATGTCAGATATGGCTCTCTTTATCTCCACATACGCCGGAACATGGGAATGTTCTGCATGCAGTTTGATAACCGGGAAACATCTCAGACATGCAGGTGCTGTAAATGTGGTTCCCCTCAGCTCTAAAAATACAGTCTGAGTCACAACGCTGTGGTAAGGCTCCTCAAAGCTGCAGCCTTGCTCCTGTTTCTATAGGAGAGGGGAAAACAGAGGTCACTATTTATATCCCTTTTTTTTCCAAGGCGGGTGAACTTTGGAGAGTGTCCGTGTGTCCCTGTGCGCCACCGAGAACAAGTTCAAGCGCAACCAGGTGCTATTTTAAGGCCTCGCTCTGTGCGCTGTGTGAGAATAGAAGAGTATTCATAAAACGGGTATTTGCTGAGCGGCAGACTTGACGAAGCAGCACATGGCTCCGTGTATTTTGGCTGCAAAAGTGCCACTGTAGCATCCTGCTCTCGCCTTCTTCTAAGTGCTGTTTGGGCATTTTAAACAGCTCTGGGATTAGATTTGAATTATCCACTGATGCAGCCCCATTAAGCCCATTTATCTGCGTGTGTGTTGTTAAACGACATTCCATTTGTTGAAGGGCTTGGCCTGCCGGTGTCTCTGGAGAGAAGTGGGAGAGAAAAGAAGTAGCAGCTAAACCGGTTTAAGCTCATATTGCCATATGGGAAATTAGTTTCTGACTGCAAACAACTCTGGGAAAAAAAATGTTTGGAAGCACAAACACATTCATTTATAGCCATCTGGCATTTTATGAAGTGTGAAAACATTGTTATGCCCTCTGATATTCATGTCCAATTAAATTGACGGCCATCTTTTCTGATTGCCAGGTATCTTGTGACTCATTTAATGGGGGCTGATCTCAACAACATAGTGAAATGTCAGAAACTCACAGATGACCACGTGCAGTTCCTCATATACCAGATACTCCGAGGGTTAAAGGTGAGGTTATAAAACTGTTCTGCTAACACTCAAATTAGACACATTTGTTTATTTTATTATAAACAGTTTTCACATCGTACTGCGGTGTTAGTGAATGTTTTTCGTCGCTGTAAATCGGTACATATCTAAACTGATGATGTCATTTAATGCCTATGTTCTCCTCCGTCTCTCCCCAGTATATCCACTCAGCAGACATCATTCATAGAGTAAGTGCCATGTTGGGGTTTTTTTTGTCTGCTGTAACTCATCCATGAAATAGAAAATATCACTTTGTCCCTAACCCAGTTTGGAAAAAAAAAAAAAGTATGTGTCAGGGTTTATGGCAGCTTCCACTTGGCAGAGTCGGGCTCGTGCAAACATCGAAGGGAAGGAATGTGATAAACAGGATTTTTATTTGGCATGTTGTTAATGAAGTAATGTTTTTATGTTGCTTAAGAATGGACAGATAGTTTCATTCATGAAAAGTAAGATATATTTCTCCAGAATAAGGTCATACACACAGATATACTGTATATCCACAATTATGCTAATACTAAAATTACACAAATTCACATTTTCCTCCCTTCAGGATTTGAAACCCAGTAACCTGGCAGTGAATGAAGACTGTGAGCTGAAGGTGAGTGAACTGCTGCTGTTATTTTAAAACATAAAATAACAGCAGAATCTGCCCGGAGTCGGCAAATGTGAGTATTTTGTAAACAAACGCTTCTTTTTTTAACTTAAACCGCCCTCAGATTTTGGACTTTGGTTTGGCGCGGCACACCGATGATGAGATGACCGGCTACGTGGCCACTCGCTGGTATCGTGCCCCAGAGATCATGCTGAACTGGATGCATTACAACATGACAGGTAGCTTCCTGGCTTCCTGCCTGTATATTTCATCACGGAAGAGTTGTTTTGACAAATGAATTTTAATGTTTTGTGTCGTTCTTTTCTGTCTTTCAGTGGATATTTGGTCAGTGGGGTGTATAATGGCAGAACTTCTCACTGGAAGAACTTTGTTTCCTGGTACTGACCGTATCCTTTTCATTTGAGTGTCCAGTATGTACAGAGCTCCTTTAGCTGGTGAGACTCTGACAACACCATTTGTGTAATAAATCAAACAAGCTAAACAGACTGTGACATTGTTATGGATCTGATTTATGATGCTTACATGTTGTTTTTTTTTACCAGCACAGTAGCAGAACTTGATCTGCAATGCTTCTTCTTTTCTGTCCTCTTTATAAAAACCTGCTTTTCTGCTTTCCTCTTCAAACACGGTGCTGCCTGAGGCCTTTTATTAAAAGTGTAGCATAGTTAATACCTGTTTCCACACTTCCCTCTGGCTTCACACATACCTTTTCACTGTAACGTTTCACTGGCGTGCTTCAACTCTTCCTACACTGTCAGTATGCATCGTTGGCTCGGGTCCATCTGCCTGCACCACAGCCAGTCTCTCTATGAGCCTATCAATCTGCAGTGTGTATGCTTAGAGTTATGTTTATCTTTCTCTCCCTCTGCCAGTGTTTTCAGACTAACGGCTGAGCTTGTAAGTAGATGCAAAACACGGCTGTCCACTGCCTCTACTCTTTTTTTTTTTTTCCTGTCATTATAAAATTCCTCCACAGGTCACAATTCAGAGACTTTTTTTTTTTTTCCTGCTCTTCTCTGTGCAGATGTGCAGTATGTGTAGGTCTGCTCTTTTGACATGTCTCATGTGTGAAATACAAAGTAAATAAATTTAATATCACACATGGTTCCTAAAGTTTCACACGGACGATAAAGACTAACAGGTCAGATCACAAGTTCTCCCTTTGTCCAGCTTCTGGTCTTCCTTTACCGTTGTGCTGGTAGACATTGATCAGTTGAAGCTAATCATGCTGCTCGTCGGAACACCAGGGCCCGAGCTCTTGATGAAAATATCTTCAGAGTCTGTGAGTTCACAAAGTCATGCAAGGTTTTTTTTTTTTCTCTGTCTAACCAGTTTTCTGCTCCAAACTCGCCAATCTGCTGTGCAACAACTTTGACGTATCTGCTTACCTAATTGACAGCATGTTTTCTACCTTTGAGCTTTGTGGGTTTTGTAATAACGTGTAAGACTTTCTGCCTCTTTAACTGAGTGAATAAAATAATGTTTGCCTTTGATTTAGCTCACTGACTGTAATGCAAACTGTTGTTTCTTTCCTCTAAATCTCACAATCTCTCTCTTAACTGTTTTTTTTTTTTTTTTGTCACATCTGGCTTCAAAGCTCGGAGTCTGCTTTTCAACATAACATTGTCGTGCATCTAGAGTGTCAGATTGTGAAGCAGCTTTTTTAACCAACTCCGCTCTGTCGCTATACTCCCCTTGACACAAGCTTCATAGATATAAACCAGCTACAGCAGATAATGCGTCTGACAGGAACGCCCCCAGCATCTCTAATAAGCAGGATGCCCAGCCACGAGGTGAGCAGGATCAGTCGCTTTCTTTAAGAGACAGCAGAGCAGCAGGACGACGCTCAGGCCTGCTGCAGTTCACAGTCGCTTAAAGCAACACAGCTCTTAGCTCGGTATACCGTGTTCATGTCGACAGTGTTTCATACATCCATTCACAGAACGTTAAAAGCAGTAATAGATCCAATTTATAGTTCATCTTTGGTTATTAAATTGTCTTAAGTGATGAAGCAAACAAGGAGTTATTAGCCACTCTGATGAAAGCAAAAGGCTCTAAAGACGACTGCTCTGTGATGTAAGGAGCCTTTGAGGTTTTAGTTTTGTCTTCTAGTCTAATCTGAGTAATTGTGTGGCGTCTGACACGCTTGTTTGCTGCATGCGATTGCCACAAGCAGCCCTGAACTCGTGTGGTAAATGCATTACAGAATTAAACCTGCACACTGAGCAGTATCGAGGCTTACTGTTGGTGGTACAATCGGCACTAACAGCACTTTTTGTGTTCCCTCTGTGGTTTTTCTTTGTTTTTTTTTTTGTCGCACATTTCTTGAAACTTGCTTCTTTGCTTCTCTCATCTTTGTGTAATTCATATGTAATTTTTCATTCCAAGTGATAGAAGTCTGCAAACTAAACTTCACTGTTATACCGAGAAGTTTCATGTCAGGAAGATGATGACTAATAAAATACGTGTGTTTTTGTTATTAGAGTCCTCGCTCAGACAGAACAAAAGGACAATAGGGTCTTTTTTTTTTTTTTTGCTGAATACTTGGGGCTCATTTTTAGTTTTCCAAAGCAAATCTGTGAATTTGTTACTCTGATGGAAGTTGACTTTTAAAAATAACATTTTCAGCATAAACATTTTACCTGTTTTAACCAAACATCTTAAAAAAAAACAAAGCTGCACCACAGCGGCTTTTTTCCCCCTGCAGCTCCGATTTCAAACACCAAGACGTCTTGCTGTTGCTAGGCAACATCAGGGATGTCACTCGCTTGCTGCAAGCTGCACATTGTTATCAACAGCAGCTGTGTATGTTCAGGCAGTCAAAAACACTGAAACAGATGTAAAAACTTAGCTTAAACTTTAAGTGCCTCACTAATAACTCTCATTAAAAAAATCAAGTGATTTTTATTTATGTGGTAATTTCTATCTAATAGATCATAATAGTCACGTGTGATCAGTAACGAGGACTACGCCTTGTCACAGGAGGTCCTTGTTTACTGTAAACAGCACTGATCAGCGTTGTTGTGCAGGAGGAAACACAACCTTTGAGTGCTTTGGAACAAAAAATATGGGTTAAAATCATTTTAAACCGTTCTATCCCTTAAAAATCAGCTTCTTCTTCCAGTAAAATAAGTAAAATCTGTCACAAACTTAAATAATGAGCGTTAAGTATACTGCAGAGGGGCCGAGCTTTAAGACCAACATATACAGTACACTCTTGGTAGTATTAATATACATTTAGGGTTATGGGATGCAGTATAGTCACATCTGGAGACAGAAATGTAATAAGTGAGCAGCAGTGAATCATTCATGTAGCTATAAAATGATGATTGCACATTATGAAACAGGCAGGACTGAACGTGTGCGACATCTTGCTGCTTTCAGGAAGTTGACATTTGGTTTTTCCGTTTGTGTTTTCCAGGCCAGGAACTACATCAGCTCCTTGCCTCACATGCCCAAGAGAAATTTTGCTGATGTGTTCATTGGTGCCAACCCACAAGGTAAGTCCAGAAAAACCAGGCTTTTCTTAACAGGAGCTGTATGGTGAAAGGCTTTTGAACTGTAATTATTTCTAAATGTCTTTAAAAGCTTTTAATATTTTTGCTATCCACTGTGAGTAACACTCTTAACGTTTTCATGGATCGTAGACTGTGTGAGATTCAGCTCTGTTTACATGTTTTGAAGCTGTGGACCTTCTGGAGAAAATGCTGGTTCTGGACACAGACAGGAGGATAACAGCAGCCGAAGCTCTGGCCCACCCGTACTTCTGTCAGTACCATGACCCAGATGACGAGCCTGAGGCCGACCCGTACGACCAGAGCTTCGAGAGCCGTGAGCTGGAGATTGAAGAGTGGAAACGTATGTCATTATTTCTACACAGTAACTCTAATACTTATTATAAAACTGTAACAATGGAAACAGAAAAAAGAATTCATAACATTTTCTCATTTCTTGCAGGATTAACCTACGAGGAGTTGTGTAGTTTTGAGCCACCTATCTTTGACGAGGATGACATGGAGTAATGAGAAGTGCAACACACATCGACCCCGGCATCCGACAATTTGTAACGACCTCGTTCATATGCATTAGTGTTAAACTCTCAGACACACACACACACACACATACGTATCAGAGTGCCAACCAGCAGCTTTGTCAGTCTTTATTTAATGGAGACAACGCTCTCCATGTTTGGCTCTTGTAAGGGGATCATTACCAGCGCGGAGGAAGGAAGAGATTATTATTCTTATTTATGAACCACTAATGTTGATGGTCTGTTGCTGGGAAAAGGTCACTTCTTTCCAATAGCTGAAATAATTTTATATTCATCAGATTTTTTTTTTTTTTTTTTTTTAATTTAGACTTTGATGACTCATCACTGTGACACTGAGATGCTGAAACACCTGGACCTATAGCTGTGCTATTTTGTGTTTTAAATTTTCTATTGAGTAACTTATGAATAAGCTTTTGTGTCTATCAATTGAAAAAAGGAATATGCTAGTCTACCACTCACCCTGCCAAGCTAACACATATAGCACTGGGTCACATGTATTTGTAAAAATGATCCAGTTAATCACCATTATTGTTCCTTTATTTAAAAAAAAAGAGTTGACTTTGAAGGGTTTCATATCTGTGACAGAAGTAGATTTTATTGTTTTTACATGTTTGACAATTTGAGAATGTGCCTGTTCTGTGACGTCACTGAACTGAAGCGCTCACCGACAGGATATCACACATTTTTATTTTGATTTGGTTTAGTTGCTGTGTCAGGTTTAACTCCGACATTAGGAGATGTGTCTGAATAAGTGACTAAAGCGAAAAGTCCTGAAAGACTCTTATACGCATATTTTGGCTACACAGAAGAATCTGAGCCTCTGCTGTTTAAAGGATGGTGCCGTTCAACACGGCACATAAATAGGAAAAATAATATTCATGGTGACACGCGCTCTGCTCAAAAATATGTAAATATCTGTGCCATACTTTTAAAAGAAATCTTTGTGATTACTTTTTTGTGGTTATCTTATCAAGCAATCACTTTTAGCATGTTCATCAGTTTGTGTGTCTGCGAGAGTGTGTTTACAGGAATTTTAAGTGTCATGCTAAAACCTCTAATAGAAATACTGCTTAAATGTGTAAAAGAGGGATTTCAGATGTATTTATACTTTGTGGAGGTGATATTTATAAACAACAATCAAATGATCCCTTAAACTATTTTCAGTCCAGCAGAGTAACGACTATCTTCAGTCCTTTGTTTAACTAAATAAAGACTTATTTTTAAGAGACACGTTTTTTTTTTTTTTTTATTGCCTCAACAGCATGTTTGACTTTATCAGTAGTTTCAGTGATTTCACATGATATCAAAAACTGTTTATATTGAGATAAAATGTCACAATATTAACAGTTTAATTGATGCCCTTGAGTCCACTGAGGCATCGCTGCATTTTTTTCTCTGGTTCAATAGTCCTGTTTTTAAATGACCAATCAGTGTTGCCTGTATTTATTTCTCTTAAATGTCACATTGTCAGTTGCCAATGTCAAATGCCTATTTAGCCACAATTTTGTAACATATGACGCAAATAAAATAATGCTGTTTGTGCTCTGCATCGTAGTACCCTGTCTCAATATAGCCTGCCCTGTTTAATGGACCAGAGTACAGGTATTATCTGACGATTTTACCTTATCACAGATACATTTTGAGATATATGTTGTCAGATAAGACACAGGAAATTGCAGAACTGAAAGGCCAAAGTTATGTTTTTGTGGTTATTTAGAAACTCTCATCAAAACAGTTTATAACAAGTGTATTTTTCAACTGTAAAATGTCTTACTCAGTACGTGATCACAACTTCTTCATAACCAAATTGAAGTAATCCTTTCTAAAATGTTTGTTATTCATTTATGTCAGAAAAATAAACACGAGACAATATGTTATTGAATGTTTAAACTTCCAAATTAGTAACGATCCAGTATCAAGTCAGGCTCCAAATATGGACCCTATTACTATGACCTTGCTAATGCTGGTGTGGGTGGAGGCATTTTAAGAATTTGCCCCCTCTAGCCCCCATTTCTGTGTGCATCACTGTGAGTATGTTGGCTCATTTTAGTTTCTAAAGTGGATTTTATGTAAAAAAACAAACAAACAAAACCACAATCTGACAGTTTGTTTGTGATATAATCTTAATTTATCATCTCTGTATTTAATTTCAGCAGAAGTTACAGATGCTTATTCCTATTCTTTCATGTATACAGTTGTTATCTGTGGGCACAAACCATCTTATCACCTCAGCTTCCATGACTCAGATAATTTGACACTGTACAACTACCTGCTAGTGTCAACACATTAGTCATTGTGATACAGTAAAAGTAAACTAAAAATGAGTCATATTAGTATCACTTATAAATACTTCTGAATAGCAGGCTGCTCACTGTCTTTGTTCCCAGCTTCAGTGTAGTTAAGTTCATAAAACAGGGGTTGATGCTCAGGTGGAGCCATCACCAGGGAAGCTCCTCTTGACCAAAACGAACCAGTGCGCATGCGCGGAACATTCGACCACTGGTGGTGTAGCTAACGGCTAGGCTACGTATCCAGCCAACATGGAGAGAAAAGGTAAATCTTTACACCGACACGCCGCACACTGTATGAGTAATGTTAGCCCGTGTGTTGACAGTGCAGCTATTGTTCCTCCTCAGTCACAAATGTAAGCTTTAGCGGAGCAGCAGACGTCCAGAGGGTTTAATTGAACGCGTCTGTCACGCACTGTTGAGCTGGGGTGAGCTACGTTAGCTTTAGCTTCAATGGGACATGTCAGGATTAGCGCTCTACGTCCAGCTTTCTAGCTCCTTCTGTTTTGAGCACCATCTAAAACACCGACAGTATTAACCAGGTGTTACAGTTAGCCACACGAGTGTCCTGAAATGACTTTATGTCCTACTAACGTTACCGTATTTTAGAGGGACGGTTACCTATGTGGGTAACGTTAGCTTAGTGATGTCAGTTGACGTTAGATGGCTCCCGCAATCAAACGGGGTGACTGCAGTTGTGATTTATATGCTGTTTGTTGCAAACATGACACAATACTGCACATAATCACCGAGTTTATGAGCTGTAGGTAGTTTCACACTTCGCCTCAGACAGTGTCATCCCCTTTTGAATGTCAGCTGGACATCAAACGGTAACCAGACAATGGCAAAATAATTGTCACTGGTTTCTTTTTTTTGACAGTTTTGGCACTCCAGGCGAGGAAAAAGAGGGTGAAAGCAAAGAAGACCAGCAAAAAGTGAGTTTTTGTTTTTACCCCCAGTTCAAGCTCGTCGTCTCTTCATGTTGTGTATGAAACATTCGTTCTGGTATGCATTTTTGTGAGGTGCACACAGTTAAAGGTGGTTTATTTGACACACACACACACACACACACACACACACACACACACACACACACACGTGCTGTCTGCTTATGGTCCAGATGTTGAAATTGAAACAAGGTCCTCGATGGCATGCTTGCACTCATACTTTATTTTGGTCTGTGCTGATTAGACTGAAAGGCTGATTGATGCATCTGCAAAGAATCATGGGATCTTGTGTACTCTGTTCTGGTTTTTGCAGTTTTCCATTTTTGCATGGGATTCAAATAAGGGCAGCAGCATCATTCATAAACCCTTGAACAGTTATTTTAATAAGATGTAAGTTGTAAATGATCCGTATAGAATGTGCAGTATGCCGTGCCTAAAATAAACTATCTGAAGGCTATGTCCTAATATAAAAATAGTTTATGGATGATTGCATTAACATAATGCAACATTTGGGGCTGGGAGTAGTCCACTGAAGCGCTGGTCTCCAATACTGATTGTTTTGGTGTACCTAACAATCTACTAATCATGCCATCAGTGGCATCCTCTGAGTGTTGCATAACAGCCTGTGCTATATTTAAAACCAGAGAATGAAGAAGCCCACATCAGCCCACCGAAGCATGGTGTTTCACTGAAAACTGCAGATACTCACCTCCTAACAGTGTTGTTTTCATGGCATATACTGGCATCTTCATATAGGAATAATAGCATGATACTAGAAACTAAATATATATGGTATAACAGCAGCGTTGCATGCTGCAGTCATCCTTTCATACTGAGCGCTATACGTATTGAAGAGCAGTGACGCTGTGATCTTGAAGGCATAATGCAGTGGAGGAGCTATAGTCTGAATCAGTAAGCAGGGTAAACGTCAGTAATTAATTGTAAGTCTCTCTTGAAAAACATGCACCAGAACAATTTGAGTATCAGAGCACACGGTTGCCTTCACACCAAGTGAAGAGCACCAGTGTAAAAAAAAAAAAAAAAAAAAAAAAAAAATAAGAACACCCACCCAAAATTAGAGCAGCCATTGTTTTTCTTCTCATGAAAAGATGATTAATTGTAGTTGTGTCTGGCTTCAGATGTAAGTGGTGGTATTGTTTTTGTTCGTCCCTGTCTCTATTCTTTAATTTAAGAGCTATGACTGAGAATGAGATTTAAGAAGATTCATTATGAGCACTGATTCTAATTAATTAAGATTGCAGTAAAGCAAGAGTGGGTGTTTCAAATGGAAAAGCCGTCATTAGAAAGTCAAACTTCAGTTAAAACAATTCTGTAATTAATCACAGATGCTTGTTCTGTTATTGCAGCGCAGGAGGTAAAACGGCGACTGTGTCAGGCTCGAACAAGTAGGTTGCAGATTATGTGGAAACCAGCAGCCCGTTTGTGAGACACTGCAGACCAGTTTAGCAATTTATTTGAACGGGATCTCGGCTCTCTTGGCTCCCGTAGTGATGAGCAGCCTTAATCTCCTTTGTGGAGGAAGTAACATCAGGCTGTTTGGCTTTGAAGTTAATATTAGCAGCTGAACTGCTGGCAAACACAGATTATAGGATGTTACATGTATATTCACATGCAAATTTTATTTTGATTACTGCATAAAATGACAGAATATGTTGTTCTGACTCAATTAATGACATTTAAGTATTAAACTTTAAGGTACAGTCACTTCTAAAGCAGGTACATTTTCTTATGTAGGGCATTATTTATTATATAAAATGTCTGAAAATAGATTTGGGTGGGTATTGTAAGCTAGCCTGTTACTTCACTGCTGCTGGCTTTGAGTTGAGTGTGAGCTGCAGTTACAGTCAAATCACCAGTAAATACAAAAACAAAAAGTCAGTGACTCCTCCAAATATTTAATGCCAAACATGAATCATGTACAGACATTTACATGTTTATTTTTTCTGCCCTTCTAGTGCACTAAATATTACTAGTGAGTGTATTTTTTGTCTGCAAAACATTTTACCATATTTCTTAATATTCTCAGTGTCTTCATTTTAGTTCAGACTCGCTTTTCGTCTCCTCCATCTGACAATCTGATATAATGACAAACTAAGTGAGCTTTGTAATTGCGAGATGGCAGTAGCATGCTGCTCTCTAGAGTGAGAACACTTTCCTACTCTTTATCTTAATGATAACGCACATACATTTTCTTCTTTAACGCAGCTGTGGTTTCTTTGCCCCTGATCCTAGTAATTTATCAAACAGTGTCCACCGATATGGAGCACTGAAGTCCTGATTCTGTTTTTATATTCTTCTATATAATACAGTCGCACAGCGCACACTTTGCCTAAAATAGGCCTGCGTTAAAATTAGTAAAGCCATTCAGACGAGTGTTGACAGCTGAATAGCTGTGCATTAGGAATAGCCTGCAGCACTGATTTCCTTAAATGTTTCCTATGTTTTGTATAGTGTGATAGATAGGAGGTCTCACTGTGGATCTGTTGTGGCAGGAAGGTTTCAACAGGATTTTACCTCCAGCATGAACAAGATATAGAAGTTCAAATGCAGTTTTTGATTATCAGCAGCACTTTAGAGGTGTGGTCCACCTGAAGAATGTTTTTTTTGAGCCAGGGTGTATTTGCTTGCATTGCTCGCTCACAGTCTCTGGGATTGTGCAAGCTTCTGTTCATTTGTGTGTGTGTGAATATTTGTTTATGGCAGATACAGATCAATTAAAAATTGCCTTTGATTGGTTTCATCACCGATCTTGCAGATTAGCTCTGGACATCTCTTAATATTTGTCTGATCTGCTCTAAAAGTTATGGATCATTCTGAAAGGTCTTAACATGCATTTGTATCTTATATTTAATTGGTTAGACCTTGAAAGATTCTTATGATGCTTTTGTGACATCAAGGCCAAACCAAGACACTTACAGGCTATTACACCAAAGCTCACAATTTATTTTGTAGGTTGTATGATTCAAATTAACAACCTGTCACAGTGTTAAAGGTCTGACCAGTATAGCTGTCCTGTTAGAATAATGTCAGCTGCCTCTGTTTTGTTTTGTCTCGGGAACAGTTACCTGTAATGCATTAAGCAGGATTTGGGTGTGGTTACATTTATTAGGTGGAGGTTAGTGGAGGTTAACTGTTTACCAGGTCTGGGAAAGAGGTAGAACATTTCTATAATTTTTGTGAAACATTTGTTGAATAGGAATGCATTTCTATAATTAAATGAGAGGTAACTGAGCGGTGACTCAGGCAGGGCGGAATATGGCCGGGACTGTGTCTCTAATGACGTCCATGATTGTTGGCATGCATGTGTTTGTCCATCAGGCAGCCAGCCAATCCCAGAACTCGACAGCAGCCCCAGCTAGAAGCCTCGCCTCAGGAACCCGAGGAACCTGAGGAGATTCTCGGCTCTGATGATGAAGAGCAGGAGGACCCTAACGACTACTGCAAAGGTGAGTCCTGTCTTACTCAGTATGTTTACATGTACACTATAATGTTGTTATTGTACATAACCATACTGAAACATTTGATTAAAGCGTTTTATGGTTTGCAGTAAACAAACTTCCACACTAACTGAATTATGCCCCGTACGGCCTTAATTTAACTAAGATAACCCGTTTAAGGTAAACATGACTGACTATTAGCACTCCTTGTTGAACTTTGTAGTCAACAGGCATTTTCTTCTCTTCTAGGTGGCTACCACCACGTGAAAGTAGGCGACCTTTACAACGGAAAATACCACGTAATCCGGAAACTGGGATGGGGACACTTCTCCACTGTGTGGCTCGCCTGGGACATCCAGTATGAAAAAACTTTATTGCATATTTTTACAGCACAGTTTTGATTATAAGACCTGAAGTTGGATACAGACTCGGTAGCATCTGGCTCTGAGACTGTTGTTGTAGGATGTTTCACAGTGCTTCCTGTTGGCAAACGTTACTTACTCTGTGGTTGCAGGGTGAAGAGGTTTGTTGCAATGAAGGTGGTGAAGAGTGCGGAGCACTACACAGAGACAGCAGTGGATGAGATCAAACTCCTCAGATCTGTAAGTAGCTGAGTTTATTTCCCAGAGTAGGTTCTTCTTTGATATGAAATCATTTAAATTACAATAAATCACAGTTCATGCAAACACATATATTCAGAGCTTACAGTGCAAGTCACAGATTATTCATAGCGTGTAACTACAAATACTGTGTAACAACATTCAGCATGTTTGGCAAGTGAATTCAAGCAGTGTTTCATGGTTAAACAGACATGTTTGCAGATCCTGTCTGACTTCAGTACGTGTGATTGTGTTAATTGCGTTATTCTGTTTCTGTGTGTCCAGGTAAGAAACTCAGACCCCAATGACCCCAACCGGGAAATGGTGGTCCAGATGGTAGATGACTTCAAGATATCTGGTGTGAATGGAACTCGTATCCTTTACAGCCGAGTACTGCTAATGCTTCCTGGTCTTTTTTTTTTTTATAACTCAGATTTGATTTGGTTAATTGCTTCCTACAGGAAAGACCAGCCTGTTTATTCTTAGAAAAATACTTTGTCTTGAAAGGACCATTCTTTCCCCTGGTGTCAAATTTAGCTGAAAAACATGTAAAGTAAACAACAGGCGATGGCTGTACTGCTGAGAGCCTTGTTTGTCCCAAACAGACCTCAACCTATCACAACACTTTGGCTTAGTACGATCCTCCAAATGCCACAGGGATAGTTGTACCTGTAACATGAGACTCCCTAACAACACTGTAGTGTTTGCACTCATTTGACCTGCCCTCTTTTCTGTATAAATAATGCTACTGAGCATGTAGTTGAATGGCTCCAGGACCTCAAGATGTTTCATGAATTGTTTTCTCCTGATTGGTTTTCAATTTGACTTGTGTTGCATTGTTACTATCTTAACTGCTTCCCTTCAGATGTCTGCATGGTATTTGAGGTGTTGGGACATCACTTATTAAAGTGGATAATAAAATCTAATTACCAAGGATTGCCCCTGCCTTGTGTGAAGAGCATCATAAAACAGGTAACATGAAAACTCCAGTGTCACACCTTTTGTGTGATGAAGATTCGGACGTAGCTTATTCCAATTTACAAAAGCTATGTACTCTCCAGGCTGTGTGATGGGTAGAAACCAGTTGGGGCGGAGCATGTTGTGATAATTTAACTTTTAAACAGTACAGAAGTCAAACCTGCCTCTAAACATGACAAATGGATTGAGAAGTCAAATGTTCATTTTCATTTTCCATGAATTAATTTTCCAGGTTCTCCAAGGTCTCGACTACTTGCACACAAAGTGTCAGATCATCCACACAGACATCAAGCCGGAAAATATCCTGATGAGTGTTGACGAGCCTTATGTCCGAAAGCTTGCAGCAGAAGCCACAGAGTGGCAGAGGGCTGGGGCACCTCCTCCCTCCGGTTCAGCAAGTACGACACACAAACACACACACTCATATGTACATCCATGAACATTTTGTTGTAACTGTTTGTACTCATCTAATATTCTCTTTTCAGTAAGCACAGCGCCTGCTCCAAAACAGGTACAACCCTTTTACTGTTTCAGTATAAGACAAATTCAAAGAAATCCTACAGATATATAATTATCAATGTGAGCCTCTTATTTACTTATTTCTCCAACAGACAGTAAAAATGTCTAAAAACAAGAAGAAGAAGTTAAAAAAGAAGCAGAAGCGTCAGGCCGAGCTGCTGGAAAAGTGCATCATGGACCTAGAGGAGATGGAAAAGACCACAGAGACACGAGAGGAAGAAGAGGATGAAGATGAGGACCCACAGTCTCCGAAGGGACGGGCCTGCGCTCCCCTCAGACAGGTGTCTCCTCAGGAGCTGGGAAACGAGGATACGAACGAGGGTAAGAAGCCAGCATCACTGGAGTAATGTGTGTTTTTTTTTTTTTTTTTTTTATTGCTGTCGGTCAAAGTTCTGTCAAAGCTGTTATACAGTAATCTGTACGTCTCTGGTGTGACTCATTCGAAAAGAATCTGTCCTTTCCTGATACTCCCAGAGAGAAATGTAAATGCAGATCTCATGAGGGTGGGACGAGATGAGCTATCGGAGGTGAACTGTAACGGCTATGCGGAGGTGGAGCAGAGACAGTCCCGTTGGAGGGACGAAGACCAACACAACGGCAACGCAGAGCCCACAGAGAAATGTGCCAGTAAGGAGGAGCAACACGAGAACTCCCCTGTCCACCCCGTCTGCAACGGTGTGGACTCTGCAGATCTCAAGGAGCTGGACACTGAGACTGAAGGCAGGGGAGCTCACAGCAGTGGAGTAGCTGAGAGACGCCTTCCTGCTGGGTTGGAGGAGGGAGAGCTGGAGCAAAGCATCTGTCAGGAGGACGGAGAGGACAGACCCGACTGTCAGTATGGAACCGAGGAAAGCCTGAGAAACGGTCAGTCAGCCAAAATCAGTGCAGCCACTAACTGCCAAGAGTTTTTCTGGAAGCTGTTTGCTCTGGAAGATTAATAAAGGCTCAGCTATGTGAACTTTGAAATATTGATTTTTAGACTTTCTTTTATTAGATGTTTAGTACATCCTTATCTCTCCCTCTGTCTCTCTCTCTCTCTCTCTCTCTGCTCTGATGTAGGCAAGCTAACAGCAGGATCCCTGCTAGTTAACCCTCTTGAGCCACTCAATGCCGACCAGATCAAGGTCAAGATTGCAGATTTGGGAAATGCTTGCTGGGTGGTGAGTAGTCTGTTAATGACCTGAGGGATTTCCTGATTAAGCAAGAAGCCTTCCAGCGAGGGACACATCCAGTGTCATCCAGCTACCAAAATAGAAATACATCCAGCTCTATGTTTTATTCTTTACATTGATTTAGGTTTAGTAATCGAATGGCAGATGCAGCTCAGTACAGTTCTCCGCGCTCTCTGTTGCAGAGCAAAGTGGAGTCCAAACACACACACAGTTATAACACTTAAATATATTCCTCTTTTCTACTGTATGCTCTGTTTATTTACAAGTGGTAAAGAGTGTTGTGTCGTGTTGTAGGATTTGTTTCTTCTCCTTTATCTGGGAGATTAATATGCCCTGTTTTATTTTAGTTCGGTTGATTTGTCTGTGCTGTTTGTCTTTTTTATTAATCTATTTGTTTCAATTTTGCATGTGTTTATGTGTCTGTAAAGCACTTTCTAACTCTGTGTTTTAAAAAGTGCTATATAAATAAAGCTTACTAACTTACTTACTATCTCCTTCTCTCAGCACAAGCACTTTACAGAAGACATCCAGACACGGCAGTACCGATCCTTAGAGGTACTGATCGGTTCTGGATACAGCACACCAGCTGATATATGGAGCACAGCCTGCATGGTGAGAAACTGCACTGACAGTCTATCGCATTGTGTCAAAACACCCCGAGACAGAAATCGTAGTATAATCTACCTTGACAAGGCCTCAGTAGCATTATGAGAGTGTAGCTGCAGGTGGGAGGGGTGTATTTAGTTGTGGTAGATGTATCCTGTCATGCAGTGTGTGAATTCCTGTGTTTATGATGATTGTGTTGTCTCCTCAGGCCTTTGAGCTTGCCACAGGGGACTACTTGTTTGAACCACATTCTGGGGAAGATTATTCCAGGGATGAAGGTATTTCTGGGACTCACTCGCTGTTTTCTCATTAATCCTCACTGCTATATTTAGCAGTGTGTTCTTGAATATGCATATTAGTCTGGTAAGAGTCATTTTGCTCTGGTGGTAACTTTCAACTTTGATTACTACTGTGAAAATCGTCATGGTGTTTTTCTCATTAAATCGGGCCTCATTGGGGTTTAATCTTCATCATGAATTATTTAAAAATCGATCCCATCCACACATCTAATAAGAGTTTTCACAGTAAGCATGGCAACTTATGACTTCACTATGCACTATGCTTAATTTTCACAGTTTCAACACTTAAGTGAGGTACTCCATTACAGTGATGTTGACTGATTTAAATCTTCGAATATTTAATGAGAGAAATATTCCAGTGTAGAATCCAATCATGTGATGATGAGTACCGACATTCCTGTGGTTATTTCCTGTTTAACACCTCAAACCACATTTTTGTCCCACTGGAGACGGGGCCTTCTCTCTTTTTCCTTGATCATCTGTCTTCACCTCCTCATCAATCACGCTTCACATTTCTTCCTCACGCTTCCCGTAAATTAATTTTCACTCGCTGCTTAGCTCGAAGTTTCCGTACTGACTTGATTTTGCCGCAGCATGTCAGGTATGTGCTGAGATGTAACCTTCGGTGTATTGGCACATGTCCTGCAGCTGTGAATCAGCCTTTTTCACTTACAGTGCATGAACTCACGAGCCCGTTACTTCATATTACCGCTGCTTTATCTCTTGCATGACTATCCTTAATTAGATTTTTTTACTAATCAGTCATCCTGTGTCAGGTGCATATTGCTTTGATAGCTGCTCTGTTAGCTTCATTTTTGATCTAATTCAGTCTTTATTGTTTTCGTATGTGAAAGTCAACGGCCTACATTTGTTTAAATGTTTGTAATAGCTTTTGATTTGCAAAATTAATATAGGCTTTCCATCCATATGCTTCTTGTCATACTAGGCTGTCATCATCCATTGTTCCTAATACATTGTTCCATATGACTGTTTGCCATCTTTCTCCCATCCCCTCTTCTCTCCAAACGGTTCTCTCTATCTCCTCCCTCTCCTCCTGTCTTGTCTCTCCTCCACTGATGTGCCTCATTTCCAGACCACCTTGCTCTCATGATAGAGTTGCTTGGTAAAATCCCTCGCCACTATGCCCTGAGTGGGAAATACTCACAGGAATACTTCACCAAGAGAGGTATGCCACCCCTCTGTTTGTGGCCCGCCCTGGGAACGGTGGACAGGAGGGAGAAGGGGGGGAAAGTTCCTGGCAGCACATTCAGATCTACCAAAGTTGTTGCTGTGTGCTGCCAGCGGGCCTAATGATGAATACAGACCAGTAAATGTCTGTTACTTTGAACAGTGCCATCAGACATTGATTCAAGTAGCTCTGCCAAAGTTTGCCTGGCAGAGGTACAGTCAGTACCTTCGTAGTTGTAGCCAGAGGACTTGGCTAGATATCAGATACTTTATTGATCTCAGTTTGGGAAATTCTCATGACTTTTTTTTTTCCTCCAGAGTGTTAGGTCAGCCAAAATAGTCTGATTTCATTTTATCAAATACATTTAATTTTATCTAAAAGAATCATTAGATCACAGAAAAGCAACTAGAGAAAAAGTTGTAATGCTTGAAAAACATAAAATGAGTTTCAGAAAACAAAATATTTTAAGTGGTATCAAAAAATACATTAATAAGCGTCTGCAACAAAGTGATAATTATAACAATATCTCCTCCATAAGGGATCCTTGGCCCAAAATATTTAGAGAATTTTAATCCTCCAGAACAGCTCAGATCATAGTCGGTATCCTTAAAACTACTCTGCTACCATTGAGTGAGGCAGGTATCAGAGTCTTGATAACCTTTGTAATGTTTTAGAGCACAAAGTGGGAGATTTTTAAATTTGATTAAGTGAAATATTTCAAGTAGAATAAAAATGTCACAACCTCTATATTTACACCTAAGAAGTCTCTGTGAAAATGAAGCTTTGATATAAACATGATAAATACTTTTGATTTAAATACATTCACACATCAAAGATCAATGAGTTTAAGATAAGTTGAATATCTGTAGGTGATGATAAAACACTACTTTAAATTAGTGTGAGTAACTGAAATGTTTCGTTTTGAGATTGATTTATATGAACAGTTTCATAACATTAAAGAACCCTAGATGAACGCTGGGAGCATAACACTCTTCACAATGTCTGATGGCCATGTTTGAGCTCTGTGCACCTCAACCTCCGCAACAATCTGGCCCATGTGTGCTGTCAGCCGGACCTCTCTCTCCTTCAGCCCCCCCACCCACACACCCAGAGTGGGCCTGTTACTGGGACACTGTCTGATGAATCTGTGGTTTGTCTTCTTGTCTGTCTCTCCAACCCCCCACCCCCTTTCATCTTGCAATCGTCTGCTGGGCGGCTCCGCCATGTAGACCATATAGCGCTGATCATTGAGCTGCTGGGGAGTGTCCCACGCAAACTTATAATGACCGGCAAATATTCCAAGGATTTTTTCACCAAGAAAGGTAAAAAACAGAAGTGTCAGTGTCAGACTTAAGAGAAGAGTCCTGCGTCCTTTTCTGCTGTTGTGCTAGAGCAACTTTGTTCATGTTAACTTTTTATCTGTAAAAAACATTTCCAACATTAACTAGTAACATTCAAAAGGATGACCTGTCTGGGAAATACATTTACCATTAAAGGGGTAAAGAGAATTAATGTAAGTATGTAATGTCTAGATATTAAGAATATACTGCATATATGATGTTTTCAGAGACTTAACTACCTTGTTGTACTGAGCTCCTACATCAAGTGTCTCTGATACAGTCTGTCTGTTTGACTGCAGGTGACTTGAAACACATCACCAAGCTGAAGCCGTGGGGACTGCTGGAGGTGCTTATCGATAAGTACGAGTGGCCCCGCGAAGAAGCCGAATGCTTCACTGACTTCCTGCTTCCCATGTTGGAGCTGATCCCCGAGAAGAGAGCCACGGCGGCAGAGTGCCTGCGCCACCCCTGGCTCACCCTCTAGTGGAGACCTCCAGCTATTGCACCTCCCTTCCCTCCCTACTCTCTCCAGAGACTGCAACAGATCACTTTCCAGTTTGGGCATATCAGATGAATATTTATTTCTCTTTTTTTGTTTCGTTGTTTTTGGATTTCCTATGTTCTCGTTATTGAGCTATTGCTTCTGTGTATGTTTACCCTGTATTTGTTGGTTCTTCTCTCTGTGTGATGACGTCAGGAATCCCGTGGGTTATATTACTTTGTGGTCATGTTGGCTCCAACTGCTGTGCTCCGTTCACCCACCCAACTAAGCAAACCTGTTATTGTACTGCTAGTGACTCATCCTTGTTTGTTACACTCCTGCACTAAAAACCCAAACAAATCAAGGATATGTAGCCTTTATTGGTCATTTTTGTCCCCATAAAAAAGGACTCGCTATCACTTTTTTTCCTCGTACATTTCATTAGTGCTGTGTTCTCTCCTTTTTTTTATGAATTATTTTATCTTCTATTACACATGTAAGGTATACATTTTGTATTTGTAAAGTAGGCTTAGAAAGTTGCACACTGGGCTGACATTTACACTGACTGTGGTAACGTTCACACAGCATCTCTCTAGACCGACTCTAGTTTCTTACTGAGACACCGATGTCTGATAACATCGGTCATATTATTTAGCCATAATAAATCCATTGTCACCTGGTATTTAGTGTGGTTAGTCAATTAAAATTTAAAAAAAAAAAAGATCTTTCATTCTCATGGGAGGCTGGTATTCTCATACACCTATTACAATTCAGGAATATAGTGTTTCAAAGGTTTCAACAAGACGACACGTTAGGAAGCCCAATTGAAAGGAAAAAAAGTGAAAATAAACTGTATATATCTGTACCAAAGAGTTTGCCTTTATGTATATTACAGTTATGTACAGTTTTTAACAAATCTTATATCTTAGCTAAAATTATTTAGCTGGGTAGCTGTGTTTTAATAAAAGTGAATGGAAGATGTGTTTGAGCTTGGTTGTATGTGTGGCCAACTGTTCAATAATGTCACTGTTTTTACCATAGAAATGGTGAGATCTGATGTTATGTAATGGTGTCCCAAATTGATCATATCAAAGTAAGCTATGTATCTGTTGAAGCCTAGGTAAAAACAGAAACTTACATCAGTGTCAGATTCAAGAACATAGACTTTGTGTGAACAAACTGTACAACACACCATACAATAAAACAGACGTTCATACAGTACAGAACAACAGTGTCCAGCTTGTTTCTCTGAAGTTTATTAGGTGTTTGACTTGAAACAGACCATCATAAAAAGAAAGAAAACATGATAAAAAAGAAAGACAGGTGAACAATCTGATTTAACTGCATCCTGACATTTCAGGATGTTTCTCTTGACCCTTGAAGGCCTTCAAAGTAATCTGCATCACACTGGTCCTGAAGATCCACGCTCATTAGGTTTTTCCTGTAAAAGAAGATCACAGCTCTGATGAATACCTGAATTTGATGGACTTAAGACAATGTGCCAGTGCTGACTACTAAAGCACTCCGTAATACTTGTTAATAGTCACCCAGACTTAAGTGTTTAAGTAGAAAACAAGTTTAATAATTTGCAAAGAAAGCAGGAGCACTTAATAATGACAGATGAGCAGCGTAGAATTGATTTTTGTGGGCTGACGTCTTGGCAACAAGCTCAAAGTGAACAGCACATCATCCTCATATTTGTACTACAGGCTCGGGGGCAAATAGATGTATGACATCATGTGTATTAAGGAAATAAACCACTGTGTTAAAATAACTTATGCAACAGTCAGTACATACAACATTTCACAAGGTAAACTTCCCCTACTTCTAAAAATATGCAAAACAGGTCACACGAAAATTGAAACAACATGGCTTTCTGCTGGATGAATGTAAATAAGCTCAACATAAACATTCTCATCTGAGCTATGAGAGTATTAAAAAGAAACAGAAATATATTTTCCCTCAGGGAAATTAAAAAAAGAAATTCAATTAGGAAAGTTGACCTCTGAAAAGTACAATTTCCATTACAACTGTTCAAACTCCATCTACTCCCTGATTGAAAGCAGCTAATAAACAGATGATGGTGTAATGTTAACTGCTGTTTCATAACTGACAATAATGAACACTGAAGCTCAGAAGTTTAATAATTCCCAAACCTCTAATACTATTTGTAATATTTTTCACAGAAGACATTTTGACATGCCGCAGCAGGAAAACACAGATATAAAAACTAAATTTAATGACGGCTGAGTTACATTTAGCTGCTTCGGTTTCAGGGTTCTGCTGTTGTGCATCATTGATGTTATTAGTAACACCTGAGCTTTTCCTTCTATGACAAGTTAAAACGCCTACAGCCGTCATTCCTTCCCTACAAGCTCGGGAGCAGAGACGGTTCCTTCCCTGCTTTGTTCAACACACACAACCTTCACCTGTCTGCATTAACCCTTACTGTACCTTCTCCCTCCACCTCAAAGTCATCTGGCAGCAGTTTGTCCTGCCGGTTGCCGAGGGTGAAGGACAGAAACGCCAGCAGGAGGGCGTCCAGGATGCTGATGATGGCCAAGATGTAGGCCCAGCGCACCGTGCAGTTCCCCAGGCTGTACTTATCAGTCCTCTGGCCACACATCCTCTTCACCTCAGGAGAGTCCCAGCCGTCCGGGTAGATCATGCAGCCCATCACCATCAACACAGCTGCGGGAGAGGAGGGACATAGAAATGGCAGAGCCTTGCATTAATTACCTCTTGTTTGGAATTAGGTTGATAAATAATTATGAGGGAGGTTCTTTTGAACCCCAAGTGCAGGATAAGATCTGATGTAGCCCCATAAAATACCAGAAGTTGAATTTCTTTATGGTGCAGCAGAGCAAACAGGCTCACTGGTGCTGTTCGGATGATGCACTGTTACGTCAAATACTCTTCATCTGGTAAAGTTTCCTCTGGGTTTTCACCACAGCTATTGTACAACCTGGATTAAAATCAGAATTTTGCAGCTTTGTGCATTTCTAAAAATTTACAAGACATATAAGCCCTTATCATAGACCACATGGTGAGTTTACTTGGCCCTGGTCTGTCTCAGACACAGGTTTAGATCAGCTAACAACACAGCAACACTTGATCTTGTGACATGTAACCAATCCACCATCAGAGGTGTCAAAAGCTGAAACCGGAGCCCTTATTGGCTCCCACAGTGAAAAACAACACATACAGTGACAAACACACACCGCAACTGAAACCGGAGAGGTGAGGGGGTGACTCATGACAGGATGAGTTTATCAGTTCACACTCGACAGAGAGAACAGATCAGAAGAGAAGCTCAGGTCTCACTCATCCTTTAGATCCGCTGCTTCATTTTAGAGATGTGATATTTAAATGTTGAAATCTAATAAAGATTTGAAAGATTTTGTGGAATTTGCACTTTGATGACCAATTCCATGATCTTCATTTGAATGATTAGACTAAATACTGATACTAAAGCAACTACAAGGTTTTAAAACACAGAATAAATGGCAAAGTTACTTTCCAACAGACTGTGACCTTTGATCCCTGATTTGAACCCTAACTAATGCACTAATCAACAGCCTCGTCTTGAACACAAACAGACTTTTTGGTGTCATAGTTACTGTAAGGTTGGACTATTATGACAAAATCATTTGATACAGTATTTTTAACAATATATCTCAGTATTAATAACAATATTTTAGTAATTATTATAGTAGATTTGTTTGGTAATTCATATAAATATGTAGGAAGAGAGAGTTTATTTTGAGTTTATATATAGTTTATATAGAGTTAATTTCCTGTAATAAAGGTTCTTTTCACTTACTCCAACCTTCTTAAAGGCATAAATAAAATCCCAGTTGATCACTAGATTCATAGTAAAAAAACAAAAAACAAAAATCAGCATTATATTGATTTATCTCCCAGCTCCATTCAGTTGTAAGTTTAGGATCAGCACTTTTAAATAAAGTGTAACCAAAACCTGACCCACAAAATCAAACAAAATTATGTTAATTTTTTTCACCTGAATGAATTTATATTCATTTTGCCACTGAATGTAGAAGAATTCAGATTTGTTCCCCCTAAGTTGAAATAGTAATATGATGAAAAGTTCTGCATTCAAACGTTTTGTTGAGTAAAAGTACAACTAGCAGCATCACAGGTACTTGTTATTCTAAACGGACCCTTTCATTCTGTTATTATTAAGCAAATTTAATTCAGTTGGTGGAGGTGGGTCTAATTTTAACAACTTTAGTAGAGTAAAATGTACACTATTTGCCTCTGAAATGTAGAGGAACAGTCCCATAAATGGAACAACTACTTAATAGGAACCTCACCTGAGGCCAGCTGCATCCAGGCGCAGATCCTGTAGACGTTCCCGGTGTTGCAGAAGAAGAACAAGCTGAAGCAGACCATGGTGCCTACGATCAGCAGCATGGAGGTCCCGACGAAGAACATGGCCGTCCTGAAGGCCGGTGACGGGATGGAGGCGAAGTCCAGCACGCTGCCCTTACAGGTGAGCTCCGAGGTGAGCGCGTTGCCGATGCAGTAGTGGAAGAGGCCGAAGTACCCGGCCTGCGGGGTGTCGACGCTGTCCCCGATCCAGTAGGGCTGGATGAAGACCACCACGGTGATGATGGCGAAGCAGATCGTGAACACGGCCCACATGACGCCGATGGCTCGGGAGTTTCTCACATAGTTGGTGTGGTAGATTTTGGCAGCCTCCAAGGCGGGAAGCAGATCCATGTTTAAGACCAAAAAGAAAAAAAAAAGTTTGAGTCAGAGTTTTACAACTTCCAGAAAACACTTGTCGGCTTAACTTCACTCTTTTCTTGTAAAATCAGTAAAATATCTTGAATCTGTTATTAAACTAAATCCATAAGTCCTGCTGTAGATCTTTAAACACGCCTGTTGCCTCAGTGGCTGCTTTGCATAGAAAGACCTGTCTCAGGATTCAGCACCCTGGACAGCACCCTCATCGCTTCAATTAATGACGTGGCTCTGACGTCAGAGATCGACAACTGCCGCCTGACAATGTGGGATCCCAAAGTGACAACACAGGCTTGCTAGTAGAAAGTAAATAAATGCTTTATTTACTACTAATTGTAACTGCGATTTATTGAGTCGCCAAATTGTCTTTATGAATTTTGACAAGTGGAATTGTTTTTTATGAATGAATAACTTTGCTACTGTTGTGGTTTAATCAGGAAACTCCTTCATTGAGGTTTGCTTGTCTTTGTCTTTTGAAAGCAGTTCTTGAAAACTTTTAATAAGCTTTGATATAAAGAGAAAGTCATTCTGGGACTTTCCCTTAATGGTGACCACTTGCTACTAAGTTACAACCAATAAAAACCACCAAGTATCTCTTTTGAAGACCATTTTAAGTAATTAGTCTGGACTTAGTCTGGCCTATTTTCTTATAAATATCAATATGAAGGATGCAATGTTGCATTATTAGATTAAATGCAGTTTAAAAACACAGCCTTGTGTTTCAACCCTCATGTTTCCCCAAAAGGCAAATACAAACAATACGTTACGTTTGGTTCAAACCAATTGATCATCAAGAAAACAACATGTATTTCTCATAAACATAAAATTCTGGGGGGTTTATTTTTATAATCGCAGTTTTACTGCACAGTTTTGCCCGTGTTCAGACATTTTTAAAGGTCATAACGTGATATTTATTGAAGCTCTAAAGGCTCATGGATATTGACTCTGCCTGTCAGCTTGCCAAAGTTTATGTCTGATACCCAGGAAACTTAAAATAAAGGTTTGCTGATATGAAATTCAATATTGTTCCAGCTGAGGCTCCTTATTGGAGCTGTTTATCTGGAAACTTGTGACTGTCAGTGACAGGAACACAATAAGAAATATTATTATTAGGATACATTTAAAAAAAGAAACTACATGGATGGATCACAGCTTTTGATTGTTGTTGCTGAAGGTGTTGGGAGGTCAGCTGCATCATAGTTTTTTGGCAAAAACAGTGAATCTTATTGGCTGCAAAACCACTTTCTAATGTGAGCTAATGAGACTGGTGTGTCTTTATGTAAATAACTCTAACAGTCTCCTTCAAATCACAACAACACATAGTTTCTCTTTTTACACTCAGTGTGTTTTTTTTTGCCATATTCAGTTTGAGATAACAACTGTGTCCCGCGGCTGACAGGTGCAGCCGGACAGAGCATGTCACCATCTGTGCCCTCCACCCTCAGTGTTTGTAACAAGGAGCTTGAGGGCCTCGTACATGACACTGTGCCATGTGCACAGACAAGCGTTCAGGGATGAGAAGTTGTCCCGCTTCCTCAGAGGATCCCTGACGGCTCCCTGCAACTTGGGAGGGACAATCAGTTGCCAGCGGGGGGAGCAGCATAGGGAAACACAAGTTTTACCTTTGCACAAATTAAAAAATGCACAAAAATGACAAGGATAACAAATAATATACAGTGCAGAGAGAGGCAGAAAAGCCAGTGAGCTTATTTGAAGCCTTCTTCTAAATAATGTTAAAATTTCACAATGTTACAAAGAGCTCAAAATGAACATACAGAAAATAATATGACTACATAAAATAAATACATATAACAACAACAATAATAAAATCAAAATAAAAGCAGAAAATGTGTGTGTGCGGATGTGTATGTGTGTTTGTGTTTGTGAGGGGGATGTTGGTTTTATATTTACTCCTGAGCAATAGTAATGATTCATGTAACTGAGTGCAACAAATAAAACATGGATACATGGACAAAAATACATGAGGAAAAGCAGTTACAAAACAGCAGTTCAATGGTCTTAGACTGAAATAGTTAGGAGACAGTTTGTGGTGACAAGATGACTAACCCTCCTTATTACACCAATGTATTTATTTATTCATGCTAACTCAGTTTGATCTCTCCAACTCAAACTCTCATCAGCAACAATTCTCAGGAATCTTGTGGTCGACACTTGAGGCATCTCAACAGACTCAACTATAATTTTAGATAAATCCTTAGCATATGACTTTCTGCCACCGATAACGATTAAATTAGATTTTTTATATTCAAAGATAGTTTGTTTAATCTGAACCATGTAGCGTAGGCAGTTAAACCAACATAAGCATCTTTATCAGTGAAATGAAATTTGAATGAGAGCGAATTAGGGTTGAGTCATCTGCAAACATTATTGGGGAAAGGATATTTGAGACATTAGACAAATCATTAATATAGATAAGGAATAATAGTGGTTCAATAATGGACCCCTGTGGAACCCCACAGACTAGTCTGGCTTTGTTGGAACAACGAACAAACAAACTGTCTTCTGTTGGAGACATAATCGTTTAACCATTTGTATCAAAAGCTTTTAAAAGGTCTTTGAAAATACTACAAGTAAATTTATTATTATCAAGTGGGGAGGTCACGTTATTAGTCAGTATTAGTTATGAAGCAGAGCCATATAAGTGGAGACTGGTACTGATACTGGTGTTTGTAAAGAACTGACTGTTTCACCTGTTTGACAAGGAATGCAGAAATATTATCACGACCAGCTGAAGATGTTTTTAGCTCTTCAATTATGTTACTTATTTCTTGGATATCAGGGGGCTTAAAAGAAGAGATAATAGGAACATTTCTTTGAATAAAATCCAGTGGATTACCATCACAAACAGAAACTTTGTTGGCTCAATTCATAACCAATATTAACAAAAAACATTACATTTTTGAGCTGTATTAAATGAGTTTTCACCATCCAAAAAGACTGACGGCAGCTCTGGGTTAGTCTTTTCTCTTTGCAATAACTGATTCATTACTTTCCGTGTGGTTTTAATATCTTTTCAACACCTCTTACATTTTTCATTGAAATATTTCTTTTTTTCAGATCTAATGAAATGAATACATTTATTTCTATAGGATTTATGAACATCATGGATGAGAGGAGTATTGAGACATATTTTCTGTACAGTTTATTATTTTTCCTCAACAGCTTCAGTAAGTCAAATGTAAACCAGGGCTTATTGAATTCTTGACTGTATTTCTTGGTAGGACTGCCAATTGAAACTAAAGCTAATAACTTTCATAAAATTTTGATATCACATGAAATACAAGCATGTCTTTAAATTTAAAAATACCAGACTTGCTTATAATCCTTTTGTGCATTATTTTCTTGGTATGTTAACGTTTATTAAAGAGTACTGGAATATGTGAGAATGATCTGACAAGTCTGAATATAAGACCCACGATTTCATTCCTTTGCTCAAAGAATTAGTTATCAATCAAAGTTGCTGAATTTTCTTTAACTAATGCAAATCTATGAATAAAAAGGGAAAAAAATAACTAGAATAAACAATATTGAGAAAATCCCCAGTAAGGGTATCTAATTTATTTTTTAAGAGGATTATATTGAATTATATCACCTAAAATGTAACAGAGTTTATCCTCATTGCTTAACAGGTCAAGAGAACTTGACTTTCATTAAAATCTTTGATGACAGAGTCAAATAAATAAAAATAAATAAAAATAACACCAACAATAAGAGCTCTAAAAAACACTGATGTCAGAGAGAGATCATCCCTAATTTTAAATCCATAGTCACCATTAATAAACAGAAATCTGCGATCTTATCCCTTTTATGCAGTGAACCGCACTGTATATAGATAATTAATTATATAGTTTCTCTAGAGACCCCTGTAAGCCATGTTTCTGATAAAGCAATAACAGAAAAGTCATGTTTGAGTGAAGACAAATAATGAATGAATTTGTCATAATTGCTGGACAGACCTCTTATATTCAGATAAGAGTAGAGAATATATTCAGAGACATAGAAACACATAAGTCATTAAACTGGGTTTCATTATAAAAGCTACAGAGGTTAGAGGCATCAAATGATGAAAACAATTAGGTCTGGGTCAACACCAAAATTCTAGATCAATTGTAGAGGGATCAATGGGCTTAAAGATCTGGCCTTCAAAACCAGATTTGTTGTAGTCCATAGCGTGTGTAAAGAATAATGTACTGTAGATGTGAAATCAAAGTATAAAGTTAGATGCCTAAAGGTGAAGACCAATGAGTCAAACTAAGTTTATTGTATCTCAAATATGTAGTTACCTCTCTCTAAAGCTGCCTTCATTGCTGAGAATAGTTCTTCTTTGCCGGACGGCTTCAGGGAGTCCTCATCGATCAAGATGTCTGAGCCCTTCAAGTTTTCAGCTTTATCCACAACAGCAAGTCTGTCCTTCAACTGCAGAAATCTGACCACATTGTGTCAGAGCTTTTCTGATGAAAACATTGGCTTTCCAGTCCTATGAGCCCAATCCAGCTCTATTTTGAAATTATCCAGTTGTATTTTTTCACTATATAATTTTCTCACTTTTTCTTCAGATTCAGACACCTTTTCTTTCCCAGACTCTTTAATACCATCTACAATAATGTTGTGGCATCTTGTCTGAGAATGAGATCAAACTTTCACAAACTGTGTCCAAATCTGTCCAGGTTTCATTACAGCTCTTGGACTAAGTTATTATGAGATTTTAAAATCATCACATTCCTCTTGAATCATTTCCAGACTCACCTTGAGATCATAGACTTGCTTTGACAGATCATCAATCCTCCTGTTTGAAGAACCAACTATGATCTGTACACAAGTTTTGAACCTTTTTTCTGGTTGTTCAAGCAAAGTTCTGTAGACGTCTTTTCGCTGGTCCAACAATTCACCCACTTGAGCCATGGTGACATATTCCTCAGTGGTGTTGTTTGAAACTTTGGGTGTCATGGTTTGGTCATCAGCCTTCAAGGCCCACTAGGCCCAAGTTTCAGCAGGATAGACCCAGAAACCTCCACAAGATACTGGTGATGTTCACAATGTTGCTGTAGAGAGTTGGTTAGACTCCTCTTAATTCAATCAGCAACAGAAACTCTGAGTTCTAGGCAGGATTCGTCAGATTATTGTTAGATATAAAACCAGCCACAAGTTCAGAGAAACACAGCAGCAGCCGTCTTGCCATGTACTCTAGTCCTCATGAGTCCATCAGCTCTGCCTGACAGATAGATGGAGAGGGATGATACGGAGAGGAGGCACCACATGTCAGATAAAAAGACTAATCAAACCCGGTCTGTGGAGGAAAGAAAAACTGTGGGGGAGCTGCTTTTGAGTGCTGCTCTAATGAGGCTTAATCCCTGATACACGTTCCAGTCTCTGAAGAGTCTGACTGTCTTTTCAAGATTTCATCAAGCCTGCAGTTCCTTCAGTGATGCCTCAGAGAGACGTGGTGCAAGCATCTTGGTGGAAAAAAAGGTTGCAGACTGATATATGCCATACAGTTCCAGGAGAATTAACCTCTTCATTTGTTTTCTGCCATAAAACCTTGTTCCAGGCTTGTTTTATGATGTCAAGAAATGAAAGCCTGTAGTGATATTAGGGAATTATTGAAACACAAAATCTGTTCAGAACCCGTGGCATCAAATTTAAAGATAAATCCATGACCATCTGCTTTTGACCCAGAGCGGTGCTGCCGTTTTATAGCTCCAAAATGAAGAAGAACAGTGATGTCTATCTTATGGGTCTATGTGCTGGATTTATCACAGATGTTAAGTCAGTGTGGATAATAAAACTTTTCCCCTTTTTGATTTTACAGCGTCTTTCTAAGGATATGACATCAGAAGAAGGATGAAGGTGTTCGAATGTCTTTGATTTTAGAGGTGCCGCCGTCCCCTGAATATAAATTAAAGCTGTGTTTTTTCTTCCACTTGACTGAGGAGAATGAAACATTGTTTGCATTCAGTCATTCCACCGTCTGTCGCACTAAAACTTTTTATTAAAAAAACCCTTCTCTTTGGTTTTGTAAAATAATTTTTCTTTGTGCTGCAAAGCAATCCAGCAAATTGATGCCGATGACACACTGTGTAAACACTGGAAATGGCTCTTTCCCAGGTATTAACTACCTCACATGGACGTGGACGTCACTGTGAAACTGATAAGATGCGATTCCTCTAACTGCTGTTTATGTAAATGACAAAACAGACAATTTGTCTCTAGAAATACGAAATCAATACCAGGTTGAACAGCTAATTTCAGCTTTGTTGATGGCAATTTTTAAAAGTTTTTTTGTCCCTCCTGTTAACAGTGGTGAAAGAAGTACTCTCATCCTTTCCTTAAGTAAAAGCAGTAATACCACAATGTAAGAATATAATCCATAACAAGTAAAAGTCCTGCATTTTAAAATCCTACTTAAGTAAACGTACAGAAGTATAATCAGCTAAAGTTTAAGTATTAGAAGTAAAAGTAGTTGTCTTGCCCCTGTGAGTGATATAATAAATATGTTTAATGAAATGCAATATTAATACTATTGAATCAATGTGTAAGCAGCATTGTATTGCTGTAGCTGGTTGAGATTGAGCAAGTTTTAATTACTTTATAAGCATCATAAGATAAATCTGAGGAGTCATGAAATGATTAATGGGAGAGGAAAGAAAAAACAAACAGTTGGGTTTATTTGGGTGTAATGTATGAGTATATAATATGTTGTTTCATGTTAATTTTTTATTAAAAGTAACATTATTAAAGTTATCAAATGAATGTAGTGCAGTAAAAAGTACCATATTTCCATTTGAATTGCAGTGCACTAGAAGTATCAAGTAGATAAAGATGGAAAAACTCAAGTAAACAACATAATTTGCACTTAAGTACAATACCTGAGCAAATGTACTTGATGCACTGATGAAAAAATGATCCTCTCGACCTTCTTTCCATCTCATTACCGCTTGTGCATTAGTGTACACGAGCACCCATTAAGTCATTTTTTGTCTTTATTAAATAATAGATAGTTCTGACAGGAAGTGAGGAGATAGAGAGGGAATGATATTAAACAAAGACCCTCAGCTGGCCTTGAACATGTTCAGGTCCAGCCACCAGCACGCCCAAGCAATAACTTATTTGTTTTATGGTAATTATCTTTATTCTAATGTCTCAAAAGTGGACAATAAAATGATGTTAGAATGAGACACCTTTAAATATTGTATCATTGACAACCTCAGGATCTCCACCTGAACATACTGGAGCCACGAGCCCATTCACACTTCAGACCTGGGGCTGAGCACACATTTAGGCTCTTTACCTGAGATGAGCGAGTTTTTTTAAGCAAACCTGATGTCTGAGTTCTTCTGCCTTGTCATTCTTTTACTTCAGGGAGTCAGGTTTGTTTATCCGTTTGATCAATAATTCCTGTGCTTCACCGCAGTTCAGAGAGGTGGTTAAAACCTTTCCTGTGCTGCAAATACACAAGCTGGAGGCTGGCAAGAGAAAAATGAAGAGAGATACAAGTGAGCACCTTTCACTTGGCCCTACAAACTACAGATTGCAGAACACAAATAGTGATGGACTCTGTTTGTGCACATGCACGGGGGGAGCGGTATCTCGCCTCAGTGATAGCTTTGAATAGATGGAGAAATGCTTCTGATTTATAAAGATTTAATACACCAGGTGTGGAGAATGGCAAGAAGAAATAGTTTCACAGGTTATCTAAATCTTTCACCCAGACTACAACAGCACAGACAGAGACAACATGTTCCAGTACATCAGCTTTAACATACTGTATAATTATAGCAACAGTAATTCTATTGTTTATTTGGATATTTAACTTACCGTATGTAATGATATAATCAACAAACACAACAATACAGCACATAATATAATTGATACAAGATTTTTGAGGCTGATACCAATATCGATATATGGGAGTTTAAAAAATCTGATAATGACATATTAGCTGATATTTGTTAACACAGACAAAAACCTCTAATGGGAGCCCTTAAAGTCCCCCAGCAGAATGATTTATGTGCAGAGTTTGACACTGGAAAACTGTTTTCACATTATCTGATTAAAGTAGAAAGTTTCTCTGAGCTCATTGAAAATCTGAGTCTGAAGCTTGTAAATGTGAACGTGATTTGTGACATCACAATCAGTCTGGAAGCCAGTCATGGTCCAGTATTCAACTTAGACAAGTATTAAGTGAAAACTTGAGCCTCCAGTGCAGAAACACTGAGGATGGACTATTGAAGACATGGTGTGTCCAGCAAAGCAAACTTTTGAAATGAAAAATATTTGCATATTCATAGTTTCTGGATATTTTTCAGTGAGGGAGATGGAGAAGATGTTATTTTAAGGATACTGAACTTTTTTTGTGCAAAAAAACATATTAGACATAAATTACTGTTCAAAGCAGAGTATTTCTGTCTGAAAATATGTCTGGAGAGATCTTTAAATTCCATGTAGATATGTATTACAAATTACGTAATCAAGACACTGTTTCTAAACGACCTCAAATATGCCTTTGCCATTTCTGTACTGCAGTTTCTTATTGGCTGACATTTATGCCGACACAAATGTATGTGTAACAGGCTAATATCAAGCGGCAACCTCTGAGGCTGAGAAATGAAGCCAATGCAAGGTGCCAAAAACTGCAGTTCCATGAATGGCCACTTGAGGCTGGCTCCAAAAGTGAGTCAATCCCTGTAGATCCCCATGTTAAAATGCCTATAACTCATCTGTTTAAGTTTTTATTAAGGCTTGAAGTTATGCATATATAGGGTGTGGCCACTTTGAGTGACAGATAGGTGCCATCACAGGCAAGTCGCTACCATGGCGACAACTTTAGTGAGGTAATGTAAACATGGCATAACCCCAGATTTACAGAGTATAGGCGTAGCCACTGCTGTTGCTATTTCAGTGTGTTTTCAGTTCATGAAAGTTAATTGTAACATTTTGGTCGCCTATAAAAGTCTTGCTCAGCATTTAGTTGTACTAAAAGACCCTCTAAGGAGTCGGATGTTCAGTTTTTTCCGGTAAGTACATTTTGTTTTACTGTTTAAGCCATTAGCATTATCACAGTTAACCATAGACTGTAAATGCACCGTGCTAACCAAGCTAGAGGCTAGCAGCTAGCCTTAGGGTCACTCCACCCTCTCGTCCAAATATGGTCACTTCTGGCTCCAAAAATCCAAGATGGCGATGGTCAAAATGCAAACTCAAGGCTTCAAAATGGGTGTTCACAAAACAATGGGTGACTTCACATTGGCTATGTCCATTATTTTTTACAAGTCTAACATCAGCTGAGAAATTGGCCCGGATGATTTATCGGTTGGACTTAAGTAATTAATACAGTTACAATATTAGAATTGTCTCCAACACAATAAAAAATACATCTAAATCAAATGTTTGACACACAAAATACGACCAGCAACCACAGAAGCAGAACATGACCATTTACAGAGGGCCAGTTGTAAAAATCAGTTGAAGTCTATCCCAATCTCAGATACTAGTCATGTTTAGATGTTGTTATTGGCCATTCTGGAGCCTTATCAACTCTAATGAGTGGACAAACAACAAAAATCCCCTACAACTTAACACTTATCACAGAAGGGAAATTGTTGTATTTAACATATGAGCAAAGCTGTCGAGGTTTTTCATTGGAGCATATATGCTGCATAAAGGCAACACACGGCTGGTATGCACATACGGTTCAACTGCAGCACTCCTGACATGGAGCTGCGACAAACCACTGCAGATTGTCATTGCTACAGGAATGAATGTGTATGAATGGCTTCAGTCACAAGCCATTAAACCTCCCCTGGCCCTTTGTAAATGGGCAAGTTCTACTTCCTTGCTTCATCATATTTCTCTCCATAATCCAATACGAGGTGTGTGAGCGGTTGTAAAATGGCCTGTGGCAGTTCTAATAACCTTGGCAGCTTTATTACATTTACGGCCAACTTTCATCAAATGAGCGACATGCTTATTCCTTGATGTGATTAAGGTTTGCTGGTGAGACAGAGAGCGTAGTACATCATAATGTTTTCCAGAAATGTGACATATATTCCATCATAATTGTACCTTCTTTATGTGTTATTATTGTTTAATGTTATGTGACTCATTTTCCTTCCCACCAGGATGTCTGTTTGTGTAAAAGATGCTTTTTTTCAGGTTTTGGATTCATGACAGAAAAGCCCGTTTTCACCACACAGATTTAGATGCTGGTGCCAGTTAGAGATGAAGAGGCATTTCATCTGAATATTAACCGTCTTTTAAACTCAGACACTGATTTCTTTTGTGATTGGCCCAGAGGAAGCTGCTGCCCATCAATGCTGGTTTGAGGAAGAATAATAAGATTGAGTTAGGGGTCTCTACTTAGCATTCAGTTTAATAAACCACTCCAATCAGTATGCATGAAGGGTGTTGCAGGAGGGCAAACTGTGTCTGAGTGTATTTCTACAGTATTATCCCTTCATTTCTGTAGTTTTAACCTCTCTGGAGTTGTGCATATTGTAATATTCTTCTAAATACCCCCTTGTGTCACATAATGTGGCTTAGTTTCCCTGAAGCAACAATGTGTGAAGATAATGAGCTCTGTGGGTTTCGTGCAGGTGTTGTAATGGTTGTAGCAGCTCTACACAGGACAGGAGGGGGGGTGAACATCTACATTTTTGTGCTCCTCTCAGAGCAACGGCTTGTGTTCACCAAACAAACCCAAACCTTATCCTCCCCTCTTCCCCTTCATTATGCCACCGCAGCTTCAAAGACGCTTGTCCTGCCATCAATGGGGCCAATTTTTTTTTCATCCCGCCTCTGTTGGGATCGGTGCGGTTTGGCAGCAGAGAAGAGGAGCCGCTCCAGAACTCAGCCAGACGCGTCTTGTTATTTCAGACAGAGAAAAGAGCACAATGGGCTTTCACACCCTCAGCGACCCAGCACCGCTGTATTTGGGATAACTGAGGCATTCACTATGGTCACAACTCTTGTGGAATTTGTGTTTGGTGTCACACTAATAAGATCTTTCCCCACTATTGACACTCTGCTTTTATGCAAAAACAATACATGAAAATGTAGAAAAGTGTTTCGTCTCTGGGTTTGTGAGCTCATTACATTGATGAAAAAAAAAATTATTAGCCAAGATTGTCCAAGAGGGGGCAGTACACCATTTAAGTGTACTGAGTCATCCTGTTTATTAGAGTGTATACACAGAGGATAGATTAGGACTGTTCTCCTCCCATACTTCAGCTCAAACAAACAGCCAGACAATGAACAGACTGTCCTTCCTGTCCCCACATGTATGTTATACAGTGTTTACACAGAGCCACTTGCAACAGACAAATCTATTTAAAATTTAATATCAATGTACCCTTTGAGAATCCTGTAATGCTTTTTTTCTTGCAGGGTATGCCTATGTTATCTTTTGATGTTGAAAAGGACCCGGAGTGTATTTTATATAAATCCTTTGTGGCATGATCTTCTTTGAAGGCTTCTGAATCCTCCTGAGTGAATGTATAAACACACAAAATCTTCAATCACACTGATTTTAATATTCAAACATCTACTTTATGAGTCATTCCCTCCTCACTGACACTATCTCTCTGCTTTTCCTCTTCATTTGTGAATAATGAGTCTATTCCCTGGATGTCTTTTGTTTCTGGGACTGAAGCCCAGTGTGTGTGTGAGCGAACATGATATCAAGTGTGCGATGGGGTCATCATTCAGTCCTCCTGACAGACTGAATCCCTGTGAAAACACTGCCGCTGCGTCTACCGACACAGCTGCTATTGGTCCGACTGCACCGGCTTCATCTCCAGGCTCACACACGCTGCATGAGATATCAGGCAGGGGTGCAGTTATGCAAGGGCACGCGTGACGAGGAGGCATATTTATCACGGGAGGGAATCTCATCTTTATTCTTTCCTTTCTAACCTCCTCCTGTTGACTCGATGCTGTGCAAAGACCTGAGGCTCTGAACTTTGATTGCATAATACCAGAGGCCCTCCAGTGATTAAAGAAAACACACCTATAATTTCAATCATGATGTGTGGTGCCCTTTTGAAATGTCATCACGGTCAATATGTCTATCAAATGGCCTGAATAGAGGTGAACGTATGCTCTTTCTTTCTAAGGTGCTCATTTAGTGACCAATCAAAAGTATTCACTTTTAGATTGTCTCTGCATGTGTCTGTGTGAGTGATGCTCCAGCAGTTATATAACCTTGTAGCAGAAGTGATAAGAAAAGGGATTTTTTTTTTTTATCCCCACCCTCAACAGTAAAATTTGGCAAAGCGGAGCTGCGAGAGCTGTGGGTAAATTCTTGCTGTTAATTGGACTGTGAAGGATTTTTACTGCAGATTCAGCCCACTCTTCATGTCACTCTTGTCCCTCTGCAGGTTCATACCATGGATTGTAAAACGGTCATTAGTTTACAGCATGTTCTCTCTGTCTCTCTTTCTGTGCGTCTATATCCCAATTCTATACTATAACTGCACTTAGCATGTGCTATAAAACATAAAGTATACAGACTTTTGATGTTACCATACAAGAAATCAGTGCCCCTCATACTTTTGTGAGCTACTAACAGGAAATAAAGCAAGACATGCACTGATAGGTGCGAACCAAACCGCCACTTTGTAGGCTCCTGCCAGTTAAAAAAACAACAACTTTGGACTTGTCAAGTTAATTGCTGAGATCTGGTAATACAGTGACGTCGCTAAAAAGTAGTCTGACAGTTACCTTGCGAGGCAGCTGACAGATGGTTCATCCAATCACCTGCCAAATATTTTTTGAAAGCGCCTGCCCTTTTCCAAACAGTTTCTAAGGACGACTTCTCAGATGGTTCTGTGTAACAAACCATCTGGCATGTCAGGTTAGTCTGATAGGGAAAGAAATAAAAACATTCAGATGATCAGACAAGTTGCAAACAGAATTATAACCATCAGTATAATTATAACTACAGCAGCAACCCAAACTATCAAACTATCACAGTTTACAGACGACCACAGTTTTCCTTTGCAATGAGAGATTACAGATATTTCATGTAATCAGTATCAGTTTGAAGTATTTTAGATAATTTGGGTAAATTGTTGGCTTGTTCACATTGACAGCTCTAGTTTTTGTTTTTTTTACCCTGTCTGACATGTTTCCAGATCACAGAAATTAACTTGGTGAGTGCAATGTTATCAAGGCCAAAACTACAAAAATAAGATGATGATGATGATCCTATGAAGTGAAGTGAATTATAAAAGATACTGACATCCTAGAGTGTACTTAATGTTGTTGCTTCTCCAGCGTGAACGCACGACATACTCAGAACCCTGTTAGCATTAATGTGTGCTACAGAACTGGAGCACAGCACACATGCACACTCACATTTTTCAAGGAGATGAACAGTGCACAAACACAAACACCATTTGCATCAAACACTGATGAAACAGCGACTGGTGATGATGCCAGCTCCTGTAAACTGACTGTGAATCGGGATGAGAGTGAGCGGATCGAGCTTCAAAAGGGAGCTACTGGGTATGCAAAGAATTTTCTGCTCTATTCTTTCAACATTTCAGACTGAGTAACATCTGCTATCTTTTATTCATACGTTACTGTATTTTGTTTCTAGTGGAGAGTTCTTTCTTCCCTCCATTTACAGTTTGTATCGCTGTGAGTTGATTTATTACAGTAATGGCAGTGAAGGCAGAAAAAAAAAAAAAAAAACGGCTTAGTTTTAAATCACTTTACACCGCCAGGCGTTTAGCCATTAACTGCTTCTCTTTTACCCACAAAGGGAAGGAGAGGCGCTCCATCACATAAAGCAGTTGGCTGTGGTTAAATCTGGACAGAATGAATGGACTTTCTTTGGCACTTGCTGACCCAGTACAAGCCTCAGATGTTCAGCTTGTGTGAGACAGACAAGATAGACAATCTCAGTCTTCAGCTGTCTACAATACGTCCAGGTCATCTGTCCTTTTGTCATGTGACCTACAGGTAGTTCATACTGTAGAAACACACACCTCTATATATCTGTATTATCAGAAACGGTAGATATGAGGCAGATGTAAAGGTATTGACTATACAGCCTAAGCTCTGCCTGTAAAGTCGACAGTAACTTGAAGTGTGAAGGACAAACTATAAACATTGTGTGATTGCAGAAAAGTGTTTACAATAAGTAAGTAATGAGTCATTTTCACTTCATCACCTCTTGACTGGTTTGATTGTGGAGTATAATGGAGGTGAGCGAGCTGTCATTTCTATGGAAATTGTCAAGTGGCAGCTGGTGGTGGGCTGGTAAGGAATAGCTCAAGGGGTTAAAGACTGCTGGCGTTCACGACACCACAGCAGGCCTGTACCGCTACCCGCACTCACCACTGATGAGTTTTTTTCCTCCCAGACAGAGATGACTTCTCCGGGCCCCTGCTAGCACACACCGGTGCCCATCAACTCCAAAAATCACGCTGCTCCTGTAATGAGGAAAGCCATAATGGCAAATCCTGCTCGGAGCATCCTCTGGCTGTGATGGCTACACTGGAGGGCATGTGCACAGAGTGCGGGGGTGTTTCAGCTGGCGAGCAGGCTTTCCTCATTATCTAGATGTGAGCGCCACAAGGGTCGGATAACGCAGAGGGTGTGGAGTCACATTAATCATGCTGTCACACATGTACAGGTCCATTCCAGAGACAGGAGTTCACACCGTCACATGCTGATGCACTGACAGTGACAACAACTAGTGTTTTCACTCAATTCACACAACCCCAGTGATGTTTTAGCACATAACTCAAAATGTTGGTACTCTATATTTTTGTATTTTACTGGCAGATCACTCTTAATATTTGATGATTTGTGATGTAATAGTAGTCCTCCTTTGTTGACTCGACTCAGCGGTGTTCCCCTGCACCTGCATCTAATCTGTGTGTGGGAGGAATCCTGCTATTGCTCCTCAGTGAGCCGTTGGTGGTGCATCGTGCCTGCTGTGAGTCTTACCATGCCAATGTTCACATATCACTAGTTGTGCGTTCATTTCCACCCATACCGCACACAGTGCATAGGGGATAAATGTAATGATTTGCATGCATATAGCTTGGAGAAAACACTGTAATGAAAGTCCCTCCCGCCCAAGATGGAAAGCAAACTTTGATCAGGGGTGGGAGGGAAATGTCTCCATGCCTCCTGGCATTGCAGAGGCAGGAGGCTGCAGGCGTGCAGCATTTAAGATTAGACCCACTGCTTGTTGAACAAATACATAAGGTCAAAATCCTTCGTGAAGTCTCAGCAATGGTGATGAAGCCCCTGCCTCTTAAAGCAGTTTATATTAAGCATCTTAATCATTCTTATTTCATTAAAGAGGAGCAGCAGAGCTGCTGGGTTTCAGTCAACACAAACTAAATTGGATGTGCCTCTGTTGCATGAAGATGCTGAAATGGAAAATTTAGATGATGCTGTAGCCTGGGATTCAGTGGATGAACAGATGATACATTTCTCTCAGACTCCCTGCCTCTGAGGTAATTCAATTCATTTTCTTTTATTGATTGACACTGGACACCGTGACGTTTGGGGTTCATGCAAGCAGGCAGAGATAATAAAAGAAATTTCTTGCAATAAGGCTCTTGAAAATAAATAGTGGCTCTGTCAAAGCTGCCAGGTAGCAACAAGTGTGTGTGTGTAATTTATTGTACTTCTATCTTCATGAGAACCAATTTGAGAGTGAGGTTTGTGTGTTCTTGTGATGTTGTTCATGTTCACACAAGCGCAAGTAATACAAACGTGTGTATATTATTATACATCTATCTAACATTTTGGCAGGTCTTCACTTCTTCAAGAGGCTGTTTGAGATTTATGGTCCGTGAATTGTTCATTACGAGTTTTGTTTTTGGCACTTTGGTGATTCAAAGTCCAATATTCAGTCCCCTTTTAGCTCTTGTTTTGGTCTCCGCCAACTCCTGAGGGAAATATCAGTCTCTTTAGCTGCTAAATGCTCCACTATGTTCGCAAGCTAACTGCTAACTTTGTCTGTCTGCCAAGCAGGTAGTGTACAGTGGGTTTTTCATTAATAACAACTGCCTACTGTTGTTGAAAACAACACTGATGAGAGAAGTGAGAGTGTTCTTTTTGAAAAACAAAACAATGAGCTGAAAAACCATAAAGCTCCGTAGAGCTGAGATGAGCGATAATTCTCTGTGCGTTCATCACTACTAGACTGTCCTCACAAGTACAAAAAAGTGTGTGTGTGCTTATGTTTGTTAATAAGAATGAATGCCATTAAGACTTCTTCCTGGAGAACACAGGAGGAACCTTTCATCTTTGTGTTACTTTTGTTTGTCTTTCTGACATTTTTACTTTTTGCAGCCTTTGAAGTTATAAGGACTTTTTTCCATTAAACCCTCCAGCATGTCAAACTTTGAGGAAGAAAAGCACTCTTTTATTTTGCAGATTATTCTTTCAGCAGAACACAGGGCTCTTTCTGGCTTTAAAGATAGTTCCTGAGTCTTTTGACTGTTGTACATATTCATGTTTGTAGGGATTGTCTCCATCCTCTCAGGAGCTGTCTCTTTGTGACTTACAAAGTCTGACATCAGGTGTTTGCCCAAAGCTTAACGGGGAAAGATTTCATACATGTAAATTAATTTAAAATCGACAAGGTGGCTGCTTGACCTTGCTATAATGCTGAAAGTAACCTTCAGTTTAAAGAGGCACTCCGTCCATTTTACATCTCGAAGTCAATTTACTAGTCATACGGGGTTCCTCAATATTGGACGGTTCTGCAAAACTCTGAATTATGTTCAGTGGTAGCCTATTCTTTTTACATCCAATGCCGATGTTTTTAAAATCCTCGCTTTCCACAATATCTGCACATGGCAACTGTGGGACAGTTAGGGAAAGATCTTGGTTATGGTTAATAAGAGGGCAAATATTTATTGTATTCATGTGACTGGACGCAAAAAATTAAGTCACCTATATGAAAAACTCGCTACACACCTGTCCACAACTCTGACCTCCACACTTGCTTTCTGCCCACCTTCATAAAAGGCGCACAACTTCCTGCATTGGCACTGAACGTTGACATTGGACATAAATCATCAGGTGAAGAATCATCTGATATAGACGTAATTCCTAATGTCCAATGTGTAAACAGTTGTATCATGTCTACTGTGGCTCTGTAGGAGCTTTGTCAAGTCCAAGTGGCAACTGGAAGCTGAAGCCAATGCCACTGATGAAATCTAGATGCTTGCTCCAAAAAAAATCACTGGTTCTAACTGACTCCCATTCAAAAAGCGTCAACTTCTCTCTAGAAATACAAAGCTTCGCTTCGGTCTGAGGTAGCGAGGCGTGTTTCCAGAGTGTGAAAGGCAACATCATGCACTCCTTATTTGGACGGTCCTCGCTCCAAACGGAAAAGATGGTGCTGACCATAAGCTGCAACTTTGAGCTTCAAATTGGCTCCAATGCAAACCAATGTCCATCTTTATATACAATCTATGGTCAAGTCACTTGGGTGTTTCGGCTTTGGCTTTGACATTAGACAGTTTTAACTGGAAGCCTGCATTACATAGAAGATGTTTGGAGCTTGAGAGATCCAGGCTGTTTACCAGATAAGGGAGGATCTGAAAAAAGATGCTATCAAGATGCATGATGGAAAGTGTAGGATCAAGTGTTTTTTTGAGCTTGACCCATACCCCAGATTAAAGTCAGGACATCTCAGCCTCTGCTGCATCGATTTTTACAAGTCTTTAATTTGTCTCTCAGAAGTCTTACAACTTCAGAGAAAGGCAACAATAAGTTGCTGGAAGGCAATGCGATGCACCGTTTCTTCCTTCTGTAATTGTTCATTCTTCCGTGATCATTTTGTTTGTTGCAGTCTAATTCACAGCGTGTTAATGGGCTTTATGGACCCACCGACAGCCACCAGCAATCTGATGCAATTCACTCTATCTGTTGTGATGCATTGAAGTGAGCTACCAATTTGTTCAGCTTACAATCACAACTGACACAGCAATCAGTCATTTTGTGCGAGCAGTATAAAAGGAGAGTGACTGTTGTGAATTTTGGTTTGTTGTGGAACGAGAGGATAACAGTAACACACTCTGACAAAGGCATGCATACAGACTATATGTATTTCTGAGTGTAAGCAGAAGCTACAAACTTCAATCAGTCCTGATCATGTGCTGCGGTCTCTGAGCTACTTATCAGAGAGTTTCAAGCACGCATCATGTGTTTACTGTGTCGAACGTAATGAGGCAGCCTGAGAGTCACAGGAACTCATCACGACCCTTATTTCACAAGTGACCACAGATATGGCAGATGACAGCCAGCGTTGAACCTGCATGAAAATGACTGCGGCAGCGAGACAAAAACATGTGGCAGGCAAGACAAACGCAGCCCAATGTGCTGCCATTGGATGATAGCGACTAATTAGAGAGGTTTCTCTTCCGCTCAAGGGGCTGTCTCATGATTAAGAGAGCCCAATGAATATGTATATGATGCGAGTACAGGGATGGCTTGATCTAGGTCAGGCTGGTGCTGGTGGATGATGAGTTGCCTGTGAAGTGAAGCAAGGAGATGTGTGGCAACACCACGCTATTCAGAGGAACCCTCAAGAGGCGTGCAGATGTGCGGGACCTTAACTTTTCTAAATTATATCTCAAACAAGTTTATGGGCTCTTGGCATTCAGAGGGAGGCGGCTCATCCAGCTGAGGAGCCCTAAATGACTTCTCTGGGGATCATTTCTGTCTGTTACAGCTTGGCATTTAAATGGAGCAACTGGATGCATTAATTGGCCCATCTACTCACTTGGCAAACAGAATGCGAAACAGATATTTCAACAAAGATGGTTGAAGTGATGTCATACGCTGCTGGAGCCAAGAGATGGTTTCGTTGAAGTTTACAAAGAGAATATATACAAACCATTCAGAGTCCATGAAGACAAAATGAGTGAGAAATAGTCAGAAATCAAAAGGCAAGAATTCGGCTCTGATGGGATACAGTAGGCTTCACAGTGACCCTTCCTTTGTCTCTAAGGCACAGCGGCTGTGCAGTGCAGAATTGTAAATGAGGTTTTCAGCTGTTCTGCAGTCAAGTCTCTCTCCAGGATCATTACTACAGAATTTACAATAGCTGAAAATTTTCACAGCTCATGGTTTTGCTACCGACAAATTACTCACATTATCAGTATTAATAATACAGCTGACCCAAGAAGTTGCAGACAAAGTCAAGTTTGCTTCGGAGGTGGAAGAGAAAAGACCAGCTGTCACAGATGCCTAACCAGCAGATCTGTCAGAGGATATGAGAAACGCCCCCAGTATTATTTTGGTTTTATTAAAATGTGCAAGCTTTTTTTTCTACCGCTCTCAATCACACTTGGGAACTATGAAATGTTATATGATTCCTGCATGCATGACAGCTCTCAATAAATGCAATGATTTCTTTGTCTTTTTTTTTTTCATTTTGAGGAGAAAGATTTGAATGAATTACCTGGTGACTCCCGTTGTACATGTGCAGCATTTCAAAGCAAAACCACAGACACAATCTGAGCTTTTCAAAGCATAACTACATAACTGCAATTGTACCTGTGACTGTATTCCCAAACTATTATAAGGGCTGAGATTCACACCACAGAAGGATTTTAGGTGTGAATTCTGCGGCAGGTTTCTCCCAGAAAATGCGAGTGACACTCTGAAATATCTTCACTGTACTCTATAACAAGAAATGCCTCCACTTTATGGGACTGTGAGTCTCTTTCTTAACATAATGAGCTCCCTGACAGAGAAGAGGCAGTGAAGAGGGTTAGTGTAACGGATGACTTTCTGCTAAAGACAGTGATGCTGATACACACACCTGCATACTGTTACATGTCACGTAAAGAAACCCTGTCCTGTGATGCCCTCTGTAGTGCTCACACCTCACCGTTTATCTGTCACAGAAGAAAAATGAGCCAAAGTCTCACACTCTATCTCCTTACATGACTCGATGAAGCTTCATCCACCTCATATCAGTGCAGCTCTATTGGACAGCGCAATGGAGCAGAAATAGACTAAACACCGCTTCTCAGTTGTATTCAATTGTTCATTTGCTCTCTGTCCTGTTACGTGTGACTGGAGAATCACACACCGCTCCTCTCGTTATGACCTGAGCATCATCACTGCGGAGGAATTTAATGCTCCTTGTATCCTTTGCTTCAAAGAAACGACAGCGCTGACAAAATGATGGGATCATCTGAAATTAAGAATGACAAATGTGTTTCTTGGCTCAGCACAGGGGCATTGTTGATTTATGTCAGGGAAGGATGAGAGTGGAGCTGTTCTTTTAGTCTTGCAGAAGAAAAGAATCCAGCTCACGCTCCACATTAAAGATACTACTTGGAGTTTAATGTGTGAGGTTTTGCTTGTGCTAAAAACACATTGATGATGAGCAATAATTTTTTTTTTCTATTTTACTGTTATTTTTATCTGTTTTTGTTACAGTCTTTGTCCACTGATGTTCTTCTTTTTTGTTTTCTTCCATGTTTTGCAGATTAAGCATTCCACAAAATGTTACTGTAATTGCAGCAGAGCCTGTGTTTGAATAATCAGCTGTGTCCGTAATTCATGAATCATCAGAAAGTACAAACCCCAATGCTGGGACTTTTTTAACACCTGAAACTATTGTTTAGGAACAAATTTTGTCCCTGGTTCCTTCGGTTGAAACACAGATAAGGGTTATTGGTCCCCTGGGAGAGTTCCTGTGGTGGAAACACCCTATAAGCTATTGACTTGACTGGCTAACAACTTCTATCAACTCTGTCCATCAATGCTGAACTTTCTTCAGTTAAACAAAAACTTTCAATTAAAAAGACTCAAACAAACGTGCCTAAAGTTACAGAAATATCAGTTACAAAATGAATCACAAAAACATGCCTAATAAAAAGCAAAGAAACTGTGTAACAGAAGGAAAAGTAACTAATGTTTGCTATAAAAGCACAAAACAGTATGCATCATCACATTTTTAGCACATACAGAGCCTCATACAAACAGATCTGTTAGTGTTTGTAAAAAGTTCCACTGCCAGTATTTTCCTTATGATCTTTTACCAACAGACTGCAAATTTGTACCCCCAACCACTAAACTGTCTGTGGGCGTTATGACACTATTTATTCTCAGTGGAAAAAGGACAGACAAGAAATTATTCATTCATTCATGTGGTAGTCAGTAGTTTTGTGCAACGAAACACAACAAACTTTTGCCACAGATGGCATATTTGTCCTTTGAAATGTATCTGCTTTTCAACAGAGGCGTGAAAAACTGAAACAAAAACTAAAAAAAACTATAATTCCACTTTCAGCAACAATCACCTAGAGAATACATATCCAGTATTTCTTTCACGGTACATTTACAATGTGTTGCTTCACAGATGTTCATTGCAAAGTAGATGCATGGAATGTTTTTTAGACTGCACAGGAAATAGATGATATTAGCCTTTCTAGTGTGCTAGGTCATAAAGACATAAAATAAAAATAGGAAATGCTGGCAGCATGCTGATGCACATACAGTATGTTTTCTGTCTGCCTCTCACAGGATAATTTTGTGTATAATAGACTTCAGAAGCAGAACAAGTATTCAGATCATCAGTTAAAGTAGCAGCACCACTAGAAATACTAATTCCAAGCAGAAGCCATGCATTCAAAATTGTGCTTAAAGTGAATTATCCACACAACTCTGCAGCTGTGTGGATCTTTTTTTTTTTGTTTGTTTTATGACACTTTTACTGGGCCACTTTCATCAGCCCTTTTCCCAGCAGAAGCTGCTGCGCTCTGCTAAGGAACAAAAAGCTCTGATAAACCCACTGGACATTACTCAACCCTGTCTCTGAAGTTGATGGTGACCAGGGACATTCATTTGTCAGATGGCCAGTAACACGACCTCAAATGAATGGTAATGTTGCTCCATTCTCAACTTTTATTAATGCACTCTCAGAGTGGAAAAGACACTGGGTTAAAAATTAGAAGAGGGTAAATGAATGTGGGCATGTTGCTTCAAGTACTTAAAGCATGAAATACGATTCACTACGTCCAGTTTGAGTAATGGATCAAGAGTTTGAATAAACCCAGTTTATGACCGCAGCTCTCTGTGTGTTATTTCCTGATTTGCATTACAAACTCAGCGTTAAAACGTGAAAAAATCCTACCTGTTATCACGGGTTGTAACGTTACCTCCAGATATATTTTCATAATTGGTGTGTGTTTTCCCGGTAAGATAAACTATTCATCCAGGGCTAAACCACAGACTGTCGCTGCCTGCACAAATGTAGGTTCCGGCGAAGAAGAAGAACTAATCGTAATGAACCGGTTTGTGGAAATATTAGCTAGATTTAAACGTTGTCGTTGTTGTTGTTGTTTTCGTCCTCGGGCAAACATATTATCATTCCAGGCAGAAAGCTGACATTTATATGATTACAAAATTACATTTGAAGACACAACTTGCTGCTGGATAACACATGAAACCTTTTTTAACGTTTCCCTTAAAGTGATATAGCGTAATGTGAACGCCACACAGCTGGACGGTTACCATGGCAACCATGTTTCGTAATTAAAAGGGCATCAGTTTGTACTGTACACTCGTATTTTCAAATGATTGTTTAACTAAATACACTGTCACTTTTAAGTCACTGAAAAAGTACTATTACAGCTCTAGTGCGGTATCAGTTTTAGGCAGTAGATGGCAGTAGCGGCTGTGTGTGTCACTGACACTGTAAATTAATCCCATAGGCACAAATTAGTCTGAATGTTGAACAGTAGCAGGTAACAGGTAGCTATTATTAGCTGTATTCATCTGTCCTTTTGCTGTGTTTTCAGGTAAGAAAGCGGGCACACACGATGTACACATTAATGTCAAGTCTTTGTTCATGTGTGGTGGCATAATTTTATGTTAAACAGGTTGAAAATGAGTAAATTTAGCCAAACTTAGCTAAAATATTTTCTCTGGCTAGCTTTGTTTCTTGGTAAGGTTAAATTTATTATTTTTAAGTCTGTATTAGTTAATTACCTGTAAATGTTTAAGTAGTTATATTATGCTGTGTATTTAATTTATTCTGGCTGTTTATGATGTGAGTACAGCACTAAGACCTTACTGTGTTTTCAGGTCTGAACACAGCCTTAAGTCGTCATATGCTTCAACAGAAGTGCTTGTTGGATGGTCAAACAGTATCGGAAACCTACCTGCCCCACACCCTCCTAGCATCTGAATTGTGGCTGTTTCTGATCATTTTTGTCACTTTCCATAACTAACATAAACGACACGTAGCTAGGTGTGCTGAGGTGAGGTGAGTATGCAGGATTTTAACTTCTCTCTTAAGTTCTCTCTTGTCAGCTCTACTCCCTGTACAGATGAGTGCAACACTGCGAATGCCTTTGAGGAAAGACGTGCATCATTAACCTCCATTTGAGAGATTATCACGATTATCGCACTTCTCTATGACGGCAGGCTTGTCACCCCTCCTTTGAGTCTAACTGTTGGGAGCAACTATAAACACGTTTTTCCTTCAGATATGGTCAGGCAGCACATTGTACAAGCTTTTTAAGCATATTGTCGCCTTAAACTGGGAATACAGTGGTGGCTGTGTATCTGGTTTCAATGTTTTTCTGCCCCCTAGTGGCCAAAATTTGATTAAGGCAGCTTTAAGTAGAAGTGGCAGCACTACAATAGAGAAGTGCTGCACCACAAATAAAAGTGTTAAGTTAAGGAAATGTGAAGTATATCAAAAGACGAAGTCTGGTCCAGGTGGTAGGCTACTAATTTTGATTATCTGACATACTGTTGGGTATTTCAATTTATAGAAATACATCATGTTTTTGTTTTTTTAAATTCGATTCTTCTGAAAAGTAACAGCTGCCAGACAAATATTCATTATTCAGTATTTTTCTTAATAATACTGGCAAATCCAACAAAGTAATAAAAAATGAAAATGTAAAAAAATACACAAAATGAAAATAATAACATACAGTACAGTAATTGTAACCCTTGAGTCTCTTCTCTTGTTGCTGGAGGCTATTCCTCACTGCAGAACTAAACACCGGTGATGTTGGAGCTTGTATCCCATCATCTGGCCTCCTCCCCCTACTGATGCTGTGGCCTGCTGTTTATGCTGAGCAGGTCTGGATGTTACCACTGTTCACACACACACACACACATACACACACACTCCCCGCAGACAGGATTCATACAGCCGTAATTACACTCCTGCCACAGCTATAGGAAGTGGGGCGGCTGCGGGTGGGAAAAATGGAGGGTGTCTCAGCAGGCGGTGGGGAACAGCTCACTGAGGAGAGCTCAAAATCAACCATCCAAGGGCCACCACAGGGCCTAATTACCGAGTGAACATGACTAATGATGAAGCAGCGCTCTGATGGTGTTGTGTCCGAAGTGTGCAACCCTTGCCGCCCAATCAATCCAAGTCTCACTCCCAGGTGTATAAGTGTAGGTATAGCGGTGCGCTACCGCTGTGCATAGACCTCCCACAATGCTTTCTGCTCATAAACGACGCTTGGAGAGTGATGGAAAGCCTGTGGCGTGGAGCTCATATGTTCCCATGTCATGTGTCAACTATATAGATGTGTCGGTGTGTATATGTAGAGTTTGATTTCCATATGTCACAGATTGATGCAGTCCTGTATATATTTGCATAAACAGCTGATTTAGAGAGGGTGATTGGCCGTTTCCATGTGAGAACAAGCAGCTAGCCTATTTGCCAGTGATAACCGTGTCAATGTTTCCAGGTGACATGGGAGTGATCTCTTTAAATGTATTTTACAAGAGAGAAACAATCACTCTATGCAGTGATCCTCTCCTTTGAGATTTCTGCCTTGACTGATAGGAGTTACCCCCCAACCCCTCCCAACACACACACATCCACACACACACCCACACACAATCATGTTTTGATCACTTCAGAGGACATTACATTGACATTCATTTCCTGGGGACTTATCCTAACCTTAACCATAACCACCACATGCCTAACCCTAACCTACCACTAATGCTAATATAACTCTAAACTTAACTTTAAACAAAGTCTTCACCCTAAAATTAATGACTTATGTTAAGGGGACTTGCTTTCTGTCCCCTTAAGGGAGGCAAGTCTCTGCAAATGACTGTGTAAACAGATTTATGTGCCAACAACATGAGGAGTACCTGGACCACACACACACACACACACAATCGTGTTTCGATCACTTCAGAGGACATTACATTGACATTCATTTCCCGGAGACTTATCCTAACCTTAACCATAAGGACCACATACCTAACCCTAAACTTAACCGCTGGCCCCAAAATCAGCTTTTTCCCAATAGGGGACATGACTTTTGTCCCCAATTGGACAAGCCGTCCCCAGTTATCTGGTCTGAATTCTGAAATTTGTCCCCAAAAGTAGCCTATAACAGACAGAACACACACACACACACACACACATTCCCACAAAAATCTCCACAGCAGTTTACCTTTGAATTATTCGTCTGACAGGTTGAATTCCTCCACATTTCATCAGGTTGTTCAATCAGGAAAACGATGAATCGGAAGTAAAGCTCCCCTGGGAGAGCACAGAACACCTATACAGTCTCCCAGAGATGAATATACAGTGAAGGTGTGGAGGAAAAACAAACATCATTACAAATGAGGAACGAGGCTGTGACTGAAGCTGCAGGAGTTTGAGGAGCTGTCCAGATGCTGAAAGAGAACCAGACAGCCTTTCAATTAGAAATAAGAGCTGATGGCTCTGGAGGAACTGATGTAATTTTCTACACTGGGTGAGAATAAACCATTTATCCGCTGCAGGTGACGTAAAGGTGCAGCTTGAACATTTTATTTTGTCGTTAATTTGAGGCGATATTTTACTTCTGCAGGTTTCCATAGCTAGAAAATTGCACTTTAAATAACCGGCTCAATTTCATACACGACATTTCACCTATTAATTTATTAAATCAAACAAACAAAAAAAGGAAAAATACAACCTAAGGCAACATTCACGCCCCTCATTGCTTATTTATTTTCTGTTAGAAGCTCTTAAAACCAATTTGGAGCCAAATAACGATCCGTCCAGCCATATATCAATAGCTTGAATCTGCAACGAGTGTCAGTCGCAGCTCCGCTTGTAGGAGAATGCAGGCAGGGGGGGTGGAGTTCACAGCTTTTACTTTTCAGACGCTCCTCTGGCAGAAGAGCTCATTCTTTGCCTGGAAAACAGCGGAGTTAGCGCTGATGTGTCCTGGCATGTGATCCCAGTGTAGCCAAATCAAACGCCTCACCGCTGCAGCTTCCCATTAAACTTTCTATGCTGTTGCCCGTCCGATGGACAGCACTTAGGAGGTTTGTCTGGACCGTATCCGCTCCTGCTCGCTCGTCCACTGCGCTCCGGGTCTCCACCGTCGGCTCTCCAGGTTCAGAGGGACACTCGCGGCCCGGGGAGCTGGCCTGGGTCTCCCGCTAGCATGGAGGGAGACGTTATGGACAAAGTGGAAGCCACGGCGACGGTCCGTGACTTCGACCCCATCAGTGGGAGCATCCCGGCCACCAAAGTGGAGATCACCGTATCCTGCAGGTAAGTGCACCCCGGCGCTGCTGGTGCTGTGTCTGCGTCAGGTTTTGGGGAGCTCCGCGCGCTTTCGGTGCGTCTTGCTGTGAGAAGCATCACTGTTTGTGATGAATAATATGCCATTAAACATCTTAGTGCTGAAAAACCTAACTTAAACCTGAACCACGTTGAAAAAATTGTGAAGAATAGCTAGAAAAACTTTTAAAAAAAGATAACATTACTAAAGAAATATGAAGGTAAAATCGCCGCATCTGCTATAAAGACCTATAAGCATACAGATCTAATTGGAATAGGCCTATTTTAACATTTTTACAGACTTTTAGTTAGAATTAGAAATTCACACAGCACCTAATTGGCATTGCAGTAATGTCCAGCATTCCCCCAATCACAGACAAATGCTGTAAATCTGTCCATACCCAAACTTTTAAGCTTTTGATTATCCTGTTTATCGTAAATATTTAGTCTGTGGTGTCTATTTAGATATTTAGATAAATCCATATCTCCGTCAGCGTATCTCTTGTGTGTGTGTGTGTGTGTGTGTGTGTGTGTGTGTGTGTGTATGTGTGTGCGCCTGTGCGTGTGCGTGTGCGTGCGTGTGCTTTGCGCGCGCCTAGTCGCGTGCCACAGGAGATATCGCCGTAGAGTTTGTTGGCGTGCCTGAGAGGTTTCCCCTGAGGCAGTGTGTCAAGTGTGAACTGCTTGACAGGCGCCGAAAGCGACACTAGTTTGTTACAGAAACGCGAAGAACGAACACTTAATTGTTCCTCTCGTTTTCAATTGGCTTTCAACTGAACCCCCACAAAAAACCCCAAATACCACGAAGATGGCAAGTGGTTCGGCTTGATAGGGTGGGGCAGCGCTGGTTGCAGGTAGAGTCAGTGTATACAGTATACTGCTGCAACATATAGTGGGTTTATATAGGTCGACAAAAACAGTTGGTGCGGTTTTAAACAACATATCTCACTGAAATCGGTGTTAATTTGTGTTACAAAGATTTCCCCAGCTGTGCGTCATTTTGCCATAATTCACAGTGTTTGTACCTGCTGGCTATGTCAGTGCTGTATACATGTAAATGACGTGTTCTCATGTGCACTGCTGTCGATCCTATAGAGAGTTAAGGACTTAATATACATAACGCCACTGGAGAGAGAGATTTATTAACCAAACATCCTGCGGTCACCGTTTTTCTTCTCTCTCTCATCTGCATTCTTCTCAAAATCTCCATCCGCGCAGTCAGTTATCTGTAGGGGAAATTGATTGATTGCCTATCTTGTTGCAAAGGCTGCTTTGTCATCCACTTTGAAATTCTGTGGTTGAACAACAAACCCAACATTGCTGTTATCATGTAGCTGACCTTATAACCCATTTTGGATATTAATGAATTAGTCACATGTCTTTATGCAGTAGAGAGATTGAGAGACCAGCTATAAGAGGGGTATTTAGTTTGAAGAGGGTGAACAGTATTAAATCCTGTATAGGTCTACTTTAGGATTCTGTGTTTATGTAATAAAATATTCAGTTGTGAGTGTGTGTGTGTATGTGGCATGTATAAGCTGTGGACTTTATACTGTGTGGGGGGTCTTTCTTGTGTGTATGTACTGTATGTGTGTGTGTTTTATCCATAGTGGGGCATGTGTTGAGTAGCAGCTGGACTCATGTTGTTTCCCTCGTGGTGCACACAATTGTTTTTTTCCCTCAGACCTTCATACTTTAAGCTGGGGTCTGTGTTGATGCCCCCAGGCTCTGTCGATCTGCAGCTCCCTTGTTTGTCATTAATGTCTCTCCAAAACAAAGACTTGCTCCAGGACACGGTTTGATAGAGAAGAAAAAATCATTCCAGCTTTCACTGGGCCTTGAAACATTGTCTGCTTTAGATGCGAAGACTTCAGGTCCTATTTTCTTCTTTGTGACTCGTGGAAATTGCTACAGTAGCTCATGTTTGACCTCTGAGGACTGCTCAAAAGTTGAACATACAGTATATGAAATACACGGCCATGCATGCAGCCACTCCGCCCAGCTATCAGCAAGTGTGTATTTGGTCCATCCAAGAAACAATGGGTGTTATGTGGGTGAGAGGCACAGGCTCCACAACTCTGTGTAATTGATTTAGTAAGCCTGAGAGCTCTGAGATTGCAGCGCACATGGAATTGAATTGTGGCGTGCAGCCCTACAGGCATTCTCATAACCCTCTGCCAATATTACTGCAAGCCCCCCTGACAAACTGGAAGGACTGAAGCAGACAACCCCTTATCAAAACAAGTGCATATCACTGTGATAACATATTGCATGTGCTCTTATGGTTCTGATTGGTTTTACTCACAGGTCAGCCAGTGAGCCGAGCCCAAAGCATCTGCTTCTTAGCAGCGAGGGCGATACACTCAGCAATAAGATGGCTCTTCAAGCTCAAGTGGCCTGTATTCCTGCCAGTGAATACAGTTCAGTGGTTTAAGGCCAGTGATCCCCTGGTACTTTTACAGACTTGATCCCACCTCTTACGTGGCAGTAATGAGTGTGTTCATTAGTTAATATTTAAGCAACTCTAATGAATATTTCATAACTTGTCTATGCCATTTGCTACATCATGCTTTAATTATGAGCAAAGTAGTGCATGTGAATCCTGCTGGATTGTAGAATGTGCCCTTTCTATATCTCAGCTTACCAGACCGTCTCAGAGTTCCCATGTACAATGACTTTAGGGAAACTGGGGCTCCGTGGTTCCACTGTGATGCACACTTTTGGTAATGAATGTTGGAAAAATGTGCACACAGACAAAAACCACAACGCCCCTAAAGGCCTGACACATGGATCTTCATTTAATGAATGGAATTTTTTTCCCATGTTTCTCTTCACAGGTCCATGTGCGGGATGTTAGTAATGCTTTGTAAACACTCTGTTTACTGTATGTGCTGCTGTGACTACAGTGAGGGAATAGAATCCCTTGTAGTTGATAAGCTTGACAACCTTGACAAATCTTTACAACCCTTATCGCAACAAAATTATTTCTTGCTCCTGAAAGATTACTTTAAGGCATCTCATTTGTGACACAGGTATAATCTAGAAGAAAGTGAAGGGAAAGAAAATGGCATAATGATTTGATGAAAAGCCAAGATATAGACCCTGTATCATTCTAAGAACATGATATACGCTTTAGTCTAACAAAATGACCAGGCACAAGGACGTAGCTTGAATTTTTATTTCACTCCCATCCGCAAACAGATCAACAAAGGCCACATTATAGAAATTTACTGGCCCTCTGCAACGTGTCATAACACACCACAGGTATGCTATTAAACGTGGAATTGGCTGACAAAGCCACCCTCCCTTCCACTACGCTCAGCCTTCCACCTGACAGCTCGAACATCGAACTTTATCAGCCTCCATTGCCTATTTCATCAGGACGAAGGCACTGCTTCTTGGCCGTCCCCTCCTATTCTGTGCTGTTGCTTTGGAGCTCGCTGTAACCGTTCATTTGCAGTGATAGATTGGTCGGAGTAGCACTGCATCCAATCAATGCATTCCATAGCTGGGGGGATCTAACTCAACCAGGCCACTCTGTTCCCGAGGGATTCATTACCTGGTGAAACACACAAGGGGTCACATGACTGTCAGCATCCTGTGACAGATGCTTGCAGGAGAGGATCCCTGGCGTATGAGGCCACTGATTGCTGTTCCCCAGGGTCAATCTGAAAACTTGTGGCATGCTTCTTGATCTGAATTCCTCCTGAGGCAATCATCGCATGGGGGGGGGGCTCAGTGAAATCATCAGGACGATTAGGATGTGTGGCATCGCTGCTCGATCTGTCAAAAACAATTTCTTGAGCAGAGCAATTGGGATTCAAGCTGTGTAACCGACCTATTGTTCGATTATTTGACTGCGTTGCTGTGGCCTGTAACTCTGCTGTTGTTTTGTTAATAGCTGTTGATCTCATTCAGTCTTGGTTACCCATTTAATCAAACCCTGTGACCTGGTTTTTCCTGGTTGAAACATCCTTTTGTTTTGCCCTGGCAGAAAGCAAGTTTGAGTTGAACTAGTTTGCATTGTGCAAGAACATAAAATATTAATAACAGATCTCTCTGAGCAAGAAAGAAATTTCAATTTGCAGTGTTTTTACTGTGCCATTCTTTTCATATCGTGTTCTGGGTTAAGGCTGACCTCAGGCGAGCTTGCAGCTTTTATCTTGCAGGATGGCTCGTGTCTGTGAGTGATGTGTCGCATCTGTCTTGGGGATCGTGGCTGAGAGACATGAGCGCGCCAAGAGAGGCAGACTTTTTTTTTTTCTTCCAATTTTGGGGATGTTAAGATTGCAGCAGGCGAGTCTCACAGGTCGATGAAGCGGATAATTATGCATGAACCCCTGACACAGTGAAAATGAGTTTGGATCCCAGACACTTGGCTTGTGGTGGTGTCAGTGTTATTAATATATTCTCATTTGGGATGTATGACAGTAGAGGGGGATCCCATGGAAACACAGTTGTGGTGCAATGCCAGTGGTGTATGACGCTCTGCATGCCGCCTGTGTTGTCTGAAAGTGTTGATTGGAATGACAGGAAAAGTCAAGAGTGTTGTGTAGTGATAGGAAATCTAGACAGTCCCTCTTGGCTCAAACGTATCAAGCGGCTTTTGTCACTATTTTCAAGGAACCTTAAGGGTCAGCAAAGTATGTTAGTGGATTTTTGTGTCGGGGGATATTTGACCTAACATCACAGCTTGTCTGGGAAATGTGAGAGCGCTGGTGGCGGATTCGTACAAAGTGTGACAGGTTGCTCAGTCAAGACTTTACCACATTATGTTGCGTATGTTGAAGGTCTCTCTCATTGACAGTCTTAACTGCAGGCCTAAACAAGCTACTTATTGTCATCTTATTGTTGGCTCCGTAAAGTTGGGAATTCTTCTGTTTTGTACATTTGAGTGGATATGTTATACAGTAGCCAAAAGGGACATTTCTGCCTGTGTGGGTGAGTGTGTGTGTGTGTGTTTGCTACAAAACTGTGTATAGAGCTGAAACCTCAGGCTTGATAATACAAATACAATTAATTTCCACTGTAGGGAAATGGATTATCAGTCAAAATGTATTAATTGTTCAAGATAAACTTAATCACAAGCTGCAGAACTGAAATGGTTAGAGGCTTCTGTAGAAGCTGTGAGTTAGTCTGATTTCAAATTTGCTTGATTTTCTTTTCTTTTTCATGTTAAACGCCTTTAAATGGAACATGCAAAGCCGTATTTCTGACATCATCAGCCGAGCATGATATGATTGGTGTTCAAGTTGTGAGAACACAGTTTGCTAGTTGATAAAAAAGGTTCTAGAAATAGCTGATGATTTGAGTTTTCTACATATCAATGTAACAACAAAGTAATTGAAAGTTAAAAACGTGAAAAAAAGAACATTGATTGTGTCAGTTATATTAAGAAAGAAAAAAAAAACAGCTTACATCATGTCACAACCTGGCTCAAGGCTGGACAAAGCAGGGGAGACCACACAGTTTTAACTAAAAATAGATTTATTGTACATAACTAAGAGATAAATGAAACTAAACACAACCAAAACCAAAAATGGTGGAAGCCAGAGGAGAGAGGGCAAATGACTGACAGTCAGTCCAGGTGAGCTGAATCTCCCTGAAGACCCTTCACCCACCAGGCTCCGGCAGGTAGAGCACAAAGAGTCTGTCCAGAGAGGGTCGTCACACATCACCACTTGTATTTGAAGCTTTCAGAAAATTTCTATTTAGGCAGGTGCGAAGACCAGCCACATCAGTGAGTTCAAACAGTCACACATCCATTTGAGGCGACTTAAATTGGGCAGACACAGTACGGATTAAACCCAATTTTAACCCCAAATTGGTCGCCCTTGGTTAAGTTTAGAACCGGGATGAATTTCTGTTAGATTGGATGCTTGACGTGCAGTTTGAGGGGGTCTTGGTGACTGATAAATTGTTTGAGCATTTCTTTTTCTTTCTTCATTGTGTGATTTCCCACATGCCTGCTGTCAGAGGATGCGTTTAACACTGTAGTGAGCTTGTCTTACTTTTATTGGCGTAGTATTTTACATGTTGTAGCTAAGTCTTGACTGTGATCAGAGACAGATCGTATTGTCTGCGTCTTCTAGTCATCTGGGGCAGCACCAATTAAACAGCTCAATTTCTCTATTTCCACCCTGTATGGTGTGCTCACAGCTATCTCATCCCTCACTAATATTATTAGTGTTATACTCAGAGAGTTTCTTTGTATGCTTTATCATCATGATCACTATTGAGATTGACCCTGCTCTCTCCACTTCACACCTCACTGAATCCACACAGTTTTTTTTTTCTGAAGTGCTTCACATTGCCAGTCTGTGAAGTACACAGTTAGCGTGTTCAAAGATATTTGCAGCGATGGAAAGATGAGGGGAAATTGGCGGGAATTCACAGTAGGCTAAGTGCAAAGTATTCTGCCAGGGTTATAACAGCCACATAGTATCAGTATGCACATCTCTCCCAGCTCCTTGCAAAAGAACACCCTTTCTCTGCACAAATCCCGAGCTGTCACAGTGTGCAATTAGCAGTGATATTATTCCCAGGTCGGACATTGGTCACACACCAAAAGCCAAACCGAACCAGGGACTCACAGCATATGTGCAATCTCATTTATTATACTACCAGAAGAGCAGTTTTATGACTGAGATTCTGTCACTTCTTACGAGACGGCCGCCCAGGGAGTGCTCTGCTGCTGGTATTGTCGACCTGGAGAGATCGCAGGTGGAACAAAAACTGAATAATTAAACAGATGGAGGAGGAGAAGACACCTGGTGCCATCACAGTGAAGGTCAGCAGATGGCTCTGTCACTAATAAAGGGACCAGATTGCGTGTTGCATGTAATGGGGGGGAGGTTTTAAGATCCAGACAAAAGCAACATTCCTCTGTATCATCATCTGTCACCTTCCGAGGAATTCTGTTATGCAATTCAGGCAGAGAGGCACATTTCCAGTAATTAAATGCAGAAGTTCAGCAGATTTTATCAGCTGTTGTTTTAATTTGTTGTCTTTAATTTCAGCGGAGGTGCTCCTTACACGCCTGTATCTGATGACCTTTCCTGCATAATGTACTGTAAATACGTTTTTTCTGAATTACAAAATACCCTCAAGGAAAGTGGGAATATTTCTGTCTGACTAATGTGATTCCTCCAGTTTATAAAGGGTCAGCTGCCCTCTGCAGAAGCATATAGCTCCCCCGTTTGGTTCTCTGACTCTTTGACCCCTGAGAAGCTGCTTAAGGGTATATTAGACAAAAAGTAGAACTACTGACTCTGGGAATACAGTGTCTGTCCTCAGTCAAAGGAGAGAGGGCCATAGGGCAAGAGTGAAAGTGAAGTGACAGAGCAGACTTGAAAATTCAAACCATCCTTTATGTTCTCCTCCCAGCCATCTCCCGTTGTCTCTAATGTAATATAGAGTCTTGCCTTCCTCTAACCCAGTCAGAGACTTGACTTTCAAGCTTGCATTTTCGTGTCCTTCTAAGAGCCAATGAGGCAGCAGCTCATACTGGAATTTGCCAGCCAGATTCAAGACTATTTAAAACCACTTTCTGCTGAATTAGATGCTATTTCTCCAAGGTGCCAATTATGATTTCGACAACTCCAAGAAAGTGGTGGAGAATTAAGGGACTGCTGACAATAAGGCACTAGGGGTGCAGGAATTAATTCCCGCATTTCTCACTTTAATGATCAGCCACATGGACCAAGGAGCTGCTGAAATATCTCCAGGGGCCTGACCGAGAGGGAGCGTGTGCTCCTTATATATTCCTTGAAATTAGAGTTTAACAGCCAACCATATTTTAGAGGTCAAACCTCCTTCACACTTGGCCGGCAGTAGAAACATTTATCAATTTTTTGGCCAAACTAAACACTTTTTTGGCACATTTACACAGCCAGAGAGAGTTAGCAGATTTGATTGCAGAGCACATACAGAGCTTGTTTGACACTAATTCAACGTTCAAAGGCTTTCAACAGCTTTCCCAGGTACTGCCTTACTTATTAATTAAAGTGTGCATAATCAATAACTGCAAGCTTAATTCACTGATGAATAAACAAACATTACTTTGTTATAGATGATTAGGTAGAGAAAGAAAGCTATTAAACTGATCTTCTTTCTTTCTCAAGTGGAATTGAATTCTATTTCTTGTAGTTTTGTTTGTTCTACATCTAATAATACTTTCCAGACTCTTGCTTCATATGTGATAAAATATTAAATGCTCCGGTGACAAGAGATTATTGCACTCAGAGTTTTAATGAAGGTGGTGAGATCAAGAGGAATAAGAAAAGTCATGTTTGCCATCATTCACGTCATTTCAAATTAGATGGTCAAAGTGCCACGGTATGAAACAAGGCCAATACATGAGAAGTGGCTGGTTCAAATTACTTTTGTCCTACTTTCATTGAACTTCATCTTCATCAACAAACTTTTCCTACATCAGGTTTCGGGATAATGATCCTCTATTATCCCATTGAGATGTGTAGAGAGAAGGAGTTAACTTTTGAAATAGGCAGCGTTACTTCAACGAGAGCAGATGGATTAACTGAGATGTTAATACCCATCCTGTGGCACCCTTGTGTGTACTCTGGCCATGTGCACAGTAAGATGTTGGATTAATTTGAATGGGTTTATAAATCTGTATACCAATTATTTCCTCCTGGAGTAAAAAATGTTCTGTGAGAGCAAAATGAGGTTCAACATCTCAAATGATGGCTTGTTTTCTGCAGTAATGTGCAAAAGTGAAACAGGATGTTATGTTTTCCTATTTTCCTTTTTCCATGTGGCTCATTCTGTTTTGCACAGAGAGATGGGATGAGGTGATGGACAAGCTAATTGTCAGAGGGTAATGGATGCCAGACAGTAACAGGTGGATACAAAGAGGCAGTTAGTCATGGACGGATTTGTTATCTCCAGTGATAATTACACTGACAATGTTCCAACTGTAGTCAGGTCAGCCCAAGGCTAATACCCAGCAAAGCTGCATCTTTTATCCCCCCACGTATCCCTGTGACAGAAGATTTTGTGTCCAAGAATTCAGAATTACATGTACATGAATGATTTCCTGTTGCTTGGATTCAGTCCTGAAATCTCATCTATATTCATTGAATTCCTGCTTTCCCTTAAGGGCATGAGGATTGTTCTGAGCTGCATGCAAGTTATTTATTGACACGGCGAGAGCTAAAAAAACTAGAAACAAGACATATTTATTGGCTTTTGCATTCACTGACGTGCTAATGAATTCACTGAAACCATCTGGAATAAGGTTTCTCATCTAAAATATTGAATGAAGTAGCTGATAGTGGGTCCCATTTATAGCACTGTCTTTAGGTTTTAAAGGTAATATTTGCTGTATTCGATCGTACAGTGGCAGAGGGAAAGAAAGGGAATGTCTTTTTTCGGGAAATTTCCCTCCATCTCCCAAAAACCACACATATTCCAGCCTGGAAGAGGCTAAAAATAAAGACTGCATGAATAATATTAATGCTGATTGCGACTCTTATCTTGAATGAGTCAGTGAGCCAATCAGAGAGTATGGCTGCTTGAAAAGGTTTGGATGATGATCAGTGAACTGGATAGCTCCTCCACCGTGAACAAGGTTGTGTTTTATATGAGGATTCAGGGTGTGGGGAAATACTATTGTAGGTATCCTGATATGCAATAGTAGCTTTTTTTTTTTTATTGTAGTTCAGACTGAGGGAGACTGAATGAGAACTGTTCTGAATATGTGTAACATCTGTAGATATACTGCTTTACGAGAAGTGGATCAAATCCATAACATTATGAGCACAAGGCTGCAGTGACTCCAGGATGCTCTCATGCATGCTAAATGAGCTTTGAATCTAACCTAGGCAATGTGGATGCATATTGACTGTATTGATGGTACCATGTTGTTTTGAATGGTGAAATAAGTCTTCATATATAGTTTGTGTTGTGGCTTGTTTTGTACCCTGAGGCCAAACCCACCAAAGCAAAAACAGTTTGGCTGTACGTTCACTTTGCAGTACTGCAATGCTGCATCAGATGGGTTTACTGTCAGCTCTGACGCAGTCTTGTCAGTCTGTCTTCAAGGTTGTCATGGGTGTATTAAGGGAACTTTTTGCACATGCCACATATGCATTTGAGTTAGAGCTGCAACTAATTTTATTTTCAGTTATTTTTAATCTGCAAATCATTTTCTCAATTAATTGGACAATAAAATATCAGACTGTGTCAAATCAGATAAGGTTGTTGCAGCACCTTCTCAGATTTTGTTCAAACCTTGTCTATATCATGAATGAGTCCCAAAACCAAGCCCTGTAAAATATTTCTGTTCAGATCCTATGTTTTCATATTTTTTCAGTCCTTGATATGAATTCATTTTTACAGCCTCAAAAACGCCTTAGCTGGGAAGCCATGTTTGGGCATTAACATCTTGACAAGTATTGTTCCTAGCCTCACTAAACTTTGTAGGATGGAAGACAAGCATGTGTTCTGTATGCCAAAACCATTAAAAGCTTGTACTGCATGCAGGGTTCTACAAACCCACATTTTTGCAGCAATACGACATCAATCATTATTTTTCTGCAAATATAGTCTTTTATTAATTTTGTGCCAATATTTGAGGTCTCTGCCACCAATGGACATGAAAATATTATGAATAAAACAAAGGCGTGGTAGCATATTTTGGTCATTTTCATAGGACCAAAATGGTATGTGGGGTAGCTAGTAGGACCATAAAAATGTACATGGAAATTGCTTGATGTATGGTTGTTAAGGGTGCAAAGTGCCAATGTCATACAAAAATAGACACAGATTCAAGAGATATTTTACCTATGGCAGAAAAACATCCATTTCAGGATTACATTTTTTTGCCTCATTATCTCCATGATTAATTGTAAGAAATAAAGGATAAACATGTTTTCAGTACGTTCATTGGAATAGAGGGCATTTGAGATGGGAATTATGTCTTTGGTAAGGTCCTGGATATTGAAAGTAAGTGAAATATTTTGATAAATCCTGTGGTATAAGGAGGAATAAGTGGTATCCGAAATGTTCTTCTCAGCTCCAGTGGGAGTATTTAAGTGTGTTTCCACATAAATGGTTGGATGTGTTTATAGATTATTTTTTAATGACCTATAGTAAAATGAGTTAAAATTTTGTCTTTAACTAAGTGTATTTATCTATGAAGGAAACATGGAAGGACATTGGCACTTTGTATACTAAATGATCATACATTAAGCTATTTCCACATACATTTTCATGTTCCTACTAGCTACCCCACATACCATTTTGGTCCTATGAAAATTACAGAAAAATGCTACCACGCTTTGTTTTATTCATAATATCTTCATGTTAATTAGTGGTAGAGCAGTCAAATATTGGCACAAAATTAATAAAAGATTGTATTTGAAGAAAAAATAATAATTGATACCATATGGGTGTGAAAAAATGGTTTTATAATACCCTCAATATCACTCTCATGGAGGAATGTGGCACTATTTTCCAAATCTAGGGTATTATAGAAAACCAATAGGCATGCAGTATAAACTTTTAATGGTTCAATCATACTTGGAACATGTTTGTCTTCCATCCTACAAAGTTTGGTAAGGCTAGAAATAGGGGTGTCGCGATATACTAGTATTGACAATAAGTGTGATATTTAAAAAATGAAATATTAATATCATGTTAATGATACACATATGATAATATCGTATAAATAATCCAGAGTTTACAGCTCTGATCAGTCTGATCTCCGGCTGTGATTGGAAACTGCAGCCTTCAGCCACAGTGACGTCGGGTTGCGTTTCTCCAAAAGTTGGAGTTGGCTCAACTCTCCGGCCGCAGTCCGGTGGGGCACTGCAGCAGCCAAAACAGCCGCAGCCGAAACGCACTAGCCCCATTCAAATGAATGAATGGGAGGACTGACGTTTTCGCCGCACCGTCTGATTTGGTCTGAATACACATTATTACATCAATAAATATCCATGGATGGCTGTTGCATCATTTCAAATTAGCCGGCAGATATCCTAATCCTCCAATGTGTTGTCCATCATAACTCGCGTTTGCATGTAAACCACATTAGCCACACCTTGGTATCAAAATGGCTACTGCACTCTGACCTTTCAATTGACACCTCACTTGACCCAATAGGGGCTTCCATGTCCTATCCACAGCCTACAATAGCGAACGAGTGTCCGCATTGAAAGGAGGTGCCTGCCCCTCTTCTTTCATATAAAGACCAAGCCAATAGGAACAGATTCTCCTGATGACTGGGGCATCAAATAGCAAATGAAATTCTGAAAATGACCATATGCTGCTTTATTGCTTTTTATAAAGCCACAACATGGAAATTATGTGAATATAAATAGTTTGCTGTGATTAACTTTTATATGAACTCCTTTTCCACCATAGCACTGGTTTTGACTTTTTTGACTATTTTTATGCACAAAGGTAGCACTATAATGTGTTTATGTTTCAGTTACTCTGAAGCAGGGGTTATTTGGTGTCTCTAAATGGCCTTTTTCTGAAGACACCTAGACATACCCTCAGAAAAACGTGTTAAATATTAATTTTCTGTGGTATTGTTGTTACATTTGAACTTGGACTAGGTAAGGCTCCATGCTGTTGTCCCATTGTATTTTCCAGCTAATAAGTCACAGCTATAGGTCATCTGCAGGTATCTGTTTGAAAAAAATATTCAGGCAGAAATAGAAACCTTATACTTCTGTGTGTTCAAAATCCTTTCAAACCTTGTACAGTTATGGTTACTGACTCTCTCTCCACCTCCCTACACTCATATTTTGAGTGCAGTTCATTTGCCAGAAAAGAGGCAAAACGCACATTAAACAAAGTCAAAGATGATTCGACTGAAAGCTTTTTTTTTTCAAATTTTCTATAGATATCGCGATGATATCGTTATCATGAATTCTTCGTTGTGACAGTCCTAGCTAGGAATAACACTTTTCAAGATATTAATGCTCAAACTTGGCTTCCCAGATAAGGCGTTTTTGAGAATGTAAAAATTAAAAAAATATCAAATGGCCAAAAAGATATAAAAACATCGGAATTGAACAAAAATATTTTTAAAGGCCTTAGTTTTGACATGGTGTTGCAAATACTTTTCTGGATTCTGTCTGATTTGGCATGGGATGACCCCCTTCACAATTTCCCAGAGCTTAAGGTGATGTCTTCAAACTATTTTTGTCTGACCAACAGTCCAAATCACGAACATATCCAGTTTACAATAATTCAAGACAAAATCCTCACATTTGATAAGCTACAGCCACAAAATGTTTGCCATTTTTGCTTGAAAGAGTACTAAATAGATTATCAGAATATTTTTTTTGGTCTATTAATTAATTGACAAATCTTTGCAGCTCTAATCAGAGTTCTCTGGTTGAGTGGTGACTCCCTTCACACATGAATGCTGCCATGATAATCTTCTTTGAGGCTTTTTGATTTTTATTGGAACTAATGGCTCAAATTATGATAATACAATATATTTTCTTAATGTGTATTATCCATGGTATCATGGCATATGTAATGATGATATTTTGGGAAAAGTCTCTGTCATGTGACCTGTAATTCTGGCTGTGAACATTATGCCAAAATACCTGCACAACCTGGTGCTGTTCCTGGGACCTTTGAAATGTTGTCCCTCCTTTGCTGCATGAATTCAACAGCCAAAATATTATATAAAGCCAAAATATCATATAAAAACTTAATGAAGAATAACCAAAGTAACTAAATCACCATTCAAAAACCAATCATAACAACAGGTCCTATTTGGTTGTAGCAGCAACTTCAGTATTTGTCACACACCAATGTACTATTCAACTATGGCATATTTCTGTTGATTAGTTACCTACATAAAATACATACATATATACATATATATGTATGTGGAGGAGAGATGCTGTTCAGTGTGTTTGGTCCTGTTTGTTTAACTGTTTGATTGTTTCTTAGCAGCATTTCTCCAAAGTCAACAGATTTGAATGAAATTTGGTGGAAAGTTAGGCCATAGGCTAAAGAACTAGTGCATACATCATATCCAGGTGCCCATTTAGGAACTCTTTCAGGAATACTTCATTTTGAGGTGGACAATTGTGAACATTTTTGCTGTTTTGTCCTGAACTACTGCACAAAAAAATCTGGAATGACAATGTCAATCATTTTCTCTCATAAGAATAACTGTAGAGGATTATGCAGCCTTGGTGAAATATGCACCCCGAATTCTTTGAAGTGGCAAACAGTTATAAGTAGCACCCATGTTTTTACATCTACCTCTGTGTCCTCTGTGTCCTTTTACTGTGCTTTAATGAGGTTATTGTACTGCTCACTTGGAAAATTCAAGGACAATATGGTTTATGAGAAGATAAGTGTGGTTTTGAATTACCTTGCAATTATCCTGTAGTTCTTTGCTATGGGATTTTTTGATCAAACTCCATAAGACTGGAAGCATTTACATATGGGACACCTTACACACCTTACAGAAGATGGAATTTCCCAACTGTTACGCCGCATTAATTAGACTTACATAAACACATGCTGGACTCAAATGGAATTTTGATGTGTAACCGTCCTTCCTTCTCTTACAGGAATCTCTTGGACCGAGACACTTTCTCCAAATCCGACCCATGTAAGTTCTCAGCTTTTTATGATGCTACTTGCAGCTTAGCTTTTCCTGTGGGAAATTTTACCCAGAATACAGTTAATTGATACCTCCTCTCCTTTTGCGAAGATTTACTTTTTTACTTTCGCTGAGCTTAACTTTGATTCAGTTTACTCTGCTATTTCAAAGTGTTCCTTCAATAACTGCATATCATTTGCACAGTAATGTGACAACCTTTCCACACTGAGAGCTACAGAAAGTACCTTAATGCATGCAGGGTATAAACGCTAGCCTTTGAATACAAATGGCTTTTGGTCTTTTGGTGAGACACATGGGGAGCCGCCATAAAGGCATTTTCTTTGATACTCCCTGCAGGATAGAGAATGGAGGAGACATTTAACATAATAGGGAGGAGGTTCGAGCCCTTTGTGTAAATAACCTACTGGGAAAATATCATACTCGCCCTGTTTTGTATTCGCCTGGAGATGGACCTTGGGATATATGACAGGTCATGTTGCGTTCGCCTGCCTCAGCTTCATTTAAAGTTGCAAAATCAAATAGGAATCAGAATCCCACCGATAAGAAATTGTGTTTTGATTGCATGGCTTAAATTGTATTCCAGGAGCCTTCAATCTTGCTTTAGAGCTTTGTTCTTTGCATGTGGACATCATACTTAGAATTTGATGCAGTGCAGCATCATCAAGCTTGGCACTTCATTATGCTGTCAGATTGTGGCAGGATAATTAATGATGAATGTCGGAAAAGGAGGAACAAAACAAACACTATTTAAAGAAGCAGGATGCTTGATTGAGATTGTTTAGTGACAATATATTCCTCTGCTTTCTCTCTGTCTTCCTATCTACCCTCCTCCTCCTCTCTTCTCAGTGGTTGTGTTGTACACCCAGGGCGTGGAGTCCAAACAGTGGCGAGAGGTAAGAGATCACAGCTGTCCCTCTGTCAACACAACTCAATCAGCCTGTCTCCTCTTCACAACAGCACGCTCTCTGTCTACAACCCTCTCTCCCTACCCCTGCTGTGAGTGCCAATCATTTGCAATTGATTGACCCTGCGAACATCCGCACGTTGGTCAGCACTGCGTTAGCTGTGACTGATTGGCTGATTAAGGTGACAGTTACACGTATCGATAAAGATTTGCCTCTGCGTCAGAGTGCCCCTTGGCTGTTGGCCACTGGGCCATAATAAGACCAGAGAGAGAGGAAAAGTAGAGGAAGGCAGAGATTGCAACAAGACAAAGGGTCCTTCTGGCATTATTATTTGTCCCTGTAATCTCAATGGGTGGACATACAGAGAAATGGCAATTTAATTATGCTTAATCCATTTATGTAATCCATAACTCTGAAATTTACAACAAATGAATTTAATACCATGTGTCCAATTCAACTTAGCATAATTACACAGTGAGATAGTCCAGTTCATCCACCACCAAAAGATGTATAAATGGATAAATTAAAGTTTAGACCACCTCACCCATGGGGCAGCACATCAGCAACAACATTGTCTACCCCCTTTTTATGCTTGATCTTGAGGTTGCTTGATCTTGTAGCCTTGCACCAACATGCCCCAAAGCATTAACCGCTGGTTATGGTTGTACATCTGGGCTAGGAAAACAAGATGATTATGGTCAGTGTACACTATCACTGGAGATAAACTTGAGCCAACATACACTTCAAAGTGCTGAAGAGCCAAGAGCACGGCTGAAGTCTCCTTCTCTGTGGTGGAGTAGTTCAGCTGATGATGTTTGAACTTGACTGAGAAGTAGCATACAGGATGGCACACATCTCTCTCTCTGTCCCGCAGTAACACAGCACCGGCTCCAGAAGCACTTGTGTCAACCTCTAGTTTGAAAGGAAAGAGAGGTAAGGCGCAGCAAGGAGAGGGGTTCTTTGAAGGAGAGACTTAGCATTTTCAAAGGCATGTTGACATTCATCATTCCACATGAAAGGAACAGCAGGGCTACATAACTTGGTAAGGGGAGCAACCACCACAGAGAGGTTTTAACAGAAACACCTGTAGTAAACAGTCATGCCCCGAAAACGTCAGAGTTCATGTCTGGTAGTGGGAGCTGGATAGGACAGCTGTGACTCAGGAATCTACTGAACAGACCTGCCCATGACCAACCTGTTTCCCCAGGTAAGTGATGGTGGCCTTACTAGACTCACACTGGGCAAGGTTAAGGGTCAAGGACTCCTCAGCAAGCCACTGGAACACCACTGTCAAACTGGCAATATGGTTGGCTCAGTCATCAGAGTATACCACCACGTCATCAAGGTAGACCTTGCAATGGGGGACATCCCCTAATACCAGGTGCATCATGTGCTGACAGGTGGCAGGTGCATTCCTCATACCAAATGCCATCACTGTATACTGCAAGAATTGGTCAAGCGTTACAAATGCAGACATGTCAGAGGCTCGGGATGTTAAAGGAACCTGCAGGTACCCTTCTAGTTTTGTGATGAACACAGCTGGACCAATGCTGTCAATGCAGTCTTCCATGCGAGGCAACAGGAATGAATCTGTTACAGTAACTGTGTTAACCTTACGAAAAATCTGTACAGAAACGAGGCATGCCATCAGACCAAACATGGTGAGCTCCAAGGGCTGTGAATGGGCTTGGCTAAACCATTCTCTAACAGGTAGTTGGCCTCATACTTCAATATCTCTCTTTTTGCTACAGGGCAACTGTAAGTATGCTGTTTAATGGGAGCAGCAGTACCAACATTAATGTCATGTTTTAATACATTGGTACATGATGGCACGTTGTTGAACAGAGTTGGATAGGAATGAAGCAAGCTGACTACATTCAGGAAGGTAGGACAGATGTGTTTCTATTTTAGGCAGGAACTCAGAGTTTGGTAACCTACCACACTGCTGACCATCAGTAAGCACTGCCAAACCATCATCAGACATAACAAACCAAGGAAGTGAAGTCTTTTCAGGGATAGCAGTCTCCTGAGTTTTTTCCTGCTCATCCTGGGTAACTTCTCTGGAATGATAGGATTTTCTTCTGTGCTCAGGTGTGTGGATTACATAATCTATGTCAGACACTTTACTTTCCACCACATAGGGACCTGAGAAACGGGCAGGAAGAGAAGAGCTAGGAATTGGTAGTAGGACCAGAACTTGATCACCAGGCTTAATCTGCTGTTCAACTGCTTTCCTGTCAAAGTGCTGTTTCATACTCTTCTGGGAGGAGGAGAGAGCTTCTTTTGCAAATGAAGATGCACAATGAAAATGCTCTTTACACTGGGAGACAAAATCCAACACATTAGTTTTTGGAGATGAATGGGACATGAACTGCTCCTTTAACACCTTAAGTGGGCTACGCACATTGTGACCAAATACAAGTTCAGCTGTGAAGTGGAAGAAGGGCACACTTCCAGTGCCCAGATATCCTCATAGCAGTTTTTTTCTGGAAGTTGACATTTATTGTAGTGTTTTGCAACTCTGGCTTTACAGGCCAACTGTGTTCTTGCCAAGGTAGAATAATATGTGAACTGGGATATCTGTTATTTCCTCAGGTGGCTATTCTTTGCTCTGGTGCTGATTCTTCTTCCTTTGTTAGGTTTGGCCTGAGACCAAAGTGAATATGCTATCATCGGCCCCCTGCTGCCATATTCAGCTCCATTTGCTGAAGTGGAGATTTCACCTCCTTTACATCTGCTGGAACGGAGCTCTCACACTTTCTGGGAGGAAGAGAAAGAGAAAAAGTAGTGCCACACGGTAGTTAAATTTTAGTAGGCTTAGATACACTTTTATGTTTGATGACAGGTTACACTACTGCAAACCCACTCTCTCAAACTGTCATATGTCACACAGCCATGAAGCCATGAATTCACACGGCTGTCGGGAGAAGATAGTGGTGGGGGTGAGGTAATAGAGCGATAGATGTAGTTTCTAAGTGACTGCATGATGTGCTGTCTCAAAGATCTGCGCTCACTCACCTAGATGACCAGACCACAAATGCTCATGTAGTAGTTCTAATACATGCTGCCAACAACCAACTGGAACAACTATTTGATGAACTGTGCCCCAGTGCCCACTTGAGTCATCTGCTGCTTCACTTGACCATGTGAACCACTTGCCATCAGCTCACAGTTATCCATAAGACATGACAGTGTCTCACTGCACTTCCTAGCATCCTAAAGAACTGTGGTGAAACACTTGGCTAAGGTCAGATCACCTTTCTGGGCGCTGATGAGTGCCTCATGGGGCAGTAGCAGGCTCTGTCACACCATCAAGCTCTTTTAGAGTGCGGTTCACAAATTCATGAACAGGTGGCGACTTCTCAAACAGAGTCAGACAAATCAACATCTTAGACGTCAGGGGAAGGATAGACTCCTATGATAAAGTCAATGCAATGATGGGAAAACAGGAGTGGTGAAGGGATGCGGGCACAAAACCCATCCTGATACCTCTTACTATAGTGCTTATGTCGCAGGCAGATGTAGCACTCAAGGGCAGGACACTGGAAAGGATGAATGACTGTGAGCCGCCGGTGTCTTGCAACACTGTGACTGGGCACTTGTCCTCAGACTTCCCTGTGAGAGACACTAATATAAAAAATTATCCCGGGGACAAAGAAGCAAGGAAAATGGAAGTATAGGAACAAACCAAGAATTCATCAACAATTTAACTTAACAGGTTTACAAAAGACCTCAAAACACCAACTGAAAACTGCTTTCCATATAAGAAGAAAGAGGAGCTAAATAAAAATGGAAATGAAACAACAAGATAACAGTTAAATTCAACTAAGGCTAAACACAACACCAGTAAACACACTCCCTATAAAATGGTGCCAAAGTTACAGACCCTGGTACACCACAGCTTGAGTTTAGCTGAGAATAACAACCAACTCAGCCCGAAAGCTGCCAACTGGTCTACTGGCACCGTCTGTCCGTTCCTCCTGGTCTTTATCCTCCAGGCCCTGATGAGCAAGTGAGCACAGGTGTGCTCACTCACGCAATCACTGCAGTGGTAGGAAGGGGGAAAGGCAGTAGTCTGGGAAGAGACACAGGTGAGAACAGGAAGAAACACACACCAGAACACTACGGCTGTAACAACAGAAATATAAAATAATCAATCTATATATGCATGCTATCTAACAGAAAGACAGATTCTTGTCTGTGAACTCAAAATATTTAGCTTTTGCTTTCTCACTCAAATCATTTTTGAGTGAATTGGAGTGCTCTGTTTATTCACTCCTCAGAGACCTTGGTGTCCTGCTGGTGCTCAGTGGTGTGACACAACAGATTTAAGAGTGGGAAACAGTTTGAATCTGTGTTTTGGTGGGTGGGGGCTCTTAGAAAGGGAGGAAGGGGCTGTCAGCTAAAAATAAGCTTTAGTTGTGCATCACAGGTTAATAACATGGATTTTAACACCAGTGAGACACACTTAATCCCACCTATACATTTCACACGCACACACACACACACACACACACACACACACACACACACACACACACACACAAGCACTCTGTTTGAGCTACTATACTTGTGAGGACCATCACTCACACAATGTGTTCCCTAACACTAACTTTAAACCTACCCTTAACCTAAGTCTAATTCAATACCTAAACCGAGACTTTACCCTCAACCAGCCCTTTGAAGATGTGAGGACCGCTCAATATGCTCTAGCTTTCCAAAAGTGTCCTCACTCTCAGTGTCCTCACATAGATATCCGCACACACACAGACTAGGGCATGACATTTAAACTAAATATATATCATACACATCACTGTCTCCTGCAAAGGCTGCCTTAGTATGTAACTTCTCTTCTCCAAATAAAAACTCCTGCTCACCAGACCAGATCTCGGGACTGTTAAAATACTGTACTTCAGAATACCGCTTTCCATTACTTTGCACCTTATAAATGGAATGAATTACAGATAATACACCTTGAATGTCCCATCCCTCTGGCTGATTTTAAACTTTTAATCTTGAGTCTATTCAGTGATGTGTGTGTTTGTTTCTGATTTGATTTTTTTTGTCTGGCTAAGTTTGTTTTCATTCTCTTTTTTGTGCTCAGGTATCTCTTGCTAAATTTATTTTGATCTCAATGAGATTACTTGATTAAATAAAGGCTATAATAAAATAATGAATGAATTCTCAAGACAGAGTGCTTTGATCTTTGATTTGTTTTTTGTGTTCACTTTATTATAACATATTTGTTTTATGCATTTTAGTAATGTTCGAGTAACAACAACTGTGTGTCCCTTTGGTGTTTATAGTCTGTGTTATCTTGCCTAATTATGTGTCTGTGGTTGTCATTTCTACTAACCTGACTGCATAATAAATTTCCTGACAGGGCAAAAAATATGAATGATTGATGGATGGATTAGTTGGATGTTTGATTGTTTAATTGATTTGAAATTCAATTTTTTTTCAGTACTCACTGAGAGCAAATAATATTCGAGCTTGGGGCGGTCAGCTGTCCTTGGCTCACAGTAACCAGACAGTGATATTCTTTTCTAAAGCCAGACACTAGTTTTACTGATTAACATGCAAATGTAGACAAGCATCAAGCACAAGTGCAGTTTTCAGGCAGGAAGAGCCTCCTACACTTGTCACCTCTGGTTAGAAGAAGAATTTGGACTAAATGGTTATGGATAAATTGTTTTTTGATTCTAGAAGGAGGTCTTCGTCAGCTCCTCTTGATACCTGTGCCCCCATTATTAATTTTTGTCATCACTCATAGTCGAATATATAAAACCGAGGCAGCAGCCCATCATTTTGTTACCACATTACTTTAAAGTCTCAATCTTTAACTCCCTCAACTGTAATTACTCCTTCAGCACATGACAGGTTTTCCTCTTTCTACCACTTTCACTCAACTGAGCAGTTGACACAATATAACTTCTTCCCTAAATTCAAGCAAAGCCTGGCCTTTCCACTCCCAGTCAAACTCCTAGACGTTAATCTTTATACCAAGATGAATTTTCTGGCATTCCAGCTCACATTCTAGTTAGGTTTTTCATTCCAGTCAGGTTTATTGAAGTGGAAGAAGGGCACACTTCCAGTGCCCAGATATCCTCATAGCAGTTTTTTTCTGGGAGTTGACAGTTATTGTAGTGTTTTGCAACTCTGGCTTTACAGGCCAACTGTGTTCTTGCCAAGGTAGAATAATATGTGAACTGGGATATCTGTTATTTCCTCAGGTGGCTATTCTTTGCTCTGGTGCTGATTCTTCTTCCTTTGTTAGGTTTGGCCTGAGACCAAAGTGAATATGCTATCATCGGCCCCCTGCTGCCATATTCAGCTCCATTTGCTGAAGTGGAGATTTCACCTCCTTTACATCTGCTGGAACGGAGCTCTCACACTTTCTGGGAGGAAGAGAAAGAGAAAAAGTAGTGCCACACGGTAGTTAAACTTTAGTGGGCTTAGATACTTTTATGTTTGATGACAGGTTACACTACCGCAAACCCACTCTCTCAAACTGTCATATGTCGTACACAGCTGGTATGCCTTTGCATTAGCACATGTGTCCGTCTGTTAAAAGTATTCTGCTGCTGTAGTGTCACTCTGCGTGGCTCCCCTGTTAGGTCCCATATTGAGTTTTACCCCCACTGGATGTAATCACAAAGGTGTGAGCCTGTAATCCTGCTGTTTCATCTCCTCATTAAGCCTTAACACTGTTATTATTAATTCACTGTGTCAGTTTATGGTAACACTCTACTGGGGATCTTTTATTTATGCAGCTCAACATAGTTTCTCTGACTTTGAATTATTTATTTTGGATATAATTAATGTGTGTGTGTTTGTGTGTGGGTGCAACAGTAAAGGGTGTGTCTGTTGATTTGTTTATCAGCACATCACCTCATCTGAAGGCTTTGCTCTGTAACGCTGACAAGACTTTTTTCATCTGTGCAGGTGGCTTCCCATTTTCCTCTTAACGCCATAGGGAACAGGGGATTGTTTGCTATCTTTCCCCCATTTGTGACAGTTCCCCTGTGTAAAGACAAAATGTGAAAGTCACAATTTTTCTTTGCCTTTGTCTTGTCATCCCCCCATCAGCCGCCCCTTGTTTTGAAGTGGCTCAGAGAACGGCAATGGTGTGAACGTGGTAATTAAATGAGTGTAATTGGACTCAATAAAGTGGTTTCCTCAGGCTTTCTCATCCCCAGCACAATGAGAGGAGGTGGAGAAGAAGAGCTGACAGTGTGTGATCATTAACTTCTGTTAATCAAATCTGAGCTTATCTGAAGCCATGAATTCACACGGCTGTCGGGAGAAGATAGCGGTGGGGGGGTGAGGTAATAGAGCAATAGATGTAGTTTCTGAGTGACTGCATGATGTGCTGTCTCAAAGATCTGCGCTCACATCTCTGCTCACATCTTCTTCGTCTGTCTTTTGTCCTTCTCTCCTGGTTCTGATCTAGTTTGGGAGAACAGAGGTGATAGACAACACGCTAAACCCAGACTTTGTCAGGAAGTACATCCTGGACTACTTCTTTGAGGAGAAGCAGAACCTGCGCTTTGACGTGTGAGTTATTCTGTTTGATCCGGTCCTCTGAGGACACACACCGAGGTGTGTGTGTTTCAGATGTGCTGCCCTCTTCAAACCCAGTCCTTCAAATCCTACCTTTTTTTTTTTTTTCCTTCCACAAGCTTAACATCTTCTCCCACATCCACTCTCCCTCTCCCCCTTCTACCTTTTCATTCCCTCTCCCTCTTTCCAGCATCTCATTTTCTCTCTCCGAGTCACTCTTCTTCTCTCTTCCCTCACTTGTCTCCAGCTTGGATCTCTCCTGAGGAATTATTCATTGGTGCAGTGTCTCAATAGTCATTCATTGAAGGGAGATGGGTATAAGGGTGATAAATATTTCATATAAAGTTTTATCCCTAATCTCCCTGCTGCTAAGCAAAGCAAATGTCTAAAACCGAGTCCCATAAAACTCACAAAGACCCCTGTCCTCCCCTCTTTCACATATAGCTGCCTTTCTCCACTTGAAAAGGCCAGAGTAGTGAGAGGGTCAGGAAGGTGCAGTTTCATTTTGAGATCTCCCAGAACCAGGTCAGGATAATTTCCTTCGCTCTCCCTCCTCCTCAAGTGGAAGAGATATGCTTCCAAAAAGCCACGCTTTTTTTCCTTCCTTCAAGCATTAAGTCCCTGGTGGACTTCCGGGATCGAGCTGCAGGTCTCTGAGGATTTTTAGTCACTTAATGAATTCATTTGGCATGCTATCATGATACGACTCTGGAACAGGAGAGGAGGGAGTGTATCCCCTCACAATTAGTGTTACTCATTTACATCTCTCTTTTATCACAGAGGTGGGAGCCAAGGCATACTGAAGTTTAATTACTTTTACATTAACTTTGACTGGCAGATGCTCGAAACTTTCTCTGCATTGGTATATTGTTTCAATACGATCCCACAGGCATAGTACGGAAATTACATTCATAAACTATAAAATGACCTCCTTAATTAACTGTCACATTATTGCTTGCGTTTTTTTTCGTGGGCTGCTCCCTTTTGCTCCCCCACTGACCCAGGTGTGTGATTGACAGGCAGAAAATGTCCACACTGCAGCCAGTATTCTTTTATGAGAGTCAGTAGTAATTTGTTAGGTCTTCTGATGGTTTGCCCACATTGTTGCCTCTGTGATTTGTGGTCTCTTTGTGATTTCAGGTATGATATTGATTCTAAAAGTCCTGATCTCGCAAAGCATGTAAGTTAAGAACTTTTTGTGGATCAGGAGCTCCACCTTATATTTTACCCTTTCATTTGTTTGATCTGATATATGTGCATGTCTCTAACATTTAGGTTCTATGCAAACCAAAGTTTGTGGCATCTAAACGCTCAAATATATTTTGGAATAATGAATGAATTATGCTTCAACTGCCAAAATATTGTTTATTTTGCATTACCTTCCACCTGCATCAATTTGTAAAATGAGGTATTTTATTTCTCCAGAGCTATGATAATCAAAATTTAATTTACATCTGGCATACCCTCATTACCTTTTTTTAAAATGACAAATGAAGCATTGCACATCATTATTATCAAAGCTTTTCAACACATTTCCCTTTGTGGTATGTAGTACTTTTTGCAATTTAGAGTTTAATTTCTGAGACAGCAGACAGTTATTCAAAACAATATACAGGACATTTATTTTAAAATGATAATAAGGGACAATGCTTTGTTGTAGAACATACATTCAGGCAAACAGCTCATTATAATGAATGTATCTTAGTCTCCAGGGTTTGTCCTGCCATTATAACACTAAGGCACAGCGCCCAAGCACCTTTTTCACAGCGCCTGAGCTGAATGAACAGAAAAAAGACGATGAGAATTCTCTACTGCGTTTTACTGTCATTTATGGTTGTGCTAGCTTCTCTGTCCCCTCCTCTGCTCTTTGTGTTTGACCAAGGGTGGGGCTCATCTCCTCCACACACACACACACACACACACACACACGCAGCAGAGAGGCTGCAGTGGAGACATTGGACCAGGTGACTGAAATAAAAAGTAAAGAGCCACTTTATCAAATCACCTGCTCAACAAGCATAAACATGTAGAAAAGTGATATTTTTAACTGCTTTGTCCGCAATCTCCTCATATGTTTTACATGACCACAGTGCACTGATAAAGTTAATAACGAATTGTTATGAATAAGCTGAAGCTGAAGCTGTCTGTATGTAGCCTAGCTGAAATTTGGCAAATTCTTGTAAACTTACCTACAGACAAAACAGCTCCTCTTCTCTCTATCAGCGGTACCTGCAGCAATGAATCACATCAGCAGCAGACGGAGGAGGACAGAGGACAGGATGACTGACACTGACTGATGTTTGTGTTCTTCATTCTTTCTAAACTTCATTCACTATTTTGATATCAGGAATATTATTTATTTTACTGACATTTTTAGATTTCTTTCCGGTGAGATATTTTTGAGTTTATAAAAGTGACTTTTCTGTTGTCAAAAATTGCTGTTGCTGCTGTAGAAAAAATATTTTGTTATATTTAAAATATAAATCTATCCCAGTCTTGTACTGAATTTATTCTTCTTTTACAAAAACATCACCCCCCCACCCACCCACCCACCCACCATAACCACAGCACCGAAGCCCTCCAGAAACCTGGGAAAACCCTACTCTCATCATTTAAGCTAAAAGCTTTGATATATAAACTCCTGCTCATACTAAACAAATGTATAAAGAATATATTTGTGGCACTTGGTTTGCATACTACCTAAATTTCTATCATTAATTATGCTGTGATGCTTTTATTGTTGTGTTTTTGCATTTTGGTGTTTCAAACCCTCCATCCTCTGGAAACAAACTGTTCCTAAAACTCTTTCCGCCTTTGTTGCTTTACTTCTCTTGTGCTCTTTCATTTTCTCTTTCTATTCTCTGAGACTCTGCGACTTTTTACCCTCCGCTGTTTCCATTCTGCTTATCTGCTCTTTCACATGTCCATGTTTCATTTTGCTCTTCTTCTCTTCTTTGCACTTGGTTGATGACAGTCTGGTATTTGAGTTGAGTGCCTTCTGTTCCATGATATGCTCTGTTGTGTCACTGCTGCTGCCTGGTCTCTCTCTCTTCCTCCTACTCCTCCTCCTCCTCCTCCTCCTCCTCCTTCTTCTCCACCCTGGAAGCCAACCGACTTTAACGTACGTGTCTGCCTCAGATGTCTTAATTTATAAGCGTACAATGCTTATAACGATGCTTAACTCCTCACCAACTCTCCTTGTTACCCCCCCCCTCCGTGATCCACCTGAACACCCCCCCATCCTTCGCCCCAACCTACGTCTCTCTCCATCCCACATTATGCTCCCCCCCATGGCAGGACTTTCTGGGACAGGTCTACTGCACACTGGGAGAGATTGTGGGCTCTCCTGCCAGTCGCCTGGAGAAACCTCTGGGGTGAGTCTTCATTCTACTGTGTTCGCTCTAGTTTTGCACAATCATATGGCCAGATTAGGAGCCACTCAGAGCATTTTTTTTTTTTACTTTGCTTGTTCTCTCAAGGAGACAAACAGAACAAATTTAACTTTGCAAACACGAGTTTTCAGATGTTATCAGATAATGAAAACTCAGTGCCACCTCTCAGCCCATTCAAATGCGACATGCTTCTCCTGCTGGATTTCACACATTCCAGCAAAGATGAGGTGATGATGAATATGTCTGCCTTCTAGAGCCATCTGTATCGCACATTGCACTGCAAGATTAGACCCGTGTGCCTGGATGGGTAATTGAACACGACTGGGGCTTCCTAAATGCAATTACTGTCATTAAGGAGGCAATCTAGCACAGAGAGTAGATTGAAGTCAGTGTGAGACACATGGCGACCCTGCTACAACGTAAATTGGGAAATATGAAACCCTGAAAACATTTGCATCCACAGACTTGTGTGTAGCTTTCTGAGTTATGTGTGTCTTTTTGCGAGTGGCTCGACCAACTGTGAAGCTTGTGTTCGTGTGTGAGGCTGTGAAGTGCAGTGTGTATGCCTCTGTGTGAAGTATGAGGCGGCGCTGGCCCCTGCAGTAGGGTGGTTTGTGTGAACAGCAGGGCTTTGGTGTCGACCATGAACTCTGCCAGGGACTGGTGGCGGTGGATTACAGAGCTCGGTGCCCTTCAGTGCTGAATAAGAGGATGAGCAGGATCAAGAGACAGTGTTCACCAATATGCTGTAAACTAGGCCGAACACCCCACATCAGAGGCAGGCAGGAGGCTCAGGAGCTCCAGGCAGACATGATGGACAAAAGTATTGATTCTACAGCTTCTAGCAGGGCACCTTGTCCACTGCTGAGACTCGACAGTGATGTAACATCCAATTTAGCTGCAGCAGAAGGTGATGGTGATGATATGGTTGGTGTTACAGAACACATGTTACAAACTGAAGAAATCAGCCCTTTTGAAAACATTCACTTGTGTTGCTTTTAACTGCCCCAACAGCTTTTATGTCAGGGAGTAGCAATTCAGAAACACACGATAAGTATAGGTTTCTTTGGATTTTCCATTCCTGATGGCATTCAGTTAAGGGTACAGCTTTATTCAGCCCTGTACTTTTTAAAAAGCTAAACAGTATCCATGGGTAATGGAGATTTCCTTCCCTCCTGTGATAGAAGATAACTCAGAATATGTTTAATGGCTATGTGCTCCATTTCCTTGTCATGCATCCTGACGTGACAGTGGACCGCAGCTTTGAGGAACGGTTCCCGCAGGGGCTGAGGAAATCTGTTAGCCATGCTCAAACAAGCCCTCCCAAGGCACACTGCATCCAATGACCTGCTTAAGAAGCACATCAGCACCCCTTTCCCTATTTTCCACACTTCATCTCTCATTTATTTTCCCTCCTTCCATCCAACAGATTCTCTTTTTTTTTTTAGCTTGACCCCCTTTCTCCTCATTGTGTTTTCTATTTCTTTTTGTTCCCTGAAATCTCTTCCTCTCTCTCTCTCTTTGCCTTTGTTCACATCCTCCTCCATCCAGCACACACACACACACACACACACACACACACAAACAAACAAACATGTACTACTATACTTGTTAGGACAATGTTTGACTCATCACAGTGTCACCTTAACTTTAACCATCACCACTACACATGTCCCCAACCTTTACCCAAAACTTAACCCAGTCATAAATTTAATGTTAATCCCACTTAATCCAATTTTTTTGTCTACTTTATTGGAACTAAGTCTTAGTAGTGAGTCCTCACATATTAAACTGTAAACAGATCGTTCTTACAATGTGGCAAATACATTGCTTCAACCCTATTTCCTATTAAAATATCTTCATGCAGTATACTACTAATATCCCTTTCCAAATATATTTTGGAGGAAATGTCATTGCTGACCATGTTTTTTTGCTAACCTAAACAAAATTGGTTTGAGTTGCCTAAACATAACCATAAAACATTCATCATGCTCAAGTTGCCAGAAGCTGATAGTGTAGGAAAACAAATGAAACATGTTACTGTCTTGATATGTTCATGATGAACATTTTGCATTGAGAGTAAGAAGTTTGCAGATATGTTAACTACAACCATTTATTTGTTATGTTGATAACAGAAACTTAATATGGGCGGCATTACATTGCCTCCAAAACATTTTTGCTGATGCAAATTAGTAATGAATTTAATCTGGAGGAAAATCAGTTGATATCATATTACCATATTGTACCATCATAAAACCACAACCACTACATGCCTAATCTCAGCCTTTGCACAAAAGCTAACTTAGTCATAATTTAACACTTCTTAAAAAATCAAGTCTTAAACCCAAAATAAATTGTTTATTTTGTAAGCACTGATTTTCAGATGATTAAATAGCACACACACACACACACACACACACACACACAATCCTACACTCTTTCCCCTCCATGCAAGCGGAGATGAAACCCGTTACTTACACTTGGTTCAATCATTTCTGACTTTGTATGTGCTGTGCACACGAGGACAAACGTAATGTTCTGACATTCGCTTCAGAGCAAATTTCCACACTTATTTGTCTTGGGGAAAATAACAGGTCTGATGAGATGTATGACTCTTCCCACTTGCCTTTATTAAGACAGAAACATATGCCAGTGGAAGGAATATGAGTTATAAAACACTGAACTGACGCTGTGGTACATATCCTTCTGTTTATAATTTGGTTTTAATGAGAGGCATGTATCAAAGTTATTGGTAGCTGAGGAAATGCAAAGCTAAATGACTGACTGACGCAGGTGAATTGCATCTTTTACTGAAAAACATGTTATCTGCGACACAGCTCTCTTGGCTGTGATTATGGGTATAGCCTGTGGGAAGGAATCATAATGTGGTTGTATAGGTAACATGATAATGGAGTTCATTATACAGATGGCAGTAACCTTTTTTGCTGGCATGGTAAATTATACCACATACGAGAGCATATGAAAGCAGCACAACATTAGCATGTCAAACCCATTAACCTACTGTGACTGTGCCCTCCTGCTGTACAGTCGAAGCAGGAAATGAACGGTAAGCAAAACTACAGTGAGTGTAGTGAGTATGCTGACTGCATCCATAGGAGCCAAGGGAGACGAGGAATTTTTAGAAATATAGTAAATAATATATTTTTTAAAAAATGTAGAAGTTCCATGTTGAATTAAATAAATTGAGAGCACATTGTCGTGGCTCACATCAAAGGCTCATCCGAATCTTATCGCACCGTATTCTTGTCTTTTAGTCGTCTCTACAGCACTGCATTTACAGTAGGAGGAAGTTTAAAGGGAACATACGCAAATTTCCTTTTGACTTTTGTCAGCTCCGGAGGCTACGTAGATAAACAGTAGTAGTAACTTCACTTATTTTTCTCATTCTTTACTCAAAATGTCAACTTTTCAAATACATCTGTTCACGTTTGAGCCAAAATCTGATGTGAAATATGTGAGTGGACAATGTGAACAACACATTGAACAACCTCAGCAACAACCTTAGCAGTGAAGACTATGGAATGGACGACCATTTGTGAGCATGCATGAACGATCTGACGTCAGTTTGATGGGGAAGTAGAGATAACATTGTAGTCCGTTCATAGCTTTTAACTTTCAGGGAGCATTTTTGCATTTGTTCACCTTATGTTTTGGAACTTTTACTATGTTTAACACAGACATCTGACATTAGAACGGCACATAAATGATAGAAAATCACAAAAAACATTTTATGTCCCCTTTAAGAAAATCTTTACACAATTGCAAGGCACAGTAAGCAAATTCAACTGGACTTCATGTGTCTTTCACTTTTTCTCACATAAGAGATCAGACACTGTCTCTTTGTTGCAGTTATGAAGAAATATATTAGAGCTCAATCTACAAAATAAGCAAATGGTAAATTTTATAGTCTATTATTTAAGTCTATACACTACATATTTATTGTTTATCCACACACTGTATATGAAGATAATGTTGCTATATTAAATTCATGTTGTAGAGGTGCAGTACCATGGAAGTTAAATGTTATGTTGATTTTATACCTTTGGTTCTGCTATCAGTGTGGCAGTGTATGTTATTGTATTTTCTTCAAGCGTCTCCTGTAAATGTAGTTGTATATTATGTAGTGAAATCTGTATTTATAGCTCACCAGAGCCTGCACCACAGTGGTGCTGTAAATGCAAAACATCAAAGTCAAAGGCCAACAGAAATTAGATTTAAGTGAGCCCAGGGGTGGAACTCAAAAATTCAATGATAAAAACAGAGAAGATGAAAGTGTAGTTAAACTGATAAATTCTCTGTAGAATTTTCGCTTGTTTTGATAAAGACATAATTTGATTAGAACATGCCGATTTGATGAAAGCAGAGCCAGTATTTGATCAAAACAAGCTTGATTTGATAAACATCTTTTTTTATAAAAAGTTTGCTGCTAATTTGTTTCCTCCAGCGTAAGTATTTATCCTTAATATGTGCAGTGGCCAACGTATCACAGGCCACATTAATACCCAACCTGCTTTCTGATGATAATTACTACCTGTTTTGGTTATCGCTATCAAGAATGTATTTATTGGGCCTACTTCCTACTGTTTATACACTTTCAGTTTAATATAGCCACAGAAAGTCTTGAGATAAAAGTAAACACAAAGTCCATTTTACATTGTTGGTGCAAACTGGAGCTCCAAATGCCTCCAAACTGGGTCTTTCATATTCAGCTGTGTGACGGGGCCTCAGGAAACATCAAGTCAGAGCAATCCACGATGACTCTGGGAAGCTTTGATTAACATGTTGGCCAATGCACATGAAAAACCTTAACTGCTCACACCAGTGCACATGTTTAATGATAAACAGTGAACAGGATGATGATGTTAATAAAATGAAACCTGGTTCTGCTTTCATGAAATCATGTTTTAATTAACTGATTCATCTCTGTACCAAAACAAGTCAAGATTTTAGACATTTAAAAAACTGTTTTTAGTTTTGAAACAAAAGATTGCATCAAATTTAACCAATTTTGGTGTCATAGTTTAGACTTGAATCATTGTCTTATACTCCTTAAAACACATAAAACTCTCATCCTTGTGCTCCCGCTGAGGACTAGAAATCAATTCATGATTGTATCTTCTTTCATATAACTCAGGACCCTTTTTGCTTCTTATAATTGAGTTTAAGACCAAGTATTAAATACAGCAGCAACAGTACAATATAATGCAATCCAATAGAACAACAGTGTAATGAATACTACATCTGTGAAACCTATAATTTTTCAGATGTGTTGATTCAACTATATGGTCGTTGTTTGAGCAGCGGTTGCTGGTGTTGTGCTGGATTACATTTCACACTTACATACGGTTAGGTTGCAGTTGCATCATAGCACATATTCTATACTATAGTAGTAAGATGTACTGTACTGTACTCATCCATTTAGTTGTCTCACTTATTTTCTCTCTTCTGTCCAAAGGTTCTGCTTCTCCTGGTCCATCAGTGGGTGAAGAAAATTCACTATAAGACAAAAATTAGAAACAGTAATAATTATTGTAGACCAATTTATGAGCCAGCAATCAGCTGGCATTATGCTAAAAATCAGTGTAACAATCACTCACAACTGTCAGTGACACCTGTCATCGTGTAAAATTCCTCTTACACTATTTGTGTAAGTGACTGTTGATTTTGCCGGCTGAAATAACAGCTGCTGTTGTCAGATTTGATCAGCTGTGGCTAGCTAGCCAAAAAAAGCTAATTTAGCTCCATGAGTTGGATGAAAACACCGTCTCCAACTGGCTTGAGACAGGGTCTTAAATATACACTGAATAGCTACATACATGATATCATATGAACAGACTGAGACTAAAGCCACATGAGATACAGAAACAACATTGATCCTTTTTAAGATAAGGACTAATAAGTTTTTGGCAAAGTGAGTTGGGTAACTTTGTCTGGTGTTGCTTAGGTGCAAACTTCCCAAATCCAATAAAGGTCAGGTCAGAGCCCCTAACATTACCCATTACCCTAAACACTGATAGCATCCAGGACTGGCTTCCACAAAGAGAGGCAATACTACACAATGGATGATCATGAACAAGGTTTTTTTTGCCCCACAAACAAATGTAGTGCATTAATGATATGCTAACTCTTGGCCTTGGAAAATAAAGCTCAGTTACTACCTTCTGTAGTTAGCTAGTTAGCTGGACATGCTAACATTTCCTGCTTACATTGAAGGAGACAAAAACATCCATTTAATCCATTCCTTACACTTTTGCTCTTGTGTTTTTGGAAAAGTTAAATACATCACCATCAAATTCTTTAAATGCTGAGTATCTCTCCTCCTGCAACCTCATACACATCGCTTTGACATGTGGCTAAATCCAAAGTTTGACAGGCCTGCCATGCCTAGTTACAGTTGCTAAGCTATGATTGGACAATCACTGTTTGGGGGAGGGGTTTAGCAGACTGTTAATTAGAGCCTTATAGTACTGAGATGAAATACAGTTTCTAAGATGGATCTTTTTACATAAACTAATTAAAATATGCAACACACACACACACACACACACACACACACACACACACACACACACACACACACACACACACACACACAACATTCAGAATTAAAAATCAACAAACAAAAAGGTCAGGTATATCTTTATAATGTCATGCTCACAACATGTCAAACCACTGTGTCAACTTTGATGTTTGACTCACCAAAAGTTTACACAGAGAAAACTGACGCAAACAGCATCACTTGTCTCATCTCGATCTCAGAGACTCGCAGTTCTTTTAAAGTTGTTGGTTAATGTAGTTTTCTGACTGACTCGGCAGTTCCTCTGAGATTAAAAAACATCCTGCTGCAGATTTAAACTAATGAGTGGGAGTTAGTCAAGTTTTTCTTTTTCTTTGGAGGGACTGAAAATCCTTAATCCAAGTACTCTTGGTAATGTAAATGAAGGGAGGGAAGCAGGTACAGTGTTTAGCTCTGTGTTTGTCTGTGTTATTTAACTGGGAGGTGAAGTGCTTTAGATGGCTTACAGTAATCAGCATCCTCTGCCTCGGGACATCACACACAATTACAGCATTCTGCTGCCTCGCTAAATGAGCCACAAGGCTGAACACTAACAAGGGTCCCTCTCTAATAATGTGTATTCCTGCTTATGTGTGGAAAACCCCAACTGTGCTGATTGCACAAGAACCGTTTTTGTCTGATGATGTTCTGTTTATGACTCCTCAAGGACTTTGGTGTCACACAAAATCTAGAAGTCTCTTTTGTTTTCCGCCATGAACAGAAACAGTTAATTTAATATATACTGTGGTTGTTAAAGGTCTTGGTTTTAAAAGCTCCGTGGATAATAAGGCAATAGATTTTTGTCTTCACACTAATAATGAAGACCTCAGGTGCAAGAGCAGGCAAGGGCAGTGGAGGCTTTTACTTTACAGATAAGCCTAGCTGATTTGTTTTGCACTCAGAACAGACAGTGTTCATTTCTGTCATGGCCATGGTCTGTCATCTGCTGGAAAGGTGAGAAAGCTTCCTGAAAGCCTCTGAATGAGCGTTCTGCTGCTCCAGTTTAACACCCCTATGTTGTTAATCTATTCAGTGGCTGAAAACGATCTGTCGGCACGCAGATTGCAATCTATAGTGAGCAGTAACCACCACAGTGGAGGTCAAGGCGACCCTGTGTAACATGATATGAATTCCATCACTCGCAGCCCAGCACCAGCAGGCTAAAGGCGCTCTGGCCTGGTAACACAGCGGGGATAAGGGAGAGGAGAATCGGCTCTGATTTGAAGTCACGAACCCACAGTGGGAAAGTGGGATAAAATGTGACTAGCATTGTATGAGAATTGGGCGTCTCTTTTGGCCTCTGATAGAGAGGGATGTTCTGTTCTTGCCGGTGGGAAATTGAAATGTGCACCTCTAGAGAAGGGTTTTTCTTGTTGGCAGGAGGGAACATAAGGAAGGAAGTGAACTCACTGTCATGACTTTGAGTAGTTTTAGCCTAAAGACTGAGAGAGAAAGTTTCTCTCTGATTGACAGCTTCTTCTAATCCTCTCTTTCTCTGTCAAAACAAGCAATTTTTAGCTTGCAGGTGGGTGATGAATGCCTCATTTATTTAGAATCACAATAAATCAAACACTATTACTGTGATTAAAGCCTGTGCCATTTTTCATTTCATCAAAACGTCAGCAACAGTCTCATTACATCACTGCACACTCGTAAAAAACAGGGAACACAAATGAATCATATTTCATATTCAGTGTTCGGAATTAGTGAGTACATAAAAGAAAAAAAAAACAACATTCCCATAAGGATAACAGGATTAGTTTCATTCATTGAGGTTGTGATAATGGTCATTATGCATCTGTGGGAGACCTGAGGTATCCAATGAATAACACTCAATGGGCTACATACATGACTGCAACAAAGGGGGAAAAAAAAGGGCAACGTGTTGGTGATAATGTGCTCTCATGCCTCGCACCTCGTTTCCACTAGTAAAAAAAGCAAACACATTCTTTACTCTCGGTTGTTTTGTATATCTGTGTGACATTTTTCTGCACCACATTTTTCTGCCCTATTTACTTGCTTTGTGCTGGTTCTAACAAAGCTTCAAAGAGCTCAGCACAGGTTGCCTGTAGCTACCTGCTTTCAACACCACCTCTTCTCGCAGCACTAGTGGGAAGCAGCTGCCTTTTCCTCTCAGAGAACTACAGCAGGTCTTTTGGTGTCCTTTTGAATTAGCCCGAGCACTTTTCATCCTCTTTTTTTTTAATCCTGGTGAGGTGAGGGATTATGGATGTTTATCGGTGTATGAAGATCAAGGGGATTAGGGGTATAATCCCATTTGAACCCACGTAGAGTTTTGGCAACCTTGTCTAATTCTGTTGAACTGTGATCTGCCCACTGCCCCAAACGTTGACTGTGGCACAAAGCCAGATTATCTGTCTACCCTCCATCTCTGTTGGTCTCAACTCAAACCAGTCAGATTTGCTCATTTAACTTGATCCCCCTGTCAACCAGAAAGATTCATTGGATTCACTGACATGAGCAAACTCAGTGAAATCATTCTTACGTGCAGTGAAAACTATCCTATTCTCATGTTATTTCTTGCTGTTCTTTTACTCCACCATCCCAAATAATATTTTTTAATTTGCTTATCCCCATCCGAGTGTGAAATTGCAAGGTAACAATCTTCTTTGCATGATAACACTGCAGTCATTTTGCCTCATATGAAAATGTGTAGACCCACCCTGCAACAGCTGCAGTGTGAAAAAAATCATTTTCTTCTTCTTTGGCTCTCACTCATATTGTTGAGCAGACAACCCTCCCCCTCTCTCATATGCGTGACACGTTGCAGCATTGTTAAATATCAAGACCATTCCTCATCCTAATGACCTAATGTGAGCGGCATCAACAATTGCTTCCTTCTCCCTTTTCGGACTTTAATCTCACCCCCCCCCCTACCTCCGCACGGATAGGTAATAGAGAATACAGGCGTTGTGAATCACCATTTCGCGACAGCAACTGCCTCTAGATGGGAAATTATAGCGGCCATACATTGAGCCTGAATATCTATAATGTAATACGTCATGCACAATGATCTTTGATGCTTGTTTTCTGGAGGAATAAATAGCTTGAATGTGCTCCCCTCTGGAAAAGAGAGAGACCCGGGATTCTCATTGCTATTCTGCTGAACAGCAGTATCAGAAACTTTGGCCAAGTAATTGTAGTGATGCTGAAATATGCTGCTTGATCTCTTTCCATTCACTTGATCAAACAGGGAATCTGTCAAGACAGTTGTGGCCAACTCTCTGTTGCAGTGTGAGCTAAGAGCATGACAGCACTCCTTCCTTCCATCTCTTTCTAGGTTAACGAAGTCACTGCGCTACAAGGCCGTGTTTTAATTTCTGTCTCTCCTTGTTTGTTTTCTTTATGAAGTTTTGTTTGATCATCTGGGTTTCTGTTTAAAAGGAAGAAGAGAGGAGTTAGCCGCACTGACACAATGCTGATATGACTATAAATATGAGGTCCGTTGAGATTTTCAGGCAACATCAATACACATCATGGACTGACATTAGATTGGTCAGGACCATATGGCACAGTGTCTGTTGAGAGCCAAGGGAGACCTGTAAGTGATGCATGAATTATGGAGAATTTTGAATGGTGTTAAGTACGTAGAATGTAGTGAGTGGAGTCACTACTCACCTGCATTGCCAGAAGTCTTTATTATATCACATTAATCATTCACTGGAAGCGCCAAAGCCATTGATGATAACAGGCTGTCATCAGTCTTCCCTGAACGAGACCACCTCATCAAAACTCTATTCAACACTTCTGGGCTTAACACGCTGAGCTGAAATGGCATTACTGCCTCTGCAAAATGATTCTTTCCTTACTATTGTTCCTCTTCAACTATAGATTGCATTAAATCTCAAATGTAGTCGACAAATACAATCGCATAAGTGCTTAAAAGTTATATTCCTCACCTCGCTCAGTGTAAATTGTGATGAAGCCTGTGACGAGATGGGAGGGATCTTCAGCCTCAAACTAATGTTATAAAATGTCAAATTGTGACCTTTCTAACCGGCTACGTAGTTAATGTTAAAGATATTAATTTTCTTCTCTTTTATGATTGTTTTGCACCAGAAAACAATTTAAAATGCACTACTAAAACTGATGGTTTCTTTTTCTTTTCTTGTTTTTGGCAAAAAGTAAACATCCAGAGAGACTCTGTATTGCCCCCCCACCACCCTTTTTTAAAATGAAAAGGTTCAGTCCTGCCCCCCAAACCAGGCACGAACGGTACTTGCTAGCAGTGAATTGTGAGTGAGGAGTGCATCATGTCTCAGCTCCCTAAAGCAAAATCTGGTTTCCAAAAACAAAAAGAAAGAAAAGAAAGACAAGAGAGAGAAAATAAAGGGTGACAGTGTGTCACCCAGTTGTTCACAAAGAAAGGTGGGTGTAGTCTGTGAGTGGTGGAAATTAACCTGTTAGCTTAGTCCATAGTGACAGAGGCTCCTTTTGCTCTTTTAGCAAGCTGTTCATACTAAATCCAGTCCCTGCCCCAGGCCCAACAGATGCAGCTTCAGGCTCAGCAGCCATGTCTCCCCATCCCCATCCCCCCACCACTGAACCAGGCCTACTCCCAACTGATAAAGGAGGTGAGCAGCATTGTGTTGAATGACATGTCAGTTGGCATAATTGCAGGGGGTCCATTTTTATCATTATGAAAAAAGGAGAAATGATTGGATCCTTTTCAATGATAAGAATTGGTGGTATACTTATACTTAGTTGCTTTGTATACTCAGTTCAAAAATCTGCTGCTGATTTTATTATTTTGTTTGCTATATCATTCTATATATGATAATTTTAATTTATTTTAATTGAATGGGTTAAGTTATATTTATTTTAAATTTTTCATCAATGTAAAGATAATTTTCCATTCAAGAGTTTTACCATTGAAATTACATTTAGACTTTAAAAAATGTATCAGTCTTGCATCAAATAGTGAATCCACTGTATGCAGAATGTTGCATGCATGTCTGCACAGTGTTATATTGTCACAGCTGACTGTCAGTACATATTGTACAGTAAATATTGGACTACAAGAGAGTTCCAAGCCTGCAAAGGTAGATTTATTTAAAGCTTTGAACGGTTCAGGTTCTGGAGGTGAACTTACAGCAATTGTGCAGGGTTGGCCTGTGGTGGGGCCCAATGTGATATCTTTCATGGGGCCCAAGATTTCTGGTGGCACCCCTGGTTATATCACTCACTCACTTTATGAATCTGACACAATACAGAGATGGCTAATCTCTAATGTTTGATGTATCAGTCCTTTATTGTCTGACATAATTAAATAAAGACCCTGCACCACTGGCACAAGATAAAAAGTGTTTGATGAAATGCACATATACCAGTGATTTTGCTATTCTTACAATCTTCCCAGTAGCAAAAATAAATAAATAATCTGGAACACAGCAACCTGCCTATTAGATAATGAAACGTTATTTTTGCAATATTGATATTTTAGCCTGAGGGTGGCTATCGATGTTCAAGGGTTGTCTAAAATGGTAAAGGCTCATCCTCTGGGGGAGTTAATCTCATAGCAATATGTCTTTTGGGTTTTGATATTTCTTGTGTACAAGTGGAAATGTGGAAAGGTTAGCGGGTCAATAAAAACATTAGCGGTGCTCATTCACGTCCGCTTGGCCCTTTCAATACTGTGAAAACTGGAGTGACCTCTGTGAGATCGACCCTCAGAGGGAGCAAGTGAATGATGTCGACTTCAGCTGTGCATGCTAAGCATCAGTTGATCTTAAACTTTTCTTTTGTTACATTGTCTTTTTTTAATACAAGTTAGTATTGATCATTATTGAAAACACTGATGAATTCAACCAGTTATCATTTATTGCAGTTATTTGCTGAAAATAATTATTGTATTAATAATAATTGTGGAGTCTCCAGACGAGGGCAAGTGCTTCAATTTTAAATCTTCTGCTCTTCTCGAACCCTGCCCCCTTTGCTCATTTAGTGGCTAATCTTATGAAATATGATTCTACGTGAAGTAATATCAAGTGCCGAGGGGGAAGTTATTAAAACGCACCTTAGGATTCATCATAGCAATATGAATATTAACTGTATGTAATATTTCATGAAAATTACCTTAGGCAGTTACACTCAAGTCCATGTGTGCTGAGCACCGGTACATGCTTGACTCAATAAATAACACTAACTATGTAATACTGTCGAAAAAATCGGAGGGGCAAATTCACAAAGAATGGATTGTGGCCTCTGATAGCGCTGTGAATTTGTGCATCATTTGCAACTGCTATGTGCCCTGTCTCGAGGTCCAATTCACAAAAGATTTTGCGTTAATGATATGACAGAGCAAACAAAAATTCAGTTTTGCAGCTGAGTGTAATTTGCCCTTGTTTTGTGTCTGATTGAATGAGCAGAGCAGTTTCCAGTGTTTCAGGCTTTTCTCCACATTTCAGCACACAGATTGGTTCATAATGAAAACTGCAGAGAGCACAAAAGCCTCAAATTGTGTGTCTTTAATTAGCAGAGGTGCACACACACAGAGCTCTCCACAATCACAAACCAACTTTCATGTATTTTGCTTATTTTACTTTATTTCACATCTATAACATAATCTGCTGAAATGTCAAATGTCAAAATACAGCTATTAATGTGACTCAGGCAGTTCTGAAACATGTTTGATTAATGTCTGAATCTTACAGTAATGTTGTTCAGGTGTCACTGAATGTATCCAGGATTTCGCAGAAACATCAATACTGATATTCTGTTCGCTGCCCACAGCTTGCTGCAGCATCACACAGCAGCTGAAACGATTGGTGCATCTCAAAACTGAGAAAGAGGCTGTGCGCATTTACGCATGTGGTAACGTGATTAACACTAAATTGGTCAGGGCCTGACAGTAATTAATGTTCTGTTTCCTGCTACACATTTATATGGTGGAATTGTTTGTGATAAAGCAGCCCTTATGGATGAATCCTGAGCTCCATCAGCGCTGTCAGGACATTTTTATTTTTAAGTAGCTGAATGTCCGAGATAAGCCTATCACCCCAAATCCCACTTGATCCCCCTCAATGTCTGACTGAAGATTTCACCCCTGATATCATTCAATATCAATTCAATATCATTCAATGCCTCACAAGCCTGAAGATTTGAAGAAAGAGAAAGAGAGTGAGTGAGTGAGTGAGTGAGTGAGTGAGTGAGTGAGTGAGTGAGTGAGTGAGTGAATGAGTGAGTGAGTGAGTGAGTGAGTGAGTGAGTGAGTGAGTGAGTGAGTGAGTGAGTGAGTGAGTGAATGAGTAGGTGAGTGTGCTTCTGTTACCACCAACTCTCTGAAGACGCTAATCATTTCACTCTAACTGCGTATGACTATTAGTGCTCGTCTTTGTGAATTGGACTGTTTTTGCAATGAGGCTCATTTGCATAGAAAGGAGCAATTTTGTGCCAAATCTATGCATATTACCTCATTTACATACGTGCAAATAGCAAAAGAGCACAGAGACTCTATGTGCTTGGCAGCGCAGTTTGGGACGCATTTCATCCTTTGCAGGTGAACTACATGGTTTGTTTTTGTCTCATTTGCGCAGGTTGCTGCAAAAGCTGCACAATCCTTTTGTGAATTTGCTGCTAAGAGTTCAAAATTAAACCTAACTGATCAATGTCAATATGAATAAACCGTAATTGATCAATAAAGAAAATAAAATAAAGGAAAATAAAGAATATATTAGTGGAGGAGTCTGCAGGTAATGACAGTGACAGTTTGCATGCGGAAGCTGCAGTAACTATTTAAATACCTACATCTGTGTGATTATATCTTCACATAAAGACATTCATAATGACATTGCTGTAACATTCACACAAGTTGAAGTAAAATACAGAAAAGAGAAAAACAAAAGACATATTGAGTACTATACCTTGTATAGATATGTATGTGCGTATGATGATACAACGTGTAAAATAACCCTACTACTGTCACATGGTTGTGTTCACATGAGTCGGTTACCTCTGGATTGCACTGCTGTTAAACATCACAAAATACCCTCATGTTGTTTGACTGGAGTCATTTGAATATTCAGATGTTTGAGCAGCAGCAGAATCAGCGGAGACAAATATGACACTCATTTACATGACCAGCTGATTAAAGCATGTCAGTTCCTCGCAGCAGTCGGACTGTAGGCCTTGTTCTTAGCAAATAGTACAGGAAGGAGAACCACAGCAGCACGTTTCACATCATTTCATCATCAAAGCATTTTCCTGCTGAGGAATCGTCAGTGAATGAGCGCTGAGCGAATGAGTGCTCTTGATGCAGGACACCTCATATCTCCAGCAGTCACATTTCAGTACAGAATCTGTTTGAACTAGCAGGGAAATGTTTAGTCTGGGCAATAAAAAGGAACATGTGCACCATAGATAAATGACAGGAACTGTATTTATCCATTCAGGGCTTGCTTGCTCTTCAAGTTAACTAGTCATTGTCAGAGAAAATGCCGCACTCAATAATGCATACCTAATTTAAAAGACCATTCATTGCCCTTTTGGTGCCTGCTCTTGTCTCAGCAGCACAGATTAGATGAGGGCGGTGCATCTTAACGTCTCTGGAGCTGCTATTTTACCAATCACTGCTCTCATTTCCCAATTTGAAAGGACTATTGGTCATTACCCTGACCTGAGGGAGATAACTTGACCTGTGGCGTGTGCAGGGTTTACTGTCCTCGTTGGTGAGGGGTTTACTGGCTCTTTGAGGCATCATCAAACTGCACAGTGGAGACTTGGAGTGAAACATCAATAATTCAAGGACAGTTAATTCACCTTGAGATTGGTCTCCATGGAGCCTGAAGATATAGCCTGAGAATGAGGTGTGCCTGCCCTTTGAGAACATCATGGCTTCATTTTATATTTTGCCTCATTAAAGGCTGAGACCACGGTAGTTCTTTGGCTCGTACTGGTGGATATGCAACAGTTATAGTCGGATGCTTTTGTCAGTGGATTTATATTGAGGTATTGATCAAAGTTGATACATCAGGGACTATAGGTGCTTTAATGAAGCATAACACTGCACGTGTTATGGGCCTAGGAAACCTGAGAGAGGCCAGTAAAGCTTAATGGAAAAACCTCACACCCTATCTCTTAAGAACACTAGAAACACTTCCTGCATTGGCAGATAAGAAAGAGGAAACCACGTTTTATCTCTTAATATGCCCCCCGGCAAAGCCTGTATGTCCAGGCATTGCAGGTTTGTGCTTTAGATTATCTTAATAAATAATGCAGACTTCTGCTGCCATAGTCAAAGACTGCCTCCCATTTAGCAGGAATACTTCCAGTCATATCAACTGTCACAGCTTGATGAGGATCTGCAGCAAGTCTGACCTTCTAATGATTGGGCTCCAGCTAAGGCCACAGCAGGACTCCTGTGTAATTTCCTTCTTTATCCGTAAAGATGACAGGAGTGTCAGCAGCTGGAGTGCAACTGCATGATTGGAAAGTAGATACGCCTCCTTGCTCTGTATTGGGTGGAAAGGGCTCTGCCTTCTTCTTACAGCTTCAGTGGATGCAGAGAGTTAGCGAGATTTGATATTAAAAAAAAACCCAAACTCGTTCTGTTGTTCTGCTTCAGAAAATACAGCCAAATAACATTTAGGACAGACTCGGGAGCAATCCTGTCTCTCTTTGTTGCTGGAGAGGCGACATACAGAAACAGAGACATGCAGGGGACCTCTCTTGTGTTATGATATGTCTTGATCATCTGCTGGTGCGGGAATCAGTGGTAAACAAGTGCAGACCTGCAGAGCTTTAGAGTGTCAGCATGGTGCTGGCAAACAGGGATCAGAGGAGTTCTGTGTCTCAGCAGTTTTATTCCACATTGTACTAAAAAAAAAAGTCAGTATTTATAACTTGTTTTTGATTCAATTAGTGGTGAAACAAAATAATGTTCTCATTAGAGCTGTCAAACTGTCACTCAAATGTCACATTGCCATTCTGTATTGCCTTATTGGAAAGCTGTAATTTCATGCAAAAATACACCTGTATTGTCAGCCTGAAATAAAAACTGCAGAAAAAGCCTTATGAACCATAAAGGGCAGGTACATTTTTTTGTTTTTTTTGAGGTTTTTATATCATTCTGTAGCTTCACAGTAGCTTCATGTGTATTCAAATTTGAAAATTCAAATTTTGGTCAAAGTATATATCTTTTAGCGTCAAAATGCCATTTTCCCAAACCCTTCTAAAAAACTTTTCCCACGTGACCTGACATAGGTTTCCGCATGATGATGTTGTTATATATAAACCAATATAAACCCCTCTAGCCCACCTAGCCAGTAGCCACAGAGACGGACTGAGCGTTCACTGTTGCTGCTACTCTGCAAAACATGCTAACAGACGCACAGACACACAAAGATGGGGTGCTCACTGTTGCTGCTGCTCAAAGTTTAAAAAATAAAGTCTGAGCTCTCCCCCTGCCAGTAAACGGCTCCGGATCAGAACAGAATCCGGTGTGACTTGCGGGTGTTATTCATCCCGAAGCTCTGGCTCTGCTCCCGGCTCTCTCCTCCAGAGCTCCCGGCACTCAGCAGCTGTCTGTCCCTCCGCTCCGTCTGGTGCATTTATAAACATCTCACGCACTTAGACTCAGCGCTGCGATGTCGCTCATAGTATATGTGGACAATTTATCGTGCTTTAACATACAGTGAACGAGTATGTTAGGAAGACACTGTCAGCAAACTGCGTGTTGGGTGGGTGGGGGCATCAGCGCTGTAACTCACATCACTGCTTTTTGCTAACGGCTGAGTGGGCGTTTCCATTTGAACAACCTTGAAAAAAATGCAGATGGAGTCGTCCTTTAATATTTTAATCGTTATTATTTGAGTGCCTGGTATGTTCTCTGGTGGAAATTCTTCTTGGCGTACTCACAGGATGTGACAAATGAAACACTGAAGTAAAAGCAAAAGCTCCTCAGCTCTAGTTAAGTGCACCAGCATTGGTTAGAGCTGCTGCTAAAATAGCTCCACTACAACTTTCACCTCCATCAGCCACTGAGAAATGCATCACAGTGCCTCTCAGTGCCACTTATCTAACCCTCAGGATAATATTTGTTGTAAGAGTGAATGATATCTATTTTATTTTTCACAGTGGCATACCTGGGAAGAAATGCGGGACCATTATCTTGTCTGCTGAAGAGCTGGGAAACTGCAGAGTAAGTCAAAAAATTTTCGACCAGTATATTTTTTTCTTTTACAATGTAGGTGTTATAGTAAATGTTTTGCTGTTTACTGATCTAATCTGAACTGGGCCCTTAAACAACGGTACATTAGAGTTTAATTAAACATAGCTAAAAGATTACAACACCTCACTGTGCACTGTGCAGTTGAATGCAGTTGAATAGGACACACTGCAGGAAAATGTGGAAAATGGTGGTTGCATAATGAATGTTTAGCAATGTTGACAAGCCTGCTGAAGCGAAGTGGGTTGTTTAATAGCTTTGACTTCAGTAAGATGTATTGTATCATAACTGTCCCCATTAAACCGGCAGGATATGCCATGTCACTATGCAATTGTGGCTGTCATGTTGAAATTGTGTACATAGTGAAAATGCTATGAGTTTGAACAGCTATTTAATGAGGCTGTGTTCATTCTAATCACTAAAACGGGCATTTCCTCCTCTGTGTGGTGTGTAAATCTATGAGTCTGCGTTAATAACTTTTGTCCACTAATGTCCATTGGCTTTCTCTCCACACAGCTAAATGAAGATAGTAAATAAGCACATTATACTGCTGCCAGCGGAGCAGGAGAAAGTAGCAAGACTTATTGGCCAGAACAACCAGCTTCCCTCGGAGGCTATAAAGCAAGCCGTTAAGCTGCAACTACTGTGTAAATGTTTTATGATATCCTAATGCATGTAAGCAACTAATGAATTTAAAGCTTTGTAACTTTCTTTCATATATGTTGAGTAGGAAGCGTTTTATTTGGTTGTAGTTCACAGTATTTGTGCCTGACTTTAAAGTTGTTGTTTTTTTAAAGTTTTACTAACAGAATAATCCATTTCCTGAGGAAAAATAGTCTCCAGTTATAGTGAAACAGATATACCATGCTGATGATAAAACTGCCACGATAACTGTTCCTGATTTGGTCCCGCTGGATTGAAGTGTCAGTGCTCACAGTCGCTCAAGGGCTGCTGTGAGTCATCAGGTGCACTGGATCCGCGATGATAGGAGTTAGCATCTTCACTGCAAAGTACCACTTCAAGAGGCCATTTTGTAATATAAATGCAAATGATCATTACTGGTACAAATGACCATTTTCCTTTTCACAGACTCAATTAAAGAGACACAGACTTGACATGTCACTCCAGACCTTCCCTGTTTGCACAAGGTTTAGCCCTGAACGCCTCAGGTTTGAATACAGAAAAGGAAATTGAGAGAAAAGGCAGATTAAAGTTGAATAGTCTGAAGACCCTGCTGTCAGTGCAAGTCCTACACCTGTGAATTACAGTAGTTTGGAATTGCTACCATTGCGAATCATATTCTAAAGTGTTTATTTAACCATTTATTCTGACCATTAAATGGAGGCAGCAGAGTTGATGCTTCACCTGAAATAAACACTGCATTTCCTGTATGGGGAAACTGAACCCAGCGGATTGGGAATCGACCGAGGAAGTTATGCAGGGACTGTTAACTAAGAGGCGGGTTGGCTCACACCTTTGTGGTGGATTTGTCAGGTATCATTAGACAGAGCAACAGCCTCTGCATGGATCAAAGGCTTCCTCTTGGCTGTCGTTATCTCTGGCACGTATGACATGCTGAGCGGAGGCTGGCTCCCTCTCAGATCCTCCTTGCAGTCCAGCCGCAGCTCCGTTCTGATTTACATATGACAGCACTGTGAGTTTTTACTCTTTCCTTTTCTGAGCGTAATTATGGTTCCGTTCATGTGAAGATATACATAGGTCTTCCATATCTCTCCTGACCATACATCTCTCCAGATTACCATTCACCTATTGTATACTAAGACTCATCCCTACACTCAGCAATAAGCTGAATTATCATCGACACTTTGGATCGTATGATGTATTTCCCTAAAGCAAATATTCTTCAGTTTATCACTGGAGTCAGAAAAAGAAATGGAGCTTTGTTCCATTTTTTTCATGGGTGTAAAACAAAAATCCTTCACCTGAGGCTTACGGTCATAATAGACGAACACCCAAATGAATGGAGTGAAGCGTGAAGCATACCAAGGAATTGTGTTAATTTCTGAATCATATAATCCTCTGGCTCATGATTCGGATGGTGATTCAATACTGTATACGATCCTGAGGATGCTATAAGCTTATGTCATGTGAATTTGAGTATTGTCTGCATTGCTTCATATTCCTTTGAAAAACCAGTCCCACTTTCTGAAAGTGACAGTGTGGATTGCTCAGCCACTTACCCCCATGCAGTGATATCTTGGTAGAGCAGAGAAATGGGAAGAGGGATACAGACTGCACTCGTTATTCCCCTGCTGCTCCTGAACCTCAGTGGCCAAAATGAATGTTCTGCCTTTTTTCCCAACTTAATGAGAGAACACTGCTAGACACCAAAGCGAGTATGTGTTATCTGTGCCTAATGAAGGCTTAAGGCACTGTGTTGCCATGATATTGTAATTGTAGAGGCCGTGTCAGGGCTAAGCAGAACAGTTATAAGATGCTTCTGTTTTAAAGGGACTTTGGATTACTGACCTAAGCAAACTCTGCTGTTCTACAGTAACATGATATGTTGTGTTTTTTGAAATCGGCAAAACGAGGCACAGCGGGAACGTGGCAAATGAGATGTTCTTGTGAAAAGCCATCGAGGGAGAGCGTGACACACTTCAGATTCAGAGAGGAATGGCTCTATAACCTGGCTGATCCGTATCCAACTACACAAATTGGAAAAAAGATCATTTTCCATTAATATGCTCTCTACATATATTATAGGCTGTGTCGAACCACAGAATATTACTTGAAATGACAGGAGGGCATGAAAATAAGTATAAACAACCCTGACTCATTCAGCACAAACTGACTGTTTTAATCAGCTCTTTACTTTGCGTCTGTTTTCAACATTTCCACAGTGTTGATTGGAAACCTAACCTATGATTGGAATCAACAGTGATATTTAAATTAGCTCAGTTTTTCAAGAGAATACTCAGAGAAGTATTTTAGTAGCTATGAGTGGAAAACCATCTTTCTCACAGCAGTTGCCACAGAGATAGAGGCCGGTCTGTGTCGTGTCCAGGGCATAAAGGCATAAAGTGATGTGATGGGGGTTAGTGAGAGGCAGGTCAGAGGCAGAGTGCACCATACTGATGTGGGTCAAAGCAATCGATATAGGCGCTGCCCAGCACCATGCTGATTCAGATTTAATAGCTGCACTTCAAAACCTAAAGGGCTGGCAGACCAGCAGGGTAGGAACAGCTCTTCTATCTGCTAGATACCACATCTCACACTTAAAATTATGATGATTAGACACTCGACTTGCATACACATTGAGTTTCAGAGCTACAAAGTTTCTAAAAAGGCTCACACAGCATTGAGATAAAGGCTGTCAGTTTATGGAGAGGTCTTTGTTGAGTTTCTTCTGATGTGGACACTTACTTGTCCAGTCTCTGCCCACTATGCAGCCTCATTATTACACAATGCAGACTAATACCTTGACCACAGGGAGACTATCTGGAACCAAGAGCATTATGAGGCATGGTCATTGTTCTTATAATGGTAGCGCACATTGAAATGCTGCCTAAATTAGTATAATTATGGTAATACCAGCCTTTCTAATGTATCATTAGCTGCACTCACACCCTCCATATCCTTTTTGTACACAGCCCCCCCCCCAGTGTGCAGGGTTCCGCTTATGTACCTCTGTGTGGTCTCTCATACCGTTACTATGATTATATTCAGCTCAACAACGTATTTTCAATTTGATATCTCTTATCCCATCTACTGTTGTTATGCAGGAGTTGCATTATAAGGAAATGGTAATGAATGCATTGCTGGTTTTGGAGACTAGAGTCCACCGGCTGGTTTCGCTCTGCTCTTATTAGGATTCAGTAAGCACTTTTCCTTTATTTGGTGCTTCAGTGCTTTTATATCTTGGCACACAGCATGTCTAAACAACAACAGGAGACAAACAGAGGCAGGAGCATGGATTTACAATGTCCTTTACTTTTTTGTCTTTTCGTTTCTCTGACTCTCTGTTTCTCTTTCTCTTTTTTCCCCCTTCTTGTCTGTAGGATTATGCTACCATGCAATTCTGTGCCAACAAACTGGATAAAAAGGACTTCTTTGGAAAGTCAGACCCCTTCATGGTCTTCTACAGAAGCAACGAGGATGGCACGTGAGTTTGTCTCTTGCTTCTGCTTCTCAGTGGGTTTTTCATTTTGGCTCGCTAAAGCCAGGTAAGAGGGAGTAGATATCAAAGGGGAAGGAAACCAAGGTCAAGAGAATTAGATTGAGATCCCTCAAACTCAGCTGCATACAGATTAAGTCGTGCAGTCATGGTCCCAAAGCTAACCATGGTGGGAAGGTTTTACCAATCAGGGTTTTCGCAGAGATGTGTGTTTTAGCATTTTAAATCCCTGTCGGCCTGCATCTCCAGGTTCACCATCTGCCACAAGACTGAAGTGGTGAAGAACACACTGAACCCTGTGTGGCAGTCCTTCTCTATCCCCGTTAGAGCGCTCTGCAATGGAGACTATGACAGGTAGGGTGAATGATGATGTACTATTAGGGGAACATCACACACACACACACACACACACACACACACACACACACACACACACACTTGAATGGAGTGTGATTTTCCAGTGGAAATCAAAACCACACAGTTTCAAAATGGGTTGTGTGCGTCAAATTTAGAAAGCATTGATTTTCTACCCTTATTTTATGTGGTGCTCAAATTGAGAATTATTGCAACCCTATCTGCTACCTTGCTTGGCTGTTCATTGATTTGCCCACAACCGGAGAGAGCATTTCAGAACATTTCATCTCGTCAGAGCAAAATGCCTCGTGGGACACCTGAGGAGCAGGAAGAGTTTGGGCAGGAAAATAAGAAATACGAGGAGAGAAGAAAAAAAGTGAGAACGGGGAGGAAGAGTGGCTGTACTCTTGGTTCTACAGATGTTGACAGGTGGCTGGAACAAAAGAGGAGCCCTGCTCTGTGTGTCTCTGTGTGTGTCTGTGTGTGTCTGTGTGTGTGTGTGCAAAAGGATGAAAGTGTGTAGACCCAGACAGCCCTCGGAGTGTGTGTAGGAGTTGTCAAAGAACATGTCAAAGCTTGCCCTCTCCACCACGCTGGGTGTCAACAGAGGTTCTTCACTCTGATCCCGTCTCTGCTCACCTGCCCGGAGAAGCTAATTGGGTCAGACAGATGGAGCAGAAGGCATGAAAGACGCCTGATTCTCTTTGAGGATTTTGATGGCAAGAGAGATCTACAGCAATTTTGTGTCTCTGTTACTTTTCATGTGAAATTCCTACAGTTTGCTGTGCTGCGTTTTTTGATCTACACAGCAGGGCCACTGCAATTTTCATTCTCTTGATTCACTACTTCTCAAAGCTAGTCAAATTTTAAATCATGTTTAAAATGTAATGGCTCTGTAATAATTGCAGTTGGTCTTATCTTGGCTCACAGTATGTTTAGTGGCTTTGAATTTCCTTCACTCAAACATTTCTCAAATGCATAGCGTTTTCTACTTTATAGATAATGCCTGCCTCACAGATTTAGCCCTCGTGCTTTTCCTTATGCTCTTTTAAATGTTTTTGCACCTCAACTTTCCTCTGTGCTCATGTTTCTCACGTCAGCCCAAAGCACAAATGATCGTGTTTATTCCCCCTCCGTAGTAATGTCTTTCGGCCTCTTGTGAATCTGTCAAATCCCTTGCAATCATCTGGGTTTAATAGTGATCAGAACATGAGATCTCTTCCATTTCCTCTCAAACCTGCAGTGGCTCCAGGAACAGAAATGAAACTGATCCAAGGACTAATCATCTGTATCTACACTGGTGGATTTGATGGTGTCACAGTGCTGCTCATGACCCTGATCATTAGTTGCAGGAAAATGACATTAGAGAAAATTGATGTTGACTGACACATCACTATGAAATCATCTGCCACGCTGGCCCTGACTGTCAAAACACATTACTTTTATTTTTGTCTGTCAGTTAAGAGCATACGGAAGATTTGGTTGTTTTCTCACTCTGACTCTGAAATCTGAATATCTGGCTGTGTTATAAGTTCTTTCAATAGCAGCACAATTCTTGTCTCAACTTTCTCTACATGGATTGCAAAGGTTTTCAGAAGAGAAATACATTAAGTGCAGACAGAATGAGTTCAGGTCATGATAACAGGGCAGCTCTCCATCCCCCTACCTCCTCCTGGACCCACCGACACATGATTGACACCAGCTGATGGGGGAGGTGGGCGAGTCACTGATCTTTCCGTCAGATTGACTAGAGGAGAGGAAACACTTTGCTCATTCCCAGTGAACTCTCTCCGGCTTACTTATTTGGTTTCTCGCCTTCCAATTTATTTCGAGAACTTGCAAAATATGCTCCCTCCCAAGAGGTTAGTTTTCTATCTTTGGAGAATGTTTTACTCAAACTTTTGGCAACTTTGTCAACCTGCTCTCTCTTCTGTGAGACATACATACTCACTGGTAAACAGTTCATTAAAATCCTTAATGTCTGGTTGTCAACACAAGCTAAAAATACCCTTTTTCCTATTTTGGAAGCAATGGATTTGTAATGGTCTCAGCTGAATGTTTAACTTAAGTTTTCACATTTTGTCATTAACTGCTGTATTTAGTGTCAATGTGGGGCACATTCTAGTTTTAAGAAAGTAACTGATGTTTTTTTAAACTGGTATAAGATCCTTTGAAAGGTGTTTGCATCTTTTGCCTGCAGAAAACAGAGAAGGCTTTCTGTGATTGGTTTAATTTAGACTTCAACAGTAGTTAATGAGCTTTAATAGGTCATGCTTTCACTGCGTCATTTCAGAAATGAGAAAAGTCCCCCCTCAAGGACATTAAGGTTGTGACTCACGTATTACATAAATTCGTTAACACAAACAAATTCTCTTTTCTCTCCTTTGATATGTTTTACAGAACGATCAAAGTGGAAGTTTATGACTGGGACAGAGACGGAAGGTAACGGATACAGTTACACACACACAAACATATATACAGTCATGATTATGAATTTATTAAAAATTCATTCATGCAATTTATGAAATGTTTCTTGTGTCCTGACCATATAACCACATTCACAATCTTTCACACCTAATTGCTATTCATTTTTATGCCTCCGTGCCGGCAACATTCGTGGTCAGATGCATAATGTTTCTTGTCTTGTCTTTCAGTTCGTCCTGTTCTCATGAACATGATATCTCAGGAACCCCTTGACGGAAATTCATTACATCTGGCACAAACATCCACTTAGACTCAAGGATGAACTGATTAGATTTTGGTGGTCAAAGGTCACTGTGAACTCACAAACATGTTTTTGGCCATAACTAAAGAATTTATATGCTAATCATGACAAAGTTTCATACAAATGTCTAATAGGTTAAAATGATGCAGTGATAACATATTTCATATCCAAGGTCAAAGGCCGACTTCACTGTGACACCATAATGTTCTGCAAAAACATTTTTCTGGCCATTATTCAACACCATAACTCAGGAACAGAAGGGTAGAGTGTGACCATATTTCACATTTGGTCAGATACTGAATTGGTGACACTAATCTTGGTGCCCACCTTAAAACTGGTGATTGTACAGTTCTTCTGTGCTGCCGGGTTGAATGTGTGTGTGTGAAGCATCCACGTTTTAGGATTTGTAGCTGCTTTGCATTTTGCTTTCCCAAAGTAATATGAGTTCACCCTCTTCACTTCCTCTCACTGGATGACAACTAGGACGGGGGGGCTTCCTGTTCCTCTGGTAGTCCACCACAAGCTCATTGGTTTTGCTGATATTGAGCTTCAGGTGATTATCGTTGCACCATGTGACGAAGCTCTCTATCAGTCATCTGTACTCCTCTGTAAAAATAGTCTCTAAGTGAAGACAGCATGTTTCTCACTGGAAATTATTCACTGGAATCATACATGTCAATATAGTGATGACTTCCATTTCACCAAAAAATACACTTAATACCTTTTATTAAATTCCTTCAATGTATTCACTATAAATATTAAATGAGTCTGGACAGACATGAATGTAAACTGCAACTTGCCTGGTTGGCGGAGACATACAACCTCAAGGGGGTATTTCTAGTTCATTAAAAATTGACTATTACATCTGTGCGTCAGAGGTTGTGATGTAATTCCTCCAGCTACTTTTATCTTCTATCTGTCACGTTTGTACCTACTGTATCTGAAAGAACTGCATGTGATGCCGTTTTTCTTTCTTTCCATCAGCCACGATTTCATCGGGGAATTCACCACCAGCTACAAAGAGCTTTGTCGGGGTCAGAGCCAGTTAAATGTCTATGAGGTGAGTGGACATACATACAGTCAATACTGTTGGTCAGTACTCTGTTTTCACTCAAAGCAGAGGACCTTTACTGTGCGTAAAACAGTGATTGTAGCTGCACATTTCATTTTGAACTTTGGTGAACTGTGACCATTTGATTAAGGCCCTCTACCAACCCCACCAACCCCCCACCCATGTTAAAACCATATAGTGTATGACATGTACACCATCATCTGATCTCTGATTAAAGCAAGCAGTAGATTATCAAAACACAACTATGTTACAATATATAACTATGTATGTTTAAGTATGTCACCAGAAACAAGTAAGTTTGCATGAATCAAAATGCACAAAACCACTGCTGACAGTCTGACTATTAACAAGAAACAACTACATACCGAATAGCTACTGATGACCAATATCTGCCATCAGAAAATACACTGCAAGTGTGATAATATAAGCAAGAGGCCAACGACAGTCTGACTTAAAAAGCCACATTTTAATTCAGTCTCTCTCTCTCTCTCTCTCTCTCTCTCTCTCTCTCTCTCTCTCTCTCTCTCTCTCTCTCTCTCTCTCTCTCTCTCTCTCACAATCACAATTAACTGGCGAGCTGTTGCTTAATAAATCAAAATGTCTCCCTTAAGTATTTTACTATAGAAACTACCTTTAGAAAGACAACCATGATCTGTGGGCTCAAAGAATCTTTAAACCTCTCCCCTCGACAAAACAAAAAACAAAACAAAATCAAAAACACTTCATTAAGCAGCGGCTTAATAAATTAAAACTAACTCACCAGTTTGTCTTGAGAGGAAAATATGACAAAAACATTCTCTCAAACTTCACCAGCCGGCTAAATCCATAAATAACAGTCATGTCCAAATCTTCACAAGCTGTCCAAATCTCTTCCGTTCTTCACTAGTTGTCATTTTTATTCAGGTTCAGTCATGAAAACGGTGTTATCAACAAGCTAGCATTATCAACAATAAATAAACATCCCCACTTTCCTCAGTTGAAAGCTCCCTGACATGTTTTTACCAAGTAAGTAGCCAAAGTAAGACCCTGATAGGGTGGGAAAGACATATTTTCTTGTCTGAGCTTTTCAATAAAGACAAATTTTAGTGGTGTTGGGAAGATTCATTTTGATTTGGAAAACATTGAGATTTTATGGTAAACCTGACAGTTCCCCACTTAATAATAGGTTAATAATTTGTTTAGAAAACTTTTAAAATCACAGCACTTTGTCTATACTTGTCCAGAAAATAGTTGTCTCATTGTCTGTCACCTTTTCTCTGCAGTTCCTCTTTTCCATCTCTTTAAACTACTAAGTCACAATGCAAACCTGACCTTTATATCCAATTCTGAAGGTGTGATTCATCAATTTGTTCAACGGCAGATTTTGTGCTTCCACATTGGTTACTAAATGTGTTTCAAGTCAAGTGAAGCACACCAATCATACTGTAACCAGACAGAGCTTTGTGCAAACTATTACCGAATGAACTGTGGGTGCCCGTTTGGAACAAAAGTTACTCTTCCAGGGCACAAAAACAAACTCAGCTTCATTTCTGGGGGCCAGAGTGAGAAACCCACTTTGATTTAAGAGCAAATCAGTGCGCCCTTTGGCTCAGCAAGGTCTTGTTATCTAAAATTTAGTGACAGGAAACTCTCTAGGCCTTGGTTGTTTTAGCTATTTGAAATTAACATCCAGCTTCCCCTGTCTCTACTCGCCCTACTCGGCATTAAGCATCGCAGAGGTTAAGTGGTGCAGCAGACCAGATGAGGAAGGGTGTTTCTGTGGTGAGAATACAAATAGGCATGCAGCAGAACCGTGCTCCTGATTATATTTTTTTTTTGGATGGTCCTTGGAGGGTCAGATTGGGTATTACTGTTAGGCGCTGGGAGGCTAGTATCGGTCCCTGCTCATTAAAACACTTGCCATGTTACATTAGCTTCTGAATGGAGTTGGCTTAAGGAAAGTACAGAGCCAAAGAAGAGCGGGTGAAGGAGAGGATGGTGGATCGGTAAGAAGAGATAGAATGAGTGAGTGGCATGCACAGTTGCCCTTTCACACTGCTGACATGGCAGAAGAAGGCGCATCCATTACCCTTCACCAAACCTTTCTGTATTTTAATTAGAAAATGAAACGCAGCAGTTTCTTCATACACTCCTTTCCAGGTCAGTGCCCTTGAATCAGTTTCAAGATTTGACCAAAAACTACATGAAGCCACCTTTTCACTGTTGACAAATAAAGAATTTGAATAGGTCACAGGCCGCAGTGTTCGACTTCATGCAGATTCCAGCGTACTCGACCCGGCATGCACGAGGCCCGCAAACATTATCTCTGTGAGTTGAGTTGACAGCGGGCGAATGCTAACGGGGGTTGGTGTAATCGAGGGTGATGTCTGTGTGATGCAATGCGAACCTGGCAGTGACTGAGTGATGGCCGTGGTGGTGCTGTGAGGCATCATCTGTGTTGGAGGATTTAAGGAGCAGGATCAGAAAGCACAGAGGTAGAAAGGAGAGGCAGAGCCTGCAGAGAGGGGGAGAAAGGGAAGAGAAAGAAATACCTTTTACTTTATTATGCAGCACAGCTTCCTCCAGGCTTGTGCTAGACCCATAGAATGAGCTGTAGAGATGTTTGACCTTGATGGCTTATTTTTCCATACGTGTTTTCAGCTGCAAGTTCTAAATGTAACATTTATTTAAAGCAGGGAGTTCTGCAATCTCTCATAATCAGCTTGTCTTGCTTATCACCCTGATATTGGCATATTTTTGTGTATGTATTTACCTACATTGTACATTATTGTATTGTGAAATTGCCAGAGTGTAATTCAGTCTGTACTGTATGTGGTTATCATTTAAAATAAATAGTTTGGACAGAGATATGGGATATGTGTTCAATCTTCCCTGAGCTTGGTAATATGCATGTAAAATGTACAGCACCGCTTATAAAACCCCCCTCCCATGAATAATCTGTATCTTGCCGTGAGGTATGATCAACGCTATCTCATTCTCACCTAGTGCAGTTATTGGATTCAGTCCCCATGCTCCATTACCCTTACAGACGTGAAGTAGGAGGACAAAGGTGTTTTTATTACTTGCCCAAGGGTGGATAAAAAAGAATTGCACTGAAGGTTTACATTATCATTATCCCTCTTTCCCATTCTGCCTTCATACAACTGTAGGTGGTGAATGCCAAGAAGAAAATAAAGAAGAAGAGATACATCAACTCTGGGACGGTGAGTCTGAGTGCTGAGATAACAACAAACCTCCTGGTGCACTCACACCCCTACTTTGTTTTTGTATTCATTAGAAAGTTTTTGCTAAGTAGATTGCACAAGGCACTTCAGCTCCGTTAAATGTTTTTATTCCATTCCCAGTCTCAGGACTTTGGATCCCGACAGTGAGTTTAAGTAGATGGGAAAACATTATCGTAATCGCAAAGGGGGTGAATAACCAAGTCTATAGTAATGCATGAAGGGACTCTTGTCTGTGTCCTATTAGTGAAGAGTAGTGATGGATGTTTATAAATGAGCCACGGCTTTGTTACTGCCAGAGTACTTTGGCTGCTCTTGCTGTATGCAGTGACTTTGTAATTAAAATCTGTGGCTAGTTATCCATCACACTGATCATCCATCAGTGCATAGCCACACTGATGTTCTTTCAGTCATTGTAATGCTAATATGCAGCCCAGGCGTCAAAATCATTCTGCATGGATAAGTCATTTTGTGGGTGGTTAACTCAGAGGTCAGTGGTTAATGTGGAGATTGGTAGATTTTGCTTTCCTTAATTACCAAACATGAGATAATCAGTATTTCTTTTTGTTTTTTTGTTTTTTTTCTCAGGTGTCCTTGTTGTCATTCATTGTGGAGTCAGAGCACACCTTTCTGGATTACATCAAAGGAGGGTGAGTTCACTGTTTGTCTGGCATTTGTATTGTTACTGCATAGCTGTATACCAGGTACCTTAGTGCAACAATACAGAAAGTCTGACAACATGTTATCTATTTTCTTGATTACTTTTATCTTGATTTGCACTCATATGTTAATCAACTATATAAACATACACCTGTGTTGTTCTGTGTGGAATGGTAATAAAAAGCTGGTCAGAAAAACAGTGGGACAACAGAAACAGCATGACAGTTACAGGCTCAGATTGTTATTATAAGTGTCTGACAATGAAAGTAAACACAGGAACCAGCTGTCTGTAGCAGCGTTATGGCTAACTGCATAGGGAACTACATCTGGGTCAGTTTTCCGGCTAACGGAACCACCCACATATTCATCCACACATGCCAGTATGTTTACATGTATGAGGCTGACTTTCACCGGAAACTAAAAAACAACTAAGTGCAATTATCCCGCGCACTACTAGGGGACGATCATGAGTCATCTCACTTTGACTGGCCATCTGTATTTATTTGAGCCACAGTACACAGAGAGGAGATAAAACAGCAGAAAGAAGAAAAATGAAGAATTGTGACAGAAATGCAACAGGACAGTCAGCAAAGTCAACGTACAGTAACGGTTACCTCAGAGAAACTGCTGCTGTTCTTGCAGAACAGTGAAGAGGAAAACTCTTTCTGCAGTCGGACCTGTTGCTGCCGGACTTGGAAAATCTAGAATTCTCTACGGATGAGAGTAATCCCAGCTGTGTAACTACTACAAATGGATTTACACGTTTTGAACTGGATGAAAAGAGCAAGGCCGGCTGGACCAAACATTCAGCTCCACACTGTAAGAAAAATGTGATTTCAACACGTAACTATGTGAGAAATTACAGTATGTAAGTCTCTGTCATCCAGTATTAATCCATGAAATCTGCACAGTGTGGATCTGGTAATTTTATTCTTACAATGTGGAAACTATGGAACTATTTTATTTCATCTACTTAGTTACTACTTCTCTAGCATGAACAGATGCTGAGCGATCCACAGCCTCAGACATAAAAACACCAACGTGCAAACTGCCCTGGATGTAGTTCACTACACAGTTAGCCATAATGCTGCTACAGACGGCTAGTTCCTGTGTTTACTATCGTTGTCAGAAACTTATAATAACAACCTGAGCCTGTCAGTGACAAAAACAAGCATTTTTAGTGGATATACTTTGACGGGCGCAATTGCCCCAGTGGATTATGTTGCAGCCCATTTCGTGGCTGCTGGCTTAAGCTATCTTGCTCAATACTGGACCAGTTCCAAAAATGTTCACCCTCATTAGTCTCTAGACCCAAATGATGGGAAAATAGGATCCAGGTTGAAAAATACCGGAACTACCCTTTAACTAGTTTGCTAAAACTTTGCTACAGCAATACAGAGAACATCAGTGAGTGTTGTGGGCATTGTAGACACGCCATCGCTGTGACTAATACATGGAAATAAGGCAGAAAATCAGTAATGTGAGATTTAATACAGTCAATTTAAATGCATCACTTCAGCTCCCCTGACTCATCCTCCTTCCCATCTCCCCCGCTGCACGTTGCAGTACAAGCACCTGTCCACATTTTCTTCACTGTTATTGACTGCAGTTACTGCGTAGCCTGGAATTTTCCACATGTGAGTAAAGTGTGGCCCCAAAGGAGACGATCTTGTCCGCAGTCACAACTTAAGTGTCAATGAATATGAATGACTATGATGAAATATGGAAAGATCTTAGGGCTTAATTAAGGGTGGACAACCTGTCACATATGGAAACATTTCTCAGTGGTTGCCCTGGTTTTAGTTTTCTGCTGCTTCGCCACTGATGGGTGAGTGTCCCAGATCTGTCCTATTGGTCTCTCCAGCTTACACAAATGGACATACTGTACCCGCACATACACACACACACACACACTCAAAATAACAGTGTTTTCATGTTTACCTTTACTACCTGTTCGCCTCTGATCTAATTTGTCCTTTAGGCAATGTAGGGAAATGGACGAAAAGGCATTACATACATAGCGATGTCCTGTTAATAATTCAGTCGCGGGGATGATTCTTGTTTTTATGTCGGTGCATCTTAACATCATTTCATATTCACAAAAACCCAGATAAACACTTGTGTAACCTGAATATGAGCGCTGGGATGTGCTGATACTTGGAGCTTGTACTCACAGTTTCCCCGCTACTGTTCTTCCTTTTAAATTGGTGCAGGCATATTTCTGCATGACATTTAGAAGGCAGGCAGCTCAAAGACGAAAGTGAGAGGTGACATTATTCACAAATGAGTGGGATATTAGAGATTTAGTGGAACGATAAATGCCTGTGGTATGTCTCAAATGAGACCTTGGAATGAGATAAAAATTGATAAAATGTGCAGTGTAGATTAAAAAAAGAAAAAAAGAATTCTGACCAAAGGGTTTTCATGAGACATGTGATTTAACTCTAATTCTGACTATTATTGGAATAAATGTAAATGCAGTTGTTGTCAAAGGCTGCACACATTACACATAGTCCTTTGTTGTTTAACCTCAGTACTCTTAATGAAGTCGACAGTTGGAAGCTTGAAACGGCTTTTTTTTCATCAAATTAAACAAAAAGTGGTAATATTCACATTAAACAGTCACAGGCATATGAGATTCGCAAACCGCAGTGATTACCCCATTAATTAATGTGACCCAGCACGGGGAGTGAAGCATTATGTAAAGTGGTACTTCATCTTTTTGTTACGGACATTTAGAAATGTTAAAAGCTCATCAGTTCTTTTGTGTGGTTTCAGTTTCATGCCTGTGAGAGCGGCTGTTGACAAAGACTGTTACTTTAAAAACACACCAATTTTTTAAAATATGAAATCTGTGAAAGAGGATTCGCTCCAGCATCTGTGTTCAGATAGCTTCTCTTGAGGTCTTTTCAGTCATCATGAAAGACTCCCGGTGCCTTCTGTTGTCATTGCTTCCCTAATGTTTTCTTCTTGTTCTCTCAACAGTGGAAGTCCTTGTGTATTAAATCATCATAAAGAGCAGCAGATAATTTTTTTGAAAATATCATCAAAAACACAACAGTTATGATGCAGAAAAGGTCAATTTTACGTAGTCCTATCTCCTGGTTTCAATGTACTGCAGGTCAAGGCTGTCTCTATCTGTAATTTCTGTTTTTGTTTTCAATGAGCTCCATCTTTTTCCTATAAGTTGTGGTTTATGTGCAAAATTGTCTCTGGTGGCAGAGAGCTAAACCAACTTACATGTATTTTCTTCAGCCATTAGTCCACGCTGTCAGAATTAATTTGAGAATGATAGATAGATGTAAATATTGTACATGAGGATTTAACGCAACATTAACTTTTCCTCATTATGTTAATGAATGGACCTTTCTCCACAGCACCCCTACTTGTTAGATCTCACCAAATGTATCCCGAAAAACTCACACATTTCTTAATAAGTTAAATGACTCTATTATGTTTTCATTCATTAATTCTGACTTTCATTCACTTTCTCACAATTAGCCTATTTGTCCACTAGTGGCTGTTAAGAGAAATGACCTTGTTCCACTGAGCCCTGTTTTTTTATGCAATTCAATACGAAAACTTTTGGCAAAAATAGTTTAACTTTCCCCTCCCTCCTCTCAAATCTGCCTGTGAGCCAGCACCTCCCTAGAATCTGTTTGCATTTGCCTTCGGTTCTTTATTGGTCATCTCATGGCCACTATAAATATTTTTCAGATAAACAAGCCAAAATATTTTTAAGATATGATTTGTGCACTGCTGTTATCCAATAGATCTTTTCAATGGCACCAGCTGTGGTAGCCGAGAGATTTGCGATGCCTCTGCTAAGATATAATTTCACTACATAAAATTTCCACAATCATGAATACCCTAATTTAACAAGTATGAAAAGGGAAATAAAATATAAGGCATTTATCAGATTCCCTGCTTGGCGCAGACTGCATGACAGACTGCTGAGGAAAATAAACAAGATTACTAATGCTGGCAGTGGATGGGTGCTGCTTATCCGTGATGGGAGAGATTAACTGTATCCACGGAGAATGAAACACCAGACTTACAGTGTTTAATTGAAGAGAGTCCAGGAGAAAAAGCTGCTGTTTTGCTCAATTAAACTATCTGAAAAACCATCAGGCGCCGGTGAAATCTTTGCAGCTTTTATAATTTGAGCCTACTCTCCACTGAACATTCAACAAGTTAGGTCAGGTTTATTTGTATAACCTTCAATAGCTGTTGCTGCCTCAAAGGGATTCACAACACTCACATCCTGAAAACAAACCACAGGCCCATAACCAGTGGTGGAAGAAGTATTCAGATAGAAGTACGAGTACATCAATGTAAAAATACTCCATTACAAGTAAAAGTCCTGCATGAAAAATCCTACTTAAGTAAAAGTACATAAGTATTAGCAGCAAAATGTAGTTTAAATATTGCGGTGAAAGTAGTGGTTTGGTCCCTCTGACATATTATTATATACTCTGATATATTATTACATATGACATCATTAAATTATTAATACTGAAGCATCAGTGTTAGAGCAGCATGTTACTGTTGTAGCTTCTGGAGGTGAAGCTAGTTTGAACTACTTTATATACTTAGTTAGTTTAGTCCAGGGGTCGTCTAGGGGTTAGTCTAGGGGTTGGGCCCCACCAAAGGGTCATCAGATAAATCTGAGGGGTCCAACCCCACTTAAGTACCGTACTTGAGTAAATGTACTTAGTTACTTTCTGTCACTGCCCATAACCTTAAACCTTCACTGGATGATCATAAAAATCTCCTCCAAACCTCATTAGAAACAAAATTTGCGAGATTTGCCCTGTTGGGACAGTCAAACATGCACTGGGTGCTTAGAATGGGCCAATTAAGAATGAATGTATGTTTCCTCTAATTATAAGATGTAAAATGTTTTAATTGACTACATAGTATTTGAGGAAACAGCATTATCACCAAGATCAAAATAAGATACTCTGTTAGTAACCAGTCTCATATTGCACTTTTCCAACAAATCATTAAAACAAAATAACTCAAATATATATTTTACACTATTCTGCTTGTATAAAAATTGCAAATTTTGAGTTCTTGCTCAGATCACTACTGTATCAGCGTTTGTTGAGTGGATTGCTTAGTTTTGATTCAGCATCTGTTCTACAGTAACTGGGTGATGGAGGTGACTCTGAACAGAGGTTGGCACTCAACACATGCAAATGATTACAAACCAACAAAAAAAAAAGCTGAACCTGAAAGCCTGCCAACCCTGTTATTCAGATAGATGATGAGAAATATGAGCCAGAGCCCGAGCAGCAAGCTGTATAAAAGTAATCCAAATTGTAGAGCCAAATTTGATATTTTAGATTTCTGTTATCGATTTCTCTCCTTTCATAAGTGTGTTTGCTTTACTGCTCCCTTTCTAAAAGGCGACAACTAACATGATGCATTTTAGATGCCTTTTGAAGCAGAGGGTAAAAAAGCAATTTCTTTTCCAGACGCACCATCACATCCTGACTGGTTTCACAGTGAAGTGGTTTTTCATTCATTTTCATTAATCTTCAATTGTAGCAGAGATATAGTCAAACAGAGGTAATTAAAGTCCAAAGGCCACATACTGCTCTGATTCTTAGAGGCTAATGAAAGATTTATATTCTTTTCATCGCATGTTGAAATGTTTCTTTCTAAATGAAATCTGCAGTGAGATCAGCCGTGTAATGGCTTGTGTGGAGCCTCTATTGTGTGGAGATCTTATTAAGGTTTAATAGTTTCATCCCAAAAATATCCTGTTGTCCTGAAAGAGGAGAAAGTGATACTGTTTTTTTTTTCAGTCAGACTGCAGAATGGCATTTTTCTCTGTCTTCTTCTTTGACTGCTCTTTGATAACCACTGATTCTTGAAAATAGGCAGATATTGCTCTGCAGCGAGAGTCAAGCCTATATTTTACTGCATGTGTAGTGGTTTAGTATTTGTTCACCTTGCAAAAATACAGGAAGAAGAATATATTGATGAATATATAAATGATATTTGTGATGGACTGCTGCTTGTGCAGCTTATGCTGCTTTGGTGTCTCTCTCTGGCCCACTTTTGGTCCTGTTGTTGTTACAATTTACAGGGAAGCAAAAGCAGAACACTTCAGTTTAAATTTATGTGTGACTCAACTAGAAACAGTCATGTCATCAGAGTCTTGCCAGTGTTGACCTCCTTGATCTGTCTTTCACTTTGTTTTACTGCCATGTAGTGCATATCTGGCTGCATTTTATTATACAGGAAAAACACTGTGCCAATCTGCTCTTTGATGTAGTCTGAGTTGGCCAATTTTCAGCACATACTAATGAGACTGTAGGTGTGCTGTGGCTTCATTCTTTGTCTCACTGTTTTACATTACATAAAATATCCCACCCAACCCAGATTGCCAAGACTTCAGGGATTTCACATTACAAAGACTCCTACCATATGTTGTTTGTCTAACTGGAAGGGGAAAGTCAATATGATACCAATACGTTTGTAACTATTTTTAACTATTGCAATAATTCAAGGTGATACACAAACTGCTTGAGGAGCTGTCATTTTAGTTGAGAAAGAAACCGAGAGATGAGGAGACGCTGAGTGAGTTAATGGTGACGCGAAGGGACACAGTGGACTGCCCGTTCTGAAGGACTTGTACTGAATCAGGTTGAAATAGGCCATTTGAAGACCGGTGTCAGATTTATGAACCCCTGATCGAAAATAGGAAATGATGAATTTGTCCATGGAGCAATTCATCACTCAAGGATTTAATAAATGAAAAATTACCTGCTCTGTAGTTTAGAGGATTGGTGGGATAAAAAGAGTAACCCCAGACCTGCCACCAGCCATTAGAAAAAAACAGACAATACTACAGCATCAGTCAACATCAATCTATATTGATTTTTTTGTCTCAAAATAATTTGTGAGCCCAGCTCTAAAACTAATCCCCACTGTGAGTCACAAGTGAAATTAGAAAAACAGAAACTCAAGCCAGTCAGCTGAACACAGATATGTGTGTTGAGAGATTTAACTTTTCCTGCAGCAAACTGCAGACAGACAGCAGCAAACACTGATCTCTAGAGGTCTGTTGGGCTGCTTGTATGACAGTATTTTTCTCTAATAGAAAGTGGCACCAGAGAGAATGGCCTGATATCTGAACCTGTTCTCCCAGTGAACCCTCACGGAAAACGACTGTACACAGTGCAACAGAGGGACAGTAATGTGAAGAAAACAACTCAATTCTCTCATCAGCCCAAACCTGAGTCTAAAAAAGCAAATAAATCGTATCCATGGACGGTGAAGCTGCTACACCAAAGGCCAGAGAGATTTTATTTTCATAGAGGTTGCTGATCATATGGTAGATGCCTAAACATAATATAAAATTACAATACAGTACAATACAATACAATACAATACAATACAATACAATACAATACAATACAATACAATACAAATTTCAGTAACCTTTCACTTTAAGTCCCTCTATTTAGTATTCATAAACAGAATATAAACAATGAATAAATTGTGTGATGTAGTTGTAAGCAGATATAAATGTTTATTAATGTCTTTGTCAACAACTATAACTCCTCCTGTGGGCACCCATTACTGGACAATATAGTAAAACACAGTTGTAATAATATAAAATATTATCTTTATAGGAGAAGTTATAATTGTTGACAAATAACTGTACATTAACACACACTTAAAAATGTCCTTATGTCTGCTTATAGCCACATTATAGTGGGTTATAAACTATTGATTAAATGTTTATGTACAGCTTATGAATAATAAATAAAGTGATGACCAGTTTTCTGATAGGAAGCTGATAAGACCTTACCACTGATATGTTGGAAATTACCCTTTTAACAACCCCATCATCAAACAATTATGTCAATATTGGATGATTCTGCAACATCTGGACTTCATTCAGTGATGTTTTATGGTATATTCCTTCCCGTATCTGTGCATGACAAATACTGTATGGTTAAGGTTGGGGACAGATTATTACTAAGAACTACAGTATGGTTATAGTATGATTAGGGTGGTTGGGAATAATTGTGGTTACAGGTAATAAAAAGGCAAACAGTAATTGCAGGTCTGTAATGGGGCACAAAGTAAGGTCTCCTGCATAAAAGTCAGATGTGCTACACCTCCATCCACTACCTCGAACTCCTCATCCTCACCTTCGCCTTGCTGCATCAAGGGAATCACCCAATATGAGTGTAGTTTGTAGGATACTGAGCTGAAAATACCTTACCAAGATCCTTAAGTGCTCAGTGACCTGTAAGTAGTTCAAGAGTTTAGCAGTTACTGTCTGAGAATGAACTTCTAGCTACTGACGGTTCCCGTGTGGCCACTTCCACTGTCTACCTTAACTTTAAGTCACTACCTTCCTTTTTTAGCCAAACATTCAAAACTAACCATAGAAATCAGCAGAGACTTTCAAATTGAGGCAGCATACCATTGTAAGACTTCCCCTTTGTCAGCTGAGCGGTCCAGCTCAATGCTGATTAATGAGCTGGGGTCAGAGTCTCCCCAGGAGGAAGCCGCCTTTATCTTCGATACTGTGCTTGTGGGAATTTCTGAATGGAGGTGAAGTCAGGAAAGGCAATCAGTGTTAATCACAATGAAAGAGCACACACTTTGATCTAAGCTCCCCTTCCCCTCGCTCTTCATTTACCTCTCTTGGGAAATGGGGAAACCCAACAGAGACTAGTTAGGCCATGTTTAGTTTCTTTTCAAGGTTTTGGCTATAATTATGGGCTCATGAATAAAAAATATCCGTTTTGGTTTTTGGACATTTTGTACGGCTGCTACTAAATTGATACGATAAATGGAAGACCTCAAATTTTCCATTGATATAAAAAGGGAGTAACGAAGACAATAATGGTGATTACAATGGTGATGAGGATTTTGCACAGCATACAGGAGAATGTTAATGTTCACACATCTCAGAAAAAAACAAGATAAATAGTTAAAACATGAGTAAGAGTGCAGAGTTTTAGGATTAATTTAATCGGGATTATTTTCTTCTTGCAGCTCTCCTGCCTGCTAATAATCATTTCTTGCCTCAGCGTGATGTTCAGTCAAGATCATTGAGCCAGCTGCAGCAACTCATTATGTGTTTGTGGAAACCATTTGGGAAATTACTCTGCCTTATCAATTTTTCTAGGTCTTGCGGGATGTGTTTGTGGTTTGGACTTTGCCACTGCGCTGTTAAATCTTTAAATATATCTGTTATTTAAAGATCAAAACAGTGCTTTGGATGCTGCTTGACCACAACTAAATGTATGCTCTCTTTGTTTCGTAAATTGAATAATAAAAGCCTGATTAGCTCCTGTGTTGTGTAACTGGCAGCGGCTGAGAAGAAGCAGCTGTGAAGCTACGATGAAGGTGCATTATGAACACTGTTTGAGGTTTACCTTTGTCACACCTCTTCTCATATGAGAGGTTGAGCAGAGAGCACTGTGAAACCTGCGAGAGCCTCATTAAACTGCAGTGCTGAGTCTTTTCCTTCCTCTCTTTTGTTAACAGCATCCTCTCTTCTATTCATCTGTTTCAGGACTCAGATTCACTTCACAGTTGCCATTGATTTCACTGCATCAAATGGTGAGTGTTTCGACTACCATCAACCTGTTCTGCCTCTATTTGTCATCTGATGTATGACTATGCCATTTTCCATGAATGAAAGAGGAAGTTGTGTTTTTCTTCCTGCATGTAATAGTCCTTTTTTTCTTTTTAAACCATGTTTCATTGAAATGTTCACATGGTAAACAAAGTGTTTAAAAATGATACTCTTCATTTTTTAAAGAAGACAGAAGAGGGACATAAAGACACAAAAGTGGTTATAAACCGAATTTAGAAATGGGGAAACCTGTTTGTTATGCTGTATCTAGTGCAAAATACAAACAAAATGACAGGTTGTGGATTTAAAGAGACAACACAAATAATAAGTTAGGCTTAAGTCAGCTCAAGTTTCTTTTAATCATTCATCTAGAATAAACACAAATACATAGTTGAATGAGAATATATGATATATTTGTGTAGAGATGAATGAATATAGAGATGCAAAAGACTTAAATAAATGGGAATAAAATCTAACATAATTAACATCTATCTAGGTTTGTTTTGTCTAAATATTCAATCAAGCAGATTTTCTGGATGTAAGATCTTGACTGATTCATTTCAGCATAAAAGGGAATCCTGCAAATTCATATGTACTGTATCCAGAAGTATACATCACATTTGAGCGCTCAAAATGTCACAGTAAATTCAAAAACACAAATAAAACAATATGAACATGTTTTACATTTATCGTGCAGCAGCCGTCATAATATTACTGACTTCCAGTATTCCAGATAGTTACACCGACTCTAATTCACAGCAGCTCATTTAGTTTGGGTTCACTCATGTTTCTGCCGTTGCAGCTGTCAGTTCGGTCTCAGTTTGAGTGTCTGCATCACTGACTCTGATTTCTCTTGTCTTGTAAGGAAATCCATCCCAGTCCACTTCACTCCACTACATGAACCCGTACCAGATGAATGCCTATGCCATGGCCCTGAAGGCTGTGGGTGAGATCATCCAGGACTATGACAGTGATAAGATGTTTCCTGCCCTGGGATTCGGTGCTAAGCTGCCCCCTGATGGGAGGGTGTCCCACGAGTTCCCTCTGGTGAGTCAACTATGGGGTTACTTCAAACGCTCAGAATCATAATTTCTCTTACAGTTAATCTGAATTTACATGAAAATGATTTTCGACTTCCCAGTGGAGCTTGTATTTGATTGGTGAGCACTTGTATGTTTTTATGCTTCCTCCAACACGTACGGGTAAACGTGTTTTCATGTGTGATATGGATGTGTGTGTTTTGAGATGAATGCTGCAACACCTATGACATGCATAATTCAGAGTGAATTCCATTTACCTTTTATAGTGCAAATTAGGTCTCTGTGAGGCTGAAGGATTCGTAAATCAATTGGGCTTCTCTCAGTCAGCTAATGTGCTCTGGCTGCTGCATAGTGCAGCCTAATGAGGAGTCTGTCTAGGGTAACGTCTGCATCACTCCATGTCTCCGTTAGAATTAGCAAATTAATTAATTAATTAATTCATCTCACCATATAATTGAAATCTCATTCTTTTGTGCTCTTGTCTCAGAAGTGGGCTTAAGAGTAAAGTTACAGTCCTGAGTGAAATATTTTTCATATATGTTTGGTTAGATATGTGCCTTGTAGCCAAGGAAGCTAACCTTTGAAGCAAAGTTTGACAAGCACATCACTCGGAGCAAAGAATGTTTTCCAAATGTCATTCAGCCCTTCAAGAGAGACTTCGTACTTCTGTAACTGAACAAAACCACAGGACAGAGTTTATACTAACTAAATAGCTAGTCAGCGAGATAAATGTGCTCTGTTTCTAGGCTGTGTTCATTCATTTACTATTCACTCATTCATTTACTCATTCACTACACACTAGGTAATTATAGGGTACAAAATATAATAGTAAAAAAATATTTTAATACTACTGTGGTCGTATCTTTCACCTGGCAGTCATCTAATCTTTTTTCCACTTATTGGTAGTTTTTCACATACAAGCTATTTCTCTATGGAGCTGCAATGATTAGATGATTAATCGATCAGTCAGTTGACAGAAAATTAATTAGAAAGTATTTTGACAATCAAATAATTGTTTTAGCCATTTCTCAGGTATAAGTGCCAAACATTTACCTTGTGAGGCAGCTGGCTTCACAAGATCATAACATCATGAAATTATGCGAGAATCCATCTTGTCAGGCTTCAAGTTATGAGCTTAGCCAATCTGCGTCCTATGAGGATTCTCTCGTGATCTTGTGATCTCACATATCCAGCTGCCTCACAAGGTTGGACGGTGACAGATGGTTCATCCAATCAGCCTGCCAAGTATTTTTTGAAAGTGGCGGCCCTTTTTCCAAACAGTTTCAAAGGACGACTTCTCAGATGGTTCTGATTAACAAACCAGGTTTTGGACTATTTATCCGATAAAACAAGATATTTGAAGACATCACCTTGGACTTTAAGAAATTAAAATGGGCATTTTTCATTATATTTGACATTTTATATACAAAATGATTCATTGATTAATCAAGACTATAATCAGCAGATTAATCAATAATCAAAGTAATTGTTCGTTCTCTTAAATGAGAATGTTGACCTGTTTAAAGACCAACTTAACAGCAGCTGAAAATCTTGTTTTTGCTGACTGTTGCAGTGATGTAGAAGTGTACTTCAGGGTGTGTCAGTACACAGTGACATCGGTGCCTTGAAACTTTTGAGCAGAGAGGACAGCAAAAAGCTGCTTTTCAGCCTGATATTAGATTACTCTTTAACTTACCGCCGAAACACATTGTAGTATGACTGAAAGATGGTTGTTTACATGAATTAATTGCTATCTCAAGCCCTATTGCGTTCCACCCAGAACCATCTAGTTTTTGTACTACTCATGTTCTGTTTTTGTTTTTCTCAGAATGGCAACATTGAGAACCCTTACTGTAACGGTATGGAGGGGATTCTCGAAGCTTACCATCAAAGCCTTAAGACGGTTCAGCTGTATGGACCCACAAACTTCGCTCCCGTTGTTAATCATGTGGCAAGGTAATCGCACAAATACCGATCCCAGTGAACATCACAGAGCACAGTTGTCCTTTCTGCAGCTGGCAGACACGCTGCCAGAGGTATTAAGACAGTGAGTGATGGTTTCTCTTTTAATTGAGCAGAACTAATGAAGGGAAAATAAACAATGATGAATAGAAATGGTAATCAAGCATATGTAGGTCCAGACATCTTAATGCAGGTGCTACATTGCTTTTTAGACTTAGTGGGAGAAAGTGGTAAGATAAGCTGGTGGGATTGGCAGCAGAGTTGTAAATGGATTAATGTTATGTTGCCTTTCAGCCATGTGTTTATTAGTCACATTATTCATCAAATGAGCTTCACTGTGAACAGGGAACCACATGCTTTAATTCAGCATTTCTAACTTCCTGTTAGTGTAATAATTGCAACAAAAAAAGTACATTTAAAGGCTTGTCTATAAATTGGGCTGCAACATATTAAATGCACAGCAGACATGATTTATAGAAAATCCGTCTTCTCCAGATTGAAATAGAAGTGAAAGTACAATAATAAGGACCAGGTGTGCAGTGTTTCACTCCCCTCTTCTGTTTTAATACTGGACTCAGACTCAAGCTGAGGCTTCAGGCCCAAATGTTGATGACTCATGACTTGGCTTGGACTTATATTAGTGACTCACACATGGAGTCAGGTTTGTGCACCACAGACCTGAACCTGAATTTTACTTTCAATTTTCTGCATTTCAAGTGATATATACTTCTGGTTATTTAAAAACTTACACTTACACGGAGATAGTCTATGAAATTGTATCTTTGTCAATGATGGACTTGTGTTGATCACTTAAAGTCACAATTTTAGCTAAAAAACTAGGTTTTACAAAAAGTGATGTAACTTTAAAGATTCTGCATCTGATGAGTTCCTCAAACACAACCCTCAGTAGTAAGAGCTTCATACTGAAATTGCACACGACGCTTTACTGACTTAGACTGAAACAAATGAGGACTTGGAACTAGACTTGGACTTCCGGTTTGAATCGACAGCAACTGACAGACTGATGACTGACCTGAGATGAGGATTAATGTGGTGCCCTGGATAAAACACAAGGCTACAGCAAATTGCTTTCTTTTGAAAACTTATGTATCTTTTTGTTTCAGTGTTCAAATCACTACGCACACAGACACACAAGAATAATAATAAAAAAAATGACAAGAAGTCCCATGCAGCTCTTGGCATGATTTCAAGGAAGGAAACTTATTAATAAATAAATCTTCTTCTTTTATATTGTTACACTTTTTACAGTCACTCTTTGCCTAAAAGGTGCAGTATAACTAAGTAAAATTAAATTAAATTAAAATACTAAAAATGATGCACAGAGATGCTGCAGACTGTAAGAGCCGTTCCACTTACCATGACAAGTTAAATAAGTCATCCAGTAAACCTGTGATAAAAACATCAAAATTACTCTTTTTGTGACCAGAAGTAGATCTCACACCGACTCCTAACTGGACGCGATGTGAACGAGCGAGTGACCGTCAGATTCTTTCAGTGTTTCCCAATGAAGATGTCTTAACCTGCTCCGTGCGTCAGCCAACAGGCTGAGCGGCGTATTGCTTGTTTGAAAAACTGGTCACCCTGGCTCTATTTTTGCGAAGTTTTTCACACCTAACCCAAATTTCATTGGTCAAAATTGACACTGACGTCTTTGACGTTTCTGTTTCCCCTCCAGTCAGCAGTCAACATGGACGAAGAGAGCGTGAGAGTGAAGATAAAACCACTTTTCAAAAGTTTAAAAAATAAACTCTGAGTTCTCCTCCTGCTGGTAAACAACTCTGGATCAGTGCAGAACTTTTTGATCAGAATCTCAATATTAAAAATGTAATCTATCTATAATATAATATTCTGTTAATGTGCTCGACTGTCTCCAGTGAGTGTGGCTCACATTGTTATTTGGCAGATGAGGAAGACAAATGCTTCTTTAATATCCTAAACACCAGTCATCACTCTCTCCAGTGTCACTGACTGGACGCGCTCTTTGATTAAAATGTCAGCGCATCAGTCAAACCTACCAAACTAAAAGCAAGAGGAACGACTCACCTCTGACCCTTCCTCGGCTCTCACAATGATCTGCCACATTTTTCCCCCTCTTGCTCATCAAGCCTTGTCAATTGAGTGCGGGGTGATCACTGATGTTCTGAAAGAATAAGACTGCACCACTTGCATAAACAGTTCAATAAATTATTCATAGAGCAGCCAGCGATGGGCGATTGAAACTAGGCCACACTCACTGTGGTGTCTCTGATGGGTTTCGTAATAGTGTCTGGATAGACCTCGGAGACGTGAAGAGCTATACAACATATTTTACTTCTTTACATGTCTATATTAAGCTTTTGTGTCACATGCTGGGCGGAAGGGGAATTTATTTCTGAAGAACATGCTTTTTAAATTTTGTTTTTCTCCTCTCTGACAGCGGCTGCTGACACGCTGCTGTAGCTGCTCTTAGAGTTTCTCTGCGGTTTTTCAAACCAATTTCAGTTTTATGTAAATGCATAAACATCTGCATCTGCCTTCATCTGTCTGTTGATTTCTCTCCTTCAGGTATGCAGCGGCAGTGCAGGACGGATCTCAGTACTTTGTCCTGCTCATCATCACTGATGGCGTCATATCAGACATGGCTCAAACCAAGGAGGCCATTGTGAACGTAAGTGCTGCTCTACCATCAGCCGCAGGATGTTCACCTCTCTCTCTCTCTCTCATCCCCTCGGCTCTGCAGGGTATTGGCGTTGCAGGTGCTTTTAGCTTACTGTGGCACTCACTGGCTTTCTCTTACTTTGAGGGGTTTATAAGCCAGTAGCACTAGATATGAGGATTTATGGGATGTTTTCTACTCCACTTGCTTCCCCCCCGTGCTTGGACGCTGTTTGTCCAATATGTTTCCTTTTTATTGAGACTCTGGGGAACCTGAGGGGCTCAGCTGAGATTCACTCTCAGGTCAACAGGTTCACTTTATTGGAGGAAAGGGTCTTATCCAGCACACCATCTGAGGCACCTGTTTGGTCCAAATTTTAAGAATTATTTCTGTTTGTCTTATGTCTATGTTTAATATTTTATGTCTTATGAAAACAGTGGAGCTCATCTATAATAGGATTATGGCCACAGTGGTTAGACTCATCGTCGACCAGGTAGACGACCTCACAGCAACATGGTGCTCTGACCCCCAGCAGACTGGGTTTAAAGGGAATTTGCGACTGTTAATCAAACCATTCGAACAGCCACACCTTCCTTTTAAGATCTTGTCTGCTGCTCTGCACTGCTCAGCCCGAACCTTCTGCGTCCTGCTGCCACCTCTCACCTCTCAGTTTGCACTTGGCTTCTCTTCTCTCTGCCCACAGAGCAAAGGACCGAATGACCTCCTTCACTTGGCATTCAGCCTTTGCCCTTGAGAGATGAATCATAAGGAAAGAGTTGCTGTCTGTGCAACGTTCATCTCTGCACTTTTGCTGTATTATTTGTGCTTTCTGATGCTGTAGTGTATCTTTAGAAGTATCTTAAAGATTGCACATAGCAGATATCTCTTGGTAATGCACTGCTGCAGGCCAAACTGTAATGTTAATTCTGTTCCCTCCTTGTTAATCCTTGTTCCCCAAACCAGCACCGCTTAGCTTTCATATGTCCACACATCTAACGGGACAGCCTCCGGGGTAAATACAAATTCTAACTCTTTCCTTTGATGTTCTTGAGGTCTGAGCCACTTTTTTCCTATTACTGGTGCCTCAACTCTCTTAATATATAAACATTTGTATAAATTCAGAACTATAAGTTACAAGCAGTTAATTGGTATCATTTTTTTCACAACATGGGCTATTTGCATATGTATGCTGCAGTGATATTGCATGACAAAATAGACCAAGAAGTCAAAAGAAAAACTAAAAGAGAATTTGAATTTTTCAACATTTAATCCATTTTCCACAAAAACAAACAAATGATTACTATCTTCACATTTGTTGCCCAAGGCCTTAGGTAGAAAACAAACAAACAAAAAAGAAAATTAAGTCTCAATTGCACAGAAAAACAGAACAATTTATATATATATATATATATATATATATATATATATATATATATTTATCACAACTGTTGATATTTGTTTCTTGGTGATTTTTACAACAAACAACTATGTACAAATGTTTATTGTCTTCACGGTTGTAGACTAAGGCCTCAGATGAAAAATAAAATCTCTATTCATAAAGTCTCTATCACACAGAAAAACAGAGCTATTTACATTTTTATAAAAACTGTCCATATTTGTTTCTTGTTTTTTGTTTTCTTTTGTTTTGTTTTTATGGAAACTGGCATATTTGCCTGCCCGCCACTTCCACCTTTTCTTGATGGATTATCAAGCCCCCGGATGGATTATAAGAACAAGTGACGACTCGTCACGGCTGAAAGCCAGCAGCCTTGTTATTTCCTTCTGTGCGTACACTTGCGTTATTTTGGTAATGAGGTTTTCCACCTGGAAGAATTATTGACTGTAGATAAATATGGACGACATGACAGCTCCCCAAAAGTGAAGCCAAAATATCTCGATCGCCTCCTGGTGGCTGGCTACAGTATAGGTCATAAGTCCCGCCCCCTCCATGTTAGTGGATGTGACGTGAGCCAAACTAAAATAACAAAGTGCACGTTAAACAACAAATTTTTCCCAAAGATGGTTTCTGTCCTTTTCAGGCAGCTCTTGACAGGTGTGACAGCCACTCTCAAACCTCCGTCAGATGGTGGGACGGCTGAGGGGTCGTATCCCGCGGGCTGTCATCCCGCCATCTGACTTTACTGTTACACTCTACTCTGGCTCCAAATGATGTCACACAAACAAGATAGCAGGAAATTAGATATTTTGGCTTCACTTTTGCATCGCTGCAAGAAGTGGAGACGTGTTGTCCATCTTTATATATAGTCAATGGGAAGAACTGAATACTGTCGCTTTCATTTAATTTACAGTCGGGTCAGGGTTTGATTCAGAAAGTAAAATGAAAAAATACGGTATTTATTATCAATGGCTCACCAAGGAGGTTCTGACTTGGGAGAATTTGAATATACAGAGTTATAAGGTTATCATTAACAAAGTATCATATTCAGCATATTATGAAATTCCACTTCAGACACATTCCAGAGGATACAAGGAAGCTGCACAAACAATTAATTAATTTATAAATGAATACATTTCTGAGTAGAACATCTTGTTTTGGTGTATAACATATCCGGAGGGCTCCGAATTTCCATAGTGAAATGTTCTGGAAATGTTTGTGCAGCAACCTGCGATCCTCTGAATGTGTCAGAAGTGATTGGAAACAGACAGTTTTGTTTTCATACATTTCTGAGTAGAACATCTTGTTTTAGTGTATAATATATTTTATTCTAGTGAAATTGATTTGGCGTTTAGAACTATGAGTATTGTATTTTTTTAAAGCGACAGCAAACCGCGTTTTGTTGACGTATTTTTCAGTTCTTCCAAATGGAAAATGCACATGTACTTGCAGGAGGAAATGAAGTGGCGACTGGCCCGATTGCTGTAGCTGCAGGGCAGTTTTTAAAGTAAATGTCTAGCACGCAGTGTTCCAGAGATAGTTTAAAAATAGTAATTAGAGTACTTTTATGTTGCATACGACATTGTTGACCCCAGAGGGTTAAGATTCAAATTTCATTTAGGTTCATAAATTATAAAATAGGGTCTCTGTCTGGCGTGGGAGGCCAAAACATGAATTAATTTGTGCCCATGTATTAGATTATGTCTGAGGTTGTCAGTTTGTTGTCTGGATGGGAGGCTTGCTCTACCAATAATTTCATAAAATTCATAAATATTTAAACATTTAGGGAAACTTAAAGGACTGCGTCTGGTAGAGTCCATCTGTCCGTTGTGAATCAACAAAGCAAAGTTTCATCTGTCTGACTAACTCAGAGCACGTACCTAAAAAAAGAGCCACAAGTTATGTGTGAATTGTCACAAGAGGAGACACTCTCTAAATATACATGTTTTGTCTTATTTTACCAACTTCCTAAACAAGTCAGCAGGTTATTTAAAAGGTTAATTACATGTACTGAATATAATGTTAGCATGTGCACTGGAAACAGAGACACAGAAATGATTTCTTAATTCACAAAATTCTTTAAAGTCCTTTAATGTTCAGTAAAGTGTTATGAGAACAAGTGTCTGTTGTGTGCAGTGAGAGGAGGATGTTACTGTATGTGCTTAGACAGACTGATGGAGTGAGATCCCGAGTGACTTGACAGTACAGGCGAAGTAACAAATGGTGTAGACTGAATAATTCAGCTCAAGATACTTTGTGAGAATCTGATCTGGCATTTATAGGTATACGCTTGCGAGGTCGCCTCCGCTGGAAAGGGGCAAACAGAATGTATGTATGTATGCGAGAGGTCATGAGGAATGAGCCGAGTGGAGGGGAAGATAACACAGGGGAAGAGATGGAGGGAGCATAATGATGGAGAACATGGAGAGGGTGGTCCTCTTAAGTCTGTTTACTCCTATCTGTGACAGGCCTCTCCCCTCGGGAGGTTTTTTCCAGGAAAGCTGACCTACTTTTACCCCTGTAAAATGCCTTTCTACCACAAGCATATATCATTCATTCATACCGAAGATCTCACTGTCTCCACATCAGGACTGTGGTCTAAATTCATGCAGTGGACTAACCTGCACACCACAAACTGAGATAAGCTTCATTAAACCTTAGTTGTGTAAAGTGTTTTGGCTTTTCTTCTCTGAACTTCTGAACAGTACTTGAAACATTTCTATATGCCAACATCATGAATAAGTAATGTTAGACTGTGTGATGCAAGTGTGTAGAATGAAGTCATCATGTTTTATGAATACAGCATTTGACTTAACTCATGCGTTTACATGTTATCTTCATTGTTTTTCTTCTTCTGTTGTTATTTATGAACTTAAAGTACAAAAAACTTTGGGTTCTTTAACTAGTTTGATATTCTATGTGTAAAATCAGCCTATTAAATGTATACATTGTATAGTAGTTAGTAAAAATATTCTGTTATATGCTGGATGTTGTAACAATCTTGGGGCCCCTGAGTTAAATAATGTATTTTCTCTCAGTCCCTGGACAACCTGATCTATACAACATAACGTGGTGTTAAACACTCATGAAACTGTTATGATGCTCTGTATCATCTGTGTTTATTTCATTTTATCTTGTCCTTTATCCTTTTCCTTTGTGGCTTCTCTGGGGGACTGTGCCTGCGGATTAATACTGTCTGTCATTGCAGAATGAGATGTGTGTTAAGGGGGGAAAAAACCCAACAATAATTGGAAATGTAACCCCTCCATACTCTGATGTCAGCCCATCTTTAGAAATATGGTTCTTTCAGACAACTGACTGTTTGTTCTTCTTCTTCATGACAGGCTGCTAAACTCCCCATGTCTATCATCATTGTTGGAGTTGGCCAAGCTGAGTTCGATGGTGAGAGCAGAACAAATGTGTAAAAAACAGTGGAAAGTCTGTGTGCATCTGTGATTATTTTTTAATTCAAACTGACATAAGTTTTTTATTTTTTCCCTGACTCATTTGTTACATGACTCAAAGTTTATGCGTTACATTATGGATACAGAGTTATACGCAAGTTAGTTAGAACATGTGAGATTATTTTTCTTTTCTGTGTAGCCATGGTTGAGCTGGATGGTGATGACATCAGGATCTCCTCGCGGGGAAAGTTGGCAGAGAGAGACATCGTACAGGTGAGATATTTTTACTGTTTTCCACCATTTTCCAAAGGTGACAGAATCATTCTTGCCCAACTAGTGGCCGTAACTATAGACAATGTTTTTTATTCCAAAGCAAGATATCGCAACATCGCTAGCATCACCATAAGACCAAACAAACAAAGTGCAAAGTTACAAAGTGCTTTACAGTGAACACAAAAACAATATCAGTTACTGTAAGAAAAAGCCATAAAATAAAAACTAGTTTTAAGAAGAGATTTCTGAGAGACCCAAATACCTATGAAATATATTCTGGATGTTCTTGATCCCCAGAGGATGAACTCACGGTGACACCCTGTTGCTTACTTTTGCACCACTTTGTCAACTTTTCACACACAAATCATCATAATCTAATTAGCAGGTAGACTTTGATGACCTCCAACCAACTGTACAAACCAACTGTTTCTTCTGTACAAACTTTTAAACCTGCTTGCATTTGTAAACCAACTGCTGGTGATACTCTAAGAGGAAAATCATCTGTAAATTGTTCATGGGAGCCACTTGTGTATTTTCAGGTGTAATGAACATCACAGCTTTAACACTTGTTGCATCACAATACATTCTTTTCATAAAGTCACACATTTCTTTCTCATGTCGCAACAGTTTGTCCCGTTCAGAGACTACATGGACCGCACAGGTAACCATGTGCTAAGCATGGCGCGGCTGGCTAAAGACGTACTGGCTGAGATCCCTGACCAGCTGATTTCCTACATGAAGAGCAGAGGCATTAAACCCATCCCCGTCCCACCGGTTTACTCGCCCAGCGACCACCCCGAGACCAACCCCGTCTGAGTCACAACACGCAGCTCCGCGTCAGGGCGGGGGGGGGGGCCAGGCCGGCATTTACGGGGAACCTGCCTCCATCAACCATCCTTTGACGGGAAAATGGGGATGAGGCCCTTTCCTAAATAATAATCCGGCCAAACAAAAAAGATGACAAGACTCCATTTCGGTTCGGAGCAATAAGACTGCTTTGGGGGGAACCTGCTGATGATCGGATGAGCGCTTGAGGATGAGAGCGCTGAGAGGAGCCCGCTGTAAAAGGAGGTTTTAGTTGTTCGCTGTCAAACCTGTCAAAGTGGTGATGTAATGGATAGCAAGTAAACCCGTAGAGAGGGCCTGTTTGAAGGCATAAATATATTAGAATGTGCCAGTGTGTATCATGTTTGTGATACCTTTTGGATGTGTGTTGAACTAGGAAATCATGTGTATAGTAATTTATTTATTTATTGCAGAAATAATTTATTCCTTTTGGGGGAGGGGTTTAAAGGGTGGGGATCAAAGTCATATTTCCCCTGTAGTTTTCCATCCTATATTTTGTGACCAGTCTAACCAAAAAAAAAAAAAAAAAAAATTTAAAAAAAAATTCCCCATTTCTACTTTGATAAGGACTGTAATATAAAGCATGTGATAAAACCTGTTCAGCAGTTTAAGAATCATTTTCACTGATAGTTTTTGATGGCAAGCTGTTGTGTGGAGGAACCTGCTGTGAGCTGTTGCCATACTGATTTCCCAGCACTGCGTCTTATACCTATTTCTAATATTTATATTAACAGAATGCACTAATTACTGTCCAAATAAAAAGCACAAAGGTTATAATGTTAATAAGCTGAAAAGGATTATTTTGAAACAGCTGCCACAATGAAGATAATGGAAAGGAGCCCATGTTATTATGTTTTACACCATCATTTTAAACAGAATGACAACAGGAAGAATGTTTATATAAAAAAGAAAGAAATCTTATACTAATATATTAAAATTAACTTATATTTATCACAAACAGTATGTTTACAGAAAAACCGATGAATAATTCAACGCACACGCCAGCTTTCCTTGTTAGTATGCAGAGAGGTTAATTACACTGCTTAAGTCATGCCGCCATATCTCATCCGTCATCTCGCCGTTTCTTCGTCTGTTTCTTTCCATTATATTTGTTGTGGTTACAGTTTATTGTTTATACTTTTAGGACCCTGCACATAAACTTTCAAAAGACTGATGTCAACTAACACCCACTTTTTTCTTTCTTTTTTTTTTTCTCCTCTTAATTTGATTTGTTGTCCCAAAATAAAAACTGAACAATCACAAATCCTGCAACAGAGTTTGAGAAATTTGGGGCGTTGAATGTTTTTTAAAGTGATCCAAGGAGAACAACAACTAATTGCACAAAACAAAAACGGTCCATCTTTTCTTATGTGTGCATTGTGTTAACTGTGTTTCTAATTAACTCAGAGTGTTGCCACATAAAATCTTTTTACACCGATGCCAAGAAACAGCCCATTTTATAATATAATTGGGATACTATTTCAATACTTAAGACACAATTCCACAGTTTCTTGAAATCAAGTCATTATATCCACATTTCTTCACAGCATTTTCTTTTTAGCGTCTGTATATAAATGTTTTACGGCCTTTGTGGCCCAGTTGTGCACATCCTAAGTTATCTATTTATAACAGACATTATTTTCACTAGTATCTCTCAGTCACTCAATATCTCGATCCAAATGTGCCTATTATATGGAAACATATCCAAATTCAGTTACCCAGGTGTTATTCTGCCAGCAGCAGGTCTCACATTTAAGATGTACTCAAAGAAAATGTCGGCGACGATAAAACTGTTGCAGGATTCGGACTATTACAGCCGCAGTGTCGTGTACTTTTATACTTGCAGCTCTTCACTAATGAAAGTTGACGGCGTCGCTGAACTTTGTTGTACAATATTCAAAGTCAAGACTTGTTTACAATTCAACTGTGGCCACTTCCATTGCCTCAAGGAAAAAGTAAACATTCATGGGTTTCATTGAAACATTCATTTATTCTGGATTTTCACTGAACGACACTGGAGAACCAACGTTTACACAGATTTGTTGTGTTATTCTCTTGTGAATGTGAAGCTCTGATTTCTCACTGACGTCTGTTTTGTTTTGTGTTCAGAGAAAACACGTTTACATGTTGCTTTTACTTTCTTTGGTAGCCATTTAATGTTCTTTGTTGCTCCAGTGCTCTCACAGAGCTGATAGTGTGATGATTCTGCAGAAACTCAGTTGAGAGGCAGTGAACTCCTTCTGTCACAGACCCAGATCCATATTTGACTTTTTTTTTTGTTCATTAGTGAACATCTCTCCCTCAGAAGACAAAGCAGCGTTTAATCTGCTGCCAGATTCACTTGTTCATCACAACTGAAATGAGGCCATTAAGTTTTACTGCATACCACACATAAACACCAGTATACCTCTAGAGGAAGCCATTTAAGCCAAAAGGAAATAAATAATACACACTGAATGAATTTGTTATGAAATATAGAGTATTTAAAGGAGTATTAATAACCTAATTATGTTAAATTATAAATATCTGATCTATTTACTTTGCAAGTAACCTCTTTTAATTCTACTTTTTGAAGTAGCTATAATAGTAGATCTTCTTATTTTCATGTTTTTCATTTTATGTCTAACAAAACAAGCTACTGATGCGTCATAGGAAATGAATTTGGAAAAGTTGGTCCTTTAGCAGCATCAGTATGCAGCTCATTTACTGTGACTGTGATCGCCATAGATCTCGCAAATGTGTACGAGAAGAAGGTGAAATGAAAACATGTGAAGTGGAAGTGGGGCCATATGTTGTGTGCACAACACGTTTCATGTAATCAACACTACTCAAACTCAGTATTGTATTTTTCTTCTCTTTCTTATAGATTATAATGAGCTTCACTCTATTTTTTTTCCTGAAATGAGCACAGTAATGACACTTATGCAACTGTTGAACATTAAATTATTATGATGTGTATTTTCATGCTTATTTCGGTCTAAAAGACGTCTCTCCAATGATACAATTATTTCTTTTCTCTCGGTGGAAATGGCTTTGATCATCCCTTCATTTTGAATTTTCTTTGAGGCTGAACTCTAATTGTGTACATAAGCCCCGTATAAGGAATATTTCAGTGCCAAAATGTGTTCGGTTGAACTTGGCCTCTTTAGACATTGTGCATGTTCTGTGCCAAAAATGGCAGGAAGTTTGGTAGTCTGCCTTCATTTCACCTGATTAGTGCATCTGCCATGTGCTTCATTTGTTACTTCGGGTGTTATTTAGAGATAACAGCCGCCTTTAGCATGCTGCATCTCTGGTTTCTTTCCATTCTGTTCCTATGAGACACATACTGTATGGGTTCTTCTTGCCACTTCTCCCTTTTTATCCCAGGTTGTTTACATACCTCTCTTGGTCTCTGACTTGCATGCTGAATAATTTCCAAACCAGGTGTTGGACATGATATTGTCGTCATACTGTGGTTTGTGAAATGCTTTGTAATGGATTGCCTTAACTGAAGATTAATAAAATATTGACAACTTTGGCAGAATGCACGATGTTTTTTTATTTGTTTGTTTGGTCACTTTGAGAAAAAGAAAGTAGCTCAGTCCTCACTAGAAGCTCCTTTTTTTGATAAATCTCACTGTCAGTGTGAGTTTATGCATTAGAAAACCAGCTGTCATGAGATTTTCACCATCTTCAGCAAGATGGTTGATTTATATTATCCCTCCATTGGAGACTGGTGTCCAACCAGTGATGAGCGCCGTCCTCTTGCAAAATGTGTTCCCCCTTAGAAATGTGTTTTCCTCCCCCTGAGATCCACTGCTGACGAATCACGCTGTCCACCTGGGGAGAGGGAGACAGCAGCTGGAGCCATAAATTACCAGCCTAAGATAGAGCCAACACCTCCCTTGCCCACCCACTTACTGCCTGCACAATAACCACAGACTGGCAACCAGGAAGAAAATCCACAGCTAATGACATAGAATTACACCCTACTTATATATAACACATGTATAATATGCAGAAATCATTCTCGGGACAGTTCTGCTCAAAATGTATTACACCAATTACTTTGGATTTCGGGCAGGCAACATTTTATGAGCCAAAATAGATCTCAGAGTAGTCTGTAAACACACTTAATATTGAATTTTCAAATTGGGAAAAAATTATTTGACTATTGACTCACTGGTTTGTCAATACTGCTGAATCAGTCATGTTGACACATCAGCAGTAGCTCAGTAAATCATGAAATCTTCACCTCTTTTATGCTTTTTTCAACATTTTTTTCTGCATCAAGAATATAAAACTGATTCAAGATAAGTAACTACATGTACATTTCTAACAAACACAAACTATAGCTGCGGTCAGAGGTGTCAACAGGAAAAACAACCAGAACCAGATCTCTCCATGGTGTGTATCACAGCACTGCCCTATTAAAACAGCCTCCAGGTTCTTCAGCAGCAAGGTGGAGCTGCTTCATGTCTGATGGAGGGTGGAAGACCGCCCAGTAATTTGTAGAGCTCAGGTCAATTGAAAACACGAAGCTATTTCTTTTCAGATTTTGGATTTGGAGTTAGTGGGAGGGATCGTTACGGCTGCTACTCCTCACTACTCCCACTAACTGGATAGTCCACCTCCCACCTCTCTCCTGAAACCTTTCTGCTCTGCGGTCCAAAATGAATTCCACTCACCTCGAGGGGCCACAACACAGGTCTCGCTCAACAGCACAAATGCACTCACCTCCACAATTCCCTACCCGCCTTTGCGCTGGCTATAAATCATCATTAGGCAACCGATAAGGAATGATATTAGAGGAATGAGTGAGTCTTCAGTGCATCGTAATGGAGCCAGAGTGGAGCAGCGGGTGGTTTCCCATTACCGCCCATATGAGATAATGTGTTGGGGATTTGTCAGCCGGGATAGCCGTCTACATATAAAATAATTGTGTTGAATCATCGTAATTATTGTGTCCGATTCACTGGAAAGAAACACAAACATGCCACATCTTTGGTTACCTGTTCAGATATTCATTTTACAATAACCTCAGCACAAAGATAAATATCACATTTTCCCTTGAAGGGATGAAAATTGACGTTAAAAAAAGTACCAAAGCACCACGCACATTAATAACATCAGCAAATACAGAATGGAGAAGAGCCAGAGTACCTGAGAGTGCTGACTTCTCAGCAGGGAGTCCAATGAGCTGAATATCATTACATCCTGGCAGAATGAGCCTTATTTACTCTTAGCTGCATGCTTAAACAGCCTGTTCCCCACAAAAAAAGCATTCCCATTACGGACAAAAACAACACTGAAATTGGAAGTGTCAGGAGTATTTTAGTGATATTTTATTTGATTCCATCTGCCAGAACACAGAACAGGAGGCTACTGTGAAGGTAAATAACCCGGAGTGAACCTCATAAACTGAATATCAATACAGCTGTAATCGTCTGAACAGTAAACAGACTGCTGCCTGAACTATTCTGGGATATCATACTCATATGATATACTGCTTATGCATACATAGGGAGGGGAAGTGAGGGATGGCCAGTGTAGCTTCACACATGCTTTTAATAATAATGAATATAAAACAGAATATTTTCTACAAATTAATACAGTGTGCTTCACTTTTATCAAAAAAAAAACAACAGAAAAAGGACAAGGATAGAGATGTGATGATTTTTTTCCCCCTAAAAATTAGGAGGGAAAAAGACAAAACAGCAAAAATTAATATTGCTCTTCTTTTTTGTTTTGTTTTCCTTTTTTCTTTTCATAAGTCTTAGTTGTTAAATATTTTTTCTAAAAAAAAGACAAGACAGTTATGAACATATGAAAGTCTTAGTCTTAGTTGAACATATAAACACACTATAAAATAATGTCTTTGTTGTTTTTGTTCTTATTATGTGCCATTGTCCTTTCTTTCCTAATTTATTAGTCACTGCAAAATCTACACTATGACCTAATAAATGTGTCTGTATGAATTGCTAAATAAAGGGAGAAGTATAATTTTACAAAAAGAATAAAGATCTCCTCTAGAAATATAAGACACTGTCTAGTTCTGACGCAAATCAAATGGCAGCTACATCTCAGAGTGCTGATGCTGCCAGCAGCCATAAACCATTTTAAGCAGTGAGAGCCATTCCCTGGTTGATGTGTGCCATTTAGCAACACACTGAAAAGTGCACACAATGCCTGGCCTGACAAACCCTGTCATGCAGTAAAAGGCTTTGGATATTTCAAATACGTGAAAGTAGGCGGTAGATTCACATAGTGCGCAGATAATACCTCCTGCACTGCCAAAATAGATTACCTTAACTTATTACACTTTAGATTACCTCCTTGATGACCTGGAGCCAGGACTGTAATCTCTGTGGCAGGAGAAGAGAGAGAGAAGAGGAGGCTGGTAAAGGAGAATATATGGGAGGAAGGTGAGCGGTGACTTTAAAGATGAGAGCGAGGGAAGAAAAGCTGGCAAGTGGACAGAGGAGGGAGGAAGGGTGGGAGGCTGGAACGAGGAGTAAAGGAGATTAGAGAGAGCGCAGAGGAGGGAGGAAGAGTGTAGCGAGGAGGAGAGACAGCGGGAGAGAGCATGAAGAGTACAGTAGGAGAGACGAGGGGAAGACGGAGCCCCCATAGGGAAGCACTGTCCTGTGAGCCATCCACAAGCTGCTGGATCTGGGCCTGCGTAAGCCGGAGACTCCCTATGGTCTTATGGGATCTTAACAAAGAGAGAGTGATGAATGACTGCTCCTTGGATGAAGAGAAAATAGAAGGAAAAAACGTCTCTCCTGGTGAATTCAAGGCTGCCTGATCAAGGCTCTTTTGATGTGAGAGAATGTGATGAATGAGTTAGACTGTTCACTACAGCGCTGCCGTTTCTTGTGAGGCTCAGAAGCTTCATACATGCAGAATCATATAAACAACATTTAATGATTCCCATCAACACATGATGTGTCTCCAGAATTAGGGTGAACATTGCTGGAAACTTGCAGTTTTTAACGATGGTTTGTGGGAAAGAGAATCACTCAACATTATCGTCTATGAAAGTCACAAAACTACAGCTACATTTCTGAAAATAATTGCTTGTTTTTTTGGCTGAAGTTTGGCAGCTTTTGTTTCTGCTGCCCTGAAATTCTTCTTTTCTATCAACAGAGATGTTTTGTGACTGCTGTGCTCAGTCCCATCCCTCTTTCTCCTGCTCATCCTTGTGTATTTACCCCCTCAGAAGGCGCATAAACACATACGTTGCCATTTGTTTGTGTACCCCCACACATGGAAAACACTGGCAGAGGCAACATAAATAGCGGTAGACTGTGAGCGAAAAGATAACAGCCTCTGCTGCTGTGTGGGTGTGACACAGCTCAGCTTCATCGTTCCCACTCTCTGCGACAGTCGGGGAAAAAGGGGACTGAGAGAAATCACTACAAAGTGCAGAAACCAGTGGCTTTCTTATTGTCTAACCCAGACGGCTGAAAGGCTTTCGCTTCTCCTCTGATATCACCTATACTGAGCTCTGAGCTGGTGCTCATGTCCCACGCCGCTCTGTCAGAGAGACGTTATCTTTGACGGCTGTTAAAAAACTGACAGACTCAGTATTTTGAGACATTAAAGTGGACATGAAATAAGGAATAATCTTTCTCTGAGGCCGAGTTAAAGGGCCGCTCTGTTCGCCTCCAGGAAAGTCCTTATGTCAGCTGTGTCGGGTCATACATGGTTTAACTTTGCTGTCCTCTGCTTCAGACTGCTGTAGTCAAGATGTGATGCTTCACAGGGAACGAGGGCTTCTTCTGCATCACTGATTAATGTTTCTGGAAATGTAAGATGAGAAAAATCGCCACAACTTATGATAATTTTAGGCTGATTCATGGTAATGGAGTTCACTGCGTGCTGTCCGTGGTGCTGAAAAGCTGAACTCATAGCAAGGTTGTGATTCCCAACCAAAGGTGTTTGCAGTGATAGAAGAAGTATGAAGATAACGTACTTAGGTAAAAGTATCAATACCTCAACATAAAAACACTCCATGACAGATAAAAGTCCTGCATTCATAACTTTATTTAAGTAAAAGTATTATTAGCGGTATCCACTTAAAGTATCAACAGTTAAAGTTCTCATTAGGCAGCAGAATGGCCCCTGTCATAAAGATCTATCATATTATTGGATCATTATTATCACTGGTGAACTAATATGTAAGCAACATGTGTTATAATTGATAGAGCAACTTAACCTATTGTTACCCTACCCTAGTTTAATCTGCAGCACTGACTAATATTTTATAAGGTGATCATCTCATTTGTCTGTAAAATCATTTATCTTATATAATGTATATATTATAAATGCAGTGGAGTAAACAAATACATTTCTCTCTGAAAACTAGTACAAGTACAGTATAAAGTAGGACAACATGGAAATACCCAAGTGAAGTACAAGTACCTCAGACTTGTACTTACTGTAAGTACAGTACTTAAATGTATTTAATTACATCCCACCACTGAGTACTTGTACCTCAGGTGGTACATCTGCAGTAACTAGAGTTTGTATTTCCAACAATAACAAATGTGTACAGTACTTGGTCTTTAGTGTGCACTCCAGGTTTTATGTTATACTGTCACTTGGTGTACATTGTATTTTATGTGAGCTTGCATGTTGGGCTTTAGTGTTTATGTTTTGCATATTTTTACAAAATGTTTTATGCATTTTATTCTATTTTATGCATCTTCTTCAAGTGTCTTTGTGTTCTATGTTTCCCATGACTGGAAGACCAATTTCCACTTTGGGACTGTAAAGTTAAAGATGAAGCTGGTTTACTAGTTTAAAGGTTTACTGTTGTCACAATAAACAGCAAACCTTCTAGCTATGAGCTATGAGGTCGACTGCACAGGGTCCGCTGAAACACCTCAACACCAAGTGCTGCAGTGGAGAACTTGAAAACCAAGTGAGCAGAAAAGTCTAAATGAATAGCTGAAAGCAGTCCCTCTCAAATTGGTTATAATAGTACAAATGCAAATGCAAACATACTGGAAAAAGAAAGAAAAGACCACACCTGAAAACCAACAGTTCCACACAATCATTTGTCTTGACCACAGTCTCTGTTTTCTCAGAGAAACTACCCTCTGATGGGGCTTTGGGGGACAAAAAAGGTTGGAAACCGCTGTTCTATGAGGTTAAAGTGAAGACTTAAAGTTAAAGTGAATCTTGAGGGTATTTTCACCGGTGACACATGAAGACAAAATGACATTCAGCTGTTTTTTCTTTCATGACCATGTCAGAAGCAGCCACAGCTGATTCATCTTAAGGATACAAAAAGGACAAAACATGAAATAGATAAGATATTTAAAATGTTTGGTGATATTTAAGGATTTGTATTAAATGATTCATAATATTACAGAATAAATCTAGCAAAGTGGGTGAGGGAACAGTTCTTAAACCAGTCATCCACCACGCTCCCATTAAGGCTGATAATCAACACTTAAACGATGCACTCATTGTAACATCCAGACTCAGATCATAAAGACTCTATGAACAAATCCTTCTGCTGACCCGTTCACAGAGTCCAGGACTTTATTATATTATTGTACAGTCGCAGTGAATCTGGGACTCTGTGATTTAGTACTTCAACACAGGACAGAAGTTTGGTGTTCCAGCTTGTCAAGTGCATTAACTTTTTTATTTGTGGGTCTTTAGGGGAACTGAGTTTTAGTACATAGTGACAGTTGAAGAATGTATTGAGAGCTCTTGTCTCAACAGAGCAATAAATCACACAGCTGGATGCTTCCCGTCTTAACAACAACCAGAAGAAAATAAAAAAAACATGCTAACACACTCACACTGTCAATCTGGTTGACTTCTGTGGACACCAATTCTCTCTGTTTGATAAAACTGTAACATTACAAAGACATGAAGTTAACAGGAGTCTGTGAAAATCAGATCACCACCCTTAATGGAAATATTAACTTGTGCTGAAGGGAAGTTGAGTGAATTGCAACAGCCGCCTTGTTCTATAAGCAGTTTTACCTCCAGTAGCAGGGCTTGGCCTCACAGGTAGCAACGTCCTTATGATTTCCACTTTGAAGTAATGGTGTGTGTGAGGAATCCATTACTTTAGCTTTAATACCCTGCTGCTGCACCTGTGGGGGGTATGTGATACTCCATTTCCTTTCATTTCCTGGCCTCACTGCCAGGGCATCATATTCTCGCATGGTGTAAAAAAAGGAAAAAGAAAAAAATGCACTTTTTTCCTCTCGAATTATTATTTTTTTCATCACAAACATGTTTTCTGTTTTTGCGATACAAGCACGCTACCTTAAAATAGCATTTGGGCAGCTGCAGAAAAAATGTAGGTTTATGTAAAATATGCAGGAATCTTAATGCAAATTCAATCTTGGGTGTTGTCTTGACCTGATTACAATTCAACCAATCTCAGGAGTACAAGAGTGTGTCCCCTTGGCTGTCAACACAGATTACCACTCACACACACCCACCCTAAAACAATATATTATTGTGTCTCAGGATCTGAAAACCTGGAGTCCTTTTAGAGCAGTTATATCCAGGATGATGGGGCATCTCACAGACTTTAACATCGGCCCCATGTCAGAGCCCTGTGGCACTCCTGTGTCCGGCAGCGGAGACATCATCTGTATTCGGCTGCACACAGTCGCCTCTGAGCTCGTGTCTGATTGTTAATCCCTGTTCTGCCTCCTCCCACATGCGGAGGAGCCCCACACAAGCCGCTCATTCATCCTTTATGCGCACGAGATGAGACTCCTGTTGGCAGCTCATGTCAATCTGACAACCCGCTGACGGTGATTTATGATGTATCAGCATGACGCCTCTGAGCTCTCTGAACACAGCGCACAACTTTATTAGGCACTTTTTCAAAGCGCTGTGTAAGGGGACATGGGAACAGGGCCAACTAAAAATGTGTATACAGCTGGATCGATGCTTGTTTGTTTAGAGCTATTAGGAGGTGATGAGGTAGAGACGTATAACACAGCAAAATATATAATATAAATGAGGCTATTAAAGCTGTGAGGACATGTTGTATTCCAGTGAAGTAAGTTTTATTAAGTTATTAATTTCTTGTCCTTCTTCCAGGTAAACATTACTGTTTAGAGCCCACCCTCTGCTGGAGTGTGGACTATAAGTGGAAAAGGTCATGTGTCATTAGTGGATGGAGGATAAGGTTATCTGTGGTTGTTAATCAGGGGCACCACAAAATATGCAGACCTCCAAACTACCCTTCTGTGGTGGCTGCAGTGACAGACAGCCAGTCCTGCTCTGTAGTCGGGGAGTGCAGTATGCATGCTTCAATGCTGTATTCATATAAACACACAGTCTTTGTAGAAATGTGGAAAGACTTAAACTGCTCTGAGTTTGGCTCTGACATTAAGAACATAGCAGGCTTCTGCTCATTTTCAGCCTGAATCAGCCTGTTTCTGTATTCATCAGCTGCTGTAACACATAACACTGATGTAGCATTTTTATCATCTTAATTGGCATTATAATGTTATTATAAACCGTGGAGGGACAGTGGGATTTTGTTGAGAGCTGAGTCATTACTGCTCAGCATGTTGTATGATTATTTTTTTTTAAATTTTTTACAGGAATCAAATGTGCTGCAAAAGCCTAAAACCCTAATTAAATTAGAAATAACACCAGCACAAATATCAGCTGAAATTTCTAACAAACTACTGCCATCTTAGGGGAGAATAACAGCATTGCAACAGGAAACAGCTGTTTCAGGGTTTCTGCAGGGTTCACCAATTTTAGACTTTTTAATACCACATAGAATGCAATTTAATACCTGTTACATGAGCTGAATATGGCCTACAACTTATCAATATATCACATTTTCTCAGTACTTCTCAGCAGTATATAACCATAATTTCTATGATATATGGTGATTGATTAAATTAGCATGACCTGAACCTGGATAAGCTGCAGAAAATGGATGATTGATGGATGATCCACCAATTAAAAATGATTAATCAATTTAAATTATTCCTCAAATCTTCACTTTAAGCCCATTACAAGATGATGAGCCTCCTAGCTACTGTAGCTAGCAGTGACTACAGGTCTGATGGCGCAGATTGAAATTCCATAAAATATGATTAAACAGCTTCCTGCAGCAGCGATCCACAATGGTCTAACATGTAATTTATAGATGTAGAATATCTCCTGGCAGCCTGTGAACACATGCAAAAAAAAGTTATGTTGATGTATATGCTTAGAAAGAAAAAAAAATCAAGACCTTTGCAACTGAAATGAAGGACTATTCACCTTCTGACCTTCTCTTGAGGGAACTGAATCCAATGTTTTTACAACTTTAATAGACCTGCAGAAACCCTTTTTAAAACAAAAGCTCTTAAACTGTTGTGAGGTGGAGCTCTTTAGTCATCAGGCCTAAAAAGATCATTCTCAGATCCACCAAAAGACATTTATTTGCAAATAAAAGAGCAATTTATTTAAGACACAATTAACACATATGAAGTCTTTATTCAACATACAAATAACAGTTATATGTACAACAGTTTGAATTCTTTTTTTCTTCACAAACACTCATTGAATTTTCCTTCACCAAACAAACAATGCTGCTTTGTTCATAAATGTGAAAGACAGACGTAAATACAGTAAACACAGGTTTACCTTTTAATACCCTAAATAACTTCACAGACAAGGTGGTATGTAAATTACATTTGAATATGTACAATGGGGTCCAAAAGACTGAGACCACTTTCCCACTGACTTGAATGGTAAAGTGGTCTTTCATCTTTCTTTTAGTCTGAATGACCCATAGCCAAAAGAATTTTTTTTCACCAAACAAAAAGGCAAAGTGTGGTTTCACAAAGTTTACAGCTCTCCTACAAGGTTCACAGAGGACTGTAGTCCAACGCGTAGGATTAAAACTGCCAGAGTGATCTGTTAACTTCCCACTGAGGGCAGCTGAGCTGCACGCAGCTGGTTTACGTCACCTCTGATCCAAACATGGAAAAAACATAACAGCAGCTACTTTTTAAAGTTGGCAAATGTGGTTAAACAACTTTATGGAACTCACATTAAACTGTAATAGTGCTATTCAGTACACATGCATGTGATTTAACACAAGTAGTTTCTTCCCCAATAAGACCAATTACTAAGAAATAAAATGTTGGTCTCAGAGTGTTTTGGTGCTACTGAGCAGTGTTTCAAACACATTTGTCTTCAGACTAACAAAGAAAAAACACTATTGCAGCTGCTAGAGAACATCTGGGAAAAAATACTTAAATTGCACATCATCTTCTCCAAACTCTCAAAAAAGAAAAAACTCATCACAGGAAGTATACTTTTCCATTATAAAATACCAGTGTTGCAACTTTCACTTGACTCAGAACTGCCACCAAAACCACAATACATTTTTAATGGGAACCAACTGACAGCAATGTGAGACTTTAAAAATAAAAAGGCCACGACTGACACACAGCAGAAAAAAGGAAAGTTTGAGTGAAAAAGGCTCATCTGGAATATGGCAAATTTTATCACTTTATTTCAGCTTTTAGGCTCCAACTGCACTGAGATTTTGGCTTTCAGCTCACTTTACAGCAAAAACTCCTCCATCCTCTGGAGTTTCAACACATTTCAAATCCCCTGACTCTCACTTTGACTTGCTCAAAAAATGAAGGACGAAAAAGCGACCAGTGTTTTGAGACAGCTGGTTATCAAGGCAAAAACAGTACAGTAATTAGCTTACTTATCTATATTGTAAAAATATGACTCTGCAAATATCAATTACAGTTGACTGTAAGCTGTGCTTCAGCCCCATCCATGGTGTGTAATTTATATACCGCTCCATAAATCAGTCATTATTTTTTTCCACCACAAACAAATGACTTTGACCACAGAATTACAAAGAATTACAACATCCAGGAGGCCAAGACTGCCGTGATGAAAGGTGAGTACAAAGTTTGGTCGGTGACTTTCTGGTCCAGTCCAAGGACAAACTTTTTCATCACACACCTGTTTTTCTAAACTCCAGGTTACTGCCAACCACACAAAATAGACGCACCATAAGGAAAATTATATAAATTAGGACAGTACCAAGGAAAAAGCAAAAGACATAGTGTGACAGTTTTAAAGTGCTTCTGTTAAAATACACACACAAACAGACATGAAACAAAAAGGCCTCTAAAGAAAGGCAAAAACCTGACGATTAGGTCACATTATCTGTCTGAGAGGACAACCTCTTTTCTGCGTCATGTAAAGGAGAGAGAGGAAACTGTTGTAGGAAGCTCTGCTGCAGGAGGCCCCATGTCTTCAGGTCCTCCTCTGTGAAAGGGAGAAACTTTAGGATACTGTTCTCAATCTCCTCTACATACTCGTGCTGCACTTCTGACAAGTAGCTCGATGAAATGCAGGAACAGTTATCAGAGCTGTTCTGCAGTAATGTCACACTGTGCTGACTCACGTTATTGTCATTTAACATGATGTCATCGTCCTGATCAATTCCATGTCTGCCGTGCTGACTCCCGTCACCATCTGACAATACGTGGTTGCGCTGAACATTTCCACGTCTGCTTTGCTGATTGTAATTTTCACTCGATGCTGTCTCATTGATTGTTTTGGCTTCACTTGTGGTCCTGACAGGCTTCAAGCAGGCCTTGGTGTTTGTCAGGATCTCCATGGGAACAAAGTTGCTCTGCGTGAGTTGACTGAGTGGCACCGACTCTGACATCAACATTTCTTCAGAGACGGTCTGGACGATGTTGAGGCTCCACAGGTCTCCTGCCCCTCCTCTGTTTTTGTTTGGGGTGAGTTTCTTGCTGAGGTCGATAAGGATAGAGTCAGATTCTTTTCCGCTGCTTTCTGTGTCCATCTCCTCCTCAGAGGCATCCTGCTCCAGGGACTCTGCCTCCCAGGCTTCTTCACATGACTTCATGGATGCCCTGACTGGAGACTCAAACACCACCCCTTTGGGAGCAATAGGTTGAAAATGTCTGCGTCGAAGGCTGGTGAATGCTGATGAGCTGAGCTGGCTCTCGGGCTGCCTCAACATGTAGTGTCGCACTGACTCGGGCACCAGGATTTCATGGCGCTTTTTGCTGGGCAGTAAGGCGGTGAGGCTTCCAGGAACGCATTTTCCTACGATGGGTACCAGGGAGGTAGGTTTGAGTGCAGAGACAAAATCCTCCAGCTCTTGGTAAGAGGAGTGGTCTGAGTAGGGAACCACATGGACGTTGGGGTGGAAGGAGACCAGCGGTCTGCTGGTAGGCAAGATGGCTAAAGTGGGTTGTTCCTTGTTCCACTGGTTCAAAGCGGCAGAACAAATCTCTGACTGCGCCACGACTCGGATGCGGCCGGCTCCCGGGTCAGTTGTGAAGACGTCAGGCAGCTCAAGGGCTTTGAGGGTCTCCATTCTCTCAAAGCTCACCTCGATCCAGGTTTTAAACTCCATCGCCAGCTCCAGCAGCAGGGACTCCTTACCCAGTGCATACAGACCTGCAAGGCAGCACATGAGAGTGTTAAATTCTGACTCAGCAGTTTCAACGACAACACACATGACCACAATGTAAGACAAAATAAATAAAAGATATTAAGTTTTAAATAAGATTACTGACAAAAGTTGCAGACAACAGAAAGCCAGCTATTAACATGTTGCTGAGATGAAGTACATAAAGCACGTAAAGCATGTTTTGAAAAGTCTATGCAAAATTACCTATGACAACATTGTGGTTGGGATGGCTGCGGATGATCTCTTTGATTTGTTGAGTGGCTCGCTGTCTGGAGGGTAGGCTGCGGTTGGGGTCACAGTTGGTGTTGTCCAGGTACAGGACATCTATAGTGGTGTTTGTCCTCAGGCACGGCTCACGCAGCATCGAGGGAGAATATCTGAAGTCACCTGAAATTAAGAATGTGTCCACGCCACACCATGACATTGTACTCTATATAGTAGCTGTACATATTTTAATATCATGTGATAAAGCAAAAGTAAATTACATAATATTTCCTAAATCCTAGACACTGACCAGTGTACAGTATAGAGCCAAAGTAGCCTTCAAAGAGAAACATGACAGCTCCTGGACAGTGGTTGGCATCTATCAGTGTGACTGTCAGTGTCTCTTTGCCGATGTCATCCAGCGGGAGCAGGTGTTGCTCGGCCACTTCCAATGGATGGATCCACTGTTCTTTCACCTGAGCGGAAGTAGAAACAAGCAGAAAAACGTTAATATAACAACACATCTGCCATGTTCTAAACCACTTCAATCCCCAGTTTTCCTCTGAAACACACTCACACAAAGTTATGCAAACATACAGTATATTCTATATCTTCTTATTCATTATTGAAGCTACACACACAGCAAATTTGACTTGTATAAATCAGTGGAGAAACAAATGCAGATGCTTATATATGAACATGACGGGTCACTGAAGATGTTCCATTTACTGTCATGTATGACACAGAAAAGGCTTCAAATCCTCACATTTGAGAAGCTTCAGCCAGCAAATATTTTGTTTTCACTTGGACTAATTAATTAATCGACTAATTGTTGCACTATAAACAGATATGAACACTTTAAATGCAAAATCTCATTCAGTAGTAGCTCTATATAACAATCATTGCCTTATGAAGCCAGGAACTAAGGTGGCCAGTTACTCTAATAACTCTACACAGCTCCCAGTTTCTCCATCACAACACACATAAACCAGTACTGAGCAAACTGTCCTGAGGAAGAGAAATAACGTGAAATCTTAATGTTAATTTAAACTGTCACGGCTGACCGTGAGACCCTCACCTGCAGCTTGAGTCTGAGCAGAGTGGCAGTGGTCGGGGAGCAGTAGATAGGTCTGTTGCTCCAGGTGGAGGTCAGACCCACCGTGTGGTCGCTGTGCATGTGGGACAGGAAGAACAGCCGGGTGCCAGGACACTTCCTCACCTGCCAGAAGTCCACCGCCAGCGGAGTGTGTGGGAGGACTTTCCCGTTGACTGACATTGTGTTCACTGGATGTCAACAAGTGAGCTGCTAACCGGCGCCAGACTGACGGTAACTTTACCGCTATTTATCTGTATGTGAACGTTATTTAGACCCGCTGAAGTGTGGAAATAACATGTGAATTTAAGTTTGTTCCAGTATACACGACACAGATCAAAATACTGCCTTGCTGACAACTTAGTGTGACGTTGGCGATAAAAAGAAAAGACGCTCCGTGTAGCTAACTTGCATTAACGTTAAAGGGGACGTTGCTAAACATAATGTGGCTAGCTTTAGTTAGCAATAACCCGCCATTTGTTGCTTAGCGACGCCATTCATTTGCGTTGTGAACATCTTCAGTTCAACCGTCGGCATCACAAACATCTGGCCAGTCGTTACATGTTACAGCTTACATTATAGACATTATAGACCCGCCATTTCTGTTTTCAATTTGTTATTCAACGCCTCTTCCTGGTTCTTTTTCTTCTTCTTCGCGTTTATTGCAGTGTTTGTGTTACGTTACTGCACTACTGCCACCGGGAGGTCAAATGCATGTCTATTTTTCCTCTGACTTAATTGTGCTCCGTATCGATTAATCTGTCGATAAAAAGGCAGAAAATGGTGATAAATCTCTATCACCGTTTCCCAGAGCCCGATGTGACGTCATCAAATGTCTAATTCTGTCCACAACCCAAAGAGGACTAAAGAAACCAGAAAATATTCACATGTGGGAAGCTGGAATTTAAAGATTTTTTTTTTTAAATGACTCAAAACGATTAATCAATTATCAAAATAGCTGGCGATTAATTTAATAGTTGGCATTTGATTGATTACTTGATTATTTGTTGCGGCTCTACTAATATCTTACGGTGATCAAGCTGTTATTTCTAAAGCCAGGGCCTGAAAAGTTTGGAATGACAAAAATTAAAATATTGTATTATAAATGTTTATTATATTATGTAAATATATTATGAATATATTTATATTTAATAAATAAATAAATATATTTTATAATACATTTAAATTTTCTTTTTTCCTGTCTGAAAAGATATTTTAAAAAACGTGTTGCATGTTGCATTTTTAAATGCAAACAGCAAACCTACCAACAGGCCTATCTTAGCAATTAATAATAAACAAAATGCTACATGTGGCTCTCTATAAGGTTGACTTTGTGGATCCACAAAAAGTTTGCTGAATTAAAAATGTACCAGATATACAGGATTTCTCTGAAACTGACAGAATTGTGTTCTTTTCTCCATAAGATGGCGCCAAGAGAGAGGAAACAACTGTGTATGATAATTGGGATTTTGGGAAAAAGACAATGAGCCTACAGAACATTTATCTGTTAACTAATAACAGACTAATAATCTGACAGATTCTGGAAGGATGTAGAAGGTATTTTGTCAAGTTAAATATGTATGTATTTCATGCTCATTCTAATTTACCCTGTAAATTAAAAAACAAACAAACACTTTAATTGTAAAGTCTACTATACACTATTAATTTTTTTCATCCACTGGAAGACGTAAAAAATGTATTGAATCTTCTAACAGGCTTATTCTTCCTCTATGACAGAGAATAAACTAAAAGCAATGTAATGTATAAATGTATAAAATCGAGCGGATCAGATTATAATGATTTGATGGATTACTTCCTCTCTAAAACACAGGCTGACTCATCTGTCATGATGCATTAATGAAAAAAAATATAATCCTGCATTTAACAGTCACACCCAACTATTTGTAATATTTGTAAATTATTTTTCAGTATAGTGGTGGGGGGGGGGGGGGGGGTTGGGGGGTACTACTAAATGGAGGTGTTGCTATGGTGACAGCGACCCACAGTACCCTCCCCTTGCGTTTGCACACCGCTCACTTTTCAGGATTATACCTGGGATTGCTGAACATTCTTCCCTTATCACACAGCGTGTATCCTCTCCTCTTTCCCAGAAGCACATTAATCATACTCTGCTTTACAGTTAATTATCTGACTCACACACACACACACACACACACAGACACACACACACTGTTACTATCCCCATCTTATGTTTTGAGATAAGTCACACAGCTGGGTGCCCTTTACATTAGTGCATGCTGCAGGGGGCAGCTTTATACAGCCGAGAGACAAGTCAGCAAGTAATTAATTACAATTTTACTGCTTGAGTTGATTTTTAGATTATGATACTTCACAGTATTTTAAAAACTAATTTCCCTTATTTATGATTAATTTTTTGTTATTGGAACATAAGTTTATCTGCACATCTTTTCCTTTTTTGCATTGCGTGAGTAGTGAGCACAGTCACATCTGGCACATGTAGTAAAAAAAGACACGTGCAGTTAGTATAGTACAGTGGCAGTGCTTCAACTTGAGGAGAATATTGATCCAATGAATATTAATATACATCCATGACACCAGGCTCATGCTATATGACAGGTTTTGAGATGATCCAGATGAACAGTAATACAGCCAGGAAGAAATACCACATATAGGGTGTCATTTCTCATTCAACAACACCCTCACAAATGTTGGTTTAGGTTTATTGACAACACACTAATTTATTATATAATACAACATATCAGACTTTGTCAGGGATAGATTGATAAAGTCCTGGATTTATTTCCATATTTGTCCCTTGTGTGTTCACAGTCTAAATGATTGAACATCCTCATTAACACATCTGAGCCCCAGCACATATTTTTTTAAACCAGTATTTATGCACTTATATATACAAAATCACAGGTTCACTAGATAAGAATATAAGCAGGGTGATAAGAATAAAAGAAAAACAGATGCACTGTTTACATGCGTCAAGCCAAAGGTTGCTGAGGTCAGGAGGATGAGTAGTCTTCTGTCATGTTGTTATGCAGAGAAAAACAAAAGCGCTGTCAGACAGCAGCAGTAAAGCTACGAAGGCAGATGGCGGCAGTCAGTGATCTGCTCCAATGTTATTAACTGCAATGCTTTAAATCCTCCATATAAACTTTTACTGACCTCAGTTTGCCAATTTGACCTTTTCAAACTTTCTTCTGTGCTATAGACTAGAACTTTAAACTAGTCATAAGCACTGCAGGTGTAACATTGTCTGATGTTCTCAGCAGTGGCATTGATGATTACATTAAATTTGGTGACTCCCACATTGTCCCGTAGATTCTAAAAATGGTCCCATCTGATGCTTTCTCCGAGCTCTCTTATCTCTTGCATCTCTCTTTATCGATCCTGCATAAATTATGAGCAACGTGCACTATCTCCATTGCCTCCATTCATCTGAGACGACACATTTGTACCGTCAGAGACGGTGGCAGCCTTATTTCTTATATCCCCCCAAGCATGATGCAGTGGTGTTGTACACACACACTCCTGCAGAGATATTTATGGACATGTGTGAGAAGCCCAAGATGTCCCTCAGGGGCTAAGAGCAAGTTGCCAGCTTAAACAAGCTGGTGAGAACACTTCTCATTTTGGCACGCACTCTCACTTCACTTCTCATTCCATCTGTCTTTGTCTGTTCATCTCTCTGTCACTCGCTCACTCCCTCCCTCTGTATTACTGTGTCTTTATTTTGTTTTCATGACTTCATCCCCTTCCACGCTGTCGTCTCCGCTAGGAATTTCATGACCTCTCTTTTTGTGCTCTTGCTGTTTTTCATTTTGACACAACACCACAGTACAGCAGCGTGATTGCTGTCTAACCCTCTTTACAGCCAGTCTTGGTAACCACCACACTACTGTAACACCTTGTATCAGAGGTGTAGGAGCAGCTATTTTCTTGCCAGGCCTCAAGCCATGTCGCACCACAATATAACGCGGGTTACAAGTGCCATTTGATTCCCCCATTCATCTGGTTTGATGTGCTCAGTTCATTAGACTTTCAGGAGTGGGCTGAGTGGTGTGGCGTGCAGGCAGCCTGCTGAAGATCCCCCACGGACCAGTGGAGGGTGCAGTTTTAGGGATTGCATTATGCATAGCAGTGTGCTCATAGCTTGCTGTCACGGCAACGCTGCATACAGAGAAAAAAAATGACTCTAATTGTCTTCCTGCAGGGCTCCAAGTCATTTTAAATTTCTCTTGGTAGGACCCAGACATGGAGAAAATCATAGCAGAGCTCTCGTAGACTGTACGGTCCTAACAAGCATCATAAAAGCTGAATAAGGCTGGAGATATTCGTTAATTGTCTCTCCATGGGCGGAAGTCGGGCCCAAGCCAATTTATCCGTCGTATCAGTCTTTAATCAAAACAGATGTAACCTGTGTTCCTGAAGGGGAAAGTAAACATACTGATATTGATCCACAGCCTCAGAGGAGGGAATAACAGAATTAACTATATGAAAATTACACAAGAAACAGCCACGGATAAGTTTCTGACTCATCGATTGATGGTGTTGTTACTTAAATGTTAAAAATGTCACAAAAAATAATTTTGTTTGCACTGCACCCACATGCACAAGACTAAATACTCAAGAGTGGTTGAAGGTCGGCTGTGTAAAGGTGATTTAAGCAAGTTTCTTGTGCTGTATTGAATTTGTGTAGTGCTGTGTTTAATAATTTAATTCTGGCAAAGGCATAACTAATATTCATACCCTGAGCAATGGGTAAAAAGCTTTTGTGCGAAAGCAGATTTTAGTTAAGCCCCGAGATTTGTTTCAGTTTTGCTGAAGCAGACAGATTTGTTTGTGGGCTTTACTGCACAGAGAGATCTTCCTGTCGTCCCTCACATGACAACTAGCTGACAACTCCTCACAAACGTCCTATCAACAACGAGAACATCCAGCTGTGTATCCTTTCTATTTCCAGGTGAGCGAGGACAGATGTGATCACCCAGCGATCAGATTTATATACATTGCCTCAATCTGTGCATGTAACACGTTTTGCATGACTGGTTTCCTGCAGTGATGACATATTTTCGATCGCTCTCCTGTCAGTTCTGTTGACTCTCTTCCATTACTCTTCTCATGTAGATCACAACAAGATTTCACAGAAGCAGTCTAGCGTTTATATTAAATTGTCCCTCGGACACACAGAGGAAGAAGAAAGAGGACTTAAGCATTAAGAAGCTTTTCAGAAACTCTTCTTCGTTACACAACAAAGAACTAGTATTGTAGGTGCATTACTGAAATGGCCCAGAGATTTGATCATGAAAATCTGCTGTAAAAGCATCATTCATGTCAGCCATGAAAATGGGTTGTGAGTAGTTTCAAGTCTGCTGCTACAGCCTTGAGCGAAAGTACAAAATGGGTGAAGGAAAAGGCTATATTCGAGTGAAGCATGACTCCACTGCGCTTATGGCGAGTCTTCATGTGGGGTTATGTCAAAGAAAATGAGTCTCTGAGTGGAAATTCAATAATTCACAGTTTATATGATTCCAATTCATCAGATGTGATCACAGTAATTTTGCTTTTAATTTCTACAGATGTCACAGATAAAAGAAGTGCTAATGCGTGCCAAGGGTGCCCCCCACACTAAACCGTAATAAAAGACATGATGCATTATTGATCATAAGGCTCCAAAGAACATGTACTCACAGGACTGCAATATGCTTCAATGTATCAATGTGCATGACAAATTAAGCTTTTGCTCATGATTTAACAAAGTGGTCCCCATGTGCATAATGCATGTATGGAACAGGATAGCAAAGAGATGGATGTACTGCGGAGGATCTGTTCGATTGTTTCACAGCACTGTTACCACACCCACGATGCTGCAAGAAAACTTCAAAGGATAATTCCAATATTTTTCAACCTGGACCCTATTTTTCCATCATCTGGGGTCTAAGTGTCTAACAGGAACAAACATTTTTGGAATTGGTCCAGTATTGAGCGAGATCGCTTCAGCCAGCAGCTGCGAAACAGGTTGCAATCTAATCCTTGGGGCCAATTGCGTTCCTCAAAGTACATCCACTAAATTGATTGTTTTTTGACGTACTTTGAAGGGTGCAATTGCCCCCAAGGATTACATTGCATCCCCTTTCACGGCTGCCGTCTGAAATGAGTTAGTCACTTAGACTCCAAATGATGGGAAAATAGGATCCAGGTTGAAAAATACCAGAATCACCACTTAACTTTAGCGGCCTCCCCCTTCGTTTCACACACTCTCTGTTATATTGCCCGATGGGAATAGGCTGGAGAAATGTTCTGCTGTTATTGTGGGTGACTGTGGACGTGTGGTGTGTTTTGTTGGTGAGTTGCTGACAGCAGCCTTGAAGGGGTTGGCACTGAGCAGCTGCAGAAAAATGGGGGTAACCTTGTTTGGGTCTATTACAGTCTGGATGGTAAGGCAGACAAACGCCAGAATAACATTTTGCCTCTCTGCTAATGAGGCACCAGGACATGCACACACACACACACAGACACAGACACACGCGCACGCACACACACACAGCAGGCCTGAAGCCCAGTCTGAGTGTATTAAGTTGATGTGAGTATCCCCAGTGAGATTAGTCTACAGTTTATTAACAGGGCAAAACAGCAGGTTGGTGAAAATCCAGGTATCGAGATGTCAATATGTACATGGCTGTGGGTAACAGCTCCTCATTAGCTGGCTCATTATAAACACTATGTGGCAACACGGTCGCTCTAGTGGATACTCCCATGTACCTGCAACAGATTAATTTACAGTAAATTGAACGGTAGCTTTACTCTCATGGACCTACGATCAATACACTGTCTCTGCAGTATTAACTTACTGTATAAAAGCATGTACAAGATCATTTTTATTTCTTATATAATCAATAAAAGAACATTTTATAGCTACAAAGAGCTGTGAAGGTACAGGATGTTTAAGTTGTCACCAGACCTTGAGGCTCCTGAGATTCGCAGCCTTTCATTCCAAATGTCCTGCAACAGTAGCGAGCAGTTTGACCTTTGTCTGCAGGGTTTGCAATCTCTTAAAAGCAAAGTTAAGTCAGTAAATATAAAATATGAGATTGTCAGTACCACTCACTTTGATAGCAGTTTAACTCTTCTCCCCCTCCCTACCCCTCAGGATTAGGCAGCTTAGCATATTTGCACAGAGAGACAGTGAAAGAGAACAAGTGTGCAAGTCAGATACGGATTAAAGGATTGATTCACAATTTTTCAAGACAGTTTTAAAACTGTTTGCTTGCTGTAATCATTCCTCCTGTTCATACTGACCATTATGGTGAATACATTGTAAGTGATGGGGGAAAAATCCACAGTCCTCATTTTGAGCAAAAATTTATTGAAAGGTTTATCTGAACATAAAATGAGGCTTCAGCCATCTGAATTAATCAAATAAAGTGGATATCTTCCACAGTTACAGTCTTTTTAGTTTAAGATTCCCTCTTTGTGTTGCGACAGACAGTGTTTTCCTTTTCATCTGTAGTGGATGGATTGGGACAAAAAGAGGGAATTTCAAACTAAAAAGACGGTTACTGAAAGATATTGACTTGATCTGACTAATTTGAATTCACATAAATGTTTAAATATATTTTTGTACGGGAGAAGAGCTGTGGATGTTGTCATCACTGTATGGACAGGAGGAATGATTAAAGCAAGAAAAACATGCCAGTGTTCATTTGGGCACCTGACTACTGTTTTAGGACAGAGTTGAACTGTGAACCTATCCTTTAAGTCAGAGTATGTATCATTCACTCTGTCTCAATCGAAGTTGAAAAAATAGAAGTTTCTGTCTTCAGTCAAGTTATGAATGTTGGCAGTTGTCATTGCATTAGTGCTGCAGCTTCTTAAAGGATAAGTGGCTGTATTTTAGGTGATGAGAGAAGGCAGTGGGCAATCTAAAATGACTGATGGCACATATAAAAGATTTCCTCTCAGTTGGATTTTTGGCTAACCCACTTTTTGGTCCGTTATCATTTACAAAACTGTGGATTCACACAGTGCAACAGAAAATGGTTGTTACTCGCTGAAATTATTCATGCAGCTCCAGCTGGGCTGACATGAAAGACACTTTTATGGCATCTCTCCCTGTCTTTTTTCCCAGGATGATGCTATTCTTGCTCTCATTGTTGTTTCAGATTCCTGTCTGTTGTCTTTTCCAACCTCAACCTTTTCATCTGGCTTCACAGCTTTTTTGGCTCTAAGACTAACACAATTTCCATTTTTAATATTCTCACACCCTAAAATATAATAAGTCAATTTTATTTGTATAACCCAATATCAAAATACCAAAAATATAATATACAACACATTATATTTACAATCTCATCGTACAGTAATAGTGTTTGTACTAATTGAGTCGATGAAAACACAAGTAAAGTGTGTTTTATTCTATAGGCTCAAAGGCTTTATTGCCTTGTGTGTTTGAAATATGCACCAATACAGTTTGGCACAGTGGGAGTATATCAAATTCACAGAAAATTCACAACACATAACAATGTATTTTTCTACAGTACTTTGATTAGTAAATCAGAGGAACTGAATAAATATATAATTTTCTGTTCTGAGGATTATATTTAAGCATAACACATGTATCTTCAGAACTTATCTGTTGAATTTTGTTTATTTCATTACTTCCATGTTAAATGTTCTGCTGAAAATTACTTTGGTAAAATTAAAAGTGCCCATAGTTGACGTGATTTGCATACATTTTAAAAGAGCCAGATGTGCGCACATAAAAAAAATAAAGGAAAATGTTCAGGTAAACATCTTAGAGTGCCTCCACCTCAGAGAGGGGAGTGCATGAAAAATGCTCTTTTATCTCATCTCTCTGCCACTTCCTGTGTCCCTGCCAGATGCCAATATTTAATGCTTATGGATGGCCTGCTCAGCATCAATTACAGCCAGTGTAAACTGAGGTGAATCTGTGCACGTGTTAGGGCTCCATGGAGGACTGAGACGGCTGATTCAACAGTTTTAAAGGTCATACAGGGAGGTCTTCATCAGACACATATGGGGGCAGGGGAAGTAAATTAGAATGGACTGTAGCTCCCATGTACAAGTACAGGACACACTTAATATACATGACTGCAGTTGTCTCGTTAAAGCTGAATCAGATATATAGTGATTTGTTTATTGGGTACATCTGTTAAATAGATGCAATCAAATACAAAAGCACTGCAACAAATCCTGTCCTATTGTTAAGCTGATAATGTTCAGACTTTGCGGTCACTTTTAAAACTCTGGTGGTGATGTCGTGCTGGATTGCACTCTACTGACGGGTGTTTCTAATTTATTTAATGTTTATTGGTGTTGACCAATACCACATACCACAGCATTTATAACCAAGGCTAGTTTACAACCCCTATCTACTATTCTGCCCCCCTTACTGTAAGTACTGTATGTAAATCCAGACCAGAAACTTGGAGACCAGTTTAAGGAATTTGACATCCTGCCCACTGGTCAGTGATACAGGTTTCCAAAAATTAGGTGCAACAGGTTCAAGTTTTCATTAATCTCGTGTGCAATAAGTGCTCTTATTTCTAACATATTATAAATTGACTCTTGATTCCTCACACAGCTTATTTTTCTTATCTTTATTCTTCATGTTGCTGTTTTCTTTGCTTTTAACATACATCGTTATTGTCTGTATTGTGTGTACAGAACCGACACTTTTGAAGTCTTTTATTGTCTTGTTGTGTTTTTATACTGTTAATGTTTTTTGAAGAGGCCTTTCTACAAAAAGACTTTACTCTGGTGGGTCAATAAATATCTGAACTAAACTGAGAGGTGAACAAAACATTAGAAACACCTGCAGGCTAATACAACACCACTGAAAAATGGCTATAGAGTTGAATCAACTCCTTTCTGATGTGTTGTCAACCAAAACAGAACATTACAAGCTTCACAAACAAAGTTTGACAATGACTATTAGACTATGTATCTAATAGGTTGGTAAGTCAGTGTGTGTTATTCATATAAACTTAAAGGATACGGCTGGTTTCTGCCTTACACAGAACTACTCTTTGGAGACTGAAAACGTGATCACTGTTATTAGTCTTCGGAGCCATTTCTAAACAAAGTAACGTGACCATAATCGTCGTGGTGAAGACACATGTCACCCAGTGCAGCAGTGTGGTTCATTGACTGTTTTCAATAGTTTCTAAACAACAACGGAAGTCTACAGCACAGAGGAATAAGATATATCAGGCTTTGGATAAACACACAATACTTGTAAGGAGGATCAATTCATTGTTGGTTTGGCTCTGCACAGATTTGTTGACAGTTAGAGAAATATAGAAGATTTCCAGACATATCCTTTTAAGGTATGAATCAAAGGTGAAACAAATTGCTGTTGTCTCGCATGACTAAGACGACTGCAGACGCTCCCTCTGAAGTCTAAAAGCACAGAGCTGCACATTTATACAGAAGAATGATTTCCAATAATGAAGCTAAACAGCAAACCTCCATTCGTCTTCATTACCTCTTGTCTTGTTTAACAGACTTCAAAGACTTAAAAAATCCACTGAGACAGTGCAGCACTCAGCGCTGCGATACCATGACAGCAGACCACACAGGTCAAATAGACAGTGAAGCCAACTGTAACTCCAATGCATTTATTTATTAGGATGACAAAGCAACGTTTTGACACAGCAGGCTGTCTCAGTCAGTGTTTACAAAAGGAATTTCACAGGTCATATACAGTATATACAGATTACAACTAATCAGGAGGCCACTTAAGTCATTAAGTGTAACAGAAATATTGGATTTAGAATCACATAATAGACTCATAAAACAGAACAGAATAGAAACAGGAGCGATCACAGATAAATACAGAGAACAACCATACAGCTACGAAGGAAAGAATACATTTATTACCAACACAAATAGTAAAAAAAACACATTGCAGAACATTATTTGATTGGATTGAAGCTGAGTTATGAAACACTGCTGTTACCTCACATTAACTGCTCAGGCACAGCAGTATCTTGAGTTGTGTTTACTCAGTAGGAGGCAGTGAATTCTTTGCATCTCGTTACACAAGGAAGAAATGCAGATTTCCATTCTCTCCACTGAGATCGAAAACATTTGGATCCACATTCATCTCACCCCATCTGTTGTGTCAGCTGGCCTTCAGATAAACACTCTCTGTCAGTTTGATGGTCTTTTAAGTTTCATCTCATGTACAGTGAGTGAAATATTAATACCTTCAGAAGCCCCCAGAGAGTTGAGGTCTTACACAGGTCTCAAAGTGTTAACAAAAGATGTTTGCTATTCACTGGGGACTGCAGCAAAGAGCAGCTAGATTACAGAAATAGCAGCTAACGTGCTTTGGAGCTCACTTTATCAGAGCCAATGGAGCACTTCTTCTTGAGTTTTTAAATTGCTATTCCTAAATAGACCGGTTATGATAAATTGATCTGCTGTTTTGATTTTTGCTGCTATTGAATATGAAGCATCCTCAGCAGTGATGACAGGACAAGTAGGGCCCACAGCTCCATCATTTGCCAGACTATGGCGCCCAGTGTCATCAGAGGAAACTGCTCAGTTATGACTGAATGGTTTTGCACACACTGAGCCAGACAGGCAAAGTCAAACTATCATAAAAATATTTTCCAAGCAGATTCTCTTTTCCAGTATGCAGCATTTTTCTAACAGCGAAATAAGCAGCCAATCTAGATCTGCTGCCAGTGCATCTGTGTTAGCTGCGTCTATCTCATTGTCAGCAGACAGCAGCGTTCTCATTACCATTTTATGAAGCCCAGTTGGCTGAGAGTGTTTGGCAGAGTGCTGTACGCCTAGAACTCTGTTGGAGTGAATTAACTTAAAACAGGATTCAGACATTTGCCCTAGATATTTTTAGTATCTTCTCAGGCTGAGGCTGCAGGGACTGAATGTCCAGAGCACCGAGAGTAAAGGCAAAATCTGTGCTGGGACTTTTCCTGCAGAGCTGATAACAGCTCTGGATCGAGAAGTCTGTAGATCCTTTTACTTTTTCTCTATTGCACTTCTCTCTCTCAGGTACATCAATTCGAGGTGAGCCAAATCTACATTCACAACATCTGGTTCTCTAATCTGCAGGATATCGCCACGGCAAAAAAAAGACTTCAAAAGTTTCTATTGATTGCAGCAGAAAGAATCAAAACAAGTGTGACGCTGAAGCCAATTTTAAATGCAGCAGCCTGGCATTTCTCCCTTGTTAAAACTGAATTACTGGAAGGAACAATATTTTTTTAATAAGACAAGTGAGTTCCACAAGTCCTGGGGTGCAGCTGTGGAGCAGCGCATTATAATCTTTGGGTTGTTGCCAAGAGTTTTGATTATCATGTTGTTTACTTGGATGACTTACTCACAACACCAAGAGAAAAAAACATGCTTGAAAACTCAGCACGTCAGCACTTTTGAAGGGCCGCTATCTCTGTGTCCACGTATGTCGGAGGATTGTTTGACATTCACTGAGCCAGTTGTTATGCAGACAGATAGGTTGAGAGTCGTGTGCAAACATGAGTAGTAGAAGAGACGCTTTTTAGGAAACCGTGCTGAGGCATCATTTTCAAACATGACTCATTGTTAAGTGTGAAGATGTAGAGCAAGAATCCTTCAGATCTTACTACTTACTATTCTCTTTCAGTCAAATCATACCTCACATTTTGTCAAAGATAGTTCTTTGTGTCTGGAAAAAGTCAGAGGCAGTCGCTAACAGGATACTGCGCAAAACTCCCACATTCCCCAGTCTACAGTCACAACATCTGACTCATTAAGAAGTGCTTGTGCAATTAATGTCACAGAAGAGAGCGAACCCACAAGGGAGGACTGCAATCGTGCTTAATCAGAAATCTGCTTTAGCTTTAATGTTTTCCTTAAAGCCACATTTTCTAAGTGTGAGTAAGAGCCAGAGGGGAGCAGATAGATAGCAGAAACAGACTGATGTTCCTTTTTTTCTTTTTCTTTCTTCACTATTCATATCTTTTCCCTCACCAATATTAAGATCAGTTTGGAGCCATTTTACCTCTGTGGCTGGAGATGGAAGTCTCTTTATAACCTTGAATATCCCTTTCATTTTGGTGCATCAGATTCTTATACTGTTGTCGAACAGCCCGCTGCCAGCTATTGATTGCAGGAATGAGAGATGCAATCCAATATTCAATATCCTCCTTCTGTCATGCCAGGCTGCCATGTTGACGGTAGACTATTTTGAGAGCAGCGTGAGTGAGCATTCATTATTCATGTGATCAAGAGCACTTGCTGTATATATGTATTTTATGTATATAGATTCTTCATGTTCTTAGCTGTGCAGCTTGTGTTGTGTGTGATTTCATATCAGCCAGTTCAAGAAACAATAATTATTATTGTATAAGGCATAGAAAATATATTAGACTCGAACTCAACGTAATTCTTACTTTCTCTTGCTATTTTGCTGACAGTATGAGATTCCCCTGCGGAAAATTTTCAACTGAGCTCAGTAACTTTTCCAACCACCTCGGATAACCTGCACAGGTGAAAAGAGCTGCAGAAAGAGGTGATGACATGCCATCAGCCCTGAGATGTCTCCATGACTCAGGAGAGAGAGAGGCGTCTACATTGTTACACAAGGTTCCTCGGGGTTACTGAGACAAGCGCTCCTCAGAGTGAGCCAGGTGACTCTCAGAGCTGTTAGTGATGGAGCTGAGGCAGGAAACTCTCTGAGGAATAAGGCTGCTTGTTACACCTGCCACCATGTCAGGGTTGGAAATGTTAGCGTATGCCATCTAACCGTATTAGCAAGTGACATTACATTATGGGCAAATGTTGGCAGAGGAGAAATTAAAACACACACACACAGTATTGTAGCGTACAAAATAATGTGGCAATTTTAAATGGAAACATTTCCAAAGACACGGTGAGTAAATTCCACCATCACCATTAAATTGGTGTAATGGCATGTCAGGGATTAGCTGTCACATTCATAGTTCAGCTAAGTGTCATTCCTGATTGTATTCTGATTGAAATGGCACTTAGCCTCCTGTTGAGAGCACCCCAGAGCTTTACATTACAGCCCTCATCTAATTGACAGCGCCCTCGTGTCAGTGTGAGTGTAATGCTTATGCTGTGGTAGCAGCAGGTGAAATATAAAACACAGAGTTACAGGAGTGTAAAAATGTGTGTCTGTGGGTGGCTTGTGTGGGAGGCAGGGTACTGTATGTAGTATTAGTGCAGAAATCAAAAGTCAGTGCTAAAAGAAAAGAAAGAAGGGGCAGTGAAGTGGTGATCTGAAGCAGAGTGATGAAACATTTGAGAAAAATCATATAGCTGGGCAGGCGAAGTGAGAAAAGAAGTTGGCATGTTAGAGAGATAGCGGAGCATGAAAGAAGAACCTCTGTGAAAAAATAAACAGGATGTGGAGTTCAATAGTGTGATAAAAAGAGACTGTACGACTGGATGGCAAGGGAAATCTTCACCATGCTAAATCTTAAATTCAACTGGGCTGGCTGTCAGCACAGAGCTGCGATGACTTGAAGACAGGCGTGACCTGTGATTGGTCTCGGTGGGAGAGTGGGGCTGAGATTGAGGCTGTGGCCTGGGCCGTGAAACGCCTCAGCAAAAGACAGACACTTTGTTTGAGCAGAACTGGTCCTGTTAGAAACAGAGAATGATAGAGAGAGATAGAGCATGAGAGTGACAGGAGGGATAAAATATTCATTTCAAACCCACCTCTCTCCGCTGAGATACAGAGCTTCGTTTTTAAAAAGAGCTTTACTCTCTCTACCACTCGTCCCCATCTTTCAGTTTTCCTTAAAAAGTTTTCCATTAAGAGAACTTGCACTTTCAGCTGTCCAGCTCATCTATAATTTAGGAGGTTTGTCCCGTGGAGCTGCTCACTTTAGAGCATTTGTGTGCTCTCTCTGGTCTCTTTGTCTGTGGTACAACCAGCTGTAGGCCTGCTGTGTGCTGGTGATTTGATTTTAGATCAAGTGTTTCCTCTAGTGCTCTGTGGTGGAGTGTCTAATTAACTCAATTTCACCTTTGGGTATTGGAGTCACCTCAGTGTTACGCAGAAGAGCAGTAGATTCTTGTAGAAACTCACGGAAAATGCAAAAGGCCCTCTCTAGAACCATCATTTGGTTTGTCCGTTCTGGGCTACTGTAGAAACATGGCGGGCAACATGGCGGGCTCCGTGGAAGAGGACCCACTCCCTATGTAGATATAAAGGGCTCATTCTAAGGTAACGAAAACACAGCGATTCTTCTTTTCAGGTGATTTTACACTTATTAAAACATACTTATGAATATTCTATTCCATTTATATCAAATCCGTTCACTAGATGTCACTAAATTCTACACACTGCACCTTTTAATTAAGGGTGGAAAATGTAGAATGAGAATCCTTTACTTCTTCCACACTAGAGCAACAAGCAAATCAATGTTTGCCCTTGGTGCGAATGGGTCAGTGCAGGTTAACAGACCTGAAATTCACAGCTCTGCCCACAACCATGGTTTAACAAACACTGCCTGGCATTGGTATGAAAGCCTGAACACAGCTTTTTTTTCCCCAGAATGCATCAGGCCTCCAAGCCATTAATTCTGCTCTGCCTTTGAATTAGTTGCTGCAATGTTGGTTTTAGCCACACTAGCAGTGCGACTCTTGGGGTATCAATGTTAGGCGGTCCACATCTTTGGACCAGAAAAGACATTTCTGAACTATTGGGTGGATTGCCATTGAATTTTATACAGACATTCATGGTCCTCAGACAAATGAATCCTACTGATGTGATCCCCTGACTTTTCCTCTAGCACCAGAGGGTAAAGTCTTTGCAGCAGACAAAAAAGTTTTTGTCTGCTGCAACATACTGTGTCTGCTATGTAAGTCACAGGAGAAAGTTTTACTTTATATTTTTAGCTTTAATTTGACTGAATACCGTTAGTTATGGAGATCCTGTTTCAATACAGCCAATCAAATCTTCCATAAAGCAGTAACGTTAGCTAGAGCAGATGGTCACACTGAGCCTGATAGCATCCTGCTACACAAGAGGTCTGAACAAGAACCCACATTATCTTTCCTGCTGAATTCTTTTTATCTAACTTACAAACATGAACACACATCTTGCCCTGCACCTTAGCTTGTTGAACAGGCTGCCAAAAGTGCACCGCTAACATCAGTCAGCAGGCTAGATAGCTAATTAGCTACTAAGCTGCAGCACATTAAATAGCATGTAAACATACTTGCAAATGTCACCTCAGCAATGCAGCGTGGTTGTTACTCTTCAATACCACTACTAACAACATAGTGTCCGCCCATGCCATGTAGCTACAGTGCAAGTTTGTTTACTTTGTCTCTTGTTCTCTTCTGTGTAACACCAGCACTACCAGCTGCTGTCAATCAAACCTGCCACTCCAGTCAGCTGAGACAAAAAAAAAGTATTTCTGATATTTCCTGATGAAGACCTTTTTTCTTTTAATAATATAAAACTATTAAAATATATTTTTTGACACTTTTTTGACTGCAAAAAGGGATGACTGAACTAATTTCAGTTGGACATTTTTGTTTTTTAGTGAAATACCTCAACAACTACTGGATGGATTCTGGTGATTTTTCATCCAGCATCATCATCAGGTCAAATTTTTAATTTGTCCAAAACTTTGGTTTATGACCAAATATCTGCTAATTGGTGCTAATTAGATAATGTACACATGCCAACACACTAAACTAAGATGATGAACATGGTGAACATTGAACCTGTTAAACATCAGCATATTAGCATTGTCAGTGGGAGCATGTTCTGACATCAGCAGTACAGCCTCACGGAGGTGCTATCATGGCCTTTATATTATCATCCTTAAAAATGAGATGGAACAATTTAGAGATGGAAATTTGAAAAGCAAGCCAAACCATATGAAACACTATTTAGCAGTGACACACAGGCAACCTGGATTTTCTGTGAACAGCAACAACCTGTATTAATCCATCATAAGTCTAGTATGGATGACCAAACATGGGGTTAAACGTGTGTTCACTATCTCATGTCACTGGATTTGTTTGTAAAAGGTTATGTACTGTTAGTCATCAGCATGCACAGAAGCAAGATCCCGATGTCCTGCCCTTGGGTAATGACCCGGACACTTCAGCGAATCCTTTAAAGAAAATTGATAGAAGACCTTGACCATGGCATGTATTATTCATGTGCATTTACAATGAAGTAATGAAGAGCACTTTTAAAACTAAATACAGTCACAACTTGAAAGCACAGCTTTGAATAAAGAATGCAATAATAGAACAGAGTAGGAAAAAAACACAGTAATGTGGCTTGAGAGAGTAAGAAATTGAATTATTTGGTCACTAGTGTAACAGTTTTAGCATTTTAATGCATTCTTGTCTAAACATTTTGTTTAAAAAGTGGGTATCAGTGGAGGATGTAAAGACTGAGACAGCTTATGTAGACTTGACCAGATCAAAGAATCTCAGCAGATACCTTAACAACACAGGGATTATCCAGATCCAAACATCATGACATCTGTGTGTGTGTATGTGTGTGTGTGTGTGTGTGTTAATCTGTGCCCTCATTTGTCAGTAAACCATACAACATGAATTCAGCTGAGACAATCTCATTCCTCCTCACGGGACACTGCTCAGTGTGCCACACCACAGAGAGTTTTGATAATAACAAAATATATGAAGGCAATATATAACACAGTGTGTCCTGGTTCATGCTGCATGCTTCCCATGAGATGAATGGGGAACTATAAATCATCTTTATTTTTCTCTGTTTGACAGAAGTATGGCTCCAAAATGACAATCATATAGAGATGGCCATCTGCATCATGTCGAGAGGTAGTTCAACAAATGGCAATCTGTCTGTAACGTGCCTCTAAAATGGACACCATTTGTTCTCTGTGGAGCATGAATGTGCTCCATAAATATCATGAGAATCTGATTATTTTAATATTTCTTGTGCACATACTGTGTGGAAAATCTGACCTGAAAATGGTGAAAAGATTAGGTGGTCAGCAAAAAACAGGAGGATTCATCCTCTGGACACAGTGAATATCCGTGAGAGTTTAATGACCGTCTGTCTGGTAGTTGATGAGTTGAACAACAGAAGCCCCTGTTTACTGTAATGCAATGTATTTGAACAGCCATACAGTAAATACTATCTTTGGATAAAATTACATACATGGAGAGACAAAACAGATTTCAGTATAATGCAATTAAATACTACAACAACACCACAAACTGGCTGCAAGAACAATTGAATTGAATCAACACCTCTCTGACACACTGTCAACAAAAAATGAAGATTAATAATTTCACAAAACTATTCATGTAGACATACTGTTTATCTGGTTATGAAGTACATAAAGTTGGATAATTGGGCATACGGTGAGTTAATTCTTTTGAGATTGTATGTAATTCATCATGTGATCTAACTAACTATATGTTAGCATGTTGCGATCATTATTGTCATATCTCAGCACTTCAGTCAGCCAATATATTCTTACAGTATAGTTATATTTTTCATGATCTTGTACAGAAATATGTTCAACTTGTATGAAATGTAAATTAATCTGCGTCAATGTTGACACAATCAGCAAGGTAAGGAAAGTACAGAAACTGAATAATAGTGTGTGTCATCATGCACATTAATTGTAGTAATAGTCCGTTCCAATTGCAGTCTTAAACAATGATCATAAGCTACTGTATGTGGGTGGAAAGGATAAAATCGATCTCTTCAAAACGTCATTATATGTAGGTGGACACTCTCACTCTGACTGTGTATCGTGAATTAGGAAACCGTAAACATAACACACTTTGCAGTGTACAGGATGCTTAGAGACGTCTGTATGCTTCAAGATAACACAGTGTCTAAAGGTTTATCAGATTACTATTTGCCCAAATTCTTTACCCATTTGTGTTGCCAGGACTTGTAGTTAATGATCTTTCAGCTACTGTGATATCATCAACATTAGTACATCTGCAAACTGCGCTCTGTATGCTGCTGCGTCCAGAAGGAAACGAGTGACCTTCTCATTCTGAAAGCAGCCATAAATCTCAGGAAGTTGCTATTCATTGAAAAAAAATCATTCATGCTTTTGTTTAATCCCACAATGACTCTTTTAACTCTCTCTATTCTGGTCCTAAAGAAAAGAAACTCTTCAGTACCTGCAGTTTCATCAGAATGCAGCCAGGTGTCTGAATAATGTACACAGGTGACCTCAAGATTTTATTATTAATATTAAAAAAACATTTTTTTGCTTGTACAGCTTAAGTTTTATCTCACCATGACCATGTCACAGCCATGGCCGTATCTCCAGTGTTCTCTGTGGGGTTTCCCGTGTTTCACCTTTTCCTTGTGTTTCTTGTCCCGTTTTTCTCCACATATGTTTGTGTGAGTGGCGGGCATGGCTCCTCCTTCTTCTGGCTTCTCCCTGATTACACCTGATGCACAGCACCTGCTCTAATCAGCACACCTGCCATCCATCATCTCATCAGCCGTACAGTATATCTTCCCCGGATCACCAGCCGCTCTTTACTAGATTGTTCATTCAGCTACAGTATTAGTCACATGCTCTCAACCATTCAGTCTTTGTGCAATTCTGAGTCATTTCCTCGAGTTCTACTTCTCGTGTACTGATGTTAATTCTCCTCTGCTCCCAGGATCGTCACCATCGTTATCTCTGCCTGCCTGCTGCCCACACCACTTGCCACGCTAAGTCCCTGTGACCCACTTCAGTATATTCAAGACCGACTCTGTCTGGACCCCCACCATCACCATTCCAACCACCTGCTCACCTGCTTCATCCCCTGTGTTGCAATAAATCCCTTCTTACATATACTATTGAACTGTCTCCTGGTCTGCATTTGGTTCCACTCACACCTCAGACGCATAACAGACTAAGCTCTTCTGATGATTCCCAATTGTAGACTGAGCCCAAAAATTATAAAATTTAAAGTTTGGGCCCTGACACTTTGAGGCTTAAAAAAATGTTGTAACACTTTATGTACACAGTTTATGTACCACAACACACAGTATTATTATTCTCATTCCTCCCAAATGCCAGATTGTTGCTTAGGTCATACTGTACCCTGTATTACCTGTTAAAAATACCTCCAATAGCCTTTTTTGTTATTCTGGAGTTCCCAGATTGTTACCCGTATTCCTTAACTTTACATTTTGTTCCCTTGCACCAATACATGTATGTATTAGTATGTACTGTACTGGTGTTGTGGAAATTGTTTGACAACACTAAACACACATATGAAATAATACTCAAAACACTGCTGGGTTGAAGATTAAAAAATATTATTGTACTGTAAGGAGACAAAACATAAAGATATGCATCAGCTCGTCTCACCGAACAAAGAGCAAACCTATTCTACTATAGTTGCAGAAAGAACAGAGAAATGATCTGTGATTGGTCAATGTATCAGCTTATATGATTACAGCAATGGCAAACATCCACAAGGTATACATTTACATGCCCATGTATGCTAGATAAGAGCCACATCTCCCAAGGACACAGGAAGACAAGAGCTTTAACCTGTATGTGGCCTTTGACCCCTTAATCTGTCCTGTTTACTCCAAGACCTTGGATGTTACCTTATCTGAGCGTAAGCCAGAATGAAAAGAGAGGAGTGGGCCTCCTAAAACACATTCCTTCTCTCAAGGACTTGCACAACTCTCACATTATAATGATAAGCCAATCCTTTGGTCTTTCATGACCTTTACACTGGTAAACTGTAAAATATTTACACTATATGTTGCAGGTGGTAATCTAAAGCAATTTGTTGATTTTTTTTCCTGTTTTTGTGGAAAGAAGTTGGTTTAGTGTAGCGCTTGAAGTACTGTTTATAATTGCATGTGTGTTTTTTTTCAGTACAGGCCACTTTTGACATGTCACACAAGGAGTTTTTTTAATCTTGTCTCTGATTTGAATGAGACAAGCAAGATTCTTTAAGGCAGTCCATCACCCTGACCTAAGCTATAATAAAATGTGTGGCGACCTAGTTTGTCTGTGATTGAGGGTGAGTTTACGCCTGCAGTATCTTTATCTTGGAAATACTCTGCTACTACTGCTTAGGTGAACTAATGTATGGAAGATATCTTTATTTCTAAATTGGAATAAGCTAATCTGGCTGTTTTATTCACAGCGCTGCCAGTCTCAACATTTAGTGAGATAAGTACATGTTGGAAGAAGTCAATATTTTCTAAAGGTGTATTTCAGTATTTCTGTTGCCAGCAAATATAACATTGCTCCCTGTTTAATAATTTCAAATATCACATAAGGTAGCACAAAGCTTCAGGTTACAGCTGCAGCTGGTGTCTGTTCAGTTGTGTCAGACAGAATCGCTTCTTGTACATGAATATGCTAATAGAGGAGGGAGATGCCACTGGCTGTTTCACAGTCTTGTAACACCTCAGCTTTTGAGTCAGTCAGCAGTTTGTCCGCTGCCAGCATTGACAGTGATTGGCTTTGAGGCCAGGAGTGTCCTTAATGCATTTCAGCGGATTGGTGACTGATAAACTCTCTCTCTCCATCTTGGCGTAGTGAAACATGAGAGCTCAAAAAGCCACTGGAAAACAGACTGTCAATTGAAAGAAATGCTAACGTTATTCTTCTCAGGGACAGTTTTGTCTCAATCTGAGATATTAAACACCTTTCTTTACTCATTGCTTCACATTTACTGACAAATTCCACTTTTTTAAATTCATGAAGCCAACAGTCCTCAAATGACCCTACTGGCCAGGAATATTATAACTAGAATCATCAGAATCAAAATCAGAATCAGAAACAGGTTTATTGCCAAGGAGGTTTCCACATACACGGAATTTCCTTCGGTCTGATGATTCATAACAATAAACATAGTGTGAGGGAAAAAACAGACAAGTACTGCAAAATACAAGAAACATACGTGAGAGATTAACAACAGAGGATATGAAGTGTTATAAGAATAAATATAATATGTTTGTTTTTTTTTAAATGGCCCAGCTAGTCTTTAATGGACCCATATACACAAGCAAATAGGACGTGTTGATCCATGAGGACCACCTCTCCCTTTCACTTTTATTTATTTTCACAAGCATTGTTCATTTTTTCCACTGCTGTGCGAATAGACTTGGATTGCCCATGCGTAAAACATTTAAGTTGTTTGCAGCCATGGTCCAGATGCCTGGGTTAAAGGGATTTGGGGCAAATGAGGGGAAAAATGCTCACTGGGTGGTTTTGCAAAAGCAGTCTCATCTGCTTTTCTGGATGTTTACCTCTCCTTTCCCTTTCCACAGAAAACTAAAACATTAAGCTTGACTTCACCATAATTAATGAGAGCTTGGTGTGTGAATGTTTGTGTGCATTTGAGTCTGTATGAGTGATTATATCCCTAAACATTGCAAGTGCTCTTGCCACTGAAAATTTTAGAATCCATTAGTTCCCACATTGATATCTGTTGCCATAGAAACAAACATGAGTTCCCATATGGAGGGTGGTGGATGATGAAGGGCACATACATCAGTGCATGAGGAATGCATTTGGCTCCGAACAAAGCATTTAATCAAGAGCTTTGGCATGGTTGTCACATGCTTTGCGAGGGCCACTGGGTCAAGAAGTAATCACAGAGAATTTCTTATAAACATGCAAAGCCATGAAGCAATCTGCATATGGAAATGGTACATACAGAAAGGACAAAACATACTGTGTACTGTAACCTCTGAGTGGGGAGTGCAGTCATATCAATATACATGTTGGTAAATATTCATGGCTGATGATAGACTTTGGAGGGAAGTAATATCTAACAGACGTGCCAATGACAATGTCCCAATTTGTGAATAATTTAGAGTCAAGAGTCAATCAGAAAAATGTATAGATCTCTGAAAGGATGTATGTATGGATGGATGGATGGATGGATGATGGATGGATGGATGGATAGATGGATGGATGGATGGATAGATGGATGATGGATGGATGATGGGTGGATGGATGGAAAGATGGATGAAGGATGGATGGGTGGATGGATGCAAGGATGGATGGATGGGATGATGGATGGATGATGATGGAAGGATGGATGATGGATGGAGGGAAGGATGGATGGATGGATGGATGGATGGATGGATGGATGGATGGATGGACGGATGGATGGATGATGGATGGATCGATGGGTGGATGGATGGAAAGATGGATGAAGGATGGATGGGTGGATGGATGCAAGGATGGATGGATGGGATGATGGATGGATGATGATGGAAGGATGGATGATGGATGGAGGGAAGGATGGATGGATGATGGATGGATGGATGGATGGATGGATGGATGGACGGATGGATGGATGATGGATGGATGGATGGATGGATGGCAAATTCTAACCACATCATCATCACCAGAGAGTGGAATGAGACTCGGGATAACAGATGACCAACTACACAATTGTTTACATCCTAACCTCCAGAATTGCACTCTGCTCTCTTACATTAAACCTCAATCATTTCAATCTCGTCATTAAACTGGACTGTGATTTAAAAGCTTGTGAAAACCTGCTTACAGCAAGTCAGTCAAACCTAAACCCAGTGAAGTCCATTTCAGTTTAAAGACGCAGGTTACAGTGCACTACACTGATGACTGCCTTGATAATTTAATCATGACAATTCAAACGGCAGACTTAAAGAGTGCCTATACTCATTCTCTTCTGAATGTTAATAATGCATCCTCACATTTCACTGCAGTTTTATCCCTTCCCCCGCTGACAAAAGCACTCACATTGCAGAACTCTTTATTGGCCAGCGCTTTCAAGCATCCGTACACAAGTAATAATAATGCCTTTCACATTGCTGTAATTATTTCCTGCCCTTGCTCCAATATTCACAGTCGCTTTATCATTTGGGGGAAAACACACCCCGCTCCAATTGGCGTTTTACAATCACAGATCTGCCAACAATTTCCATCATTTGCAATATTGCTCTTTAATTGAAATGGCAAGTGGCCACAGAGCGCAGGGATTTAGTTCATCAATAAACTATCACAGCTCTGCTCGGGCCTCAGATGGTCTGAAAGGAACTGAGGGTGGCAAGAGGCAGAGGACGCTTTAAAATGTATTTTCTGTTTCTCTTTCAGGGAGTCTAAAGAGGGTGAACATGATGTAAAAAAAACTGACAGGGGAGAAATGTGACTTCGGGTAAAACCTCACCTCCCTCCCTTTCTAACTTGAGTGGTTATTGGTTTCAAGTAATACAGATGGTATTTTTTTTTTCCTGAGGCTGTCCGATTTTAATTAGGTGACCAAAGAGAGTGTCAGAGGTGCCTAAATGTGTCTGCCAAGCTGAGGTAAAATTCTGGAAATTTTTATTTAGTGTGACTAACAGGCACTCTGACCATGTGGCTGTTTTTTTTCCCTCCAGTTTCATCTGGATAATAGAAACAGCAACAATAACACAGGCAGACTGTTTTTTGATGAAACATAATGTCTTATTCATAGAGATTTGTCATTGCTGGAGGCAGTAAAGGTAAGAAAAGGCTGTTTTGCCCACAGTGTTTACACCATGTGCTGAGTATTTAAAAGCTTCAGAGGACCCACATGAATCCCTCTTACATATCTACCTCTCCACGTTTTAGTTGAGGGTGGGGAAGGGGTGGGGGGATTCTTACGACTGAGAGTTGGTGAACAGGAAATATGCTGCAGCAATCCGTGCAGGTCTGGCATGTGATGTGAATGCAGCAAACATCCAGTGAAGCAAAAGTATCCTGCCTCATTTATTCTGTGGGAGGAGCAGATGTTGGCCCAAAGGGTGGTCTACTATACAACAGCAAATCCCTAAGTGTTAGTGGTGGTGGGCTTATGGTAGGTGGGTTTACAGAGACTGATCAATACACCTTCCTGTGACAGATAAAGAACAATTAGATGACATTAGATGACACCCATGTCCCCTCTATGCACACAGAGATACAGAGTTGTGGTGGGATCATAACTCTAAAATATGTTTCATCGTGTTTCTTGACTGTATGTGGTATAGAGAGGAGGAAAGAAGAATCAATGCGAGATATTGATGCGCAAAGCCAAGAAAAAGCAGTGTACCTGGTATTGACACGATAGTCATTCAACAATAGAGAGATTTTAGCACTAGGAGGCCATGAGGTCACTAAAATCAATAGACTAACTGGTCAGAATATATAGTTAAAAGAATGGAGTTTGACCTTATTGAGGTGCTAAGCAAAAGGTCACGTTTTCATATTTACATACAGGAAGTAGTTATTGTTCTGGAGATACAATATGTTTTCTCCTCAGAAAAACAAATGGATGGACTACAAACCAATCAATCAAATAATCAATTAATTTGTATTTATATAGGATCAAATCACAACAAAAGTCATCTCAGGGCACTTCTCACATAGAGCAGGTCAAGACCGTACTCTTTAATTTACAGAGACAGCACAAACACATTATGTTATTATGAGTTCATGAAACAAACATGGCTGTGCCTGCGTCCGGCTAATAAATACAGTTTTGGGAATTAATAGAATTTGGCAATGAGTCCAAAATCAAGCAAAAATCAAGTTAGCAACATCTATTTTATTATGGATGACATAAGTCATAGACAATTAGACAAACATTGAGGCCCACACGTTTCAGAATAAATTAGAAGAGGAAATGCCTTCTGCCATCTAATCAGCAGCATCTAGAATTTGTTTGTGTATGATGCATCATTCCCCAAAGTCTGTCACAGTCTGATTAGTGGCATCCGAATCGTTGTGCATGATAGACCAACACCACAGTCCCTACCCTATTTCATTCTGTGGTGTAATGATGGGAAAGAGCAGCCAAAATTCAAACAATGCAGTCTGTGCACACTGAATATTAAGGCTTCTCAGTGTATCTTGCTATAGAATTAGGCTTGATTATTAATTCTTTCTTTTACAACACTGGCTCCTGACAGCCGACATCAAAGAAGCTGAGGCTGGAGCACAACGTCCTCTCCCGCAGCGAACCAAAACTACACGTTTGACCCACTTTTCTTTTACTCGACAGGATCTGCTTTTCCAAAGCGCCTTTTCAAAGGAACGTCACAGCAAACTCGGTTGACAACAGCTGCAACTTAAAAGACGCATTCTGGGGCAATAAATGCACAAGAGGCAAAATCAAGTCCTTTGATTGGAGATCGACCACACCTCTTAAACATATTACATTCAGAGATTTGTCATTAACCCACACATTTTTCCACCTCTCCCTTCATTTCCTTTCATCTCCTCTCTCATCTATCTAGTCCCGGTGCAAAGCCACTCTCCTACTCCTCCATCTAATTATATTCTCTCTTCCTTTCACTGATTCTCCACCAGTTTCCTCTGTGTTGCCTTTATATGCTGAACTGAGAGAGAGAGCTCAGTGCTGTTGAGGCAAACTAGAGCAAGCGTCTGATTTCAAAGGGAAGTGCTGACTTGTAATTTAAAAGTCATAATTATTCAGGTTTGGCTTTATTCCTCTTACTTCCTCTGAATACGGAGTAAACTAATTGTATATCCTGAGACTTATTTACGCAGTAATTAGCACATATGCAGGATATACCATTACATATTGTATTCCTCTAATTATAACCTTTGTTAACAAATAAAGATTTTGCAATCAATCGCTGATATTATATAGAGCATCAATATTTAATGCACAAGCTGAGATCATGGGAGGGATTTTATTGTACATGCTGCTGTCAAAGTGCTTCCAATTATTGTTATGCAGCTGTAATAGAAGCACATGTTGGTAAACATTGTATATTCCTTCTCATTATCCAGAGGCCTTTCCATATGTGCGGGGAGAAATTGACACGAATCATAAATCTTTTCTACATTGTTAGCATCGGTTATACTGAGCCCATGGTGCACAATGTAAGTTCTATCAAAAATAGCACTGATCAGCACAACACTTCATTAAAGCAGGATGTGGGTTCAACACATACTTTTTTTTTTTTTAACACATTTGTCCACAAATAGCTTTGTATGTGGGCTTAATTCTATGATTAGTCTGTGGGCTGCTCAAGAGTGTTTAACAGTAACTGTGAGAGCAGCTGAAATGTTCTCACCCAAATCAACTTCTCATCAGTGAGCAGGAAGGGCGGTGTTGACTGAATATTAAAAAATGTCAACATGCAAGGTGTAAATTACAAATATAACCTTGATATTTTGAGGGGAACTCTGAGAAGCACTCTATGCTGTCTGTTTTTTTTCCTGTGTGTAGCCGGATGGAGTGAAGAGCTCAGGGAGATACAGTGGAACATTTGAGAGGCTCAGTATTTTCTGCAGAGTAATCTTATTTGGGGCTGGTGTTGGATGACGTGGAGGCACCCTCCCCACAGAGCTGCATTAGGGAGCCTGTGGTTTGAGTTTGCTTTTCTGTTTGAGTGGACCACCTCTTCACTCTTTAGCACACATACAAACACATACAGAAACAAAAAAACACACTGGGGAATTTCCTGTTATGCCCCAGCTATAAGGAAACCACCAAAAGGAGAAAAAAATCACCTAAAAGCAACATATCTTATCTGTAGGGTAAACATGAAGCTCTCGCCAGCAGCTGGTTAATTTAACTTAGATTACATGTTTTAAAACCATGCCTTGTCAACATATGTGTTAGTTAGTGAGCTTTAGAGGTCCTGGTAGGCAGAGCCAGTCAAGCTGTTTCCTCCTGTCTCAGTCCAGTCTGAGTTAAGATAGCAAACCAGCTGCAGCCTAGCTTCACATAGGCTTATGTTATATGAAACTATCAAAACATTAACTTGATCAGAAAACACTGCTAAATGATTAAGTTTGAATGACTTAGTTACACATGATTGGTTTTTAGATGTTTATTTTCTAAAAACTATCACTTCTTGTAAAACTACAAATGATTGTTTTTACTTTTCTTTTTGGTTAAACAAACGTGAAACACATTAATCTGTGAATTTTAGAGTGCTGTTAGGTGAACTTTTGAACTTGGCTGAACAGTCCTGCCCTTAGTCTTTATGATAAGCTAAGCTAATCGCTTCCTGGCTCCAGCTCTATATTTAATATAAAAACGTGATGAGCGAGTAGGCGAAAAAGTCTATTTCCCAAATTGTCAAACTATTCCTTTAGGTTTAATGTCATTAAACAGGGCTGTGGTCAGCAATGAGGACACCAAGATCATGTCATCATTATTCTGAGGGTTACGGGGTTTTTTACGAGGAGGACCAATGTCTTGGCCTACAGCTACCCACAATTTAATGGCTTTAAAGGTATACTATACAGGATTTTCCTAAAAAATAATTCACACCAAATCCAGCAATGCGGCACCTTCCTGCAGGGTTGTGCAGAGGTGTGGGCGTGTTTATTTGTGCTTTAGAACATAACCGCTGTGAAACAGTCAGAAAATAATGTTTTATTTATCTGATTCACGGCACTTTGTTCTTGGCAGCACCACTTGCTCTCTTCATTCACTCTCTAGTTCGCTCAACCACCGCTGCTCTGTCTCTCTGGCTCGTTGATCTTTGAATGCTGTGTGTACAAACACCAACAGGCAAATCCTGCATAGCATATTTTTAAGGCTGATATAGATTTTTGGACTCAGTATATTTAAAATGTGTCTGTTTTTGGCAAAAAATAAAGCTAACTTTAAATGAAATAAGGGTATTTTCCACCAACATCATATCACAAATGATTAACAGGACTTAGACCACCATGTAGGGAGATATTATTTACAAAAAATATAACTGAATTGTTAAATAAATAATAAATGTGAAATAATTTCAGTAGTCTTATCAGAGCCTTTTTCAGACTGTTTTTCACTGGGTGAGTTTGGATTCATGACCAAAATATTTTTAAAATCCTGGCTACGGTCCTGAGGACAGTATGTTATTTGACAAAACCTCCTCAGCAGGCCAAATGGGAAAACTCACGCATCAAAATATCCCAGTTTTGATCTGGATGGCTTTTCATGGAATATCAGACACTCAGCTGTTGGGCTAGCTGTTGACATTTTTCATTTTCACCCTGTCAGCTCAAGCTTCAGGTGGGCGTGGTGGTTCATTTCTCAGACTCTCTGTGGGTCAGGAGCAGGTAAGATGATGTGGAGCAGCCAGCTGGCAGCACTGAGGAGGGCTCTTATGCCAAACAATGAGAGTAAGCTGAAAACCAAATACTCTGAAGTACCTTCCACATATATGATTGTGATACACCGTATATAATGAGCTACTACAATGCTGCCAACCAGCTTGAGTGTATTTTTGTGAAATTTAGCACACAAAAAAACATCAGTCCTGCTTAAAATTTGCAGTATTTCTATCCATAAAGTGACCTGTTCCATGCTATGAAATCTATTATCTTTTAGGCAATAATTTCTGCCTTCTGGAAATGTTCTCACTCTCTCATGTGCAACTATTTATTATGACCTCTGACAACAACATCAATATTACTTTTATGACAATGTAATTCATTATGCAGAGAAAACGAGCTGAGTAAATGGCTGTGTTTGTGTGAAAGCAGAGAGCTTGTGTAGAAGAAATTAGTACACTTGAGTACATATCTGCTTTTCTTTTTTTTTCTGTGATGCACCACTTCATGGAGAATTTCCATGAGAAGTACACACATCCATTCCCAGTGGCTGTAATAGTGTACAGGCTGTTCGGGTGCTTGTTTGATTGTCCAGAGGATACATGCGAGTGCTTGAGTGCTCTCATATTGCCTCCTATTTGAGATTTTCATTGAAGGTTTTCTGAGTGACAGAGCCAAGACTGTCTAGCTTATGTTGTTATTCCTGGAGTGTCCCTTGTAATAATACTGCAATTCTATTCCTCGACGCCCTCAGTCTTGTTTGAAATGGCTGAACTGTTTTTGTGGAGTAAGTCCTGGCTAATAGGATGAGGTCTCAAGTCTTTGTCAGTTTTAATAACGTTAAAACTGACAATGTGCTATGTCACAACAAAAAGGTTTATCTACTGTACAAGCTGTGAGGGCATCCCACTGTGCCTGCGCCCATTAGTGGATATTTCTGTCATCTATTGGGATGATCCACATTTTATCGAAAGCAGTCAACCTCACAGCTGAACAGCTTCCTTTTCACCAACCCAAAGACTCAGAACTGGGAGTCCATGTCTAAAAATGTGGACTTTTGTAGCTGCTAAGACATCTTTGATTCAGTCAGAAAAGTCTAAATTGTAGAATCCGTGTCATAAAACTGAAGCACACTGCACTTCACTGGTCGCACATCCCCAAATGGCAAAATCTGACAAATACTTACTGGAGCATCTCCTCATTTCCAGACTCTGTGGACATGGCAGTAAGTTTAACTGAATTGTCTGTCACGGAGGTACTTCAGGGTTGTTGAAATTCATCCCAGAAGGCCTCGACAGTAAAAAAAGTCAAGCTATTTTAGGGAGTCGGTATAATATGCAAAGAATGTTTTATAGTTTTATGGTTGTTGTGATGTCCTCAGTGAAAACATGTCAACAAGCACAAACAGCATTACGAAGTCTTCATTTAGCATGTTGAGCATCACTGTGTTTCCTGCTCTGAGTCTCTAAGCTGCTCAACGGAGACACACAATGAGAAAACAACAGCCTAAAACGATGCCGTAAGCCTCTTTCTGGATCTCTTGCTACTCTCCACTGAGGCTTGATATACTAAAACAGCATCCATACAGGTCTGTTTTCAGTGAAACTGATAGTTAGTTGAAAAAGCACAACCCATTACTTTGCATGCAAAGAAATAAATGCTTCCTTCCTTGATTTCCTTCCTTCATTAATTCATAAAACACTCAGAATCTCTCTTGATTGTCAGCCATTTTGCCTTAAGTGTGTTAGGTCTGTAATGATTGATTTCTCATGCACTGCCCCCACCCTCATGCTCATTAAAAATGTCACAAGTGGGTCGGGTGCCAATCACCGCGAGAGGACCATATGGCTGCTTCCTTTCACAGTGCATATTGGCCGACCTCTATACCCCACGCTGATGATTCTGACCATGTCGCTGATGCAAACTGTCTTTAGCGGAGCTCCTGCTGACTGTTGGCTGCCATCACACACAGTCTCACCACAGTATTACCCTGCTTTGCCTTCTGTTTTTGTTTAAGTCTGAATCACAAGCTGAAGCGCAGGACTTCCCCCCCTGTCCTTCCATATTACATAAGTTACAGTGAGTGAGCACAGTGCACCATATGGGACCCTCTAACATACAGTCTAAACAGTCATCCCTTGCCTGGTTGTGAAAATAGTGATACTGTCATGGTCAGAGTTCACACAGCTGCCTGCTATTGACCTTTGAACTACAGTGAGAGAGCATAAGATACCAGTGCTATATAGTTCACCCCTATATATGTTTGCGATGCATGGCAGCTCAAGGTTCATTGTGTGTTTCTCAGAAAGCGACAGGACAGGTTGTGTGGTTGCTCACAAGACGGAAATATCCTTTTCACAAACCTCTTAGAAAGCCAAAGAAGATTTTTAAAGAGGTCAATCAATAGAAATAAACCAGTCATAAGGTTTCTGGTCTTTTCTTAAATATATATTTCCCATTAGTTTGGAGGGCTGGCCTCAGGCACAGAGCGGGGGTCTTTGAAGTCTGAAGCACAGGGATATATTTAGAGTGACCTGGATATCTATTTGTATTACAGATTTATCCTTCTCTGAAGTGTTGAATTAAATGAGGTGTATTAAATGAGCTGCATGTGGGTAAACATCTAAAGTCAGCAGAAAAAAGAGAAAAATAAAAGAGGCACTTGATATTGTATGTTTCCATAATTGTGCCACTGTTTACTCAATGCTTTATCAGTAGGGAATTGTATATGCTAATGCTGCAATGATCACTGACATTTTCAGTAGCTTTATCGGTGTTATTCTTTTGTCAGCTGTGGCAGTTCATTGCTTCACCTCTTGTCAGAACAATGGGAGAGCGAGCAAAGTCCATTCGCATCTGAAAGGGCGTGGGATGGAAGGCGTGCATGGAATAATATAGAGAGCAAGTGTGAGTTCAAATCACCTCTGCACTGCTTGGCTTCCTCGGGACGGTCCCGCAGAAGGCTACAGAGGCGTTTATTTATTTATGCATAGAGAATGAAGCAGTCGCACCCGATCAAAGTAAATGTATTGATTTCAGATGATCTATTTCACTGAAACAAAATACAGCAATTCTGAATGGAACAAAAAGGATATCACACTGCTATTTTAAGCACCTGCTTTCTTACTGAAAGCATACAGAGAGAGGGAGAGAGAGGGAGCACCCGTCTGCGCAGGAGCTGCAACTGTGCGCGCTTTCATCCACAAGATAGCTTCTTATTTACTTGGTTAAAACCTGCTTTGTTAAAATAAAAACCTGGACCGAAAAACGTGAAGCGCCCTCTTGGATAAATCTGAGCGCATGGAGACGATGCTCCTCTCTCCAGGAGCAGGTGTATTCAGCTAAGAGGAGGCGCAGCGCGCAGAGAGGGAGCGACGCACAACAGCCGCTGGACCACAACACCTGCTTCAAAGGAAATAACCCTTCATCCTTAGCTATGCTGCTGGTTCCTCTCAAAATAACTGGATTTTTCTTGCAACTTATACCTGATAACCAGGAGACTGTGGGCGCCGTGAAACTAATGGACGCACAGCGCATTTGGACAATACTGTAGTGACAAAAAGACCAAGAACTGCTCTGCTGGCTTCTCAAAGGGCTGCTTTAGTGAAACCAATCTCGTTCTTATCATTATCATTATCATCTGCAAGGATGCCCGGGGCACTTCTATCAGCGGAGTCGCTCTATATAGGGATGGAGGTGGTGATTGCACTCGCGTCTGTAATCGGGAATGTGATGGTGGTTTGGGCGGTGAAAATTAATAAATCGTTGCGAGATACCACGTTTTGTTTTATCGTGTCCCTGGCTCTGGCGGATATTGCAGTGGGAGCCCTCGTCATCCCTTTGGCCATTACTATCAGCATCGGACTTCAAACTCACTTTTACAGTTGCCTGCTAGTGGCGTGCACGGTGCTGGTGCTGACGCAAAGTTCAATCCTGGCCCTTCTGGCCATCGCAATTGACCGCTATCTCAGGGTCAAGATCCCGACCAGGTAATGAGGTTTTCACAATGCACACATGACAATAATGACAGGCGCAGATGCAGTTATTCTCACAACCTGTGCCTCATGGAAAAGGTGATGGTGATGATGTATGATTTATTTCCCAGGAAAGCTTTCTCACACCCAGAAGTCATCACAGCTGTGTTCCTGGGCATTGATTTCCTCTTGGGTCTTGTTTCACTTCACAGGATGCCTGCCAGTCCCTTTATGTGCATATGGATCAGACTTGCCACTGCTGACATGACAGCTAACCAGAGCGTAGCTGATCAACCAACAGCTTTAATTAGTCTGTCTGTCCTCAGGATCTCTAACATGTGTGGAAGTGTAGTTCAGTCACAGACTTTTTGGGGTTGGGTTGTGTGCAGGAGAATCTCTTTCTCAGTGTTTCTGGAGGGCACTGAAAGAGGTCAGGTTTGCTGTCAATGATGTTCAATCTCCCTTATTGTATTTAATACACAGGACCATCAGTGGCTTATCATTGCCAGACTGACACAAAAGACTGAGCAGTGGCGCTGAAAGGCAGAAAAGATAAGCTTAGCAGAAGAGGGGAATTTATTGTCTGTGATAGCCTCAGACTTTAATCTCCTGCCTAAAACTCCACCACGTCTTCCAGCAGGTTATCATGTATTTTAGCTTTTCTCAGTCTTTATTTGTATAAAGCTACCAAGGTTAATAGTTGTGAATGCCACAACAACTTCTACATCAGTACATCAGTGAGCAACCCTGTCTTGGCTTTATATTTCCTCCAAAATGTATTATCTGTGGCAAATGAGTTGTATATAAACTTAAGTTTTAGGAGGCAGGTTTACGGTGAGACCTTGCTCATTTGAAAATCAGAAATTAGGGAGTTGCTACTGCCACTCCCATCCTAACCATTATATTTGTTATTAAGAGCAAGAACAGATCAAAACAAAAATACAGCATCATTCAATATTTGTCATTTCTTCATTTTATGATGAACCTAACATTGTGTTTTTTGTAGACAATAATGTAACAAAGTGCTGATTTTTCTCTCCCACACTCCCTGTTGTTAGATCACTATCTGATCTCTGCCAGGCTGACCAGCTCTGAGGCTTAGTGTGTGAATAATGATCCTCTTGCTTCAGACACAGACCCACCTTAACACACACATCCCTAATCAATACTAATCCAACACATGGCCCCTGTGACAGCCGGGCTAAATTGCAGCATTTTGTTTTGCTTCAGGCCACACTTCAGCAAAGGTCAGGTTATTGTGATGTCAACATTTCCCTTACAATTACAGAATCAGACATTGTAAATATCAAGCATTAGTAATCCAAAAGGGATCAATTGCAGCTCTACACACTTTGCAACATGAGCTGGATCAGATAACTGTTTTCATATCTGCCTCCAGTCTCCTGCTCTTAGTCTCTTAGTCATTTCTTGGTCACAGGACAGCAGACCAGCAGCGATAAGATTTTAGAATCTCTGCGTCTTTCATTTTCTTCTACCTCCTGCTTTTTAACACTACAAACAATGAAAAGCCAAACCTGTAAATCCTGTTGTAACATGCCAAGTACTGCAGCTTGTGTCCACTGTACTGCTGTAATAAATTAGTGCGTAATATTGAGCCATTTGTAAGAACTATAATTCAGTTTTGCCCTAAACTAAAGAAGCATGAAAAGCAGCAGAACTCTAAAGGGAAAGGTCCATTGATGAGGGTTTGCAGAGACTGTCTTGTTCAAGTGGAAATATGTGCTGGAAGTAGCAGTGTGTAAAGTCTCCAGGGGTATTTTGGTTTAAATGATAACTCTTCCTTGTATATCACACCTTTTCTCAGCCCGAGGACACTGCCAAAATGAAAAATGAAGCAAAAAAGAAAGCATGTAAGTCTTGACAGCGCCTTGAGCAAAAGTGCTGACATGATACTGTTGTTTTCTCCTGCAGGTACAAGCGGGTGGTGACCCCTCGGAGAGCAGGACTGGCGGTGGTGATATGCTGGACGGTGGCTTTCATTGTGGGGTTCACTCCCATGTTAGGCTGGAACAACCTGAGGCGCCTGCAGCAGAACGGCTCCATCAGCTCTGACCTCGTTATTACCTGCCAGTTCGAAAATGTCATCAGCATGGACTACATGGTCTATTTCAATTTTTTTGGCTGGGTGCTGCCACCGCTGTTGCTCATGCTGGTCATCTATGCAGAGATCTTCTACATGATCCACAAGCAACTTAACAGTAAAAAGTTCACCACCAGTCACACAGACCCCAACAAATACTATGACAAGGAGCTGAATCTTGCCAAATCTCTGGCTCTGGTTCTTTTTCTCTTTGCCATCAGCTGGCTGCCTCTTCATATCATCAACTGCATCACACTGTTCTGTCCAGAGTGCAAGAAGCCCATAGTCCTCATCTACATCGCCATCCTGCTCACCCACGGTAACTCTGCTGTCAACCCAATTGTCTACGCTTTCCGCATTAAGAAGTTCCGCACAGCTTTCCAGAAAATCTGGCAGCAATACTTTTGCTGCAAGGACACACCAGCTCTGGAGATTCAGCCCAGCGACAGGAAAGAGATGCCGAATCCAGAGCCAAAGCAGGAGACGCCACCGCAGCCCCCTCAGCCCCCTCAGCCCCCTCAGCCCCCTCAGTCCCCTCAGCCCCCTCAATCCCCTCAGTCCCCTCAGCCCCCTCAATCCCCTCAGTCCCCTAAGTCCCCTCAGATGGAAACCTTAAAGTCTGACCCCCTACAACAGGAGCCACCTCCACCTGAGCAGCAGCAGAACCAGAGGACCGAACCACCGCAACAACCTAAAGAACATCCACCCTTACTGGAGCATAACGCAGTCTAAGCTGAGGAATAGAGCTGATAGGTGGCTGGCAAAGTAATAATCATTGCACAAGCATTGGTTCTCTCCTCATTTTGAATGTATTCTAATGAGGAGGCACGAGTTGCTACAAAAAGCTCGGATGCTGTAGTGACTGAGGTGACTTGGATCACACATATTAAACACTGGAAGGTCATTTATCTTTACTCAGGAGGAGTGGATATACTGAAATGTTGGTCCAAGAGGGGAAAAAGGCAAAAAGGGTATCAATTTACTTGCAATAATAGAAGTATTTTGACAGTGACTTTGTGTCTATCTTAGTAACAGACTGAAGACATTAAGCTTTTACTGTTTTGTTCATTATGGTGAAACAGTCGGTGTGAACATTACAAAATGTGCAATTTAAGTTATTGTGGTTAGTCAGTACCAGATTATCAAATGTTATAACCAGAATCACGTGTCTTGCTATAGAATGAAGGTTTATACATTCACTAGAGCAGGTTAATCTTACTACTGTATTACTGTGTTTATGTTTAAACTGAGAGTGGCTGAAGAATATGAATGTAATAATAATGTAAATAAGAGACTAAAGCAGCATGGCTGTGAACTCTCATCTCTTCTTCAGGGTCTTAATCGCACAACAGTGGTGTAGCAAGTGGCACTAGGGGAGAAAACGTTGCAGGAAGGAGGTGTGTATGTGCTGATAGAAGGGTTTTGTAATCCCTTAACTCTTCTCCACTGGAGTCCCTGAGTGGTCCAGCAGCACAGATCCACTACAGAGGAGATGAACAGGGGTATGAAACAAGCAGCTGGAGGGAACAGCAGGTTTTAACCTTTTAGAAGCAGCATGCAGGAGGCTCGTAGCTGCAGGACGACAGCCACTCATGGGAGAGAAAGACAACATGCACTTAAAGCTGGTGTTTATCCAGCCTCCATGCCAGCTGGTGGTGAGAATGGGGCTTTTTTTCCCTACTTGGACTGATAAAAACCTTATCACAACTCACCACTAGAGACAGTGGCTCCCATGGCCTTATTCTGTATTTTAATTAGTATGGACTGAACTCATTTAAAAGACAACCTGAAGATTGTGAGTATCTTTGCTGCACTGTAAGCTCGACATTTTTGCATATTGCCAAATTAGGGCATCTGTAGATTAGTAATTAAACTATGTTTAATGCCACTGACATAAAAGCTTTGTATCAGAATGTAAACTCATTCTGTTTAGTCTCTTGTAGGACTCGGAGCTCTGACCACAACATTTAATATTCTCCTAAGTGGGTGACAATCTCTTGTGTAAGATGAAGATATTTTCTTTTGCTTTCTTGAGAAACACGTCTCTGGCAGGAACAGTGAATACACTGATGGCTGAAAAGATAGTGTTAAAAGAAAAAAACCCCGCCTGTATCTTGATTTGTCTATACAGTGTATAGGCCAATTGGACTGTGCATACAGTGACACACACTTAAGCAAAAAACTTAAACTTAAATCAATGTATAAGACTAATGTGCTCTCAGTAGATTATGCTATTTAAGACCTACTGTAGTTTTGCATCCAATAGATTAATGAAATAGACATATGCCGTGATATTATTATTTTAAGTAATTTTACAGCTTGATGGATGACTTCTAGTGCAAATGTGACAACTGAGCATGTAGGAACGTACAAATTCCTAGTGACTCAGTCATTTTAAAGACACTTTAATCCTTTTTTATGTTAACAATGGATCACATACATGCATGTGAGAGGGATCGCCTCTGAGTAGATGAACCCACAAAAGATTGTCAACCGATTCTGCAGTTTCCCCCAGCCCTAAGGAGCTTTTTAGTGTCTTACAGTTCATTGTTTTGTTTTTCCGACTGTTTTGATTGACTATCAGCGCTCTTATCAGCTTAGTCTCAAACAGAAACAGGCTGCTATTTCAGACAGGCAGAGTTAGCGACTAGCCAGTGATGAAAGAGGAGCATTTTGCAGCTAAAAGGAGAGTGAACATTACATACACCGTACATATTAGACTCCAAATTAATGCTAATGGTGCTCCGTATGTGCTGGATGTGTAAGTTCACCAACTTATGTAAAAGGTGACAATATGTCAGTGTTGTGTTTCCAGCTTATTTCTGGTGCCCCGCAATTGGCCAGAAAAAGAGAAAAAAAACGGTTAATGCAGATTTTAGCTAAAGGCTCTTATCAATCTGTTCCTCCCTCACATGAAGTCAGCACTTCCTGTATGCTAACTGAGAAAATGCTCATGTACAACCACCAACCAAGCCAGCCACCACATCTATTCAGTTTTTTTTTTTTTAAAGAACGATATATTGGTTCTTTTCTACCTATTCACTCCTCACAGTGCATCAGCACTTTCCTGAGTTGTAATTATTCCACAGCAATCAACACTCTAAATCCCGGATATCTCAACTTTCTGTTGGTACCTTGCTGCAGCTCAGCGGTGCTGTCAGAATTCTCATTACCACGGTGCAATAATGCAGCAAGTGGCTCTTAGATAACAGTTGAGAGTTCTCACAGCTCTGACAACCCATTTCTCCCCTCTGTATATGAATTCCTTTGATATTTGGCGACATTTAAAGTTCCTGGAATTGAAAGACCATGTAATCCAAGTGCCGACTGCTCACTCTTGCTGCGTCTGCGAGGTCTCCACACACACACACAAGTTGTGAACAGATTCATTTCACTCCACTCTTTCAGATACAACAGCTCCACACAGCAGAAAATACACATTACATGTGCACACTTGTATGTGATATAATGCTCATATAAATCAATGGTCTGGTTCAATAGCAGGAATGTTTTACATACAGTATAAAACTAGTTGAGGCAGTGAGGCTATTCTTATAATGTGAGCTTCAGAGTTTCAGGGAAAGATTGAATATCAAATTGTAGACTTCAGATAAGAAGTACAAATAAGAGGAAAGGAAATACTGAAGGTCTGTATTTGTACAGCAGAGGTGACCTTTCCCTGCAGCAACCTACTGTCCTTGGGACTAATGTGAGTGTTAACTGCGAGATCCTGAGGGAAGGAGAGGGGCCTTTCTTTTCACAGCTTCATATTCACATCCTGCAAAAAATCTTGTAAAACCAATCAGGGTTCAGGGTATAGCAACTTTGAATTATATGAAACCACAGATGTTAAAATATATTTGCATGTTATACACAGAAAATGATTTAGAGCACATTTTCAAAAGGAAATTCTCAAGATATTTGTGCTGTGGTAATCACATGTTTAGGGCTGAAGGCAAATTTGTGTAGTGATACAAATGACTGCAAGTGACCTCTACATTTCTGTACGTGCCCTTGTCCCGTCTGGTGAAATGCACCTGTTTAGATTATTGTATTTCGCTCTGTACATTAGCTGAAGCCGACACAGACCGTAAATCCCCCAAAGGCGCCCTGTACATCCATGAGGACAGGCTGAGCAGCAAATGCGCAGCATGATATTTATATCCCAGTAAAGGTTTTTTTTCATTAAAAATGGACGAGTGGTTTGATCTACCTGAGCTCTGATCAGGCGTCATGAATAAGCAACCGTGTTGTGCCCCCGGTGCTGCTGCACAACAGGAAACAAGGCTCCTTGTCAGAACACTTTATATACCATCACAACATCTGTCTAAGGGAACAGCTGTAACACAGCTCCAACACAAACCTTTGAAGGCTGAAGGAAGAATAAAACCTACATAAAAGAAACACTACTATTAAGTCACACCAGCATCCAAAGTATGACAGTGTAATACAGTAAAGTACAGAACGGGATCCATTGACTGTTGACACTGTTTTGCATGTGTGATTTCACAGAGAAGCAGTCAGTCATAAAAACAAGGCCGCAGATTCTGCCTTTGCTGAGAGAGCATCTGTGACAGATTCATCTGCGTTATGATAAGGCATCGTGGGAACACACAATTCCTCATTGGCATTGCATCTAACGAGAGGCTGCACCGAAATAGACGAGCATAAAAACATGAAGATGCGAAAATAATTACTGGATGCAAATTTGCAGCAGATGGAAAGTTTGCATCCAGTAAGGGCTGAACACGGCCTATTAAGATATGAAACATATTTTAGATAAATAGTTGTGATACAGCAAAGCAATAACACAAAGCAAATTATCTTTAGCTATGACTTTAACCTAAAGGTGCTTTTACAGAATAACTGTGCGATCAATTGTCTTCTACAGTCCTTCAGGAACAATTGCATCCCACTCACTGAGTCACTGAGAAACAGCAATAAGGGCACACAGCATGTGTGAATACCCTTCAATAAAACAGCATTAGGGTGCTGCAAATAAAACAAACTCATTTCCCCTAACAATCAATTATTCACCAAACAGGCTTACAAAATTAGATCAACATCAATATTTTATCTCCTTTTTTTTTCTTCTTCTTTTTTTTTTCCACATCTCTGCCTCAGGAGGTATTTTGAAAACACAGCCTTGAAGCAGGATTTTAAAATGCAGGGGAGGATTGCCTTCTGTACGAACCCAGAAGGATGAAGAAGATTCAGTGAAAGCTTCACAGGATTTCATTTAAAAATAAATTTTTATGGAGCAGATCAAGCCGTGATGGTCTTATGCTTTGTTAGCATCATAATTCGCTTCTTGAGGTAAATGAGAGATTTTTCATTTACAGTAGGTGGCTGTTCAAGCTTGATGCTGCATTTTCTCTCTGACAGTAATTCCTTGTACCAGCACTCTATTTCTAGCTCTCGTCTGGCCTTGTTGAGTGTCCTTATGACAGAGTGCCACCTCCTGGTCAAGAGTATTTTTTGGTGTGTTTGATTGAAACTGAGCAGTGCCAGGAGGACTCGCAGTTGAGCTGGCTCTCAGATGGAGGGCACCAAGGTTACATCTGGTTCCTTCATTAAGCTTCTCCCACAGGTCCTGATAGCCAGTTCAGCATTCATTTACTTTTATTTGAAATCTTTTGAATGCAGCTGCAAAGACCCCACTTGGCTCCTTGAAAGAAACTAATTAATATCCTTGAGACATATCTAGAATTAGATCATGGAACTGGGATAAAAGAGCCAAAACAAAAGCAGCACTGCAAGCACTTTCACGCTGGATTTAATACATTGTTGCACATAATGACAAATTTAGCCACATGGTACATTGTGTTCAGACATAAAATGAATTCCTAAGATTATCAAATTCAGTCACAGTGCAGATTTAAGCACCACATTACAAGCAATTGTAATGTGGTGCTTAGTAGGAAGTGGATAAACTAGAGTTACTTGCAGGATACTGCACTTCAAAAGAATGCCCGGTCAAATTTTCAAGATAGTATATCATCTATTTTCATCATAAACAACATTTTTATCATTCTACATTTGTGAACATAAACAAAGTTTGAGATTATCTCAAAGAGATGATACAGGTATGATCCAGAAAATGTTCCCAAATCCACATAAGATAACCCCACACTGTCACTGTGCTCAAAATGTTGTTTCTGTTTTGAAGAGACCCACACATGAACTGTAATATAATATACCTGCTGGTCAAACAGACAGTTTGAGGTTTTTTATTGCTTAATTTCTCAGGCATTTTAAATGTGTTTTTTATGGTAAAAATGCTGTGCTTGAGATAATGTTATGCCAGCTGTATTGCTGTCCTCTGCAGTGACAAGAGAGGAGTCATCAACAGATGTATAACCACTAACAGTAATGTCAGGGTTCAAGTTGTTTTGCTGCATTGCAGGAAAATGACAGTGTGTGCACAACGATCTAGGTTTTTTTGTCCTGAAGGGAAATGTTGCATTTATCTTTGGCCATGTGGGTTCAAACTCCGGCAACCACACATACGGCAACAGAGCGCTCAAACCACAGTAAACACACATCAAAAGGAGGATAATTGCCTGCCTCAACAAGTCTGAACCAAAGTGTGCAGAGGCAGCTGAAGTGCTGAGCCTGACTCACTTCCCGCCCGCTATCAGCTGCTTGTCCTTTATCAGGAAGGGGAAATTCCCATCCCTTTTCCCATTTTCTGAAGTGGTGGTTTAAAAACCTGTTGACTGGAGTTTACTATACATGACCTCTCTTGATACACATCTTGCTTAGGTCACAGCTTACAATAGTCAAACAACATGCCAATCTGTAATAAACCCTTTTTTTGTTTTGGTTTACAGGCTGGTTCCTTGTGACAGATTTGGAAAACAACTCTTTAAAAAAGTAATGAAGTCGTTGCTCCATGTAGAGTTAAAAAGTAATAATAATATTCAGTGCAATCAGTGCTCCCATTGTGGTTCATGCTGTAATTCCCTGTGGCTGTGCTTTGGATGGCAGAGGAGGGCACGCCCATAAAGGTCACTGCTTATGACTGGCAGTAATTAGCTTTTAACAGTGGTGGTGAGAGATGGCTGTCCATAAAGTGAACCAGCTCCGCCTGCCTGGACTTGCTCTGGCAGCCCACGCCTCAACAGACGCAGTCTGCCCTCATGTGTTGCTCTCATCCAAACCCGCCTGCTGCTTTTTAGTGATGTTATATAATTATACGATCTCATTCAAATTGTCTACGGTATCACTCAAAATGATATCTCCCCAGGGCGCCCTGGTGGCCTAGGGGTTATGCTGCCGACCATGAACCACAATGACCCTGGTTTGCTTCCAAGCGGGGACTTTTGTTACATGTCATCTCTGACTCCTCTCGTTTTCTGTCATCTCTCTGCTGTCACTATCTAATAAAGACAAAACATTTCCAAAAAAAATCTTCCTCAATTAATTCTGTCATAAAATTTTCCTATTCTGACACAGGTGTGAGCCATGTACACATCTAAGCCACAAATGTCGTTGAGCTCACAAATGACTCAACAAACCATAGACAATGTCAGAATCATTTATGCATCCCTACGCAGTTAGTGTGAAACATCAGTACACATGGATCCTGTTGATTTGAGGATGTGGTCATATCCTGTTTTACTCAATGATGCCAATGTGTCCCAATCCTGTGGAGTACCTGAGTAGAAGCAGAAGAAATGTGCATTTCTGGTCTGTGGTGGCATCCAAACACTCTGCGCCAGAGCAAAGGCAAAGAAAACAGTGTTAAGGAGCAATAGTTTATATGACATGCATATTCTAACAGCTTTGATCAACTTGACATTGCACTGTGCTTTGATCCTTTGCAGTGCGGTGGAACTTAATTTCCTCATATCAGATCTAGAATAGTCGTCGTCTGTTAATGTGATCCAGATGAAGTCTTTGGACTGATTCACATGTTCAAGAGTATCTGATGGACTCCACTGTTATCTACATTTAGTTTTGTTCGTTTATCTAGTTTTGTAACAGCAATTTTTATGTCTCATAATCTTTACATCAGATTATTACATTGTTAGAGTGAAATGGTGTGGGAACAAGTGTTAGCACAGTAAGCAAAACATATTCCCAGAGGTGACTAAAAGTGTTTGGTGAAGCAGAAGTAACTCTTGTCTGCTGTTCAAGGGAGATATGAGTCAAAGCTGTTCAGTGTTGTGCTCCTATGGTCCCATTCAGATGACTGTACACAACTTTATGGCACTTGTTTTTCAAGTTTGTTTGCGGAATTATTTCTGTCAAATTTATCACGCTGACTCATGACTTATTACAGACAAGCTGTTACATGAATGACACTTGAGGGCACAACATGGTTTCTGCTCTGGTGATTGCTTGGCGATCAGTTTTGGATGTGTCATTTATTTTGTTTGTTGTGCTCGGAGGATCTTTGAGTGCCAATTCCACCCACAAGCACACATGATATTCATATAATATTCATATATATATCAAATTGAAAGGGGTTACAAATAATCAGGGATGATACATTAAGCATGCTGTTCATTACAGTTTTGGTTTCATTGTTATTGTAATGACGAAGTGAACAGAAATAAAATGACGGAAACAGGAGAATTTTGTGGAAAGCCAAAATAAACTGTAAAGGGAGTTTAGTGGAGCATAAAAACAGAACTATTCCCAGAATAACTGCAAGGCGCAGCAGATTCAGCAGGGCTTGGTAAAGTACCTGGACGTGGTGATGGGGTAACACTTCATCCACATCAAACACATTGAGGGTCCTGTGTGTTGCACAGTCTCTGTGTCCAACCACATCAACAAACCAATCCTTATAAAAAACAACACAGCTGAGGAAGGAAGCTGGCTGAA